>NC_054481.1:86556668-87280424 GCF_017639515.1 Carcharodon carcharias
TCCAATGGCTCCACACAGTCTGTGCATCAACACGGCCAAGAAGCTGTAACCCTCCTGTCGATTGTATCAACTGCAATCTACACCAGCGAGACATGGAAGTTACAGTCACGTAACTTGGACGTCTTTCACCAGCGCTGCCTACGTAAGATCCTGGGCATCACATGGAGCGACAACATCTCCAATGAAGAAGAATTACACAAGACTGGTCAGAGGCGCCTGCAGGACCACATGATGGAGGAATGCCTGATGCTGGCAGAACATGTATTTCGCCTCCTGGATGCCCTACCAGCGTGGCAGAAGAAAGGAAAAAGAAGACGGGGTCAAGCAAAAAAGCCTGGCAAAGTGCGTTTAAGGAGGACCATCAAGAGTGGGACCCCACCTGGCCAGGTGCAAAAGAGATTGCAACAAATTGGGGCTGGTCGTGGAGTTTTGCTGCCCATTTTTCTGCAAGTCTTATTAAGTCATCTTACTTTAAGTTCCTCATTTCTATTGGCCACTTTATTTGACGTCTGCCATTTCCTATTACTCTTTATAGTTTCTGCTGTCTCTGCCTCCAAGGTGCTTTCTAAAGCTTTCCCAATTCTCAGGCTTACTACTATTACTATTACTATTACTATTACTGTTCTTCACAGTATCATAAGTCTCCTCTCAGGAGATGCTCTTAACTTCTTTCATCAGGCATGCATGGATTCCGTGGAGATTTTATTTCTCAATGGATGTATTTTTGCTGAAAATTTTGAATTACTTGACCAAATGTTTTCCACCATCTATCTACCTCCAAACCTTTTAAGCTATTTTCCCAATCAACCTTATCCACCCCACCGCTCAAGCTTTTGTTTTGGACTTAAGATTATGTTATGAAGAGTCTGCGCCATAGAGATTACCATGAGATTGCTAATTAGCTTTACTCAATCCACAATACACAATCTACAATAGGCTTATTCCTGGTTGGTTCCACAATGTTACAAGAGACAAATGTACATAGTCCTCATGTCATTATGTGTGCATCTGCGCTGGAGGGAGGATTGTTTTGTGGGCACCAACTCCATCCATCTCCCTGGCAACTGAACAAAATAATTTGCAATCGAAACAGAAAATGATGGAAAATCTCAGCAGGTCTGGCAGCATCTATAGAAAGAGAAATAGAGTAAACGTTTCGAGTCTGTACGACTTTTCTTCAGAGCTCTTAACTCTGTTAACTCTGTGACTCTGTCACGTGAACAGTGACATGTTGAAAATGAGTCTTTAAAATCTTCATTTTACTTTTAATTAACATCAGAAACCTCGTCCCACCCGTGGATGAGGTTTCCTCACAAATCCAAAGGCCGCTTGGCTTATTCGCCTGCCCGCCAACCGTAAAATTGGGCGGGCAGGGAAAAATTCAATTCAGTTAACTGATTAATGGGCTTAGCTGCCCTCATAATTCTTAGCGAGCGCGCTGCCGACTCTCACGCGTACCCGCTAGCTGAAATATCATGCACTATTCCCATACATGTCAGGCGTGCATCTGCACACCAAGCTGAAAATGAGTTCTTACCTTGTGCAGTAACCCTTTATGTGGCACTTTATCAAATGCCTTTTGGAAATATAAAAAACACTACCTCTATTGGTTCTCTTTATCCACACTGTTTGTTACACGCTCAAAGAACTCCAACAAATTTGTCAAACACAATTTCCCTTTCACAAAACCATGTGACTCTATCTGATTGTGTTATGATTTTCTAAATTTCCTGCTACAGCCTATTTATTAATGAATTCTAACATTTTCCCAAAGACATTTGTTAGGCTAACTGGCCTATAGTTTTCTTTTTCTGCCTCCATCCTTTCTTTAATAGAGGAGTTACATTTGGGTTTTTCCAATTTGTTGGGACCTTTCCAGAATCTCAGATATTTTGGAAGATTACAATCAATGCATCACTATCTCTACAGCCATTTCCTTCAAGACTCTAGGGCATGGGCCATCAGGTCCAGGGGATTGGTCAGGCTTCAGTCTCTTTAGTTTTCCCAATACCTTTTCTTCTGTGATTGTTTTAAGTTCCTTCCTCCCTTTGTTGTTCTACTATTCTTTCTGTCTTCTACAGTGAAGACAGATACAAAATATTTGTTCAAAGTCTCTCCCATTTCCTTCTTTCACATTATTAATTCCCCAGTCTCACCCCCTAAGGGACCAATGCTCACTGTCACTACACTTTTCCTTTCTTTATACTTATAGAAGCTTTAACTATCTGTTTCTATATTTCTTGCTGGTTTTCTCTCATATTCCAATTTCTCCATCATTATTACCTTTTTAGTCATCCTTTGCTTGATTCTAAAACTTTCCTAATTTTTTGGCCTACCACTAAGCTTTGCAGGATTGTATTTTTTTTTCAATTTCTTACCACCCTAAATTCCTTAATTAGCCACAGACGGTGTATCCTTCTCATAGTCTTCCTTTCTCGATGGAATATATCTTTGTTGAAAGTTATGAAATATCTCCTTAAATGTCTGCCACTGCTTCTCTACCATCTTACTTTTTAACTTATGTTCCCATTCTGCTTTAAGCAATTCTGTCTTCATAACCTTGCAATAGCCGCTATTTAAGACTCTAGTTTCAAATACATATTCTTCATCTTCAAATTGAATGTGAAATTCTATCATGTTATGATCGCTCTTATCAAAATGATCCTTTACTATGAGCTCATTAATTAATCCTGTCTCATTTCACATTACTGGGTCTAATATAGCCTATTCCCTGGTTGAGTCCAGAATGTATTGTTCTAAGAAACTGTCCCTCATACACTCTATGAACACATCCACCAGGCTACTGTTGGCAATTTGATTTGGGCAAACCAAATGAAAATTAAAATCTCCCACAATTCTTGCAGCACCTTTCTTACAAGCTCCCTTTATTTCTTGATTTATACTCTGTCCTATAGTGTATTGTCAGGAGGCCTCTAAACTATCCTGGCCTGTGACTTCTTTCCTTTGCTATTTCTTATCTCCACTCAAACTGATTCTCCATTTTGATCCTCTGAACCAAAATCATTTCTCACTGGCTGTCGCAGCTATCATTCAACTTGAGAATAATGTCTACTCAGTTTCTGCCATGGGCCATGATGTAGTGGGATCTGCAGTGCAGGATTTTCTTTGTTTTCTTTCCTTCTCTGCCGCCTCTCTGCCTCATCATTAAGACATTGTGACTCAAAGCGTGATGCAGCTTGATGGACAAGTTGTTATCATTTTGAATGATTAGGAGCATGTTCCTCCAAGTCAATGTTGCTGCCCTTCGAAAAAAGTATTTTTGAAACATTTTCTTTTGCCTACCCTGGATTACTGGGCATTTGAGAGTTGAGAAAACAGCCTGGCTGGGAAGACACTTTTTGGTCATCTGAAAACATTGAAGTTGATTTTTTAGGAGTTTTGCCTGAATGCCTGTGGAGCTGGCTTCAAGAAGGACACTAGCATTGGTTCTATGGTCCTCCCATTGAATCCGGAAGATGGGGCAGAGGCATTGTTAGTGGGGTTTCTCTAGTGCTCTTGTGTTTCACTGATACAGAGTGCAGTCCTCACTGCAGTACAGGAGTGAGATGACAACAACTGCTCTTTACACTAGGATTTCTGTTGACTTGTGGAGGTCTTTCTTGTCAAATACTCACTGCTATAGTTTGTAGAAGGCTGAACTGGCGCAGATGATCCAGTGTTGGGTCTCCTCGGTGGTCTTTTGAGAGAGGTGGCTGCCAAGGTATGGGAAGTGCTCAAGATATTCCAGAATCTCTCCTTCAAGATAAATGAGAGGTGGGATAGTTGGCTGACCAGGTGTGGATTGATATATGCTTTGCTTTGCAACACTCTAGGCTATGCTGAGTTTCTTGTAAGCAGAATTGAAGAGAATGACAGTGGCTTGCAATCTGGTACAGAGTGAGAAATGGCACTGCAGTGGTCTGGAAACTCTAGATGATGTATATCTATGGTGGTCAGTTAAATTTTTGCACAGAGGTGACTGAGGTTAAAGAGTTTTTCATCTCGACCTTATTTAATGCTGACACCAGAGAGCAGTTGATCTTTGATGAGGTGAATACCCACTGTCGGGTAGATTGTAAATAATAGGGGGGCTATTACACAGCCTTGCCTGACCCCAGTCCAGATTTTGAAGTTGATTGTTTCACAAAAAATGTATCATGCAGGTGTGTGCTCATTCCCCAGGGAGCTCTCATGAGTCCTACATCTTATGCAATCACAGCTCCCAGAGCTATTTGAGGGCCCTGCCCAAATGCAAGGTTTGATCCAGGCCGACAAGGAATATTCCCTCAGGACGTTGTTCAATGCATCATCATTCCTGGAGGAGCGCTGTATTGCAGCACATGAATTGACCAGGGCAACCATATAGAAGCCTATTGACCTGCTTAAAATGCACATCCACTGCCTTCACAGGTCTGGCAAAGCATTACAAGAATACAGCATACAGCATGTCCTGGGTTGTCATGGTATGCTGTGCATTGCACAATGTGGCATTGCAATGAGGAGAGGAAATGCCATATGATGATATGAAGGAGCTGCACTCCTCCTCAGATGAGGATGACAGTGTGGACTCTTAGGAGGAGTCCAGAGGTATCATGGTACCTTTCCACGACGCGCTACGGGACAGCCTGCCAGAGGCAAGCTGAAGTTTAATTGGTTTGTGCAAAGATACACGCCTACCTGACCAGCCTGGCCCTCAAATCATTGCCTACCCAGCATGTGTGCCCACCTCTGCCAGCCTCCACCTGGAGTTACCTCATTACCAGTTCATTTCGTAATGTCACCATATCATTGCTAACATCTCTACCATACCCAGTAGTCTTTTTATAAGACCACTTTCCACCTTTGCCTTAATCTTCCCTTTCTTGTACAATTCCTGCCCCCTTTAATCAAATGTCTTCAGAACATGATATCACAGAATAGTTCCAGCACAGAAGGCAGTCTTGTATACGCTGGTCTCCAAAGGAGGAATTCACCCCCACCTTCTCCCCATAACCCTGCACACTCTTCCTTTTCAGGTAATAATCCAATTCTCTCTTAAATGCCTCAATTGAATCTAACTCCACCACATGCTCAGGCAGCGCATTCCAGACCTTAACTACTCGCTGCATGAAAATGTTCCCCCTCATATCTCCATTGCTTCTTTTGCCAATCACCATAAATCTGTGCCCTCTGGTTCCTGATCCTTCCACCAATGGGAACAGTTTCCCCCTATCTACTCTCTCCAGAATTCTCATGATTTTGAAAAGTTCTGTCTGATCTCCTCTGAAGCTTCATTTATCCATGGAAAACACCCTCATCCTCTCCAACCTATCTAAGTAACCGATCCCTGGAAGTATTCTTGTGAATCTTTTCTGCACTCTCTCTAATGCTTTCACATCATTCTTAAAGTGCGATGCAATATTCCAGTTTCGGGCCAACCAGTATCCTTTATAATTTTAACATTATTTTTTATTCATTCATGGGATGTGGGCATTTATTGCCCAGGCCTAATTGCCCTTGTTCAGAGTCAACCACATTGCTGTGGGTCTGGAGTCACATATAGGCCAGACCAGATAAGGTCAGCAGATTTCCTTCCCTTAAGGGCATCAGTGAAGCAAATGGGTTTTTACAGCAATTGACAATTGTTTCATGGTCATCGTTAGACTTTTAATTCCAGAATTTTATTGAATCCAAATTCCACCATCTGCCATGTCAGGGTTCGAACCTGGGTCCCCAGAGCATTACTCTGGGCATTTGGATTACTAGTCCGGTGACAATATCACTTTGTCATCACCTCCAAATCGACCCCAGTCTCCTTGCTAAGCTCCTATTAATAAAGCCTAGAATGTTTATGCTCTCTCAACCTGTCTTGTTGCCTTCAATAACTTGTGCACATATGCACTCTGGGTGTATATTTTACCCCGCCCGTCTTGGCACTCAGCTGCCCCTGTGGAAGCCTCCGATCTGCTTCCAGGGATGGCAGGTTTAGCTCTATCCCATGCCCTCCCACATTCCTCCCAACCCACACCTCCAGAGTGAAAATTGTGTCCGACGGGACACTCTCCACCGAGGTGGGTCTGCCGAGCTGGGAAAATTCGCGACTTGAACTGTCTGCTTTGGTGGTGAAAATCTAGACCCTGGAGAGCTGCTGGTGCTTTGGGTTCAGATTCCAAGAACATTGGGGTCAGACACAGAACTGTTGCACAAAAGTGGATGTGTCAAACAATCATTGACCAAAGACCTTCCTCACCCCATCTGTTAAGGGTATATAACTCTGACAAACCCTGAAGAATCTGAATAACTTTACCATAGCTGAAGAGAAAGGTGACATCTTCAGTCACTCGGAAGACCGAAATCTATGTGGCCTTAACCATTTGCGAGTGATTGTAGGTTTACTGTCTGCCCAACTGTTTAATGGATAAAGAATTTACGTTTCATTAGCATAATTTAAAGTTGAAGTGTATTAAGTCGTGATAGCGCAACTTGACATTGAAGTACATACAAATAAACAGTTGTGGTTTGACCTCTGACTTACTGGCTTAGGCATGTGCTTAGTAAAGCTGTGTCCAAACTGAGTAACAGATACAAGTTACATATTTGAAATACACAATATTGCCTTTCACTATCTATATTGTCATAATGATTAGCACTTAATGGAGTTCTGATTGAAATGAGAATGCAAATAAATTTCAGTGTCAGGATTAAAGTTTTAAGATGACAGATTTAAAGGTTGCCTTGCATAAATCAAAATGGCAGTGGTTCTTGCTCAGTTTTTGTTGGCATCAGTAAAATCTCATTGAGTTGGGAACTTTGATTCACACATCATTATCTATCCACCCAATGCACCATGGGCTTCAAATTGTTCTGGATAGGGTGTGCTGGTGCCAAATTCCTGCATGAATTTTTGTAACAGTGCTGCTAATCCCTTTATTTTAACGAGGTTAAGTCTTTGCTAAAATGGCATAGATGAGAAGTTGGTGGAAACCCATTTCGTTAGAAATAGAACAGAGAGGACTGTCAATCTCTAGTTTGGATCTAGTTAGCCATGCTTGATCAGAATAACTTCCTCCACTTTGAGATATTGATGGTCGGATGGTTACCCTAGCAGCCTGATTTCCAGGCTGCACTGCTGCTCCGTCGCTACACTGCCCAAGAATTAAATAACTGAATGACACTGAGTCATAAACCTGGCCATTAACATTTTCCTTCTAGCTTGTAAGTACAGCATGTTTTTGAACACAACAGACAAATCCTCATGGGGAAGAAATAGAGAAAAATGAAGGACTTTGGAGAAAAAAATTCTTATATATAAATATTGTTGCTGTCTTGTACATACATTAACCATTGTGCATTTTCATTTGATGTAAGCCTGGTGGCAGTAAACAAATATCAGTATGTTTCAGTGCCATAACACAGATGTGTAACAATTTCTCTTTCCAAAAAGAAAAGCTGCTCTTCCTTGTGATTACATCAGGGATTTCCTGAAGATTTTCACATCAAAGGTGGGAAATGCTTCCAACTCCTGCTAGGGGATTGGATTCTTTTTCATTCCTCTCTCATTGAACTCAGAGGGGCACTTGAGGTCTTGCATTAATTCACTAACGACAGCTACTTTCAAAGACTTGGCTGCTGGGAAACCTGATATTACTAAAGGTTCAGCTCAGGTGCAGGTGCATTGAGATTTAATTAACACAGCATTTTTGCAAGGCAGTTTCTCCTATTGAGCTGCTTTTTCCCCCCCAGTTAGCATGTTACATATTGTTTGTTGTTGTACATCGCTAGAATAATAGATATCGTTGTATTAACTTCCTGGCCTCCCTTACAACCAAAATCTCCAAGGAGTTAAGTATTGTTGGATTTTTAAATTATCCATTGTGCAGTGGGAGAGTTGAGTTCCAGTGAAGAGTTGAGACTTGCAATGCGCCAATCTCCTTCATCCTTTTGTACTGTGTTAGAGGGCAATTAGATTGGGCAGATTATTGGATCCATGAACAGTTGGATCCTGAATCCTTTTGGATGTGTAGTCACTCTGATATTGCTGGCTGCTGTAGATGGTAAGAATATAGTGCTGAAAGTACATGATCAAACTGTGTAACAAGACATGTCCCAGCACAGATAGCCAAACCCTCTAGCAATTAGATGTAATAAGTGTATGAGGTGCTCAGCAATATTATCGATTATTAAATTAATGATAGGTATTCAAATACAAAGGGAAGGATTTTCCAGGAGGAGTCAGGAAGGTCGAATTTCCAACCCAGCAGACCTGTCTTGTTTAAAAGGGCCCCCATTGCCATATTTTCATCCTGGGGAGGTGGGAGTGGGATGGAGTCAGACTTGCTGCCTCTGGAGACAGGCTTAAGGCAACAACAGAGGTGGGTGGATGGAGAGGCCGGCAGGCTAGAATGCCCACCTCCGTTTACTAGGACATCTGTCCAGTTTTAATGATTCATGTAAGGCCCGCAAACCCTCACCTCACATGCCCCCTCCATGCCTCCTTATGCCACCTCCTTCACATGCTCCTCCATGCTCTCTCTTATTCCCAATACCCACACTATGCCCCCCTTGTATCCTCCATAGCCACATACTCAGTATCCACTGTGATCACATGTCAGTACCTCTGTTTTTGAAATGAGATGAAAAAAATTAACTTCTAAAAATCTAATAGAACTCTTACTCACACTGAAAAAAAACTCTCACTCATAAAACTCATTCAGCAAATTTATATCCACACAAGTGATCAATCTGTTGAAATAGCAAATTTTATTTCACTTATCAGGTCAAAGACAGGTAATCTTTTAGTAACCTCTTAAAACTGTCAATCAAAAGGTGAACACAGCCCCTGCATAGATATGTCTTTCCATAGGCTTTGAAACTCAGCTAACCATTCATATTGGGATCAGCTATATTAACAATCCTTGATGAATAATGGAGTCTATTTAAGTTGAAAAACCAGTTGGCCTTCTTTTCTAAACTACGCCAAGGGAAATGGGAAGGTCAAGTCGGGAAACTTCTCAAACCTGGCAGACCCATTTTCATGCCAGGGAGGTGGGGGCAGGATGGAATCAGGTCCACTGCCTCCAGAGGCAGGCCCAAGGTGGAAATGGAGGCAGGTGGATGGCAAGGTCTGAAGGCTAGACCAGCCACCTTCATTCACATTGAGACATTGGTCCAATTTAAAGGTGAATGTCAGGCCCTCAAACCCTCAGTCACTCATCTGCAATTATCCCAAATGCCCCCATGCCCCTCCATGCCTCCTCATAACTGTATGACCCTCCATTCCCCTTCATGTCCATGCCTCCATGACCCCTCATATTCCCATTTCCCTTCATGGCCTCCCATGCCCTTATTCCCCGATACACTCTTCGTTTCCTCATGCCTCTTCCATGTCCCCCATGTATCGTCCATAGTAACTCACCCAGTTTCTACTATTGGCAGATCTCAGGAGCAATATCTTTGAAACAGAGGTGGAAAAAAAACTTCCAACAATCTAACACAGCTCCCACTCAAACACACTCCTTACTCAAAAAACTCATTCAAAAAACCCATCCAAAAATGTAAATCCCCTCAGGTGGTCAATTTGTTATAAAAACAAACATCTATTTAACTAGCCACATCAAAGATGATAATCCTTTAAACACCTCTTCAAACTCCCAAAAAAACCCACAAAAACACACACCCCTGTTGAGATAAGTAGTTCTAGACCTTTTGAAACTCAGCCAAGCATTCATAGTGGGTTCAGCCATCACTAAATAACCCTGGGAAATCTAAACAATCATCGTATTGAAATTGCAAAAAAAGGTGTTTTTCTAAGCTACGCCAGATGGCCTGTCAATTAATATGTGCCAGCAGCAAGTAGTTTGCTTTTCTTCACTCTTAATGAATGAATGAGATTTTGTTTTAATTTTAAAGGACTGGGTACTTAAATCACTTAAGACCATGATACTTAAACAGACCTTAAAAATGCCCTTCACAAGCATTTAAACTTCCTCCATAAAATTGTCATTCCCCCACCATGGGTTAAGTCCATTAAAGCAACAAAAAAGCATCCTATTTGTACTCAGCAGTCAAATCAAATAGCCCTGCTGAGTTTGGATTTTTGGAGTTTTGGATTTTGTGATTCACACCCTGCCCCTTACCATCAGCAAAAAGTGGGATCTGCTTGAAATGGACATGGGACTTCAGCATTAGCATTCAGCATTTTGAATGTTCCCAGAGTCATCCTGACAGAACAAAAGCCTGGGCCCAGATGTCTTTGCTAATGAAAGCAGCCCAGGTGCAGGTGTTTTTTTTTTTCTCTAAGTGAGCCAATTGCAGATCTGGAGTCATATGTAGGCCAGACTAGGTGAGAACAGCAGATTTCTTTAGCAAACCAAATGGTTTTTTACGACAATTGACAATGGTTTCATGGTCACTATTAGATTTTTAATTCCAGATATTTATTGAATTCAAATTCCACCATCTGCAGTGGAATATTAGGGGAGGTAGGATTTGAACCCAGTAATGCTCTGGGGACCCAGACATTACCCTGGGTCTCTGGATTACCAGTTCAGTAACGACGCCACTATGCCACCACCTCCCCTAATAGTCATATATATTCATATGACTTGCTTCCACTCTGGCTCGATGGGTTCTAAGCCCAATGTGCGTTCTATTCCCAGTAGTTTAGTTCAGGTACTTCTGTATATTATCCTGTTTAAAATGATATAAAATTATAGGAAAAGCAGAATCAAGCCACAGAAATTGCTTAAAGAAGGTTAACAACTGGCCCTCCCACCAACTCCATTGCTCTAACAATGACCCTCCATCAGATCTCTATGATTATCACCTTGTGCCAAGTCTGGCCTAATATTCTGTATGCTTGCCATATATTTGCAGGTCACAAAAGGGAAGAAAACATTTGCCCATTTTCATAAGCCTGAAAACTATCTCCCACAACAGCTATGCAATGAGCTACATGTTCAGGTTGCTAAGTGTGTACTTTGATGATATTTGAGTGGATGCATATATTTAGCTGAGAAAGACAGAGTAGTGGGATATTCCCAGAAGACAGGCATGGTAATAATAGAGAAATCTGCAAGGTGGTTGCTCACCTAACAATCCATTTTGATTCATGAAACCACCTGCCTAATGCAAAATTTACAAGGATAAAAGAGTCATTGCCGGAGCCTGGCAAATTGGCAAGCACAGCTGTGGTGAGGTGGTGAGGCTCATGAGATGCCATATGCCTGTTGTACATTTATTGATTTGAATCCTGCATTATTAGGATAGCTGTGTTAATTCAGAACAGAGGCAGCAGTCAGTATATGGATACGGTCAATAAGATTAGGAATATTGAGTAAAGTCACAATTCATGAAGGAGTACATTTTGGTTATGTAAGCTGCCATGGTGAGGTTGGGTAGCTCTGCTGGTGTGGTTGGGTTAGGTCTTTTGAAGCAAAGTAGTAATGACATTGAAAATACACTTTGCACTTTGCATGGTTCCTCTGACTCTTGAATGTATTCCGCTGGTGACAAAAATACTGGCATTCCAAATTATTCCATGGCATTCCAAACCATTCAGTGACATTCTAAGCCATTCCATGACATTCCAAACCACTCCTTGAAATTTCAAATCTTCCCATGACATTCCAAACCACTCCATGACATTCTAAGCCATTCCATGACATTCCAAACCACTCCATGACATTCTAAGCCATTCCATGACATTCCAAACCACTCCATGACATTCCAAACCACTCCATGACATTCCAAACCACTCCATGACATTCCAAACCAGTCCGTGACATTCAAAACCATTCCATGACATTTCAAACTATTTTGTGACATTCCAAACCACTCAGTGACATTCTAAGTCACTCCATGACATTTCAAGCCATTCCATGACATCCCAACTCACCACATGACATTCCAAGTCACTCAAAGCCATGCTGTAACTCATCATGTACTGTGCAAGTTAGATAAAATGCTAAATACATATATTTAGTCCTTGTGACGGCAGTCTTTCTGTCATACAATTATAGCAATAATGTGCAGGAATGGGAACCCTGATTGGTTTCCTCCTCTTTAACGTGAGGGCCCTGAGGTAAATCCTAGTGCTCTCATTCGCACAGGATCAGGATTTAACTGCATTTTCATGTTTGCAATGTTCAGTTACTCACTATATAGGCTGAGCCCTTAGGAAAATCTGCATGATTCATTATGTTGCTTCCTAGCAGTGCAGCAATAGGGTAGACCATCTGCCATTAACTGAAAATGGCACAGTGACAACCAGTTCAGTGAGAAAGACTCACAATACTGTGGTATACTTTCCACTGGTGGCACTCTGGTGATGGGAATAGTTGACAACAGCCTTATGTCGATCCACACTCCACACAAGTTGTTCCAGCAAACCAACTAGGTAGGAATAAGTCACCATTGAACCAGCATTGAGCTTGCATTTCATTTTGAGTTCAGGCAAGGTGAGGCACAATTTCTGACACCTCTCCTTGTTAAATCTCTCCCACAGTGATGGTTTACAGAATCACATTACCCTGGGCCTCTGAATTACCAGTTCAGTGACAATACCACTACGCCACCGTCTCCCCTAATATTCATATATATTCATAAATAAGTAGCTTGCATCCATTACAATTGCAGTTACTGCCTCCCCCCTACCATAATGGAGCCAGAAAGAGAGGGAGTGCTGTGTGCAGCTGATTGCCTGCACCCTTATCACATTCTAGCAAAAATAGCCAGAATCGGGTACTGCCTGCCATTTTTAAAGGGCTCCTGTGTTGTCTCAACTTGGCAAAAACCCGGGACAATGTCTTCTTCTTCTTAGGCAGTCCTTCAGGATCGAGGATAACTTGCTTCCACTCTGGTTCGATGGGTTCTAAGCCCAGTGTGAGATCTGCAGACTCTGCCACATGCGAAGCAGGTAGTGCTTGAAGAGTTGGGTAATTAAGATGTTTGCTTGCTCTCTGACGCCTCAACTTCATCTGTGCACGTTCCTGACAAAGTCTTTCAATGTGTTTGGTGCCTTTCCAAGTGAGCTCTCCTCCTGTCGGTCACAAACCAGGGACTCCCATGGGTCAGCAGGGATGTTTGACCTCTTCAGCGGTGTTTTGAGGACATCCCTTGAAGTGTTTCCATTGCGCTCCTGGGAATTTTTGGGCCTTGACTTAGTTCCCAATTTGGCAGGCAGACAAGTGACATGTCCTGCCCAGCAAAGCTGGTTTTGAGTGATTAGAGAAAAGAGTAACTTTAATGTGGACATTTCAGGTGGATTTACAAATACAGTTTACTGAGTTGTTTAAAATAGCTGTTGTATATGCAGAGGGATTTTATTTATTTTCACAAATTGTGAGATGAAAATATTAATTGTTCCCTTCTGTACTCAGGTGAAGTTTTTCAGAAAGGCCAAAGTTAAATACTGCTTGCAAGGGAATCACATTTAGGAAAGCCATTGAATATTTTGGCCTACTCACTTAACCTATCTATATCCCTTGGCGGAATTTTCCCTTCCCGCTGGTGTCGGGTGTGCTCGGTGGTGTGAATGGGCAATATGGTGAGAAGGCCAAAAATCGGTTTCACAATGTCATGAAACCAGTTTGCAATTGTCGGCTGAGCCTGTTGATGGCAGGTACCGTTCCCCGCCATCGGACGTCGGGAACCTCATTGTAATACACCTGCATATCATTATAAGGACAGCCCACCAGCATCTTCCTCCCATGCTGGAAAATACGCTGACGTGTTTCACAACAGCATATATGAGGTGTGCACTTGCCAGGCTGCACTTCACCCAGGACTTTGAGGTTTGTTTCTCTACCTTGCTCCGGGCAGCGCTCGCAGTCATCAGTGCCAAGACTCGCAGACAGCACCACATCACTATTAGGGGGCTCACGGGCAGGTCTCTACCTACCAGATGAGCCACATGTGGATGGGTTTTCAATGGCGGGGGGGCAAGGTCTTGCTTGGGGAAGGGAGAGAAGTGGCCTCAGGCAAGGGAAGAGGCTGCAGGGTGAAGGGTTGTTCTGGAGAAGGGGGGTATCCCAGGATGTGTGTGGGGGAACATGTTGATTTGTGCAAGTGGCCCCAGATGTTAAGGGCTGAGGAGGCAGTCTCCAAAGGAGATGAGGCCAGATGGACATGTGAGGGTATGTGTGCGAGAATGGATGATGATTCCCCTTGAGCTGGCAGTGAGTGAGATGCCAGTGAATGTTTGTTGGGCTTGAGTGTGTGAGTTTAGATTGATGAGATGGTTGCTATACCCTGGAAACACAGATGAGATCATTCACCCTCTATCTGCGTTGGATGGCCAAACTCTTCTGTGCAACACTGGCACTCATCACGACTACCATCACCTACCAAGCTGGAGTGGTAATGTTGCTGCCGGAGTGGGGGCAGAGGACATCACAGCAGGCTTTCACAGTGTCCAAAGGGCGCTTGAGGGATGTGTCACTAAACGTGGAGACTGCAGCCTTCTTGCCTTTCAGGGCCATGTCTTTTGCGCAACATCTGTGGGCTAGAAGCACTGAGAGGTGTGCATGCAGATGCACTTTAAATATGGCGCCCAGCGTGATGAAGCGACGAAGTAACAGTGTGGTGGGTGGATTAGAGTCCACCCACTATCAATACGCTGTGTTTCCCAAGAATATTTAATTAATGTGGTGGGATTAAGATGATACTGCGTGAGAAGCCACCATTGCGCCGGCAGGTAAAACTTCATTTTTCTTGCTCGCTACTGCACTTCATGCAAATCTGGGATGATTCCACCTCTTTTGCCCTGTTCACAACTTACTGTGTTACCTATTTTTGTGTCATCAGCATGAAAGGAGGGAAGATCAAAAGACCTCTCTCCTTTTGATGTATAGTATCACTGGAGGAGTGCTGGCAATACTGACCTAGCCACTGATCACACAAATGGAACGAATTAAAGAGATTTTTCATTGATGTGGGTGTCAATGGCAAGGCCTGCATCCGTTGTCCATTGTTAAATGCCCTCAAACTGAGTGGCTTTTCAGAGGGCGATTAAGAGTTAACCACATTTCTGTGGATCTGGATCTCATATAGGCCAGGCCAGGTAAGGATGGCAGATTTCTTTCCCTAAAGGGTATTGGTGAGCCAGATGGGTTTTTATAATCATTGACGATAGTTTCATGGTCACCATTACTGAGACTAGTTTTCTAATCTAGATTTATTAATTGAATTTAAATTCCACCAGCTGCTATGGTTGGATTCGAACTCATGTCCCCAGAGCGTGGGCCTAATGGCCCCTAGTTACTAGGCCAGGGACATTACCACTACCTCACCACCTTCCCATTAATGAGAGAGCAGTAATGGAAGTGGCAGAGTTTAAAGGTGCTCTTTATCCTGCCAATAGTTTTATGATAGCCTGGTCATTTCATTGAAAAAAATTAGACTTGAATATCCAGTCCTGTTGAACAATAGATTCCAATGCCTGCATTTGATTTTCTTTTTCAGTTACTGGTTCACTTGATCTATATTAATGCCATTTATTCTATTACATTAACAAGTTGTATTATAGTTCACACAATTATTATTCAGGATTTTCTTAAAGATTTAAATTCATATTGCTGTAAATGTTGTACTTGGTTACGTTTCAGTTTCCATGGTACATGATAACATTAGTTCATTGTACACTCCAATCCCCACCCACATCACCTCCACCGCCCTCCCAAAAGACGGAATTTATTCCTTCGCCCTCTTTTTGTCTTGTACACACTCTAAGCTGTGCCTAAATGTAACTTAGTTTTCCCACTGGACCACACAGTCTATTTTAAAAACAGAATTACTGGAATTGGGACAGGTTTCAAATTTCTTTGAAGCTCAAATTGGTTAGCTGGAGCCCCAGTTTCTCAAATTACAATGCTGCGAATCTTCAGAGTATTTAATCTCTCACATCTTTAACTGTTGACTATTTTTCTCTTCACCCTTTGACCTCCATATAAATCAGATTTTCAGTTTTTAATATCCACCCAGTGAATTGCTTTCACACACAAGACCTTTGAATGTAATGAAGTCCCTTCAGTTTTTTTTTTGGTTAACTCTAAAGTTTCTGTTCAGGTTCAATTTGTGCTTTTATTGTATTCGTTTGTGTTGAAGCCCTGAACAAGAATTTCTTCGTTCTTGATTAGAAGACTCAGGACATTCCAATTTATATATTATTTATGTTTTTTTCTTTGCAGTCAGCAATTTATTTTTACACCTGGACACCAGCATAATGGAAAGGGGGTCGTGTCTGGAAATTGTCAGTACAGAATTCCAGAAAGCATTTGTTAAGTTTATGCACAAGAGGTTTTTAGTTAAAATGGAAACGCACGGAATCAGAAATAACCTTGCGACGTGAGTCGGTAAATTAGTTGGGAGGTCGGAGACAGAGAGTATGGATAAAGGGAACATAACCTGGTTGTCAGGGTGTGCACAGATCTGTAATGGGGCCTCAGTTTGTCACTATAGATATTAATAATTTGGGTGAAGGTACAGAGAGTTTGACATCCAGGTTTGCAGATAACAGTAAGAGGCACAATAAGTTGTATAACTGGGAGCAGGAGGTTACAAAGAGACAGAAAGGAAGTGAGTGTACTAAATCATGGCAAATGGGAATCAATGTGGGTAAGAGTATGTCTTCCACTTTGGATCTAGAATGACAAATCAAAATGTTTCCTTCATGGTAAGCAAGGGAGTGGGAATAACTGGATCACCCTTTCTAAAAGCCAGCACAGACACAATGGGCTGAATGGCCTTCTTTTCTACTGTAAGATTATATAAGAAATGGAAGGCTAAGAGCTGTGGAGAATAAAAGGGCTTATGTGACCATCCACACAAATCACTAAAAGCTAATGCACAGATAAGGGAAGTAGTTCAAAAGGTGAATGGAATGTTAGCCTTTATGACAGGGGATTATCAAGGTTCTTGGGGCAAGAGGTCTGGCAATGACCACCATGACTATCTTCTCTCAGTGTCTTTTTGACCATCTGTCTGGAGGGCCTTCGTCCTCTGCTGTGGATACAGGATATCTCTCCTCTTTTTGCTCATCTTCCATCATGGTCTTCAGTATTGCATCTGAAAATCTTGGAGTCCATTCTGCCCCATGCCATGCCATTGTTCACTCTTTCCCAGATCGTATTCTCTTCAACCACAACTCTCAGCACCTTCTCCAGCTGCAATGCACCTCCTCTTTAAAAGATGGTGGCCAGCTTTAAGTGATATTTAAGTGATAAATGCTCATGTTATTGGTGTCCTGGTGATGGATCCAGGCAACGAACAGCACGGTTAGCACTAGCTGGATGAAGAGATCATCGAAAAGAACAGCGTCAAAAAGAAGCACTGCAAACAGCCATGTATTAATCACGTCATGATCCCCACACCTACACATTTTTGAGGATTATCTAATTTAATCTCCTGTGTCTCTGAAGTGTAGCCTGAACTCATGATGTTCTGAGTCAGAGATGAGACTGTGACCATTGAGCTGAGGCTCTCCTCTCCTGAAAGTGCATTCTTATTTCTTTCATTTTATTTCTTGAGCTACACACAATGCCCAATGTCAGCAAAGACAGTTCACACTGTTTGTGTGCACCAAGAGGCAGACGTGCATTGTCTATGTGGAGCATATCTGATCTTTAGACCAAGCATTGGATCCATGGCTCTTTTTTCTTTCCCATAGCTTCATCTGCTTGCAAATAGCAGTTTCTCAGGTTTGCTAGGCATACACCCTACCCATCATTTGGTGTATGTGTGTGTATATATATAATATATATATTATATGCACATATATATTTATGTATATCTATATATATATATAAAAGAACATAAGAACATGATATATAGCGATATATCTATGTAGCTGCGTAAGATATATATATGATATATAACATCTATATATAGCTGACAGAAAATACATGCACGCTATGCGCTATGAGTTAATATGAGCATATTATCGATCTTGTCCTAGTATATCACATATGGAGTTCACAACGGCTTTTGATCAAAGTCGAAATTTTATCAAAGGATAAAAGGCTGATCCTGTTCCAATGTGGAGGGTTTGAAGACGTATTTTAACACATCTCCCCAATGTTATCTACTGAAGAGTGAAGGAAAAACCTATATTGTTCCAGTGATCAAGACTTTGTCAGGCACAGGTTCTGAACTTTGAATTGTGTCCACAACTGAACCACTCAAATTTCAGTTTCAGGGCCTTAAGGATTGTGGGGAGACCATACTGAAAACGTCTGTCTTGTTTTGTTCCCAAAACTACAGGTCATCCTTAAAATATCATTAATAAGCTCAGTTCAGGATTCTTCCAAAGTGAAAAAGTTTTTCTCTTGATCAAACCCAAAACCCAGGCTTTGGACTAAGATCCTTCAACTCTTTCTTGTCAAAGTCTATGGCACAAAAGATTGTGTATTCCATGTGACAGTGTTATTAATTCTTAGATTCTTTGACATCAACTGTTCCAATATTTGGAGTAACAATTATTTTTAGTTGCTGTTGCTGTGGTAACAGACAAAGCTCACAAACTCACTCTCGCAAGTATTTCAGGGCACCTTAATTGGGAGCTTGCTACATAGCAGGAAGCATTCATTCACATGATGTGATACTGCTGGTCACAAAAAGAGCTAGACACTGAGTAAGTGCTATACTTTCCTGTTGGTGCAGTTAATGAAGGGATCACAGGAGGCCACATGGGTGCAATCTGTGACTTGTTGTGCTTTGCTGTCAATCATTCAAATTGTGGTGACCTCTTATTTTGCTGTTAATTGCCTGTGGGGAAAAAGGCTTTTTCCAGCAAACAATACCTCTGTGACAAAAACAAAATGCCTGTGAATGCTGGAAATCTGGAATAAAAACCGAAAGCACTGGAAATACTCAGTAGGTCAGGCAACAACTCCACAGAAAGAAACAAAGTTAACTTTTCAGGTTGATGACCTTTTGGTGGAATAGCTGTAACAATTGATGCGTAAACAATTAAATAATGTTGTTGATGGTCCAGAGATCATCCATAATGACGCTGTGGCATAAAGCTCACATGGTAATGACCTTACAGCCACTGGCAGTGCAGATCCTGTGGTAGAGATTAGGCTGCAGAATAGTGCAACCTCCATTACCACTGGCCCTGAGTCAGATGGAGGTAGGAGTGCTGTGGTCCTGTATTAAATAGGCGGTGTTAATGGCACATAGTTCCCATATGCTTCATGTGTTCCTCTTTCTTAATTGCTTCCAAACAATTAGGAAGACAAATGGTGTGTTGACCTTTATTACAAGAGGATTTGAGTGTAGGGGTATCTATGTTCTGAAGACATCACAACAAAGATATGAAGTTCAACTTGTTGCCTTGGTCCATGTTCTTGGATGACTGCCTGTTCACAATATAAAGTTAATAAGAGTTAAAAATTGTTTCCATTTTATACCCATCTTTGGTCAGGTTGAGCATTCAGCTATATTTTTGAAAAAGTCTCTTACTGCAATAGTACAGAGCCTTGGTGCGAGCACACTTGGAGTATTTTGTGCAGTTTTGGTCTCCTTACCTAAGGAAAGATACACTTGCCATAGAGAAAGTTCGACAAAGGTTCACTAACTTAATTCCTGGGATGGAGGTATTTTCCTGTGAGGAGAGATTAAATAGACTGGGCTTTTACTCTCTGGAATTTAGAAGAATGAGAGGTGATCTCATGCAAACATACAAAATTCTTACAGGGCTCAGTGGGGTAGATACAGGAAGGGTGTTTTCCCTGGCTGGAGGGTCTAGAACCAGGGGACATAGTCTCAGGATAAGGGACGGGCCATTTGGGACTGAGCTGAGGAGGAATTTCTTCACTCAGAGGGTGGTGAATTTTTGGAGTTCCCTGCCCCAGAGGACTGTGGAGGGTCAGTCATTGAGGATGTTTGAGACTGAGATCGATAGGTTTCTACATATTAAAAACATTGAGGGCTATAGGGATGTTGCAGGAAAATGGTGTTGGGATAGAAGATCAACCATGACCTCATAGAATGGTGGAGCAGACTCGAAGGACTGAATGGCCTACTCCTGCTCATGTTTCTTATGTTCTTATGTATTATCTGATCAGCCTGTCCTAACTCTATTCTTTCCTCCTCTTGTTTTTCTACAATCACACGGATACAGAGATATTCCCAATGGGAAACCCCATCGTGGCACCGATAGGATTTGGAAGTGGGTTAAAACTAAAATTAAAGTTTGGCTGTTGAAAGAAAAAAGGTAGAATTAACCAGTGGCAAAAAAATGCACAAAAATTGATAAGTGGTTAAAAAATAAAGATGTTACCAGTCTTTTTTTAAAGTTACCTGCAGTATTCCATGAAATTTACTTCCAGCTTTTCAGTGAGTAGTGATGCTGAATAAAGCAGATCACCTTAGTGAACAAGGCATCAATCACATGCTTATACTAAGAATGGATGTAGGTGCTTGGTAGTTCAGAACTTGAATATTGCTGAAAAAGAGAGATGCTATCAGAGCTTTTTGTTTTGCAATCAGGACAGATTTGCAAGAATACCAATGTAAAGGGAACAACAATTTATACTGCATGAGAAGAGGTTTATGATTGGTTGACAAGGGACTCTGATTGGTAGGGGCATTGCCACGGAGAATGCAGCAGGGAGCATTTAACTGCAAAACTTTTATTGAAATTCAAACCAGGCATGTCAGCTCTGATTGTTCAAGGCATTGCCATGAGGGATGAACCAGGGAATGGCTGTCGCCAAAACTTTTGTTTAGTTCATCAAGGCACAATGCATGGACATGCTCTTTCTGTTTGCAAAGGACAGGGTCCTATGTATGAATATTTGTAGCTTCTAGCGCACTGCGAGCCCAACTGATAATCCTTTAATCTTAAATTGGTTGTCAGTGTAATTCTTAGCACAATCAGGATTGGTTAGCAAGTGCTGTCTAATTACAAAAGCATACCTAATGTTGGGCAATATGTTCTGAGCTTTGCAAGCGCAGGCTAGTTGGATGCAGAGGTCAGTATCAAAGATTGCGCAACTCTTTCACTGCCTCTTGGGTGAAAAGCAGCCTGTAGAAGCACCAGCCACAACCTCAAGTGGCCTGAACATTTTACTTTGATAGGTGTTGCCTAACAGTGCCCAATATTGCTTCCTAGAAATATAATTGTACCTCTTGCAAATAGATCAGATATTCTTGCCCTTTGAAATGCCTGTCTGCAGAATCTGCTTTCAGTCAGAACTGATATACGTTGCACCCCCACAAAGCAGAGTTCACAAGGCCCCACATGGCAATGACCTCCTGCTGAATTCACATGAATGGATTGTTGCAGGAGCATCAACTGTGAAGGTTTGCTGGATGTCAAATTACCTTTCATCGTCGATCTGAAGCTGGTTTCAGAAGCTAAGTGTGAAGCCTGGCACATGGTTTGAAAGCTGTACTGTCATGTGAATTTATCCCCCTTTGTAACGTTTAATGTACAAATACATTTAAAAATAGCTTATATATATATCTAAACGCTTTCCATGAAACATAACGATCAATATTTTCACAAACGGGGCACTTTGCTCCTTTCTTCCTTTCTCCTCCAACATCAGAGAAATGTTAAAATTCCAAAAGTTATGAACGTTGAAAAATTATAATGATGGCAACAAAAACACACCTCAGCCAAAACTGGCCTGGCAGAAAGCCAGCTGGCAAAATAATCAGCAACAAAAATCTGCCCTGAAATCGCTGACTTAATTTACACCTTAATCACCGAATTCCTGTTATATCTGCCAAGAATTCTATTAGATCTGAAAAGCCATTTCCACATCACTGTGGGTTTCTCTTGTAGCAAATACTTTAGAATGATTAAATTACATGCAGGAAATGGTCTCACATGGTGCAATAAGGTTAAAGGAATCATTTCCTTTTCCAACTCAAAATGACGGCTAAGATAAGTACTTGAGGAAATTGAAGTTAAATCTTTTGAGAGCCTTCATTCTTTTGGAAGCGCTGCTTTCGAAGTTTATTAGTTTTAGATATATTTTCCCTTAAGTGATGGCAAACTGTCGATTTTTATGTCGTTCCTGATGGATGCTCTGTGAACAAGTTTGATTAATCCCCTGTAAATTGGTTCAACTGCACGTATTCCAAACCCCTCTGTCATTGTGAGTTCCACCGTGAACCTTTGCAGCCCGGAGTTTTCACTCTGAAAATGGAAATAAGTAATTCCAGGGGTTGCCAATTACTAAATCCTTGTCTACGGCCCCAAAGTTACCAGTAGAATGCTAGCTGTGTGAACATACCTAAAATTCCACTCTTTGGTGTGTTAATGAAGGTGTTTGCCCCCTTAATGTAAGCACATTTGTGTCCTCACAAATTGCCGAGGCAAAGAATTACAAACAAAAAAGTTGAGCTTTTCCACATTGGCATCTCATTTCAGGGCTTGTGTTTTTGTACCATCCTATCTCATCATTTTCAGTCAGTCCTCCTCGGTGAGCATTTCTCTCAGTTCTGCTTCTACCTTTCCTTCAGTATAATTTAACCCAATCTGAAGCTTTTGCTTCAATCTCTGATATTCACTGGAATGTAACTTTTAAATGCAGGGTCACAGAAGCACGTGGCAAAGGCCCTCGCCCTCCAACCTCTGTTCCCCTGGTGACCACTTGTCAGCTGGTAAGTTAGTAGCCATCAGACAGAGTCATGTGCAAATCCCCCTCCAACGGCAGGAGAAGAGGGTGCAAAATACAAGGGAGAAGGCACAGACAGGTGGTATCAGGCTGCTCCTCATGATCCTGACCCCAGTGTAGAAGGAGGTGCTAGAGCTGGCCGGATACCAGTGCAGCCACAATATTGTGGACGGTTCACCTTAGAAACAGGCCTGGGGTAAGCATCAGGTGAGCAGGAGGGATGATTGCACCTTCCAAGTAACAGATGTATCTGGGCTGCAGCTGATTCCATGAGCTCCTGTCTGAATGGTTGAGTGGGCCTAATCGTTCAGTTGTTTCGTGCAGGTCAATCGCAGGACCAAAGAGGTACCATCTCTGGAGGACATCCATTCACCTCTAAGGAGAAGGAAAGGACCTCAGAGGGCACAAAGCCATATTCTTTCCCCTCAACCACTACCAGCTCCGACACTCACCTTGGTGGGTATGACCTCGGTATTAGATTCGGGGACACAACCTGGTGAAAGCCTGACCAGTTGTAAAGGTGATGACACATGAGGCCACTGATATTCAGGGGCCAGTCCAGTGTTGAGCCCCACACTGATGACTTGTCTCTGTCGTCAAATGTAAGGTGGCAGATGCTGAGAATCCAGTATGAGGTGTTCGAAGATCTGCAGAGCTTCCGGTGAGTGTCTGCACCCTGGCTCAGACGTGGGGGCGTCTGTCCAAGCCATGAGTGCTCTGATTTTCTCGTCTATGTGCTTGGCCTCCTCCATCGAGAGATTGGCAACTCTCATGGAGAGCCACATCCAGCATTTTAATCAGTGGCTGTTGGAGATGTGCAGACCTGCATGCCATCTCCTTGTCCCTGAGCACAAGAGAGAAGTGACAATTTGAGAGAGGGACAAGGCAGCTAGAGTCTCCATCATACCATTGTCTTTCCCGGGTGAGCAGGGAGGTACAAATGTGCCTTACAAGGGAGGAGGAGAAGCTGACTTCTGCATCTGGATCTCCTCTCAGGCACTTCAAGTGTGGACAGCATCTCCTCAGCCCCTATGCCAGTGACACCAGCGCCTCAAGTTATCGTGGCACAGAACAGGCTCCTGCAACTGGTCAGGAACCCCTCAGCATGCCAGAGCCCTCCAGGCCTTTGGCAACCAGAAGGCAGCCACCAAGATGCTATCTGTAAAGTGACATGCACCTAGAGTGATTTCCTAAATTTCTAACGGGCCCTAGATGTAGTGTTCCTATTTCACTGCCAGCTGCAGTGAGGAAGGTTACTACCTTTATTCTAGTGAGGTCTGTCAGAGAAAGTAGCATTGTGACTGCTCCCAGGATCCACTGGTGATAATCCCAGAAGAGTTGGTCATTGAGGGAATGAAATCTCTTTTGGTGAATGAAGACCCCTGGCTACCCTGACAGGCTTGATGGTCACATGCATGCAGTCAATGAGACCTTGGAATTAGGGGAAATCAGCCATGACTCTGAAGCCTCTGGCTGTCTTGGCCTGACTGCCCATATTGGTTCTGAACTTGATATGCTGGTTGGTCCCCCCAAGGAAGGCACTACCATGATAAAATGTGGCTGACTGGGAGAAGTCACACATGGCTCCAGTAAGCCTCCAGTGTAAAGTTCAGGGCACCAGCATTGGATGCCCACCAATGAAACTGGAGGGTTCACCTCCTTTGCCCTCATGGCACACAGATCAGCCGTGGGCTACCAGGACAGGCACAATCTTCAACAACACTATGAACCTGGCATCTGGAGGTGGCTCACCCATTGTTGGTATGCGCTGGTCACTGAGTAGCCTTGTCTCTGTGACAAGTAAAAGTGCCCTGGCCTCCCTGCAGCCTTCTGCCACTTCCCCATCACGCACTACCCCTACAGGTGTTAACATTCTCCTGTTCCTCTCTCCCTCTCAGGTTCTCTTCTTTGTTGGAGGAACCTCCTCCAGAACGCAAAGTTCCCATGCTGCCTGGGCACTGCCACTATAAGTCAGTCACCCATACGTGGTTGCTGAAACACCGCCCAATCTTATCCCACTCTTCAGCCCCTTTCAAAGAGCCCCATGCCAGGGGGACTAACTGCTCGAGAGGACCTCAAGCCATGACAAATTGTTGCCCTTTTCCTTCCATGAGAAGGCTTCAGTGATCGTCTGCCGAGGGCTGCAACAACAATCAGGCTGCCCTGTTGCTGCTGTTTCAATGTTGCTGAGGCGCCGATCACCATGTCACCTGCGCACTGCTCACATAATTCTCAGGCGGTAATAAAATCACCATCAATTGCCTCCTCAGGAATGATCATTGGAAAGGAGCAATTAAATTCCAAATGGTGAGGGGAGTTCCCACTTGACTTGCCGTGGCTCTGTGGTGAGACCATGTTGTGGCGTGATGGTGGCAGGAGCCTGATGCCATTTCCTGGGATTTTAGGTCTCCCTGTCACCCCACCCCCACTCCATCCCCACCTCTGTCTGTGTTGAAGCACAAAGCCCATTTAATCTTTTTCAAACAGTCCCTTTTGGTGGGTCTTTTGATCAATTCATTCCTTTTTTCTCTGGGCAATTAAGGAAATTATTCTGGCTGAATACTTCCTTTCCATTTTCTACAGCTGACTTTTGTGGCTCAGTCTGTTTCCTTCGATTACACTCTCAGCCTTAGATTTCTCTGGGTGTTCTAACTTGACAAATCCTTCATTAATCAATGTACTCTGTTCCCTTAATATGTTATTGTAATTTAATATCAAGACCCCTTACCTCACTCAGTAAACCCTCTCAGCTCTGATTGCCTAATTCCCTCAGATGAACAATTTAAAGTGTCAGTGTGCCATTGCTTCTTTCTGACATATAGTTAGGAATAATGAACACCATCCAGTTTTCGGAGAGGAGATTGACTTTGTCAGGATTTAGCGTGGATTTTATTTACCTCCAGGAAGACGAGTGGGTCAGCTTTTCTGTCCAACCAACTGAACTATCATTGACCCCAGAGTCACACTGATTTACACGATATTAGCCTTAGCTCTGTGAAAGCATTCATGCCTCTGACGTAGAATTCCTACTCCAAGCCTCACTCCAGAGACCTGAGCACAGAACCTGGGCTGACACTTTAACGCAGTATGGCAAGATATCTATGCTGAAGGGGGTGTCTTCTTATGGATAAGGCATTTTGCTCATTCATTCTGGGGATGTGGGTATTGCTGCAGAGGGCAGCATTTATTGCCCATCTTTAACTGCCCTGATGTGAATAGAGTGGCTTGCTCAGCCACATCAGAGGGCAATGAATAGTTAACCACATTGGTGTGGGAATGAATTTTTAGAAACAATAATCTGGGACAAAATTAACAGTCACTGGCCAAGCATGGATTAATTAAGTAAAGCTCAGCACAGATTTGTTAAGGGCAAATCATTTTTAAATAATTTGATTACGCTGTTTGATGATGTAACAGAGAGGGTTGATGCTGGTGATATTGTTGAGCTGGGGAGCATGGGGTTTGCAATGTACCACATTAATTTGCAGCTAAATTGAAGCCCATTCAAAAGAAGGGAAAGTAGCAACATGGGTATGATGTTGACTGAGTGGCAGAAACAGTAGTGTGTACAGTTGTTTACGCAGGGTGGGTTTACAAGGCGAGATTGTTGGACGCAGAAGAAACGCTCCAGCTCCTCCTGGCTCACAAGCAGTGTTGTAAAAATACTTAGCTAATTGATCCAGCCCTTCTCATCTTCTTTTACCTGAGGCCTGGGAAACCTGGTTAAGAATAGAAACACCACTAAATTGGAGGCACACAGACACCTTTAAAGATTCCACTGTATAGCCACCTTTCGAGAGAAGATCGTACATAAGGACAAAAGAAACAGGAGCAGGAGTAGACTGCACGGCCCACCAAGCCTGCTCCACCGTTCAATACCATCATGGCTAATCTTGGGCTTCAACTCCATTTTCCTGCCAGCTCCCCATATCCCTTAATTAACTAAGAGACCTAAAATCTGACTAACCTAGCCTTAAATGTATTCACCGATGGAGCATCCTCAACCCTTTGGGTAGAGACTTCCAAAGATTAACAATCCTTTGAGTGAAGAAATTTCTCCGCATCTCCATCCTAAATGATTGGCCCCTTATCTTGAGCCTGTGCACAACCCCCTGCCCCCCTGCACCCCCGCCATGTTTAGGATTCCCTGACCGGCAGAAACTACCTCTGAGCATCCACCCTATCAAGCCCCTTCAGAATCTTTCTAGGTTTCAATCAAATCAGCGGAAGCTGCCCCCTCATTCCGCCTCCATTAAAACCAGGACTGGGTGGATGTAGTTGCTGTTTCAGTTTTTAAAAATATTTTAGCTAGCCACCAAACCAAACCCACCTGTTTTTCAGGATCATAATTAGCCCCAAGGTTTCAACTGCCAATCATGAGACACAAACTCACTGCTTCTGAGTGGCAGTGGGATGTTTCATCGCTGAAGCTACCTGGTTATATAGGTGTATATTTTGGTGGCTAGGAACAGCTACAAAACTTGAAGGGCTAATTTGGAGACATTGGCCGACATGTTCCGGCCCAGTTGTGGCGGGACCCGCTGCTGGAGAGTTCGTTGGCCTTCAGTGGGACTGGACGATCCCGGTGGCATGTGAGGTGGGAAAACCCCTCCCATTGCTTCTCTAACACCTTATTACTCATACATGAGGAAGGTTAATAAACCAACTAACCAAGAATGACACACTAGTTCAGTTTGTGCAATCAGTGACTGAGCAAAATCAAATATGGCATCAGAAACCGGCAGATGTGAATGTTTTCTTTGGATTTGTGGAGGTGAGGTAATGGCTGTATGCCAAAGATGACATTGCTGTCCTTTTTCAAATGAACTTGTACAGAGATTCAGGCTTGGTAGATGGTGATCTGTACCTTTGAATGAGTTATTTGCACTCTCTAATGGAATATGGTGGTGAGGGGAAAGCTGGGGCGCTGTGGGCTCTAGTTTATGACCCCTTGAGCTGCCCGTCTCTCTGCTTCGCAATTATGGATGTGAGAAAATAAAGGAAAAGAGAAAACGATCTGCACAAAATCACATACTTAAGCCCTACAGACGATCTCCTCATTTTCTTTTGAAGTTGGGTTTGGACTCATAAAAATCAAAAAGGAGGCAGCAGCATCTGGAATTTTAATAACTATATGAAAGCAGGAAGAGGTCAGCGAGTGTTACTGTGGCCTGGAGTTAATTACATTTACTTCATTTTGTTCTTTTGTTTCATCTTTTTCTTTTAACAACTTCACCGTGACCAGAGCTTGTAACATGGCCTCAGCTGATAATGCACAATCTCACTGTGGTTCCAATTTATATTTTTCTAATTAGTCATCTGGGATCGACCCTCATATTACTATGTTAGCAGCTCCCCTCATATTTCTTCACAACTTCAAAATTTGGTTTTATTCACTCGAGGCCAAAGCCCAATATGAGACAAACACTGGGACAACGCGTAAGAACACAAGCTTCTTACTTCTGTACCTTGCTTTAAAACTTTTTTTATTCATTCATGGGCTTTGGGCATCGCTGGCTAGGCCAGCATTTATTGCCCATCCCTAATTGCCCTTGAGGAGATGGTGGTGAGCTGCCTTCTTGAACAACTGCAGTCCATGTGGTGTAGGTACACTCACAGTGCTGTTCGGAAAGGAGTTCCAGGATTTTGACCCAGCGATAGTGAAGGAACAGCGATATGTTTCCAAGTCAGGATGGTGTGTGGCTTGGAGGGGAACTTCCAGGTGGTGATGTTTGCATGTGTCTGCTGCTCTTGACCTTCTAGATGGTAGAGGTTGTGGGTTTGGAAGGTGCTTTCAAAGGAGCCTTGGTGAGTTCCTGCAGTGCATCTTGTAGATGATACAAACTGCCGCCAATGTGGGTCAGCGGTGGAGGGAATGAATGTTTGTGGATGAGGTACCAATCATGCAGGTTGCTTTGTTCTAGATGCTGTCAATCTTCTTGAGTGTTATTGGTGCTGCACCCATCCAGGCAAGTGGAGGGTATTCCATCACACTCTTGACCTGTGCTTTGTAGATGGTGGACAGGTTTGGGGTGCCATGGGGTGAGTTATTCTCCACAGAATTCCTAGCCTCTGACCTGCTCCTGTAGCCACCCTTTTTATATGACTAGTCCATTTCAGTTTCTGGTCAATGGTACTACCCAGAATGTTGATGGTGGGGGATTCAGCAATGGTAATGCCATTGAATGTCAAAGGGGACTGGTTAGATTCTCTCTTGTTGGGGTGGTCATTGCCTGGCACTTGTGTGAATCCAACCAAATCCAATTGCATGAAAGCCTTGTCTCTCTGATGGCTATGAAACATTGGAAATTGAATAATTTGCCCTTATTTCCTTACTTTCCAGCCTTATATCAAACAAAGCACTTTACATCAAATCAAGTACTCTTGACGTATGGTTACAATTGTATGTTTTATAGCTTGGAGCTATGCAGAGATGACACTAGTTTCTATACATGTAACAGGTTTGATTCACAATGCTTTAAAATGTCTACTCCATGCTTCAGCTCTGGCTTTTAGCTCTTTCTACTGCTTGTTTATGTTCCTCTGAATCCACATCCAGGTTTAACCAATCAAACGCAATGAGCACCAATAGTAAACAGACACACACAAACAAACACAGAACAATTGAACAGTAACAGTTGCAAAAGTAGGAAACATAGCAACCAATCTGTGCACAGTAAGGTTCCATAGAGAGTAATATGATAATGGACAGATACTCTGATATAGTATGATTGGTTAAGAGATAAATATTTGCATGGGCATCAGGGATATTCTTCAGCTCTTTAAAAAACTGTTGTGGGATACTTTATATTCACCTATGAGGACAGTCAGGGCCTTGATTAACATCTCATTTAAAAGACAGCACCTCTGACAGCACAGCACTCCCTCCATGCTGTACTGGGGCAGGCTGAATTGTATGATCAAATCTCTGGAATGGGATTTGAACCTATGACCTTCTGAGTCAGAGGTGAGAGTTCTACTATTTTATGGAAAAATATACTTAATTCATAAAACATCTGAAAGAACATTACAAAACATTTCAAAATGGCCATCACAAAAAATTCAATCATATTCAAGTTTCCACATAGATCATGAGGTGCTTCAATGAAATCCATGAACATTACACATATTTCAACCTGGTCATTACAGACAGTGCAATGGTATTTAAGTTATCCACATAGATCATGTTGCACTTTGAGGTGCTTCAATACAATTGTGATACCTGTATTATTCATTGCATACATTCAATATGATTCATACAGCCCCAGGGGCCTATACAATTCCCAGCCCCTTGGTGCACTATTGCTGAAAGGTCTTAGACAGCGACCTTCTACAAGCTCAGCCAAGGTTGGCTCTGGGCCAGCTTCACTCTAATTCCCAGTGAATATAATTCATCCACTGTCTCCAACACAGCAGCATGGACACTCTTACTGTCAGGTTCACCTAACTGGTCAGAATTTTCCATCTTCACCACATCCCATAGATACTGTTTATTTGTGTTATTTGCCTATATTGGATCCTTATTGTGGAAGGTTATAAAATAAATGGCTTGGACCTCAAATTATAATTCAAAGCATTTTGAATACCAATGGGTGTCCAACAGCATTGCTAATATGCATTATAGCAGGAGTATTCAATGGTGAGATGGCAGCATACTAGTCCAGTAACTAGTAATCCAGAGACCTAGGTTAATACCCTGAGGCATAGGTCCAAATTCCAATAAGGCAGCTGGTGGGACGTAAATTCAACTAATTTTTGTAAAATTCCAGAAATGAAAACCAATCTCAAAAATGTGTCATGAAACTAGCATCGACTGATGTAGGAAACCTATATGGTTACTGATGCCCTTTAGGGAAAGAAATCTATCATCCTTATGTGGTCTGGCTGACATGTGGCTCCAGTCTCTCAGAATGTGGTTGACTCTTAAATGCCGGCTGAAATGACATAGCAACCCACTCAGTTGTACCAAACCTCTATAGAAAACTCAAAAAGGAATAAACCAGATGAGCCACCTGGTACTGACTTACGCACCGGAAACTCTAACAGCACACCCAAACCTACAAAATTCTCCTTACTAATGCCTGGGGGCTTCTGCCAAAATTGAGACAGACCAGTCAAGCAGCTGCCTGCAAATGCAAGATGCACTGCAGCTGCTTTGACAGCACTTTCCAAACCTGTGACCCCTACCACTTAGAAGGACAAGAGCACATGGGAACACCACCACCTGGGAGTTCCCCTATAAGTCACACACCATCCTGACTTGGAAACATATCACTGATCCTTCCCTGTTACTGGTTCAGAATCTTCCTCCCTAACAGCACCGTGGGAGTACCTACACCACGCAGACTGCAACAGTTGAAGAAGGCGGCTCACCACAACCTTCTCAAGGGCAACTAGCGATGGGTAATAAATGTTGGGCATGCCAGTGACACCCACATTCCACGAAAGAATAAAAAGTTAATATGCAGTCTATTTGTTATTTTGCCCAGATGGCATGTTATTTAAGGTGGCCGGCTCCTTTAAAGCAACAACATGTAATTACTGTAAATAAATACAACTTAAGGTCAGAGTTCAGTTGTTGTAAAAGTTGGCAGAGTTGCAGATTAAAAAGCAGTTGGAAATTTTTATCAGAGAGGAAAAGCAGCGAGAAGTGACTGGGGGCAATTTTCCATTCCCCATTGGAGTCAGGTGTCATTGCAGGTGTTAGCGGACAATATGGCGGGAAGGCCAGAAATCGCTTTCACGACATTGTGAAACCAGTTTGCTATTGTCCACCATGCCCATCAATGGGGGGACCGCACTTCCCGCCGCCACACATCGTGAACTTCATTATAGTACATCTGCATATCATTGTAAGGCCTGCTCGCCAGAATTACCCCGCATACTGGATCATCCAGACAATCATACTGACGTGTTTGACAACTGAATATAAGCGATGTGCACCTGATGAGCTGCACTTCACTCGGGATTTTGAGGTTTGTTTGCCTACCTTGCTTCGGGCAGCACTCACAGTCATCAGCACCAGGCTTTAGGAAGCACCACATCAATTTTATGGGGGTTCATGGGTGGGTCTCTACCTACCAGACCAGCCATAAAGCAAAGGTAGCTTTTCAATGGCTGCAGGGCTAGGGTTTGCTTGGGGAAGGGGGAGAAATGGCCTCAGGCAAGGGAAAAGTTTGCAGGGCATAGGCTGTACTGGGGAAGGAGGGTATCCCAGGGTGTGTGTGGGGGGGCACATGTTGATCTGTGCAAGTCACCTCAAGATGTTGAGGGCTGAGGAGGCAGTCTCCAGAGGAGGTGAGGCCAGATGGAGATATGAGGGTACATGTGAGAGAGTGAATGTTGATGTCCCTTGAGCTGGCAGTGAGTGAGATGCCAGTGAATGTGTGATGGGCTTGTGAGTGTGTGAGTTTAGAGTGATGAGATGGTTGCCTTATCCTGGCAGCACAGATGAAATTATTCATTCTCTTTCTGCACTGGATGACCAATGTCTTCTGCGCAGCATTGGCACCGACCACCACTGTCATTGCATACCAAGCTGGAGTGGTGAGATTGCTGGACTTCTTGTGGCCAGAGCAGGGGTGGATGACATCATGACGGGCCTCCAAAATGCATCCCAGTGATGGCCACTGAACTCTTCTTGGCTTTCAGGGCCATGTCTTCACAGAAGCTGTCCTGGGCTACAAGCATTGAGAACTGTGTGTGTGGCTGCAGTTTAGATACGGCACCCAGAGTGAGGAAACAGTGAGGTAACAGTGTGGTGGGCGATTCAGAGGCCGCCCTCCCGCCAGCGAGACGGTGCGTTTCCTGTGGCTGCGTAATTAATGAGGTGGGAAGCGGACGACATGGTGTGAAAACCCACCATTGTGGCCGGCAGGTAGGATGTCCTTTTTCACACCCACTACTGCACTTAGGGCAATTCAGGGATAATTCCGCCCACTGTCTTACCTTATTATTTTTTCAAATGCTTTTGATACATTGCGTTGTAACATCTGAAACCTGCGGCATGCTCCCAAAATATTTACACATGTTGGTCAGCCTTTGAACACTGAGTGTTGTTAGCAGAATTTTGAGATAGAGAGCAATGTGTATTTAAGTTTGTTGATGATACAAAGCTAGGTGGGAATGCAAACTGTGAGGGGGACACAAAAAGGCTGCAAAATTATACAGTATAGACTGGTTAAGTGAATGGGCAACAAGAAGGCATAGGGCTTTTCATGTGGGTAAGTGTGAGGTTATTCACTTTGGTACTAAGAATAGAAAAGCAGAATGTGTTTTAAAAGATGTGAAATTTGTTCAAAGAGACTTGGGTGTACTCGTATAAGGAACACAAAGTTAGCACACAAGTACAGCAAGCAATTAGGAAGGCAAATGTCATTTTGGACTTTATTGCAAGAGGATCGGAGCGCATGAATAAGGAAATCTTGTTACAATTGTACAGGACTTTGGTGAGACCACACCTGGAGTACTCTGCGCACTTTTGGTCCCCATATCAAAGGAAAGATATACAGGCTTTGGAGGAAGTACAGCCTAGTGCCTGGAATGAAAGGAATGTCTCATAATGAGAGGCTGAGTAAATTGGGTTTATATTCTCTGGAGAATGAGAGGTGATCTCACTGAAACATAGAAGATTCTGAAGGGATTTGAAAATGGACACTGAGAGATTGTTTCCACTGGCTGGAGAATCTAGAACGTGGGGGCACAGTTTCAGGATAAGGAGCCGATCATTTAGAACTGAGATGAGGAGAAATTTCTTCACTCAGAGGGTTGTGAATCTTCAGAGTTCTCTACCCCAGAGGGTTGTGGACGCTCCATCGTTGAATATATTTAAAGCTGAGGTTGATGGATTTTTGAGCTGATTCAAGGGATATGGGGAGTGAGCGTGAAAAATGGAGTCGAAGCCCAAGATCAGCCATGATCGTATTGAGTAGCAGACCAGGCTCGACAGGCTCCTCCTGCTCCTATATCTTATGTCCTTGTGTTCTTACATCAATTGGGCGAAGAGCATTAAGGATCTGGTAGGTGGACAGAGTTTAGATACAGATTATCCATAATCTAACTGAATGGTGAAACAGGCTCAGGTGTATTGTGGGGGGTTGGGAGATGGTTGAGTGGCCTCCTTCTATCCTCTGTTCCTGGTATGCCACACTGGGGGAGGTTTATCACTCAAAGCAAAGTTCATCATGAGCTTGTCGGACACTCTCAGTCTCTAAAAGCTTCTTTCCACTCGACAAAGGTAAAGCAACAGTAAATTTGAGAATATACATACAGATTCTTTCCATCTGCCTGGGAAACTTACTTAGGAGAGAGTGAACCACTTCTATACTCAAAGCAGTTCACAGCATCTCAAGCAAACAGAAATTAAAAAGAGAACAGATTGAGATTACACCAAAGAGTCCCTTGAACAGGTGGGACAGGAGAGGTTTGAAGAGGTTACAATCTGGAAAGAACAATGCTCCACATTGATGGATGTGTCTGAAGGATCAGCCTTATTGTTTGAGGTTGCTGTAGGACATACACCCCAGATGCTCCATTGAAACAGATCCAGCACATTGCTGCATTGTGGAACCCCTACTGACCCCATGACCACAGGAGGACCCTCCCTCCATTTCAATGTGGATGGAGTCATTAGGGAAGTCAAAGAAAACCTGAATTCTTTATAATCTGATCCTCTCTCTTGGTCCATTGCCAAAGACTACAGGGCACTTTGTGCACCAAACACTCTTTCAGATTTGGATGAATTTGCACTATATTCCTAATCAGTCATCTGTTGACAATCTGCTGAAAGAGACAGGACTTTACATTCTCCATTTCTGTTCCAGCAGGATTCAGGGACCCGAATTCTTATAGCAACAACCTTGTGCTGCATCAAGAGTCACTTGTATCTACAGGGATTGAGCAATGGATTGGTGCTGACTGGATCACTCTTCACTTAATCAACATGGGCTTGAAGGGCTGAATGGCCTCATTCTGTGTTGTAATTATTCTATGACTCTTTGACATGCAATAAAAAGTAGCTGTTTTTAAGGATGGTCCACAATTTACCTCTAAGGAACTGCAGGAATTCTCAAAAAGTTGGAATTTTGAGCATCTTACTTCATTAGGATATTTGCAGAGCAAAGGAAATGTGAGGTAAGTAGCTGAGGCACAAAATCCCCAATGGGATACATAAAACAGCTGAGCCAGAACCTGTCCCACAAATGATGAATCAAAATCACAGGGAATAGAAAATCACTCTGGAGGGAGTGTTTCGAAAGTAGTTGCCTGATTTTTATTTTACAGTTTGCTAAAAGTATCCATTTATTGATTGATTCGAGCTAAGATCATAAAGCTTGGAAGTTAAACAAACATTTAATATCTACATATTAAATTCCCTTTCTCCTTTTGCAGCAGGGGTGTAAATTTCAAATGCACAAATCATTTTTCTGAAAATGTCAGTGAAACTAAATTCTTTGTTAATATCACATTTCATCAAATATTACTGCTCTTTACACAAAAAAGGGAGTTGGCTTCCCTGCGCTAAACATTAGAAGAACAACAGTTCATTTAAACCAGGTTGAGTAATAAACACAAGGGAAAGGATGTCATGAGGGCGACATATGGAAGTAGCAAACAGGATACTTAGATACAGATTTGTAAAATTACACTGCACTCCTTGTCTGGTGATTGGGCTGAGCAATTCCCTATAAGTATCAAAATAAGACTAGTCATTGCAAGAGTATAGGTCTGATGCCAAAGTAAGCAAATGTTTTATCCAAGCTGATTCCTTCTATTGACCCTTTGTCAAATGCTTTCTAAACATCAATACAGACAACATTCATTGCATTCCCTTCAACAGCCTCCCTCTGTTACCTTATCAAAAAATCTTTTAGATTTGTCAAACATGATCTGCCTTCTACAAACCTGTGTTGGCTTTTCTTAATTAAGTCAAACTCTCAAGAGCCGATTGATTTTGTTCTCCGATTATTGTTTCTCAAACCTTACCCACCAGTAATGTTTAACTGACGGCACTATCGTTACTAGGACTGTCCTTACATCCTTTCTTGAATAAAGGTACCACTTTGCCACTCTCCAATACTCTGGCACCTCCCATGTACCTTGGGAAAATTGGAAGATTTTGCAAGCCCTTCTACTTTCTCCACTCTCACTTCCTTCGGTAACCTGGGATGCAAGCCATCGGGATCAAACAACGTTTTTTTTAATTATTTCATGGGATTTGGGCTTCGCTGGCTGGCCCAGCATTTATTGCCCATCCCTAGCTGCCCTTGAGAAGGTGGTGGTGAGCTGCCTTCTTACTGCAGTCCATGTGGTGTAGGTACACCCACAGTGCTGTTAGGAAGGGAATTCCAGGAGTTTGGCCCAGCAACAGTGAAGGAACAGCAATATATTTGCAAATCAGGATGGTGAGTGTCTTGGAGGGGAACTTCCAGGTGGTGGTGTTCCCATATGTCTGCTGTCCTCTTGCTCTTCTAGATGGTAGTGGTCGTGGGTTTGGAAGATGCTGTCAAAGGATCCTTGGTGAATTCCTGCAATGCTTCTTGTAGATGGTACACACTGCTGCTACTGTGTGTCGGTGGTGGAGTGAGTGAATGTTTGTGGATGTGATGCCAATCAAGTGGGCTGCTTTGTGCTGGATGGTGTCAAGCTTCTTGACTGTTGTTGGAGCTGCATTCATCCAGGCAAATGGAAAGTATTCCATCACACTCCTGACTTGTGCTTTGTAGGTGATAGACATGCTTTGGGGAGGCAGGAGGTGAGTTACTCATCACACGATTTCTAGCCTCTGACCTGCTCTTGTAGCCATAGTATTTATATGGCTAGTCCAGTTCAGTTTCTTGTAAAGGGTAGCCACCAGGATATGGGGGATTCAGTAATGGTAATGCCATTGAACTTCAAGGGGCAATGGTTAAATTCTCTCTTGTTGGAGGTGGTCATTGCATGGCACTTGTGTGGCATGAGTGTTGCTTGTCAGTTGACAGCCCAAGCCTGGATGTTGACCAGGTCTTGCTGTATGAACATGGACTGTTTCATTACTTGAGGAGTTGCAAATGGTGCAGAACATTGTACAATCATCAGTGACCATCCCCACTTCTGACCTTATGATGGAAGGAAGGTCATTGATGAAGCAGCTGAAGATGGTTGGGCTAAGGACACTACCCTGAGGAACTCCTGCAGTGATGTTATAGAGCTGAGATGACTGACTCCAACAACCACAACCATCTTCCTTTGTCCTTGTATGATTGAAACCAGCAGAGAGTTTTCCCCCTGATTCTAATTGACTCCAGTGTTGCTAGGTCAAATGCTGCCTTGGTGTCAAGGGTAGTCACTCTCACCACACCTCGGGAGTTCTGCTCTTTTGTTGATGTTTGAACTAAAGCTGGGCATCAGTGAATGGCCCTGGTGGACCCCAAACTGGGCATCAGTGAGCAGGCTATTGTTAAGCAAGTGCCACTTGATAGCACTGTTGGTGACCCTTTCCATTACTTTACTGATGATCAAGAGTAGACTGATGGGGCTATAATCGGTGGGGTTGGATTTGCCCTGCTTCTTGTGTAAACGGTATACCTGGGCAATTTTCTACATAGTCAGGTAGATGCCAATGTTGTAGCTGTACTGTAACAGCCTGGATAGGGGCGCAGCAAATTCTGGGGCACAAGTCTTCAGTAATATTGCCGGAATATTGCTAATCTTTCCAGTGCAACTTGCCTAGCAATTTTCACCCTATCCATTACTTTTTTTTATTGGTTCACAGAATGTGGGCATCGCTGCCTAGCCCAGCATTTATTGCCCATTCCTAATTGCCATTGAGAAGGTGCTGGTGGGTTGCCTTCTTGAACTGCTGCAGTCCACACAGTGTAGGTACACCCACAGTGCTGTTAGGAAGGGAGTTCCAGGATTCTGACCTAATGACAATGAAGAAATGGTGATACTGCTCCAAGACAAGATGGTGTGTGGCTTGCCATCTCCACTTCTACTGATATTTTGTCAACATCCTCTACCTTAGTCAGCATTGATACAAAGTGCTCATCAAGTATTCTAGCCTTGTCCTGCACCTCTAAGCATATATCAACTTCTTTGTCCCTAATAGGAAGTGCCCCGGCTCTTTATACTCGCTTACTATTCACACGCTGGTAGAAGATTGTTGGATCCCTTTCAGATTCATTGCCATTCTATTCTCAAGTTCTCTCTTTGCCAGTCATAGTATCCACTTTATTTCCCCTCTCAGCTTATTGTATTTGACCTGATGCTCATTTGAAGAATTTGCTTAACTTACAGCTTACACCCTCTTTTTTTTTTGTTTCCTCATATTCTCTATCTCCCTCGTTATCCAAGAAGTCCTGGCTTTGGTTGCTTTGCCTTGTTGGAATGTACCTAGCCTGCACTTTTATTTTATTCTTTCATGAGATGTGGGCGTCTCTGGCTAGGCCAGCATTTTTATTGCCCACTCCTAATTGCCCTTCAGAAGGTGGTGTAGTGTCATGAAAGTATAATAATTTTCATAATATTTTTCTGGTTTATTGTGAAGTAGGTTTATGGGGGTAAGTATAGTTGGGTCTGCCTGTGTGTGATATAACTACATTTGGAGTCAAGTAGACTGCAATGTTAAATTATCAAAAGAGGCTAGGTGCTTGATATGCTAATGAGTAAACATGGAAGCTGGCTTAGCATGTAAGGTGTGATGGGAATTTGCATTTTTAGATAGATGAAGGGATATTTAGATTTCAAAGGGATCTCAGTCTGTTTACGACTAGACAGATAAGAAAGGCTAAGGAATCTGTTTATTTTTCCCAAAGGTTACTGACAATACATAGTGACAACATGAAGGTTTTTATATTATGAGGGAGATACAGTTTCAAAGATGTATGGAGGAATATAATTTACATATTAAAAAGAGAGAAACATATATAAAGGAGAATGAAAGACTATGTGTCAGGAGAAGGCCATGTAAGATCTGACAAGAGTGTATGAAATAGCCTGAATGAAGCCTCCATCATTTGTGCATAAGCCTGCTGTCTATTGAAACTGAAGCTGGAGAAAAGCCATTTGGAAGTCCACTGTCCAGGGTATTGTGTTAACTTGCTGCATCTATTTTAAATCTAAGATCTATTTTGGACCATTACCTTAAAGGGTATGTAACTGGGATCAGGTTAATTAGGAATCTTAGGAGTTATGATAGTAATAATTGTAGTTTTATGCATATCCTTGAAGTCTTTTATTTTGCTAATAACTACTTTAATTTAATTTTTAGATATCTCTTAAGGTCTTGGTGGACTTTTTACTTCTGAATTCAGTGCACACATCTCATAATGAATATAAATTGCAAAATTGTTGTGATAACACGATCAGGTTTCCCTCATGGATTTGGTCCACCTGACACACATAATCTGCCACATCATAACAGGTGGTGAGCTGCCTCCTTGAACTGCTGCAGTCCATGTAGTGTAGGTATACCCACAGTGCTGTTATGGAGGGAGTTCCAGGATTTTGACCCAGTGACAGTTTGAATGGTGATATATTTCCAAGTCAGCATGATGAGTAGCTTGGAAGGGAACTTGCAGGCAGTGGTGTCTCTATGCATCTGCTGCCCTTGTCCTTCTAGGTTGGAGAGATCTCAGATTTGAAAGATGCTGTCGAAGGAGTCTTGATGAGTTGCTGCAGTACATCTTGTAGATGGCACATACTGCTGCCATTGTTCATCAGTGGTGGAGGGAGTGAATATTTGTGGATGGGGTGCCAATCAAGCAGGCTGCTTTGTCCTGGATGGTATTGAGCTTCATGAGTGTTGTTGGAGTTGCACTCATCCAGGCAAGTGGAGAGTATTCCATCATAATCCTGCCAACATTATAGCTGTACTAGAACAGTTTGCTAAGGGTGCAGCTAGTTCTGGAGCGCAAGTCTTTATTACTACTGCCGGAATGTTGTCAGGGCCCGTAGTCTTTGCAGTACCCAATGCCTTCAGCCATTTTTTAATTTCACGTGGACGAAATCAAATTGGCTAAAGACTGGCATCTGTGGTGCTGGAGACCTCATGTGGAGGCCAAGATGAATCATCCACTCTGCACTTCTGGCTGAAGATTGTTGCAAATGCCTCAGCCTTGTTTTTTGCACTTGAAATATTTTTCCTTGTATGTGGTGGGCAGGCTTGGGGTTCTGGAGGTGAGCTAATCTCCATTGAACCCCCAGCATCCAACCTGCTTTTATAACCACAGCATTTATATAGCTAGCCCAATTCAGTTTTGATCAATGGTAACACGCAGGTTGTTGAGAGTGGGGGATTCCGCGATTGTAATGCCAGTGAATGTCAAGGGCGATGGTTCAATTCCGTCTTGTTGGAGATAGTCATTGCCTGGCACTTGTGCAGCAAATGTAACTTGCCACTTATCAGCCCAAGCCTGAATGTTGTTCAGGTCTTGCTGCATTAGGGTACGGATTTCTTCAGTATCTGATGAGTCACAAATTTTACTGAACATTGTGGAATCATCAGTAAACACCGCCACTCTGACCTTATGATGGAAGGAAGGTCATTGATGAAGCAGCTGAAGATGGTTGGGCCTAGGACACTACCCTGAGGAAATCCTGCAGTGATGTCCTGGAGCTGAGATGATTGACATCCAACAATCACAACCATCTACCTTTGTGCTAGGTATGACTCCAACCAGTGGAGGGTTTTCCTCCTGATTCCCATTGATTCAAGTTTTGCTAGGGCTCCTTGATGCCACAAATTGGTCAAATGCTATCTTGATGTCAAGGGCAGTCACTCTCATCTCACCTCGGGAGTTCACTTCTTTTGTCCAGGCTTGGAGCAAGGTAGCAATGAGATCAGGAGCTGAGTGACCCTGGCAGAACCTTAACTGAGCTTCAGTGACAGGTTATTACTGAGTATATGCTACTTGATAGCACTGTTGATGACTCCTTCCATCACTTTATTGATAATGAAGAGTAGACTGATGGGGCAGTAATTGGCCAGGTTGGATTCATCCTGCTTTTTGTGGACAGGACATACCTGGGCAATTTTCCGCATTGCCAGGTAGATGCCAGCGTTGCATCTGTACTGGAACTGCTTGGCTAGGGGCACAGATAGTTCTGGAATACAAGTCTTCAGTACTATTTCCAGAATATTGTCAGGGCTCATTTGGAAGATTGTTGCAAATGCTTCAGCCTTATTTTTGCATTTCCACACTTGAAATATCTTTCCTCAATGATCACCCATTGTTCAGTTTTTCCTATCAATATTTGGCTCCATTTTACCCTCTCATCCCATTGAATTTAGCCCCCTTCCAAATTTGGTACTTTAGTTGTTTCTTGTTCTTCTCCATTACTAATCTAAATCTTATAGATCAATGATCACTCTTGGATATCCAAGTATTGTCACATAGACTTGATTTCCTTGGTCCACCTCATTCCCCAGCACCAGATCCAGCAATGCCTCCTTTCTAAAACAAAAACAGAATTACCTGGAAAAACTCAGCAGGTCTGGCAGCATCGGCGGAGAAGAAAAGAGTTGACGTTTCGAGTCCTCATGACCCTTCGACAGAACTTCAACAGTTCTGTCGAAGGGTCATGAGGACTCGAAACGTCAACTCTTTTCTTCTCCGCCGATGCTGCCAGACCTGCTGAGTTTTTCCAGGTAATTCTGTTTTTGTTTTGGATTTCCAGCATCCGCAGTTTTTTTGTTTTTATGCCTCCTTTCTAGTTGGGCTGAGAAAACACTGGTCAAAGAAGTTCCCCTGAACACATTTCAGAAATTCCTCTCCCTCCTTCCCCTTTACTCTAACATTGTTCCAATTGATATTTGGGTAATTAAAGTCCCCCAATATCACCACTGTATAGTTCTTGTACATCTCTGTGATTTCTCTGCAGATGTTCTCCTTTTTCTCTCTCACTATTTGGAGACATACTGAATACCCCAAGTAGCGTGGTCATCTCCGTTTTGCGCCTCAACTCCAATACTAATACCTATTCCCAAATCAGTACTGACACCTCAGCTCCTATTTTCCTTCCCTTTTCTGAACACTTTACATTCTTGAACATCAAGGACACAGTCCTTACCATTCTTAAGCCATGTTTCCAATATTGCCACTAAATCATACTCCCAAATGGCTCCCTGCATGCATAGCTCATCAACCTTATTCATCATTTTTGTTCATTTATGTACATACATTGTAATCCTATCTCTGTATTGCTCTTAGTCACTCTTAGTCTGCCCCTCTCTCATATCGTTCCACTTCCTTCTCTAGTACGGCCTAGCACTTTCCTTCCTTAATGCACCTTCTTCCTCTTTTCTGCTTCCATATGTGATTGTCCACTGATGGAGTGCCACAGGGACCTATGCTGGGGGCCTTAACTATTTACAACCTATATTAATGACTTACATGAAGAGATAGACTGTATTGAAGCCAACTTCGCTGATGATACAAAATTAGGTCAGGAAGCAAGTTGTGAGGAGCACTCGAAGACTCTGCAAAAGGATATAGATAGGTTCGGTAAGTGGACAAAAAATTGGCAGATGGAGAATAATGTGGGCAAATGTGAGGTTGCCCACTTTGGCAGGAAGAATAAAAAAAAAAGTGGACTATTTAAATGGAAAGAAACTGCAGAATGCTGCAGTACAGAGGCTTTTTAAAAATTCATTCATGAGATATGGGCATCGCTGGCTAGGCCAGCATTTATTGCCCATCCTTAATTGCCCTTGAGAAGGTGGTGGTGAGCTGCCTTCTTGAACCACTGCAGCTGATGTGGTTTAGGTACACCCACACTGCTGTTAGGGAGGGAGTTCCAGGATTTTGACTCAGTAACAGTGAAGGAACGACAATGTATTTCCAAGTCAGGATGGTGAGTGGCTTTGAGCAGAACTTCCAGGTGTTGGTGTTCCCTTGAGCCCGAATAAATGAATCACAAAACATTAGCATACAGACACAGCAAGAAATTAGGAAGACAAGTGAAATGTTGTCCTTTATTGCAAAGGGTTGGAGCACAAAAGTTGGGTAATCTTGTTACAACTGTATAGGGCATTGATGACACCACAACTGGAGCACTGCATACTGTTTTGGCTTCCTTACTAGTGGAAAGATATACTGGCATTGGAAGCAGCTCAGAGAAGGTTCACTAGGCTGATTCCTGGGATGAAGATGTTATGACCACAGCCAGTGTTAATTGTTGTGCAAACCAAATTGCAGAGGGATACTTGGCTTACAGGCCATAAGCTTTTTATTTGTATTCAGATGATGCAAAGAAGGCGTACCGGCATCAGCAGTAAGAGGTCCTGTAACACTTTTGATATTTTAAAAATTAAAAGTAAAAGTTTTATTAACAAAAAGAAGAGAAAACTTAAGCACACAAGATTACAATTACACAATTAAGGTAGTCTTAAAAACATGCCCCCAGAAAATTCTCTACCTGTTCAAACCCACAAGTAAACACCTTCCAGGAAACACTCCCTTATAGATGTTTAAATATGAAATCCCCTAATATTACACAAGGCAAACTGCTGTAGCTTCAATCAAGATGTACCACATGACCTTTACCCTCTTCTGTGGTGGAATCCACTTCAGAATAAAACTGCTTGCTGCAGTCCAAGACTTTTTTGGCTTGACTGGATGGGTGATTCACACTGCATCTTCTCCCAGCCCAGACCTCCTGCTATCTTAACAGCTCAAACAGGTCCAGCAATCTCCTGCCATCTCCAGCTCAACAGCTCTCTAGCTCAACAGCTATATCCAGCCATCAGCTATCCAGCTCAACAACTAAAAACCAGATATCCATAGTAACTCTAATATGCCTGTTTCTCCTTTCAACTCAGTCCCATTGCTCTCGCACCCCTTTGAAACTCAAACCCTTTCAAATATAAGATCTTTCATATTTACATCTTGTCTTTGCTTTTGTGTCAATGAAATATCATATCCCAACTATTTGTTTACCTATGAACACCTGCAAGATGCAAACATTTTTCATGTAACCTCTGACTTTCCATTGATATTCAAATATCCTTTCAAGGTTTGGCCTATACTCAGTGGAGTCTAAGATTTTCATCTTCCATTCTTCTAGAGATTACTACCTTCGAGGTTGTACTTTTTAACCTGCACCTAAATTCCTGAAAATCTGACTACAGGCCATCAATACTTGCTCTCTCTATAGTACCTGTACCACAGACTCGGGTTCATACCCTTCCCCATGCAGAATACTCTGCACCCTCTCTGTGATGTCCTTTATGCTGTCACCAGGGAGGCAACACACCGAGCAGGACTCATGTCTACTAAATTGTCCTTTGAATTCTCTTATTTTGGCCTTGTTAAAGTGGCCCCCGGGAAGCTAATTTCCCATTAATTTGCCTCATAACTCGCAATGAGAAGATATTCATTACCATTCCAGAGGAGGAAGTCAGTTCCAGTTTTTGACAACAGGAAGTCAGGTACTTCATGGGCTGTCATTGATTCCTTCCATTGTTGATATCGACTGCTCGGCACATGCCATATACCTCCATTCATCTCTCACTCATCCTTGCCATTGGACACATACACAAACTTTTCCAAACAATCCTCTCCTTCAATGTGGGTAGAGTGGACATGCACCACCAGCTGCTTCCTCTATATTTTTAGAATGTTTGCTCATTTGCACCAAAATTCTGCAAGATGAACTCACTTGTGAAGTTAAAAATATGATAAATCAAGGGCTGGAAGCTGCCCTGTGCCATGGCTGAGCATTCAAGATAAATGTTCAGAATTTGGATCTTTTCCTCCATTATCAAGCCTTTGACTGAAACCTTTAAATCCACTACTTTCAGCTAAGTCCAAGTGAATCTGGGTTAGAATCCATGTCAAAATAAGCCACTGCTGAAATCCTTGTACTGCCATTCCTCCAATGTTCAGTTAATCTTCTTGACCCAGGAGTCTGGACCTTATGTAGCACTTGATGAATGCTTATGTTAATCAGTCTATCACAAAACAAAACATAGGTTAATCACAAGGCAGTGGGTAGAGTGATTACAAAACAAGGTATGGATCACATCCTACTCTTTCCCCATTCCTTAGGAACTTTCCATTGTTTTTTTCAGGCTACTAGTTAAATAGAATATTCCACGGTACATCCTGCAACAGAAGGGAAACTATCCAAAACAATTTCTGTTAAAAGGATAGCAAAGCTCATTACAGGTGAACTCAGATTTGGAGCCTAATCCTTTTCTGATGTACACCTGAATTAGCCCATTTTGAAACAAGTATAATCACTGAGTCCCAGTCAATAGTGTGAATGAAGTTAGTGAGGATGAATTCTGTTCCCAGGGTGAGACACACCAAGGGCAGCATGGGTTGAAGAATGGGCATGAAAGAATTGTAGCCCTATGTCAGCCTTGTACTTGCTTTAAGCATGGTACCCTGCTGATAACATGGGATCAATTTACAGGGAATTCAATGGTGCAATTTGCTTTCCAGCTGAAGGAATAAGTACTGTGGGAGAAATTAACAACAGGCCTCCCTGGAAAAGGAACAACTTGGCTAAATTGGTTTGTTAGATTATTCTCTTCATTCTCTCAATCCTAATATCCATTCAAAGGATTAGCTCAATTGTTTTAATTTCTTAAATTTGTGACTGTTAGCACATTTTCTCCTGAAGGCACCATCCAATGAATATGATCCTTTGTATATCAATTAATTTGTCATTTGTTAGATTAATGATAAATCTTTAATAAACATTTCATCTTATTTTTCTAAAGAAAAGCAAGAATTTAGGAAACATTTAAAGAAATGATTCAAAATGTTCAACAAAATATGTACATTTAAATTAAGAAAAAACAGTGATAAAGATGTACCTGTGGCCTACGAAAGAAATAAAGGATAGTATAAGATTAAAAGAAGAGGCTTATAACATGTGATGAATAATAGTATGCTTGAGGATCGGGAGAGTTTTAGGAACGCGACTAATGAAAAAGTTGATTAAAAATGGAAAAATAAAATGTGAGAGTAAACAAGCTAAGAATATTTTTAAAATTGTAACAGCTTTTATGAGTATATAAAAAAGAGGAGAGTAGCTAAAGTAAATGTTGAGTCATTAAAGGCAGAGACAGAAGAAATTGTTATGGTGAATAAGGTAATGGCAGAGATATTCAACAAATATTTTGTGTCTGTCTTCACTGAAGAAGACACACATTATATAGCAGAAATAAATGGTAAGCAAGGGATGAATGAGAATGATGAGTTTAAAGTTATTAATATTAGCAGAAAAAAATGTACTAAGAGAAAATTAAGGGACTAAAAGTCAACAAATCCCCAGGACCTCATGGCTTCCATCTAAAGAGATCTAAAAGAGGTAGCTGCAGAGACAGTGGATTTATAGGTTATTATTTTCCAAAATTCCCTAGATTCTAGAATGGTCTCATAGGATTTTAAGTTAGCAAATGTAACATTGTTACTCCAGAAAGGAAAGAAATTACAGAGCACTAACAAAGGACATCTCAACTACACCTCCTCACATCCTGCTTTCTGTAAGGATTCCATCCCATTTTCCCAGTTTCTCCAACTCCATCACATCTGTTCCGATGAACCTTCCACAATGGCGTTTCTGACATGTCTTCCTTTTTCCTGAGCTGTTGTTCTCCTCCCACCGTGTTCAACAGGGCCCTCAATCATGGCCAACCCATTTCCTGGACTTCTGCCCTCACCCCTTCCCCTCCCTCCCAGAGCCATGATAGGGTTCCCCTTATCCTCAATTTTCATTCCACCAGCCTCCACATTCAAAGGATCATCCTCCGCCATTTCTGCCAACTCCAGCATGATGCCACCACCAAACACACCTTCCCGTCATCCCTTCTGTCAGCACCTCATAGGGAGTTTTCGCAGCTAAATACCCTGGTCCACTCCTCCATCACCCCCCCCCCCCCCACCCCCCCAACACCTCATTCCCTTCCCACGGCACCTTCCCATGCAATCACAGGAGGTGCAACACCCTGCCCCTTTACCTCCTCCCTCCTCAAGGCCCAAAACACTCCTTTCAAGTAAAGCAGTGATTCAGTTGCACTTTTTTCAATTTAGTTACTGCACTTGCTGCTCACAATGTGGACTCCTCTACAGTGGGGAGACTAAACATAGACTGGGTGAACGCTTTGTGTAACACATTTGCTCAGTCTGCAAACATGACCCAGACCGCCCTGTCGCTTGCCATTTCAACACTCTACTTCTCATGCCCACATGTCCATCCTTGGCCTGCTGCAATGTTCCAGTGAAGCTCAACACAAACTGGAGGAACAACACCTCATCTTCTGATTACGCACTTTGCAGCCTTCTGGGCTCAACATTGAGTACAACAACTTCAAACCATGAACTCTGCCTTCCATTTTCATTTTTTTTTTCAATCCCCTCCTTCCACAAGGGTCAGTCTGTAATTTGTTCTCATGTTTTACTTCTAGAGAGTGCTGATCCTTTTCCTGCTATTAACATATTCTGCTAACTGACCTTTTCACCACTTCTAACACCTGCCTTAGTCTTTAAGATTAGACTTTACACTCCCTTTGTCTTGTGTCCATGACATCTTTATCAACGACTCCTATGCTCCCACCTATCACTGACCTTCTATTCTGCTCCATCCCCTCAAACGGTATAAAATCCATCACATTTCTTATCTCTCTTCAGGCTCTGAAGAAGAGTCCTATGAACTCGAAGCGTTAGCTCTGTTTCTCACTCCACAGATGCTGCCAGAGCTGCTGAGTTTTTCCAGTATTTTCAGTTTTTATTACAGAGATCTAAAAGCCATTTAGCCTCACATCAGTCATCTGGATATTGCTAGAATCTATTATTAAGGAAGCCTTAGAAATAAACTTAGAAAATCATAGACAAAAACAGAATTACCTGGAAAAGCTCAGCAGGTCTGGCAGCATCAGCGGAGAAGAAAACAGTTGACGTTTCGAGTCCTCATGACCCTTCAACAACCAGTTCTGTTGAAGGGTCATGAGGACTCGAAACGTCAACTCCTTTCTTCTTCGCCGATGCTGCCAGACCTGCTGAGTTTTTCCAGGTAATTCTGTTTTTGTTTTGGATTTCCAGCATCCGCAGTTTTTTGTTTTTATCTTTTAGAAAATCATAGTATGATCAAACAGAGGGGATATGTTTTTACGTAAGGGAATTTCTGTTTGAGAAATGTATTTGTTTTTTTGAGAATGTAACTCATAGGGTAGATAAAGAGGAACCAGTGGATTAAGTATGTGAATTTGCAGAAGCCATTTGATCAGGTAACACACAAAAGGTTAATATGCAAGATAAGGACTCACCGGGCAGAATTTTCTGCCTGTCGGCCAGGCGGGCCCGACCCAATCGCGCGGGGGGGGGGGGACGGAGCCGATCTCCATCAGTGATCAGGGCCGCACCGCCATTTTACGTGGGAGGGCCAATTAAGGCCCACCCAGCGTGACATCCACCGGGTAGCGCTATGCGCTCTCTGTGCGGGAGGGGGGGATTCCCTAAAATCGAGAGTATGCTCTTTCGCGTATGCGCATGAAAAAGCGCACATCTCCCTGAGGCTAAGTGCAGCCTCAGGGAGATCTCCTGGACTTTTAAAAATATTAAAAATAAAAAAAAATCCCTTACATGTCCCCTTATGTGACAATGTCACATGAGTTGGGACATGTTCATAAATTACAGAACAACTTTATTACAATTTTTAAAACCCTGCACGAAACCTCATCCTGCCGGTGGATGAGGTTTCATGTTTTTTCTATTTGCTGCCGGGGCTCCTGGCCGACCCACTAACCTTAAGATTGGATGGGCAGGTCCTTTAATTGGTTAATTGATTCTGTCAATGGCCTCAAATGGCCATTGACTGTTCAGCAGGCCAGCAACTGATTTTGCTGCGCCCCCACCTTCCTGAAAATTTAAATGGGGTGGGATGACGTCGGGGGTTCCGCCTGATGTCATCCCGCGTAATTTTACGTATCAGCAAGTGGGCCCTGCCCCCAGCTCGCTGATGGCAAAATTATGCCCGTGGTATGGGGTAACATATTAGCATAGGTAGAGGATGATTATTGGGCATGGAAGCAGAGTGTAAGGATAAACAGCACATTTTCAAGTTGGCAGGCTAGAACCAGTGGAGTGGCATAAGGATCAGTGCAGGGATCTCAGCTATTTAGCATCAATATTAATGACTTAGATGAAGAAGTAGCGAGTAATACATGCAAGTTTTCTACCAATACAAACCTAAGTGGGAATATAAGCTGTGAGGAGGACACCAAGAGGTTGAAAAGGGATGAATAGGTAAAAAGCCAACAAGATGGCAGATGGAGTATAATTATGAGGAAGTGTGAAGTTATTCACTTTGGTTATAAAAAGAAAACAGTAGAAGATTTTAAATGTTGATACTCAGAGAGACTTGGGCATACTCGTACAAGGAACACAGAAAGTAAGCATGAAGGTACAGCAAGTTTAATGTTTTTGGTTATCAGGTTTGCTTTGTCCAGCGAATACTAGCTGCGTCCTTGATATTAACAAATTAGTTGGTGCTTGAAACAACATTGGCAGAGAGACCAATTAACTGAACAAACACTGGTGGTTTGTTGGAACTAAGAACAGAGCACTAACACCATGTAAGCTCCTTCAATCACCTCCAGCTCTAGACTTACAGATATCCAAGAAGCCTGCACAGTGTAGCGATTGGTCAATACAGTCACATGGTCAACTAAGTACATTCTCTTAAAGGTACATAGTACTCCACTTTACCACATCCCTCCCCCTTTACATGAAAGTACAATTGACAAACATTACAACAACCCAACTATTTCCATAAATAACTATTTACAAGTCAAGTCTCTCAGGAGGCTTCCTCGGATGTGTTGAGCATCGTAGCTCAATGGCTTCAGCTGATTTTTCCAAGACCTCTTTCTCAGGGGTCAACTGTCCACCAGGTTCTTCGGTGGAAGTGGGCAAGTTTGCGTCTTTGACGCCCTCACATCTAATAGGCCCTACCGGTACTACCAAATCGTGTGATATTTCTTCCACATGTGGTGCAGACTCCAGCGCAAATGATGACAGCATTCCTTCTTGTGGGACTGTCTCTCTTCTCCGGAGATGATCCAGGTGTCATCCAATTATTTGGCTGTTTACCGACAGATTACAGGACAGAGGTCCTGTCACAACACTCACTTCGCCTAATGACCAATTGGGCCCATCTCCAAAGTTCTTCACCAGAATTGTGTCTCCCATCGTGAAATTTCTTTCATGATTATGGTCATCATATCTAGTCTTCTGGGCCTCTTGGCTTCTCTCCACCCTCCCCCCTAAATTCAGCCAGATAAGAGTTAGACGGGTGCAGAGATGTCTCTTCATTAGTAATTCAGTGGGGGTGATACCAGTGGTCCTGTGTGGTGTTGCCCGATATGTGAACAGAAACCGTGACAATTTGGTGCTGATGGAATCCCCGCCCAGCTTTTTCATGCCGGACTTAAAAGTTTGGATGCTCAGAGGCTTGTGGTCAGATATAATGTGAAAATGGCGACTGTGGAGTTATTGATAGAATTTCTGAACACCAAAAACAACAGACAAGCCCTCCTTCTCAATTTGAAAATACCATCGCTCTGCAACACTGTGTGTGAAATGTATAACCAATGGGTCGTTCGGAGCCACCCATCATCCAATCTCAAGTTAAAATCAATTCTTTCTTTGGGTCAAAGTGGACCAGTGGGGCCGATGATCTTAACAATTGCTTTACCTTCAGAAACGCATCCTGGTCCAGAGCTTGCCAAATCTATTTATGGTTTTTCTTAAGAAATGTGTATAAAGGAGCCAGTACGGTTGATAGATTTGGGAGAAGTCGTTCATAGTGGTTTATCATGCCTAAGGCGGCCTTTAGTTCTGTTTCTCGGTGCAGGTGCCTCACAAATAGCCTTGACCTTTTCTTCCACGGGATGCAGGCCCTCTGTGTCGACCTTATGGTCCAACTAAACTACCTCTTTGGCCTGTAAAAGACATTTTTTTTGCTTCAAGCATAACCCCACTTGTGAGAAGTATTTCAGCACCTCCTCCAAACTAGCTAAGTGTTCTTCGTCAGTTCGTCCAGTGACTAAACATAAACAGTGAAATGGGGCAGTCCCTAAAGCAGATCTTCCATGATGTGCTGGAAAATAGAACACGCCAATGAGACCCCAAAGGGAGTCGAGTATATTGATACAATCCTTGATGTGTATTGATGGTCACAAGTTCCCTAGAGCCTTCTTCCAACTCTACCTGCTGGTAGGCATGACTCATGTTGAGTTTTGAATATGTGATGCCCTCTACCAATTTTTAATATAATTCGTCAACATTCAATATCAGATGTCTATCAAGTTTGGCCACTGTTTATAGTTTTCTTATAACCATCGCATAAGCGAACATTTTGGCCTGGCTTCAGTACAGGTACTATGGGTGCTGCCCGCTCGGAAAATTGCACCAGTTGTAAGATACCCATCTTTTCCAGCTTGTTGATCCATGTCTCAACCTTGTCCCGTAGAGCATAAGGGATTGGTCTGGCTCTGATAAACCTGGGGGTTGCGTTAGGGTCTACGTGGATTTTCACTTGTAGTCCACGAATCCTTCCTAGCTTGTCACTGAAAATGGAAGCGTACTTTTGCAACAATTCCTGTAAGGTTCTCATCCTGATTTGAAGAATCTCAGCCCATTTCAATTTAACTTTTTTGAGCCAGTTGCAACCAATTAAACTGGGGCCCGCTCCAGCTACTACCATAAGGGGTAAAGTTGCAGACTGATCCCCATGCTGCACCAGGACTTGACCTATCCCTTTCACTCTTATTTCTTTGCCCGTATATGTTTTTAATTTAGTGACCGGTTGTTCTAAACTTAAAGGATGGAATCCTTTATTCAAGTGTCTGAATGTATGTTCTCCTATGACAGACATTGATGCCCCAGTATCGACTTCCAACCTGATGGGTTGTTTATTGACTCTAATGACTACCTGGATTGGCTCAGTTCTATCTACTTTTAGGTTGTACCATGATTGGATGTTAGATTCTGCTTCCTCTGGTTCTTCAAGGAGACAGATTATACAATTTCTACCTTTGTTTTTAAAATGCTGTCTCAGCCTATCCTGTCAGTGCCGCATTATGGTGACCATTGCATTGGCAGAAAAAGCATTCGATATTTCTGAACTGTCGATCGCCTGTAGGCTGCCTGGATGCATTCATGTCATTAATGTCGTGGGTTTCACTGTAATATTGTTGTTCTTCAATGGTCTGTACATCGTGGGCGCTCCCCGCCTTTCTGCGGAATCCAACGTTTTTGCATCTTTTGTCACCGGCCATTCACGCCCTTCAAGATGGACGGTGCCATTTTGTGTAACTTTTATTGCCCATGAGTCTCTAACAGCCTCTCCAACTAATTGCCAATTCCAATGTTGCCAATTCCAATACCTTACTGAAGTCTAGATTAGTTTCAGATAGCAATCGCTTTTGAATAGCATCATCCCCAATTCCATATATCAATTGGCCTCTAAACATGTCATTATTTGAAGTTCTGAACTCACAATATTGTGTTAATTCTTTTAAAGCAGCTACGTAGCCAGCGATTGTCTCTCCTTGGAAGCCTATTCCTCAAATGGAATATAAAACGCTGCAGTGACAAGGCTTTGGCTTCAGGTGGTTTCTTGCAATATTCACTAACTCATCGAAAGTCTTCACATGGGAGTGTTAGGTGACTTGAGGCTGTGGATCAATCCATATGTTTTGCTCCCACAGGTGGACAAAAGAATTGCCCTCTTCTTGTCCTCCTTCGCGATGTTGTTAGTGGTAAAGAAGAATGCTAGGCGTTCAATGTAATGAGACCAGTCATCGGAAACAGGGTTGAATAGTTTAAGATGCACAAACAGCGGCATACTCAATGACTAAGGAGACTGCGCTTTCAAGGTAGTGGCGAAGTAACGTAGCTGGCTTACCGCGGCTTTCTTGATCACCGTCAATTGATCCAGTTTATCCTCGTCGCCAATTTTATGTTTTTGGTTATTAGCTTCGCTTTGTCTGGCGAACGCTAGCTGCGCTCTTGATATTAACACATTAGTTGGTGCTTGAAACAATATAGGCAGAGAAACCGATTAACTGAACAAACACTAGTGTTTTATTGGAACTATGAACGGAGCACTAACACCAGTTGTGTTTCTACAATCACCTTTTGCTCTTCCAGCTCTAGACTTATAGTTACCCAAGAAGCTCACACTATGTAGTGATTGGTCAATACAATCACATGGTCAACTAACTACATTTTCTTAAAGGTACAAAGCACTCTACTTTACCACAGCAAGTAATTAGGAAGGCAAATGACATGTTGGCCTTTATTGTAAGGGATTGAAGTGCAAGAAGAAGGAAGTCTTGCTCTAGTTGAATGGGCCTTTGGCAAGACCACACCTTTTCATACATAGAGAAAATGCATGGCAAAGAAACAGGCATTTGGGCCAATCATTCCATGGAAGTGGTTATGCTCTACTCAAGCCTCCTTTCATCTTTTCTCATCTAAATCTACCATCCATCTCCTGTGCTTGTTTAGTTTTGCTTCAACCGCTGTCTGTGGTAATGAGTTCCACATTCTCACCACTCTTTGAGTATAGAAGTTTCTTCTGAAATCCTGATTGGATTTCTTGATAACCATCTTACATTGATGGCTTCTAGTTTTATATTTTAAAATTTATCCATTCATGGATGTAGGCATCACTGGCTGGGCCAGCATTTATTGACCACCCCTAGGTGTTCGTGAGTCGCCTTGTTGAACCGCTGAAGTCTATGTGGTGTAGGTACACCCACAGTGCTGTTAGGGAGGAAGTTCCAGGATTTTGACCCAGTGACAATGAAGGCACTGCGATAGAGTTTCAAGTCAGGATGCTGTGTGTCTTAGAGGGGAACTTGAAGTTTGTGGTGTTCCCATGTATCTACTCTTCCCCACAAGAGGAAATATGAATGTGCACAATTTAGTTCTCCCTATTTAAGGAAAGATATAATTGCCTTGGAACCAATACAGCAAAAATCCCCTAGATTGTTCCTGGGGTGAAAGGGTTGTCCCATGAACAAATTAAATTGGGAGTTTTGAAGAATGCAGTTTAGAAGAATGAAAGGAGTTTGAGAAGGTAGAAATTGAGAGGTTATTTCCCCTGGATGGGGAATCAAGAACAGGGAGACATAGTCTCAGAATAAGGGATTGATCACTTCAGATTGACATGAGGAGAAATTTCTTCGCTCATAGGGTAGTGAAACTTTGGAATTTTCTACCACAGATGGTTTTGGATTCAAAGCTGGCATAGACAGATTTTTGATCTCTCAGGGAATCAAGGGATATGAGGAGAATTACTTTTTTATTTTACTCGATTAAAATTGATGCATGGCACATTCCAAAAATGTCCAGTTTTCGGAAAACTCTGGATTTTGGACAGCTGGATTTGAGACACAGCACTGTACTTGAAATGATCTCTGTTTCTGCAGTACTTTAATCCCAATTTATAATCAGCAGGCAACAATCACAGAAGTGATGCGACGAAAAGCAAATGTTTATCATAAAAATAGTTAATGGTATTTATTCTGCAGTGTGCTTAGACTGTTATACAAACTTCAACAAACTATCATTAAAAACACATTCTTGCTATTTTACGATAGGGGAACAAATTGAAATGGGAAAGTGGAGTTAAGATAGATCAGCCATGATCATATTAATGGCAGAGTGGGTTTGAGAAGCTTTATGGTTTAATCCTGTTCCTATTCTTTATGTTCCTATTATTTTGAATATGTTACACATACAGCTGGATGACTCAGAGCTGGCCACCTAGGCACCGAAGCCATGCCAGATTCCAGATCTTGCCAGATTTTGGGTTGGGTGGTAGGGCCCATGGGCGGTTTGGGTCAAACCAGGTCAGGTGGGTTCAGGAATCGCTTGGAGCATGGGAACAGACTGGCATGCAAGCAGCAAAGCAGATAACTATTCCAATGGCACACCATTCCTAAGCAGCACCTAGCCTAATTGTCCAGGAAAGTAACTTTTTTATTTTACTCAATTAAAATTGATGCATGGCACATTCCAAAAATGTCCAGTTTTCGGAAAACTCTGGATTTTGGACAGCTGGATTTGAGACACAGCACTGTACTTGAAATGATCTCTGTTTCTGCAGTACTTTAATCCCAATTTATAATCAGCAGGCAACAATCACAGAAGTGATGCGACAAAAAGCAAATGTTTATCATAAAAATAGTTAATGGTATTTATTCTGCAGTGTGCTTAGATTGTTATACAAACTTCAACAAACTATCATTAAAAACACATTCTTGCTATTTTACGATAGGGGAACAAATTGAAATAATAAGCTCTGAAAAGAATCAGCCAATTTGATTTTATTCTTAAAGTTTTAAAAAAATGATTCATGGGATATGGGCATTGATGGGTAGGCCAGTATTTATTGTCCATCTCTACTTGCCCCTTGAGAAGGTGAGCTGCCTTCTTAAGCCGCTGCAGTCCATGTGGTGTAGGTACACCCACAGTGCTGTTAGGGAAGGAGTTCCAGGATTTTGACCCAGCGACAGTGAAGGAATGGCGATATATTTCCAAGTCAGGATGGTGAGTGGCTTGGAGGGGAACTTGCAGGTGGTGATGTTCCCATGTATATGCTATCCTTGCCCTTCTAGGTGGTAGTGGTCAAAGGTTTGGAAGGTACTGTCTAAGGAGCCTTGGTGAATTCCTGCGGTGCATCTTGTAGATGGTACACACTGCCGCTACTGTGCGTCGGTGGTGGAGGGTGCCAATCAAGCAGGCTGCTTTGGTCTTTATGGTGTCGAGCTTCTTAACTGTTGTGAGAGCTGCACTCATCCAGCCAAGTGGGGAGTATTCCATCACACTCCTGCCTTGTGCCTTTAGATGGTGGACAGGCTTTGGGGAGTTACTTGTCGCAGGATTCCTAGCCTCTGATCTGCTCTTGTAGCCACAGTATTTGTATGGCTGGCTCAATTCAGTATCTGGTCAATGGTAACCCCCAGGATGTTGATGGTGGGGTTTCAGTGATGGTAATGCCATTGAACATCAAGGGGCGATGGTTAGATTCTGTCTTGTTGAAGATGGTCATTACCTGACAATTGTGTGGTGCAAATGTAACTTGCCACTTATCAGCCCAAGCCTGAATGTTTTCAATGTCTTGCTGCACATGGACATGGACTGCCTCAGTCTCTGAGGAGTTATGAATGGTGCTGAACATTGTGCAACCATCAGCAAATGCCCCCACTTCTGTCCCTATGATGGAGGGAAGGTCATTGATGAAGCAGCTCAAGATGGTTGGGCCTAGGACACTACCCTGAGGAACTCCTGCAGCGATTTCCTGGAGCTGAGATGATTGGCCACCGAATACCACAACCATTTTCCTTCGTGCTGGTATGACTCCAACCACTGGAGACTTTTCTCCCAATTCCCATTGACTCCAGTTTTGATACAGCTTTTTGATGTTGCACCCGGTCAAAAGTTGCCTTGATGTCAGGGGCTGTCACTGTCACCTTACCTCCTTTGAGTGTTTTTGGACCAAAGATATAGAATTTAAAATATAATTTATAACTAAAATAAACACTGTAAATTGATAGCAGGGCAATCAGCATCAATAGATGGAAGGAATGGATCATATATTTTGGTGTTTCTCTGAGAGGGTGCATACCCCAGGGGTGAGGATTTTAGCTTGGCAGATTCCCGCAGTCGGCAGATCCGGGAACAGCTGGGGAACAGACCGCCAATCGCGATTTCATGCTGGCTGGCTAATTTATGGCCAGCCAGCGTGAATGGCACGAGCAGTGCTCAGCTCTATTGGGTGGGGGTGGGAGAAGGGCGAGCACTGAAGTCAGTGTGGGGGAGCACGGAATGAAAGCTCCCTGAAGGCGGAGAGCTGCTTCAGGGAGCTGAAGAATCCAAAAGCAATAAATAAAGATCTTAAAATGCTGAAAAAAATGTCCATGCATCAGAATCCGTCACCTGAACATATGGATGAAAATTCTGTCGAAACTCTTTTTTAATAAATATCAGAAACCTCATCCCACCCTTGGATGAATGGCCTTAATAGGCCTCTTAATTGTTGGCGGGCATGCTGTCAACTCTCATGCACGTTCATGGACTGAAATATTGCGCAAGAGCACAACAATATTGGAATGCTCGCCAACATCATCACTCACCTACTTCACATTCGAGCAGGTCAGGCACATGCCCACATGCCAAGTGAAAAATTCTGGAGACAGCATCCATGCAGGGCTGGACCTTGGCTATGTGTATAGTTGTGGGTTACCAGTAAACAATTTATGTTCAACCATACCAGCCTCCAGACCTCTTCATGAAACAACATACAACCTTACAACTTGGTGGCAGTGAAGAATGGACCCTGAAATCCCAGAAAAGCTGGAGAAGAACACAAATTCTCGAAGTATGATAAATTAAAGAACTGAAGCCTGACTGGTGAAAGGTGTGCCTAAATTAAAGATACGGCTGGAGATTGCTTAAAAAACAACCTTCGTTGCAGATGTAGAAGCTGAAGGACTCAACCAGGGCAGATGGAGGTTCATGGCAAGATCTGATCGAATGCAGAGTCAAGGGACCTAGCTAGATCAAAAAAGACTGAGCAAAATTCAAAACAGGAACAAAGGCTGAAAGGCAGAAGAATCCACTGTGCAGATGAGAAGAAGAAACTGAATAAAGGCAGAGTCAAGAGACCTGGCCAAATCACAAGAAGGTTAAGCAAAATATCATAAAAAAAGCTGAATTTTTGAAATGTGCATCATCAGGATCAGAACATCCTGAGTGCAGCTACAGGAAAGCTGCAGCAACAGGTCTACAGCCAGCACCATAACATGGACTGCAGCGGTTCAAGAAGGCAGCTCACCACCACCTTCTCAAGAACAATTAGGGATGGGCAATAAACGCTGGCCCAGCCAGCGAAGCCCACATCCCATAAAATGAATGAAAAAAAGACACGGGGTGGCTGAGCTGGACTGAAGGGAAAAAGAAGCTTTTCTAAATGGCAGGCAAAGTTAAAAGCACCTTCCTGTTGATTCCTAGGCTGAGAGAGATAGGTAGCTGGCTCAAACAATCTGTTTTGCCATTTCCTGGAGAATCTGTTAATTTATAAGAAACACAGCCCCATTGGCACAGCAGGAGGCTGTAGAAACCTAATAAAACACAGGAAGATCAAAGAGAGAGGAAAAGAAAACAGCAGCTGTGCAGCCATTTTGAAGAGAAAAATAATTTAAGGAGGTACTCACCTGTTGTAGAAAATGGCCATGAATAGTAAATTAAAACTACCAGACCTATTTAGGCAAAGACAAGAGCCAAACCAGACCCCAAATTGGGAGTCTTAAAGAAGAATTTTTTAGATTACAGGATTACATCAGGATAAAGTAATCAGAAAAAGAAGAAGTAAATAAACTTTTATACTTGTTTGGTTTCACTGTTGGCTAGGTCTGTCTCTGGTGAAGTCTTAATTTGTTTCAGTACCGTAATTGTACTACTCATGACTTTATTATCCACTCATAGCTTGGAAAGTCCTATTTGCGGATGAAGTAATCATAAACCAAAGTATAGGTGAATCCTCAGCCACATTTGCTGAGGTGTTAAAAGGCTTTGACAATATTTTAAAAACAAAGTTGCAGAGAGCGCAGACTTAAAAAAAAAGGTCTGGAACACAGCCAATAAAGTGAGGGAGACGTGAGACCCTGGGCCAAGGGAGACAAGGAGACCTCAGAGCGAGGAAGACAGTATTAAGCAAAACACAAGATGGTTGCAGACAATGTCAGTGCAATGAAGTGCATGAGTCAAAAGGATTGGTGCAGAAAATGGAAAAGGCTAAGAAGCAGCCAAAAGGCTTAAAAATAGAGCTTTTTGAAAAAACCGACGTAGTATCCAAACTGCAACAGCAGGTGGTAGGGCAAAGTGAGCAGCTGGCTGTGAATGAAGGAGAGCTATCTGAGGTAACTTAAAAGAAGCAAAACCTTTAAAAAGAAAATGAAGTTATTCTACTAGAAAATATTCATTTCAAAGCTCAGTTGAAAGAATTCAATCAGAAACGCAGTCAGGCACAACAGCAGGCAGAAAATGTACTGAAAGTAGTTGTGGCCTTGAAAGACTCTTTTAGCAACCAATACGTGTCCCTGGAAGAATATGAAGTGTTAAAAAAAGAAATTGAATACTGCTTCAGAAAAAAGCTACATTGGGACTATCAGTAGTGACAAAGCAATGCACTGAATATGCTGTTAGTTGGCAAGAGGTCAACAAGAAGATCTATAGTTGAAGGAACAGCTGATTGTCTTTCAAGGTCAAATGCCAAAGGAGTTCATAACCCTTCAGCAGCATGAAGAAATGAAAACTGCCTTGAACAATAGAATGGAAGAATAGCAGAAAAAGGTTGAGGAGACCCTGCTGAATTACAAGAAAACTTAAGGTGAAGCAATTGTGCTTCACAAAGAAAAGAGAAACCTGTTGAAAGACCTTCACACACTACAAGAATCCCTCTGGTCAAAGTTTGTTCCTTTGGAAAATTACGAAGAGAAGCAGAATGATTTTAATATTACTGTGAACAAATTGAAGAACCAGTTGGCAGAGGAGACTCAGCAATCTTCCATATTCCAGGAGGAAGCATAGAGATACAAAAAAGAGTCTGAACCAGCTGAATTGTAAAGAGGAGCTTTTGAAAGGAAAAGCTGTAGGACTTTCCAAGCTATGAATGGATAATAAAGTCATGAGTAGTACAATTACGGAACTGAAACAAATTAAGACTTCACCAGAGACAGACCTAGCCAACAGTGAAACCAAAATGAAGGACAAGGACAAAGCTCTGCTGTAGACAGAGAATGAAAAGACAGAAATAAGATTGAAAGATGTAAATCCAATGCTGAAGCTCAAGGAACTAGAAGAAAAAGCACTGGATGCATCAAACATACTGAGAACCATTGAGTTGTTGAGAAATTAAATGACTGAAATGAAAATCAAGAACCTAGATGTGAAGAAAAACTTGAAGAGCTGCAAAAGAAAAGAAAAGTTCTCACAAAGGACTGTGAAGAGGCTCAGAAACAACTAAGCAGAAGTAAAATTAAATAATATGGGCTTGAAGGACAGCACCACAAGAATTAGGTTTCGCTAAGGAAAAACTGTTCAGTGTAGAAAACCAACTTTCACGTACGGAGGATGAGTTTGATGAAATGTTGGAATTTCAATGTGAAAAGAGCAATGAAATTCTTGAACTTCGATCCAATCTGGAGAACATGAAAGAAGAGATGTGCAGTATGGAAAAGCAAATCCAAGTTTTAAAATCAGAAAATTCTGAAACAAAGACAATTGAACTCACCAGAGTAGTTGCTGAGCTGAATGAAAAGATTCATAACATGCACACATACAAACATACGAATTAGGAGCAGGAGTAGGCCACTCAGCCCTTCAAACCTGCAGTGCCATTCAATGAGAACATAATCTTGAAAGAGGATTGGAAAATAAAAGAGTAAACAAATGTTTGGCTGAAATTGTGTAACAAGTGGAAAAGAAGGCTCCATTTTTGAAACGCCAATGTCCAGCAAGAACATGGCGGATACCACGAAGGAAGAAAATCTGAGTCTACTCTAGGAATGAATGTCATGAACATTGTCTTTGGAAGGACTGAGACGAGCCCATGGTATCCAAACAAAGAAGACACAGGCTGTCATAAAGAGAAACACAATTGAAAGAGCGCAAAAATCGAATCGAATGGAGACAACCAAGTTCTGGAAATACAGAGTACTACTGTTTCAATATCAAACCGACAACATCAGCCCAGAACAGCTGAGATTACCATTCCTCCAAATGTAAAAGTATGAGATCTGGACGATTTGTGAAGCCTCCAGACCTTCTGAATTTATAAAATCAGAGACTTGTTGGGGGGCGGGGGGGAGGTGGAGTTAATGGGGGGGCCACTGGGGAGAAGGGGTAGCAAGTAAAGTAAAGAGTGTATTGCAAATATATTTGGATAAGGACTTGGGGAGGTGTAGGATAAGTGTGTGCTCAGGCAGAGCAAGGGTTAATATGGGACTGGGAAAAAAGTACTACCCATGGTACAATGTACAAAGTCACATGATGGCTAGACTATGTGTAGTAGAGGGAGTATGAAGTGAGCCGCATAGAGTCAGCACCCATGCAAGCACTGAACTTGGATATGTACAGAGCCATGGGTTACCAATAAATGGTTTATGTTCAACCACACCAGCCTCCAGATCTTGTGAAACACCAAACAAACTTACAACAGGTTATTCCTAACAACATCTGTGTTTTCTCTTTATGGGTATGTACATTTCCAGCATTTTCTGTGTTTTCAGACTTGCAGCATTCAGAGTTTTTCCTCTTCTTATTTGCTAAGTGAGTAACTAACAGTCAGTGAAATGGAAGAGAAGGCAGAGTGGCTGAAATTGAACTGGGTAAGTGAACCATTCCAGAGCAATGAAGCAGAAGGCCAAGTGAAATGACTGGGACAAGACATGAACAGTAACTTGCTCCAGGTCGGTGAAGTGAAAGGCCGAGTGTTAGTCACATGACTCATCAGAGGATGGGCGAGGAACTGGTTTAACAAACTGTAGGGTCATCAAGGTAAAGAGATAAATGCTGAAAGGAACAAAGAAAATAGTATTGAGTAGGTTAAAGTTGTTACAATTGGAGGTTTATATGATTATTAGGTTTGAGGACTTTATCTTTTGGTGAATAAAAGTGTTATGGATTGTGAATGTATCATAAATTTTGCTTAAATGAAAGAGGTCAAGTGACATGAGTGGAGTCCGCCTAACAGGAAGCCTGTGTGGTTTAATTGTTAAAGGTCAAAAGAAGACTAAAATTATTTTATTGAGAGTGGTGTGCTAGGTGGGGAGGCTATGGCATAGTGGTATTGTCGCTGGGCTACTAATCCAGAGAGCCAAGGTAATGCTCTGGGAACCTGGGTTTGAATCGGTGGAATTCGAATTCAATAAAAATCTGGAATTAAAAGTCTGATGATGACCGTGAAAACATCGTCGATTGTTGTAAAAACTCATCTGGTTCACTAATGCACTTTAGGGAAGGAAATCTGCTGTCCTTACCTGGCCTGGCCTACATATGACTCCAGACCCACAGCAATGTGGTTGACTCTGAAATGGCCTAGCAAACCACTCAGTTGTAACATAACCACTACAAAGACACAAAAAAGGAATGAAGCCTGACGGACAACCCGGCATTGACCTAGGCACCGGGAATGACAATGTCAGTTGCAGCCCTGTCGACCCTGCGAAGTCCTCCTTACTAACATCTGGGGGCTTATGCCAAAATTGGGAGAGCGGTCTCACAGACTAGTCAAGCCTGACATAGTCACACTCACGGAATCTTACCTTAGAGATAATGTCCCCGACTCCACCATCAACATCCCTGGGTATGTCCTGTCCCACCGGCAGGACAGACCCAGCAGAGGTGGCAACACAGTGGTATACAATCGTGAGGGAGCTGCCCTGGAGTCCACAACATCAAATCTGGACCACATGAAGTCACATGGCATCAGGTCAAATATGGGCAAAAAAACCTCCTGATGATTACCACGTACTGCCCTCCCTCAGCTGATGAATCAGTGCTCCTCCATGTTGAACACCACTTGGAGGAAGCACTGAGGGTGACAAGGGCGCAGAATGTTCTCTGGATGATAGACTTCAAAGTCCACCACCAAGAGTGGCTTGGTAGCACCACTACTGACCGAGTCCTAAATGACATAACTGCTAGACTGGGTCTGCAGCAGGTGGTGAAGGAACCAACAAGAGGGAAAAAAAAATACTTGATCTCATCCTCACCAATCTGCCTGCCGCAGATGCATCTGTCCATGACATTATCGGTAGGAGTGACCAACCCACATTGTGGAGATGAAGTTCTGCCTTCACATTGAGGATACCCTCCATTGTGCTGTGTGGCACTACCACTGTGCTAAATGGGATAGATTTTGAACAGATCTAGCAACTCAACACTGGGCATCCATGAGGCACTGTGGAAGATCAGCAGCAGCAGAATTGTACTCGAATACAATCAGTAACCTCATGGCCCGGTATATCCCCCACCCTACCATTACCATCAAGCCAGGGGATGAACCCTGGCTCAATAAACAGTGCAGGAAGGCATTCCAGGAGCAGCACCAGGCATACCTAAAAATGAGGTATCAATCTGGTGAAGCTACAACACAGGACTACTTGCATGCCAAACAGCAGAAGCTGCGAGTGGTAGACAGAGCTAAGCAATCCCACAACCAACGGATCAGATCTAAGCTCTGCAGTCCTGCCACATCCAGTCATGAATGGTGATGGACAATTAAACAACTCACTGGGAGCGGGAGGCTCTATAAATATCTCCATCCTCAGTGATGGAGGAGCCCAGCACATCAGTGCAAAAGATAAGGCTGAAGAATTTGCTACAATATTCAGCCAGAAGTGCGAATGGATGATCCATCCCGCCCTCCTCCGGAGGTCCTGAGCATCACAGATGCCAGTCTTCAGCTAATTCAATTCACTCCATGTGATATCAAGAAACGGCTGAAGGCGCTGGATACTGCAAAGGCAATGGGCCCTGACAATATTCCGGCAATAGTACTGAAGAATTGTGCTCCAGAACGTGCCGCGTCCCTAGCCAAGCTTTACCAGTACAGCTATAACACTAGCATCTACCCGGCTATATGAAAAATTGGCCAGATATGTCCTGTACTCAAAAAACAGGACAAATCCAACCCAGCCAATTACCATCACATCAGCCTACTCTCCATCATCAGTAAATTAATGGAAGGGAACATCAACAGTACCATCAAGCAGGACTTGCTTAGCAATAACCTGCTCACTGATGCCCAGTTTGGGTTCCACCAGAGCCACTCAGCTCCTGACCTCATTACAGCCTTGTGTCAAACATGGACAAAAAAGCTGAGCTCCCGAGGTGAGGTGAGAGTGACTGTTCTTAACATCAGGCAGCATTTGACCAAGTGTGGCATCAAGGAGCCCCAGCAAAACTGGAGTCAATGGGAATCAGAGAAAAACTCTCTACTGTCTGGAGACATACCTAGCACAAAGGAAGATGGTTGTGGTTGTTGGAGGTCAGTCATCTCAGCTCCTGGACATCACTGCAGGAGTTCCTCAGGGTAGTGTCCTCGGTTCAACCATCTTCAGCTGCTTCATCAATGACCTTCCTTCCATCAAAAGGTCAGAAGTGGGGATGATTGCACAATGTTCAGCACCATTCACAACTCCTCACATATTGAAGCAGTCCATGTCCAAATGCAGCAAGACCTGGACAACATCCAGGCTTGGCTGACAATAGGCAGGTAACATTCGTGCCACACAAGTATCAGCCAATGACCAGCTGCAAGAAGAGAGAATCCAACCATCGCCCCTTGATGTTCAATGGTATTACCACACTGAATCCCCCAATATCAACATCCTGGGGGTTATCATTGGCCAGAAACTGAACTGGACTAGCCATATAAATACTGTGGTTACAAGAGCAGGTCAGAGGCTAGGAATCGTGTGGCAAGCAACTCACCTCCTGACTCCCCAAAGCCTGTCCACCATCTACAAAGCACAAGTCAGGAACGTGAAGAAATACACCCCACTTGCCTGGATGAGTGCAGCTCCTACAACACTAAATAAGCTGGACACCGTCCAGGACAAAGCAGTCTGCTTGATTGGCACCACATCCACAAACATTCACTCCCTCGACCACCAACGCACAGTAGCAGCATTGTGTACCATCTTCAAGATGCACTGGTGGAATTCACAAAGGCTCCTTAGACAGCACCTTCCAAATCCACGACCACTACCACCCAGAAGAACAAGGGCAGCAAATAAATGGGAGACCACCACCTGGAAGTTTTCCTCCAAGTCACTCACCATCCTGACTTGAAAATATATCACCGTTCCTTCACTGTCGCTGGGTCAAAGTCCTGGATCTCCCTTCCTAACAGCACTGTGGGTGTACCTACAGCACATGGACTGCAGCGGTTCAAGAAGGCAGCTCACCACCACCTTCTCAAGGGCAATTAGGGATGGTCAATAAATACTGGCCCAGCCAGCAATGCCCACATCCCATGAGTGAATGAAAAAAAAAAGTTTACACTTGGGGTCAATGACAGCTGTTCCTAAGTTCATGATGAGGAGGCTCTAAGGCCAGAATTTACTATGCCTGTCGGTGTTGGGCATCATGGCGGCATGAGCAGACAATATGGTGGGAAGGCCAAAGTTTGGTTTCATGACGTTATGAAACCAGTTTGCAATTGTCCACTCCACCTGTCAGTGGCGGGCTGCGTGCCCACTGCCACATGGCAGGAACATCATTTTAATACATCTGCACATCATTAGAAGCCCTGCTCATCGGAATCATCACCCCCACAGAGTGGATCCTTTGGGCATGATCGCGTGATTGCACACACACCTGTTTCACAAGGGCTTTTATAAGGCCTGTACCTGGTAAACTGCACTTCGAGGGGACTCAGAGGTAAGTGCACAGTAATGTTGTGCAGCATTCGTGAGGGTCGCCTGTTGGACCTCAAGGTTGAGGCTCCGCGCATACAGGCGACAGCACAGGCAGGTCACTTTTTCCCAGCTGGCTCATAGTGTGGTGCCAGGGCAAGGCCTGCCCTGCGGTTGGGAGGACAGCAAGGGGGCAGGGAGGGAAGCGGCCATGCATCCGGGAAACCTTGTATAAAGTGACCATTCCTCTGCTGCTAAGACAATTCAGATGCAGCCATATTGACATGCGTGGAGTCAGGCCTCTAGCTATTCTGCCTATTCAAGCAACGCAAGGGCCTGAAAGTGCCACCAAGTGTCCCAGAGCTTTTCACCCCTCTGCACAGGCTGCAAACTAATGTTTGCAGAACAGCTGGATGACTGGGCACATTGTACAATCTCCTTGCTAAAACTGGCCGTGGAGCAGTCACTGGTGGAGGCGCTCATACCCTCTTGCTCTGTCATCATCCTGGTTTGGACCAGTCTCCCCCATGGTTCAAGCTAACAGTTCAACCTTGCAGCACGGATTAGGAGAATGCCTGTGCCTAAGCTGAGAGCACAGCATGCAGTCCAATGGGCAAAGCTGTGGCCAATTGGTCAGGTGGAGTGGGGTGAAGGTGGGTGGGGTTTCGGGCATCCATGCAGCGCACTAAACTCTGGCCATCAAAGCTGTGCCAGCACTCTCCGGGATGCATTGAGGGGCCTTCAGACTTAACTAAGAGAGGTTCTTATAACACCCATATTAACCCAAACATCTCTCTCTTTCATCCTGCAGGAGGAGTCCATCAGGATCATGGAGACTAATGAACTAACTGTATGCCTCATGACTTACAGAGAGCGAGGACGACAGAGAATAGAGCGACAGAGGCACCTGGCTGCCCAGGGGGAGGAGCAACACCCTCAGGAAAAAAGTTGGCTGGGGCTCCCATGCACACCACTGAAGAGCCACAGTGAGCTGTCGCTGGTCAGCGCCTAGCTAGACACAGGGTCTATAGACAGAGCTTATCATTCCTGCAGATGACCGAGAACCAGTGTCGCTGAAGACTGCGCATGTCCAGGGAACTTGGCAGACACATCTGCCACCTCCTGCAGGATTTGGCACAAGGGGACATGGAGGGCATCCACTGCCAGTGGCCACGAAAGTGACCACAGTGCTCAATTTTAACATCTGTGGCCCCTTTCAGGGCTCCCCAGGTGACCTCTGTGGCATTTCGCAAGCCTTCACCCACAAATACACCTATGAGGTCACAGACGCCAAAATTGCAAAACCACTCCACTTTGTGCATTTCACCCAGGATCAGGAAGCCAAGAAGCAAGAGTGCAGGGATTTGTCCAGATCTCAGGCTTCGCACATATGCAGGGTGCCATTGATGGTGCTCAGGTCTCCTTGGCAACAAGCGGTCAACCACATCAATTGCAAGGGATTCTATTCGCTGAATGTGCAGCTGGTGTGCGACCACCACAAACACATCCTGCAGGTCTGTGCACAGTTCCCAGGGAGTGTCCATGGCTTCCACATTCTGAGTCAGTCACAGGTCCCTGGGGCCTTCCAGGGTCCACAGGCTGCAGGGTTGGCCCCTCGGGGAAAAGGGCTACTCGCAGAGGACGTGGCTGATGATGCCCGTGCAGATGCCTCAGACTGCAGCAGAGCGTCGGTGTAACGAGGCTCATGCTGCAACTCGCAACTTAGTGGAGCAAACCATCGGGATGCTGAAGATGAGGTTCCTGTGCCTGGGCTGGTCTGGTGGAGCTCTGCTATACAGTCCACAGAGGGTGTCATGCATCGTCGTCGTCTGCTGCACCCTTTACAACCTGGCACTGCAACAGGGAGAGGAGGAGATAGAGGAGCTGGAGGTCTCCTCCAATAAGGAAGACGTGAAGATGGATGAGTGTGAGGAGGTCCTCAAAGGCAAGGATGACGGTAATGAGGACATCGCACTGGCCAGATGAGGCAGGCGTGCTCGAGAGGTCCTCATAGCTGCCAGATTTGTGGAGGATGATGACAATGTGCAGTGAGGAGACACCATAAGATCCTCACATTGCATCCGTGAACGTTTGACTCCAGTCTGGCTTATGGCAGCGCAAATACCCTCTGTGATTAGGCTCCTGTCATGGAGAATCATAGTCCAGTGGAGGCCCATAGTTCCTACATTCCAGGAGGATGATGATGACATGCAGTGGGGACACTCCGTAGATCCTCATATAGCTTATGTGAATGTCTGGAATGATGGTACCTCGCTTACGCTCTGTGAACAGGGTCATATTGTGGAGATGTAGTGGGGTAACATTAACTTCTCCTGATCCTATGGCATCCTTGTGAGCTGACCCCTTCAGGACCACAATGTCAGCGGACACAGATGCTGATGAGCTGCACCTCAAAGGTGCTGGGAGCACACAGAGAATGACAGAACTCTGTGCCACCGGCCCAGGACATTCTGGCAGCAATGATAAACTCATCGAGGTGCAGGCATGACTGATGTGACCAGTGACAGTGAAGGTGCACCATCAGTGGGCTGGGAAGGTTGCACAAAGCACTGGGAAGAGGCTCTGGACTGAGACACCTGCCTTTATCTTGTGCAGAAAGGTTTCACATCTGAGTGACACAAACACTGCTCATCAGAACAAGGAGCCACAGACAAGGAGGCATTTTTGGGGGTTTATTTACAATAGTGAACGTTATGTACAAGTGATGAACACTCATGCCCAGGCTATGCAACTGTATCTTCCTAACTTTCCTAACCCTGCCACTATGTCTTGGTGCTCCTCGGGCATCCACAGCGGAGGTGGAGGCAGCCTCTATGATGACCTTGACAGGCGTCCTCTGGAGGGCCAAGACCTGGAGGGCCCTGGCTTGCTTATAAGGTCCTGCTATCAGGGAGCTGCCTGGGTCACAGGAAGAGGGGATTCCGATGGCCTGACATTCCCGGAGTCGCCTGAGTGGATGACCCCGGGGTGTGCACCTGCTGATCCTCCTCCCTATGGGTGCCTGAGGGCCCCTGGCTGACTCCTTGATGAGAAGGGGAAGCTGGAGTGAGATTGGGCTGCCCCGCACCCCTCTCACATTGACACTGTTGGAGGCCAACTATGCCGTCAGCAATGGAGTTCACCCCACACAGCAGTGCAGGACCAATGACCTGGACTAAGGCCTCCATTGCAGCCACCATCCTACCAGTTTTGACCTCAGTCCCTTGGCATGCCGGCGCTATCACCTCAGACTGAAGGCAGATGAACTCCTCCATCGTGCCTTGCAATCTGAGGAGTGCAGCAGACATCCCTTCCTGATGTTCCCGAGCTTGCCTTTACAGCTCCAGCAACTGTGACATGACCGAGTCCAGAGGCTCGTCCTCTGACTTGGACTCAGCAATGCTCTGGCCTCCAGCAGGCCTCCAAGTGTCGGACACCTGGGAAGTCCCTACCTCTGTCTGCTGTGGATCAGAAAGTGTGATGTGTTCACCAGATTGTGATCCTGAGGCTGTTCTAAAGCTAGGTCCCACCGAGGCATGTGTCTCTGCGCTGGTGGAGGGTGTGGGTGAGCGCTTTAATGGGACTTCAATGAGATCTTCAGCAGATTCCTCTTCAGAGGTTTCTTCTGGACTTGATTGGAGGCCCTGGATCATGGGCTCCGTTGGCTGTTTGGCAGATGTGCCTGTGAAAGCAAGGGGAGATAATTAGTGCATGGCAGTGGCCTGTGAAACAGGGCACATCACTCACAGCATGGTTGTCTGATGGATGTTGCACTGCTGGATCCTCACTTGGCAGAGCAGCAGCGAACTCACCATCAGCACAGGACCGGTCCAGATCCTCACCAGCCAGCTGGATGGCTCTGTTTTCCAAGTCTATGAGGACCTTAATTTCAAGCATTCCTCCACCAGTCTGTGTCCTCTCCCTCTTGTTGTGTGTCAGTTTGTCCTGCATCAATAGTTGGAGAGAGTGTAAGCAGGACTCCTGCTAGGCCAGATGATAAGCATGTCTGGCATGTTTGGGTGGTGAGTGGTCCCATGGATGGGATGAGGACAATGAAGGTGAGTGTGAGAGCGTGAATGGTGATATCCCTTGAACTGGCAGTGAGTGAGGGCCCTGTGGATGTGTGATGGGTTTGAGTGTGTGAACTGAAAGTGATGAGAAGAGTAACTTACCCTGGTGGAACAGAGATCATTCACCCTCTTGCAGCACTGAGTGGCCGTCCTCTTTCACAGGGCATTGGCACTGACCTCAGCTGCCACTGCCTCCCAAGCCAGATTGGTGATGTTGCTGCCTCTCCTGTGGCCAGAGCGAGGGTAGAGGACATCACAATTTGCCTCCAAGGTGCCTAGAAGGCATCCCAGGGACACATCACTGAATCGGGGAGCTGCAGTCTTCTTGCCTTTTGGGGCCAAGTCTTCTATGCAGCTGTCCTGGGCTGGAAGCCCTGAGAGGTGTGCACACAGCTGCACCTTAAATATGGCACCCGGCATGAGGAAGTGGCGAGGTGACGGAATGGTGGGTGAATCGGAGGCCTCCTTCCAGCGAAATGGTGTGTTTCTCGGGAATGCATGATTCATGAGGCAGGATTGAGACAAAATAGCGCGAAAAACTGCCATTGTGGCTGAGAGGTAAAACGTCCTCCTTCCTGTCTGCTACCGTACTCAGTGCAAATCTGGGATGAATCCCCCCCCAACCTGCCTAAGGCCCTGAAAAGGGTAATCGCTGTCAGGTTGTAAATATCGTGCTGAAACCTGTCCCTTTGTTTCGAAGGTGAGAGGCAGGGTGTTCAGAGATAGCTGATTAACATTTTTACTTGGAATAAGGCTAATGTGTTTCCTGTTGGCAAGGAGAATGGCATATAGGAGGCCATTTTGAGATCAGGTTATAGCTTCCCTATAGCCTTTGAGATAACACAAAGACATGGGGTTGCAGTTTATGATCGGTTAGGGACTACAGCTGACTGAGAGAGGGAGAGATAAAAGGGATAGAATTAGTCAGGCCTGCACCTTAAATAGAGAAAATGCTGATTCTATCATTCACCACACGGAATGTGGGCAGGAGCTCATGCTCAGTTTGAAAACCATGTTCCTGAAGAGTTAAAACAAGGCTGGCAGATTTGCCTAGCTGAAGCTAGAGGGAGAGCCCCTAGGAAAACTCTTGCTGTGGAAGGTAGTATTGGGGAAAGGAAAGAGTAGAAGTAAAAACCTTGGGATCTGTGGATCGCTTTGGATTGGTTGCGGCAGAATTGGATGTCTACTGGGTAACGTAACAAAATTGGAGCTTTCTGTTATTATTAAAAGTAAAAAGGAGCAAATTCTGTTCCGTAAGTTAAAGTGTAAGTTTTGTATGGAAAGTGTTTAGTTAATGTCATATGAAGTCCAAGCACATGGACTGCACAAAAGTTATAAAACAGCAATTTTTTTTTATTCCACAGGCATCAAACCTTGATAAACATTAATAGAAAAACTTAACTTAGATGAGTGAACCATTTACAATGGATATTCATGGCCAATGTTCCAGATCCACCAGGGTACTGTTTAACTCATAATCTCCAATCAGCCGGGTGGCAAAGTTTAATCGGTGTAGCTTCTATTGTTAACTCCCCGTGACCACATGAGCCAAATTATCTTGTCTCCTGGACACTAATGGGATCTCTCCCATTGTGGCCTCTCAAACTCAGGGATGATCTCCAAGAAGTCCACCTGTGTCTTCCTCAGCTATTTGCCCTATCAGCTGCCACTTCCTGGTGCTCCAGTCACCTTCATAGGCTTCGGTCTGCCATATTTATGACCTGGGCTCCTCGGTGATATGACTCACCAGCCTTGGACTTCTTCTCCTGCTCCTTGCTACTGACTTGCTCTCCTCTCTCTTCCAAATTCCCACCCCACCCCCCTGCCCCCCAGCATCTCCAGCCCACACTCTGGGCTCCAGACACTGCCCCCTCTGCTTCAGCCAGTGCCTTGAGCTTCAGGCCCTGCCTCCAGCAAGCCGAGGGCACCTCTTTTCCTTGGAATGGGGCCCAAAGGGGTCGATCGACTTTCTTGCCCGGTGTCTTCCTGGTCCAACAACCTCTGCTAGCAGGACCGCAGTGCCCCACAGTGACTGCCTCACAGTGGGTGGGACCCAATATCTGGACTCAGTCTGAAGCAGGAAGCTGGGGCACTGAGGCCTTGCTCACCTGCCCTGCCATGTTAATAGTGTTCTTTATGTTTAGTCATTTTTAAAAAATTAATTCATGGGATGTGGACACCGCTGGTTAGGCCAGCATTTATTACCCATCCCTAATTGCCCTTGAGAAGGTGGTGGTGAGCTGCCTTCTTGAACCACTGCAGTCCATGTGTTGTAGGTACACCCACAGTGCTGTTAGGGAGGGAGTTCCAGGATTTTGACCCAGCGACAGTGAAGGAACGGCGATGTATTTCCAAGTCAGGATGGTGAGTGACTTGGAGGGGAACTTGCAGGTGGTGGTGTTTGCATGCATCTGCTACCCTTGTCCTTCTAGATGGTAGCTGTCATGGGTTTGGAAGGTGCTGTTGAAGGAGCCTTGGTGAGTTTGATAAAGCAGAAGTTTTAAAACATAGTATCGTGTTATGTGTCCTTTCAGTTACAGAGATCATACCAAAGTGAAAAGAAGTTTTAAGAAATGAGAGAAGCTCAGACCATTACTCATTGCTCGCGCAGGATAGGGTGTCAAGGGAATAGTTAGGAGGAGGCCAGAAAAGATAAGTAGACCAAAGTAGTCAAGTGCGAGGCAAAAGGTGATTAGAGCCATTATGGAGTCACTATTAAGAGAAGTCAATAACCACAAGCCTGCACACAAATACAAACCCACTTGGCTGGAGTGTAACAGTCAGTGACCATCGGGAAGTAGATTTTGTCATATTGAGGAATGATTTGCGACTTATTGATAAAAGAAGATGCAAGATCAATCATGGGTGTCCATGTAAGCGTTAATAACACAGGGAGAAATCATACAGAAACTCCCAATGATACACAAAGCTTAATGGTAGTGGGAGTATTGTTCGAAGCAATGCTTAGTAAATTTTATGTGGAGAATGCAAAATATAAACAAATGGCTGAAAACTGGTGTAGCCACAATAGTGATAGTAATGCCATAAATAATTAGTACTGTTTTGAGAACAAAAGGATTTTGCTTAGGAAAGCTAGGCTGATTGGGGACCGTGAGACCATGGGGAATAGGGGAACAGGGACAGGTATCAAAAACTAACAGGGTATCAGCAGTGTCTCAATTGGTCATCTCTCGCCTTGAAGACAAGGTGTTGTGGCTTCAAGTTCCACATCAGACACTAGAGTGCAGAATCCAGGCTGACACTTCAGTACAGCACTGAGGGAGTGCTGTACTGTTAGATGACATGTTAAACTGAGGTCCCATGTGTTCTCTCAGAAAGGCATATTACACCATTACACCATTTGAAGAAGGGCAGGAATGATCGCTACTAAATTTCCTGCAACTAAATATTCCAAAGGCTAAAGCTATTGGGGCAAGTCTTGATCACCCCTGAAAACAGGCTGGGTGTTTAACCCACATCTGTCGCTTGATATAGAGGATCACGCCAACCCTCATGCTGCCAGATAATTTGCATGATTACTGCTTGCAGCCAGTGCTAAATGCACTGTTGTGTAGCTGCGTGCCTCAGCACGGGAGTTCAGGGCGCTGTCACGGGAGATCAGGGCGTTATCACGGGAGTTCAGGGCGCTGTCACGGGAGATCAGAGCGCTGTCACGGGAGTTCAGGGCGCTGTCACAGGAGATCAGGGCGCTGTCACGGGAGCTCAGGGCGTTGTCACGGGAGATCAGAGCGCTGTCACGGGAGCTCAGCGCTGCCACAGGATATTAAGGTGCTACCACGGGAGCTCAGAGCACTGCCATGGGAGCTCAGCGCTATCACGGGAGGTCAGGGCGCTGTCACGGGAGCTCAGGGCATTGTCATGGGAGCTCAGCGCGCTGCCACGGGAGGTCAGGGCACTGCCACGGGAGGTCAGAGCACTGCCACGGGAGCTCAGAGCACTGCCATGGGAGGTCAGGGCGCTGCCACGGGAGCTCAGAGCACTGCCATGGGAGGTCAGGGCGCTGCCACGGGAGCTCAGAGCACTGCCACGGGAGGTCAGAGCACTGCCACGGGAGCTCAGAGCGCTGCCACAGGAGCTCAGAGCACTGCCACGGGAGCTCAGAGCACTGCCATGGGAGCTCAGAGCACTGCCACGGGAGCTCAGCGCGCTGCCACGGGAGGTCAGAGCACTGCCACGGGAGGTCAGGGCACTGCCACGGGAGGTCAGAGCACTGCCACGGGAGCTCAGAGCACTGCCATGGGAGGTCAGGGCGCTGCCACGGGAGCTCAGAGCACTGCCATGGGAGGTCAGGGCGCTGCCACGGGAGCTCAGAGCACTGCCACGGGAGGTCAGAGCACTGCCACGGGAGCTCAGAGCGCTGCCACAGGAGCTCAGAGCACTGCCACGGGAGCTCAGAGCACTGCCATGGGAGCTCAGAGCACTGCCACGGGAGCTCAGCGCGCTGCCACGGGAGGTCAGAGCACTGCCACGGGAGGTCAGGGCACTGCCACGGGAGGTCAGAGCACTGCCACGGGAGCTCAGAGCACTGCCATGGGAGCTCAGCGCGCTGCCACGTGAGCTCAGAGCACTGCCACGGGAGCTCAGAGCACTGCCACGGGAGCTCAGAGCACTGCCATGGGAGCTCAGAGCACTGCCACGGGAGCTCAGAGCACTGCCACGGGAGCTCAGCGCGCTGCCACGGGAGGTCAGGGCGCTGCCACGGGAGCTCAGAGCACTGCCACGGGAGCTCAGAGCACTGCCACGGGAGCTCAGGGCGCTGCCACGGGAGCTCAGAGCACTGCCACGGGAGCTCAGCGCGCTGCCACGGGAGGTCAGAGCACTGCCACGGGAGGTCAGGGCGCTGCCACGGGAGCTCAGAGCACTGCCACGGGAGGTCAGGGCACTGCCAGGGAGCTCAGGGCGCTGCCACAGGAGCTCAGAGCACTGCCATGGGAGCTCAGCGCGCTGCCACGGGAGCTCAGAGCACTGCCACGGGAGCTCAGAGCACTGCCACGGGAGCTCAGAGCACTGCCACGGGAGCTCAGCGCGCTGCCACGGGAGCTCAGAGCACTGCCACGGGAGCTCAGAGCACTGCCACGGGAGCTCAGCGCGCTGCCACGGGAGCTCAGCGCGCTGCCACGGGAGGTCAGGGCGCTGCCACGGGAGGTCAGGGCGCTGCCACGGGAGCTCAGAGCACTGCCACGGGAGGTCAGGACGCTGCCACGGGAGGTCAGAGCACTGCCACGGGAGGTCAGAGCACTGCCACAGGAGCTCAGAGCACTGCCACGGGAGATCAGAGCACTGCCACGGGAGCTCAGAGCACTGCCACGGGAGATCAGAGCACTGCCACGGGAGCTCAGAGCACTGCCACGGGAGCTCAGCGCGCTGCCACGGGAGCTCAGAGCACTGCCACGGGAGCTCAGAGCACTGCCACGGGAGCTCAGCGCGCTGCCACGGGAGCTCAGAGCACTGCCACGGGAGGTCAGGGCGCTGCCACGGGAGGTCAGGGCGCTGCCACGGGAGCTCAGAGCACTGCCACAGGAGCTCAGAGCACTGCCATGGGAGCTCAGCGCGCTGCCACAGGAGATCAGAGCACTGCCACGGGAGATCAGAGCACTGCCACAGGAGCTCAGAGCACTGCCATGGGAGCTCAGCGCGCTGCCACAGGAGCTCAGAGCACTGCCACGGGAGCTCAGAGCACTGCCATGGGAGCTCAGCGCGCTGCCACGGGAGCTCAGCGCGCTGCCACGGGAGGTCAGAGCACTGCCACGGGAGGTCAGGGCACTGCCACGGGAGGTCAGGGCGCTGCCACAGGAGCTCAGAACACTGCCACGGGAGGTCAGAGCACTGCCACGGGAGCTCAGGGCGCTGCCACGGGAGCTCAGAGCACTGCCACGGGAGCTCAGAGCACTGCCACGGGAGCTCAGAGCACTGCCATGGGAGCTCAGCGCGCTGCCACGGGAGCTCAGAGCACTGCCGCGGGAGGTCAGGGCGCTGCCACAGGAGCTCAGAGCACTGCCACGGGAGCTCAGAGCACTGCCATGGGAGCTCAGCGCGCTGCCACAGGAGGTCAGGGCACTGCCACAGGAGCTCAGAGCACTGCCACGGGAGCTCAGAGCACTGCCACGGGAGATCAGAGCACTGCCACGGGAGCTCAGAGCACTGCCACGGGAGCTCAGAGCACTGCCACGGGAGGTCAGAGCACTGCCACGGGAGGTCAGAGCACTGCCACGGGAACTCAGAGCACTGCCACGGGAGCTCAGAGCACTGCCACGGGAGCTCAGAGCACTGCCATGGGAGCTCAGCGCGCTGCCACAGGAGCTCAGAGCACTGCCACGGGAGGTCAGGACGCTGCCACGGGAGGTCAGGGCACTGCCACAGGAGATCAGAGCACTGCCACGGGAGCTCAGAGCACTGCCACGGGAGATCAGAGCACTGCCACGGGAGCTCAGAGCACTGCCACGGGAGCTCAGAGCACTGCCACGGGAGGTCAGAGCACTGCCACGGGAGGTCAGAGCACTGCCACGGGAACTCAGAGCACTGCCACGGGAGCTCAGAGCACTGCCACGGGAGCTCAGAGCACTGCCACGGGAGCTCAGAGCACTGCCATGGGAGATCAGCGCGCTGCCACAGGAGCTCAGAGCACTGCCACGGGAGGTCAGGACGCTGCCACGGGAGGTCAGGGCGCTGCCACAGGAGCTCAGAGCACTGCCACGCGAGGTCAGGGCGCTGCCACAGGAGCTCAGAGCACTGCCACGGGAGGTCAGCATGCTGTCCTATGGCTGCAGGTGCCAGTGTTCAGAGGCTGTCACAGCTGTGCAGCAATCTGAGCCCCGACATTACTAAGACTGCTGAGGCACCACTCTGGGGGGGGGTGGCAGGAATTTTATGAAGCAACATTTTGCCCTCCCACTGCCACCCTTGCTGTTGCCTTTCAGGCAGCTAGCCCAGGCTGCTCCGTCCCGGACTGAGATAGCACCATCCAATGCCGTGCCTTCTAGCTCTTGCTGTTGTCCTGCCAGACCCACTTGGGTAGCTCTCTGCAGGGGCAGCTAGGACAGGCAAAGGCACATGGAAGAGAGGCAGTAAGGTGAATTCCCAAGGACAATAATTTGACAATTGTATGCAATATGACATGGTTTGATTTATAAATTTTGTTTGAAATATTTATTTTGTGTTGTTCTTATTTTTGTATTGTAGCCTAGTGATGGCCAGTGACAGAGAGAAGGTGAAATGTGTGTGAATGGAGGGTCTGGGTGTTGTGTTTACTAGTATCACAGTTAAATGAGGTGTCACAGATAGCCCAGTCAGGTAAGAGCGGTATTTGTTGTCTCCTGCTTTTTCTCCTCCTCCTGCTCGTTGGCTGGTTGCTATATAACTAGTGATAAGGGCTGTGTCCTAATGATGGCAAGGCTGTGCAGTATGCAGGAGACCACCTTGAATCTGAGCACCTGCTCACTCGAGTATGACAAGTGTCTTCCAGAGTCATCTAGGCAGCAAAATCATTGTTTCAGCACGTCACCTGCCTATCACATTTCAGGCAGCTGCATGGCTTTTACTTTGTGCACGGATAGTCCAAAATTAAAGAAAATGAACTTCATAAATCCTGCAGGTGAGGTGCAAGACCTGTTGGAAGAATAGTGTGGACTTCAGAAGCTTTATTAAAGGGGGTGCAAAAGGAAAAAGGAAGAACCTGAAAATTGACATCCCTGAAGGTGCTAAAAGCAACAGCAAGAAATTCAAAGCAAAAACAGAATTACCTGGAAAAACTCAGCAGGTCTGGCAGCATCAGCGGAGAAGAAAATAGTTGACGTTTCGAGTCCTCATGACCCTTCGACAGAAATTCCTCCAGCCCTATAAAGTACTTGCATTTATATAGCACCTTTATCACCTCAGAGCCTCTCTCAGCTTTACAGCCATGGCAATACCTTTGAAAGTGTAATCACTGTTGTGTGTTACGCTTGTTGAAGGGTAACTGTTGGGGAAGAGATGCTAACATTAAAGGATGTTTAGCCACTTGGTGGATTTTCAACCCGATTATTAGTTCCTTTATACATTAAGTAGGGAACCCTGTAGTATTATTGATGGAGGTAACGTAAATAGACTTCAAGACCATTTACGTAAAGGCTCTGGGGAATCACAATAATTGAATCAGTGGCGATAGGTGGTGTTTCTAGCAGCGTACTAAGAAAGACTAGGGATGAGAATTGTAAAATAATAATGATCATCGAAAGGGAGTTCTTGAAAATGAATTTATGTTGGATTGCAAACAAGCTTAATTAGAAAATAGGTTAATCTAATTTAAACACTGTAGAATCATTAGTCTTGCATCTATAATTAAAGGAACTGATTATATCAAGCAAACTGGAAAATTGTCTATATGTTAATAATCTCATAAACAGCAGCTTATTCAGGAACGCACCTTACCTGATCAACACATTCGAGGAAGTGACTTTCCAAGTATACTGTGGAAAAGCAAGTAACTAGCTGTATCTTGATTTTTAAAATACAATTCTTCAATAAAGTTCCTGGACAAAGATCAGTAATCAGTTCAAATTAGTGGGAAATGAAAACAAATAAAAAAAACCCACAAGAAACTGCCTGAAGTAAAGGACACAGTCAAAAGGAGGTGGGGAAGTACCAAGACTGGTGCTCCTGGCAAGTCCCAACTGTTTCCAATCCACATCAATAATTTCAGAAATCCAACTGGTTAATTTTACAGGTAACTGAAGAAATATCCAGGACGATAAAACAGAGATAAGAAAAGGTGCAGAACTTGAGTTTTACGCCAGCCTCTTTAAGGCTGATGGGCTCCACCATGCAGCATGGACCCACTTTGTAGCAGCACAATGTTTGAGCTTAACTTTGTACATTGTCAAGGTAATTGTGCTATCTCCTGACTGCAGTTTTTTTTTTTTCCCAGGCTACTTCTCTGCGAGCTGTCCAACTCTCCACTGATATAGACCCGTGTTTACAGCAACTAAAGATAGTTTCATGCATTTCTGGAACCTCATTAATGAGAAGCGTGGTTTGTGCGTTCTTTTCTTCCCTGCAGAGATAGGCATTGCCCTGACTAATTTAAATTAATTAAAAAAGAACAATTGCACTGCAGCAGATAATTTGTCTTCAAAAACAAAAGCTCGATGAGGGATTTCAGTTATGCGAAGAGACTAGAGGAACTGCTATTGTTCTCCTTAGAATGCAGAAGGTTACAGGGATAGTCAACAGAGGTGTCGAAAATTATGAATGTGATAGAATAAATGAGGAGAGCTGCTGTAAGTGGTAGAAGGGTTGGGGACCACAGGTAACTGACATAAGAGCCAGAGATGAGATGAGGAGAGTATTTTTACTCTGCGAGCTGTTGTGATCTGGAACACGCTGTCCAAAAGGGCACTGGAAGCAGACTTAATCACCACTCTCAAAAGAGAGTTGGATAAATACTAAAAAGGGAGAGACATTGCAGGCTTTGAGGAAAGAGCAGTGCTTTGAGAACTAACTGGATAACACTTTCAAAGATCTAGCACAGGCATGATAGGCTGAATGGTATTGTACACAGTATGGTTCTATGAAAACCTTTCTGGGTAGCCAACTGGCATTGGCCGTTAGCATAGTGTATGGAGCTGGTGACTGCTGGCTGTTCCTGGAGCGTCACATACTTGGAAATATCCCAGTAGTGTAACACTGTAATCCAAGGTAGGCTAATGTCAGCGTTGATGAATTAATTCAATATCAGTGTTCTTCAGTCAAAGCCGTAAGCTTGAGTAGAATGTCTTCATTGTTTCACAGGATTACAGCTCTCAAGGTGCACATCCAGTAGAAGGGAAATTCAAAAACAGGCAGCTTCTGATTAACTCACTGAAATGTAGAAAGCCTGATGAAGTACAGTATTGGGCAAGGTTATTAGGCACAACAGGAAAACAAAGAAGTTGTAAAATTAACATATGTGCGTGACAATACAGAGATCAGTCACATAACTATTTCTGGGACTGATTAAGGAAAAGCAAAGTAGAAGATAACACAGCCTGCAACTGCCAAATTCTCCAAAGGAATTGCAGAGATAATTGATCAGTAAGGATGACACACCAGCCTCCTTTCGTCATCTTCCCCTCAATGGCTGTATGTTTGCTGAAATTGTATGAAATTGCTTGTTACAGAACTAATTTGGCAATTTCTCCAGTGAAATGCAATTATACTTAAAATTAAGCATAAGCATGCAGAAGCTAAATGATTTGCAGAATGTAGGAATTTAAAACACATTTGAGAGTACAGAAGATTTTAAATTCAATTGCAAAAATATTCCTGTAATATCAAAACTCCCCAGAAACAAGGCCTGGGTTATCCTGCATGGCATTGCTTATAATGTTGAGTTAGTATTAGCAGCAATGCAAGCTGATATTGTAATCAATATTTCACATGGCTTTGATGCAATGGAACACATGAACTAAAGCAAAAAAATAGGTCAACTATTATAAGTAAATCTCAACTGGGCAACACTGTAATTTTTCTTAAGGCACTGAAATTGTTTTAAATTAATTAAAAAGGAATGTGCCATGTCTCACTATATTAAATTGATACACCTCAAAGGTACCTCAGAATTTAAAAAACTCTTGCCACAGGATCTTTTAAGCCCACCTGAGATAACAATTGGAGACTCAGCTTAACAACTCATCCAAAAGATGGGACCTCTGACTGTGTGACACTCCGATGACTAGATTATATGAAGTCTCTGGAGTGGGTCTTGAGCCCATAACCTTCCGACTAGGAAGTTAGAGGATTAACACTGCACCACAGCTATCCATATAAGTATAGGTCTTCTGTGAGTCTTACTAGTAGACTAGTAGCCCATGAACACTTGATGTGATATAACAATAAAGGGTGTTTAGGGTTGGAGAGCAGTGGATTATGTGTAAACCTGCACTGTACAATAGCATTGCCTTATCTCTTAAGAGTCTATTGGAGATTTAAGGCAGTTCACCTGCAGCTCTTTTCTTGAGTCTGCATAAGTCACCTTCTCAAGCAGCTACAGCTACCAATGGAAATAAAACTAGAAAATGCTGGAAATAGTCAACAATTCAGACAGCATCTATGGGGAGAGAAATATAGTTAACCTTCCAGGTTTGTAACTTTTCATCTGTGATATTTTATCATGCACAAATAGATACAGAGACCAGTAGATACAATAGATACAAACTCCCAGGAGTTTTCAGTGCAGAATTCAGAGGAAAAATTGTGGGCCATTTTTATCTCATCAGTCCTTGTTTGGGGCCTTGTTATCTCTATTCTCTTTGTGTGGGGCCTTGTTATCTCTACTCTTTTTCTTTGTGGCGATGTTATCCCTACTGTCTTTGTGTGGGGCCTTGTTATCTATTAACTCTGGTTGGGGCCTTGTTATCTCTATTCCCTTGGTTGGTGCCTTGTTATCTCCATTTTCTTTCTGTGGGACCTTATTATCTCTCGTCTCTTTGTTTGGGCTGTGGTATATCTACTCTCTCTGTGTAAGGCCTTGTCATATCTACTTTCTTTGTGTGCTGCCTTGTTATCTCTATTCTTTTTGTGTGGCCTTTTTATCTCTACTCTCTTTGTGTGGTGCCTTGTATTCTCCATTCTCTTTGTGTGGGGCCTTGTTATCTCCATTCCCTTTGTTTGGTGTCTTGTTATCTCTATTCTCTTTCTTTTGGACCTTGTGATCTCTAATCTCTTTGTGTGTGCCCTTGTTATCTCTATTTTCTTAGTGAGAGGCCTTGGTATCTCTTCTCTCTTTCTTTGGGGCCTTGGTCTCTCAATTATCTTTGTGTGTGGCCTTGTTATCTTTATTCTCGTTGTGTGGGGCCTTTTTATCTCTACTCTCTTTGTGTGGGACCTTGTTATCTCTACTGTCTTTGTGTTGGGCCTTGTGGTCTCCATTCTTTTTCTGTGTGGCCTTGCTATCTCTATTCTCTTTGTGTGGGGCCTTGTTATCTCTATTCTCTTTGTTTAGGGCCTTGTTATTTCCATTCTCTTTGTGTGTGGCCTTGTTATCTCTATTCTCTTTGTGAGAGGCCTTGTTATCTCTACTCTTTTTGTTTGGAGCCTTGCTCTCTCTATTCTCTTTGTGTGGGGCCTTGTTATCTCTACTTTCTTTGTTTAGGGCCATATTAGCTCCATTGCCTTTGTGTGTGGCCTTGTTATTTTTGCTCTCTTTGTGTGTGGCCTTGTTATCTCTATTGTCCTTGTTTCGGGCCTTGTTATCTCTACTCTCTGTGTGTGGTGCCTTGTATTCTCCATTCACTTTGTGTGGGGCCTTGTTATCTCTATTCTCTGTTTAGGGCAATATTACCTCCATTATCTTTGTGTATGGCCTTGTTATTTTTGCTCTCTTTGTGTGGGCCATGTTGCCTCCATTCTCTTTGTGTGGGGCCTTGTATTCTCCATTCTCTTTGTGTGGGGCCTTGTTATCTCTACTCTCTTTGTGAGGTGCCTTGTTATCTCTATTCTCTTTCTTTTGGGCCTTGTTAACTCTACTCACCTTGTTTGGGTTCTTGTTCTCCCTACTCTCTTTGTGTGGGGCCTCGATCTTGCCACTCTCTTTGTGTGGGGCCTTGTTATCTCTATTCTCGTTGTGTGGGGCCTTTTTATCTCTACTCTCTTTGTGTGGGGCCTTGTTATCTCTATTCTCGTTGTGTGGGGCTTTTTTTATCACTATTCTCTTTGTGTGGGGGGCTTGTTATCTCTACTGTCTTTGTGTGGGGCCTTTTTATCTCTACTCCCTTTATGTGGTGCCTTGTATTCTCCATTCTCTTTGTGTGCTCCCTTGTTATATCTACTCTCTTTGTCTGGTGACTTGTTATCTCTACTGACTTTGTGTTGGGCCTTGTTATCTCCATTCTCTTTGTGTGCGGCCTTGTTGTCTCTACTCTCTTTGTTTAGGGCCATATTATCTCCATTGTCTTTGTGTGAGGCCTTGTTATCTCTACTCTTTTTGTGTGGTGCCTTGTTATCTCCATTCTCTTAGTGAGAGGCCTTGTTATCTCTGCTCATCTTGTTGGGTTCTTGTTCTCCCTACTCTCTATGTGTGGGGCCTTGTTATCTCTACTGTCTTTGTGTTGGGCCTTGTTATTTCCATTCTCTTTGTGTGGGGCCCTGTTATCTCTACTGTTTTATGCTGGGCCTTGTTATCTCTACTTTCTTTGTTTCGGGCCATATTATCTCATTGTCTTTGTGTTGGGCCTTGTTATCTCCATTCTCTTTGTGTGGGGCCTTGTTATCTCTTCTCTCTTTGTTTAGGGCCTTATTATCTCCATTGTCTTTGTGTTTGGCCTTGTTATCTCCATTGTCTTTGTTGGGACTTTGTTATTTTTGCTCTCTTTGTGTGCGACCTTGTTGCCTCCATTCTCTCCGTTTGGGGCCTTCTTATCTTTATTCTATTTGTCTGGTGCCTTGTTATCTCTACTTTCTTTGTTTCGGGCCATATTATCTCATTGTCTTTGTGTTGGGCCTTGTTATCTCCATTCTCTTTGTGTGGGGCCTTGTTATCTCTTCTCTCTTTGTTTAGGGCCTTATTATCTCCATTTGTCTTTGTGTTTGGCCTTGTTATCTCCATTGTCTTTGTTGGGACTTTGTTATTTTTGCTCTCTTTGTGTGCGACCTTGTTGCCTCCATTCTCTTCGTTTGGGGCCTTCTTATCTCTATTCTATTTGTCTGGTGCCTTGTTATCTCTACTCTCTTTCCTTGGGGCCTTGCTATCTCTACTCTCTTTTTGTGTGGCCTTGTTATCTCTATTCTCTTTGTTTGAGGCCTTGTTGCCTCATTCTCTTTGTTTGGGGCCTTGTTATCTCTACTCTCTTTGTGTGGTGCCTTGTATTCTCCATTCTCTTTGTGTGGGGCCTTGTTATCTCTACTCTCTTTGTTTGGGGCCTTGCTATCTCTTATCCTCTTTCCATAGTCCACACAACCTCAATTGCCTCTTGGACGTGGGTCACTTGAGTGCAGGCATTATTATCTAAATTTACTCCAATGAGCCAACAGTTGCAACATTCTATTTCTTATGCTTCATGTAGGCTGCATGTAATGAGAACATAACCCCAGTATAAACCCTAGCTGTAACAGGACTATGCTGTGCAAAGGAGCTTCCAACTCCTGCTGGCATGTTTATGGCATGAACCCCATGCACTTGGCATTCAGTTATATATGAACTTCTTTGAGGAGGGAAGGAGGACAAGAACACACATTTGGATTCAAGACAAGTTAGACATCGCCATTAGAGAAGGGCACCTACCCACAGTTACCCTGTCACTCATATATAATAGACTTAGACAAACCTCCTGCGTCTCACATTGGGCCAATTGCCTTTGGAGACTCTTGCCAGTACTTTCCTTAGATATGGATCCATGCAAATGCTATAACTCTCTTCAAATTTCTCCTAATTTTTCTCCTGGATTTATTACCAATTATCATAAACCTATGTCCTCCATTTCCTGACCTTTGCTGCTGGAGGCAGTTCCACTGGATATCTGCAGATGATTTTCTTCATGCCTAGTTCATACTACAATATGAGACAGTAGGTGGTCAAAACCAACCTACCATTCACGAGTTGTTGAGGTGCTTCCCATCGATTTCCAAATGAGCTTCAAAATGGCAAGCCAGAGCTCTCACCTGAAACTATCAGGAACATCACTGAGATTTGGAACTTGGGGTCTTATACTATTTGGTCTTCCACTGGGTAGAACACTGGCTCAGCACTCTTCCACCCAAATTCAATCGATGATCCAGTGGTCCTTTAAGAGACTAACACAGATCAAACTGAAAATGCTTAAGTAAAGCCCGAGCCTTGACAATTGTGAGTCCTGGAGAAACAACAATCTTTGCCCCTTTGGGCCGTCTGTGCACCCCACACTTGGTTTGTCTGCTCCCCTCCTTCAAAGCCCAATCCTGGTTTAGTTCAGCACTCCACCACCCTACTCATCCCAACCAGCGCTAGCAGCTCGCCATTTCAATTGCAGTTTAATGAGATTTGACCACGAATATGATTTGTGTTGTAATATTTAAGGGATAGCAGCATGACATCACTAGAAAGGGAAGTGTGTCAAGCAATCCAGTCTTAGTTTCACTTTTGCTATTGAGCATCGCACACAGCTCTGTTGCTGATGTCTCCAAGCTTTATACCCATGTACATCTGTTCTCTTGTGCCTAGTTTTAATAATTGAACCCACAAAGTGTTTATCCAATCCCTTATGAGTGATTGGTGCCTTTATATCATGATAACAACATGACAGTTTGTGTCTCTCATTACTGCCATCACTCTGCCCACTGTCAATCTGATGTGCACATTATCCAAAAATTAGCCTCTTGCTATATACAATATGTAATAAAAATAATTAAAACTGATTCCAATATCAAGACTATGAAGATGAATCACATTTGAAACATTAGCTCTGTTTCTCTTAGCACAGATGTTGTCAAACCTGCTGAGTATTTCCAGCACTTTCTGTGTTTATTCAAGAAATGGTAGACTGCAAGCTGACATGGAAAAAAATAACAAATGTGCATTAAGTTATAGGGTGAAGTGAAATTATCTTGTGCTAGTGCCCACAAAATTGATTTATAGTGTGTCACCTAGTGCTGCAGACCGTATTTTGAAGAGTTAAGATCAGTTGTTTCTTCAGATCAATGTCAATAGCATTTTGCTTATTGCTGTAAACAATATCCTAAATAATATTTTGATTCAGAATTTGGCAGTGGAAGTGGTTTAATTTTTTTGCTGACACTGGCAAGGCAATTGTAGTAATTATGGTTACTTGTTAGGCAAGGTCACATGGTCTGTGGTAACCAATAGGAGAGTAGCGCGAGCTACCTCAGCAGTCAGTGTAGAGATGGAGTTGGAGTTGAAAACTCACGTGTAGCTGCTGCTGAGTATGTTGTAAATAAACTTAACGTTTCCACCCAAGAAACATCTCCAGATCAACTCTTTCATTAATAGTACAATCTGGCCACCCTATAACAGCAATAATGTTTCCTATATTTCTAATTACCTGGAGAAGGTGTTGGTAGGTGATTTTCTTCAACCTCTGAGGTATATATGGTGAAGTTGCTCCCACAATGTGGGAATGTCTGACAATACCATATATTTACAAGCCAGGATGGTGTTTTTTTAGCTTATCCTTTCAAATGATGTTGCTGGCAAGGTTACCATTTGTTGCTCATCCCTAATTGCCCTTTGAACTGAGTGGCTGGTGAGGGCAGTAAAGAGTTAACTACATTGCTGTGCATCTACTGTCACATGTAGACCAGACCAGGTAAGGATGGCAGATTTCCTTTGCTAAAGGACATTAGTGAACCAGATGGGTTTTACGACAATCAATGATAGTTTCAAGGTCATCATTACTGAGACGAGGACTGGGATTTTCCGTGCCTGTTGGTGTTGGGCATGTTCGATGGCATCAGTGGATAAAATGGTAAGAATGCCAAAAACCGGTTTCACGATGTTGTGAAACCAGTTTGCGATTGATCGTTCTGCCCACTTATGGTGGGCTGTGTTCCCTGCCATCGGACATCAGGAACCTCATTGTAATACATCAGCATATCATTACAAGGCCAGCCCACTGGACTTATCTCTCTCCCACTGGATCATCGGCCTATATCGGTGGGAGTACACACCGACATATTTCACAACAGCATATATAAGGCCTGCACTTGGCAGGCGGCATTTCACTCGGGACTTTGAGGTTTGTTTGCCTACCTTGCTTCGGGCAGCACTCACAGTCATCAGCGCCAGGCTTCACAGGCAGCACCACATCACTTTTAGGGGTGTGCATGGGCAGGTCTCTACCTACCAGATCAACCACATGGGGGTGGCTTTTCAACGGTTGCAGGTCTACATCTTGCTTAGGGAAGGGGGCGAAGTGGCCTCAGGCTACGGAAGAAGCTGCAGGTCAAGGGCTGTACTGGGGAAGGAGGTTAACCCAGGGTGTGTGTGTGGGGCACATGTTGATCTGTGCAAGTGGCCTCAAGACAGTGAGGGCTGAGAAGGCAGCCTCCAGATGAGGCCAGATGGACATGTGAAGGTGTGTGTGTGTGAGAATGGGTGGTGATGTCCTTTGAGCTGGCAGTGAGTGAGATGCCAGTGAATGTGTGTTGGACTTGAGTGTGTGAGATTAGAGTGATGAGATGGTTGCCATATCCTGGTGGCATGGATGAGATCATCCATCCTCTATCTGCATTGGATGGTCAATCTCTTCTATGCAGCATTGGCACTGATCACTACTACCATTGCTTACCAAGCCAGAGTGGTAATATTGCTGTCCCTCCTGTGGCCAGAGCGGGGTAGAGGACATCACAGCGGCCTCCACAGCACCCAAAGGCACTTGAGGCTGCAGTCTTCTTGCCTTTCAGGGCCATGTCTTCTTTGCTGCATTCCTGGGCTGGAATCACTGAGCACAGCTGTACTTTAAATATGACGCTGAGCGTGATGAAGCAGTGAGGTGGTATTGTGGCGGGCGAATGAGAGCCCACCCACCATGGAAATGGTTTGTTTCCCAGGAATGCATTCTAATGCAGTGGGTTTGGGATGACACGGCGTGAAAATCTGCAAAAATGTTGTTTTATCCACCCGCTACTGCACCGAGTGCAATTCTGGGACGATTCCTAGCTTTCAGTTCCAGATTTTATTAAGTGATTTTAAATTCCACCACCTGTTGTGGTGGGTTTTGAACCTGTGTCCCCAGAACATTAGCCTGGCCTCTGGATGACTATCCTAGTAAAATTACCATGACACCCCTGTCTCCCCTCAAATGTGACTTGGAGATATCTGTAGATGTCAGGGGAGGCGATGATGTAGTGGTATTCTCGCTGGATTAGTAATCTAGAGTAATGCTCTGGGGACCTGTGTTCAAATCCTGCCATGGAATTTGACTCCAGTAAAAACTCTAACGATGACCATGAAACCATTGATTGTTCTAAAAAAAAAACCATCTGGATCACTGATCCCCTTTAGGGAAGGTATGGCTCCAGACCCACAGCAATGTGGTTGACTCTTAAATGACTTGGCAAGCTACTTAGTTCTATTAAACTGCTACAAAGCCCCCAAAAAGGAATGAAAGTGGACGGACCACCTGGCACTGACCTAGGCACTGGATTTTCACTGTCGCTGGGTCAAAATCCTAGAACTCCCTTCCTATTGGCACTGTGGGTGTGGACTGCAGTGGTTCAAGAAGGCAGCTCACCACCACCTCCTTCTTAAGGACAATTAGGGATGGGCAATAAATGCTGGCCCAGCCAGTGAAGCCCACATCCCATGAATGAATAAAAGAAAATCCCCCATTTGTCAGTTGCTCACTGAAGTATCACATCAGCCACACAGTAGCTGTGTAGATCTCCTTTCTTCAATCTCAGTATGTAAGCTGGGTCCTGCCTACTTGCATGTTCTGAGGCACAGATGTTTAACTGTTGTGCTGAGTAAGGCAGAAATTCCAGCATCTGCAATATGTTTTTTGTTACAACCTGCCCTCTCCAAAAAGCTGCTCTGCTCCTTGGGAGCACTGTAATACTGGGTTGATACAAACCCCTTTTCCATCTCCCTGTCCCAAAATTCAATTTATTATCTGGCCTCTGGGTGGGGGACATATCAGATATTAAACTAAAGAGAACGTAATTATTTTTCAAAAATATACTTTATTCATAAAATTTGTAAAACTACATCGCATGATAATTCAAATGTTTCATTACATAAAGTGCAATACAATTCAACTTCTTTCACCCCAGTACATGGGACTCTGTGGTGGCCTGCCACGCTTATATTTGCAGGCTATATTTACAATATCCATTTACATTTCATGACAAATATTCTCTGGTGCAGATAGTTCGAAGGATTTTGCATGGGCTCCCTCAGTGTACCATGACATGTTTAGACTGGCTTTCCCCCATTGACCCTCTGCAGTGGCTGCCCCATGCTTTAACACATCCTCAGCAAGTAGTCCTGGACCTTAGAAATGTCAGTCATATTCAGTAATGGTCAGCTCTTTGCAGGGGGAGGCCAGCAAGTTTTGGACAGAGCAAGAAAAAGTTGATCATCTTCACAGAGTTGATGGTCCTCCAGCAGCAGTTGATATTTATCTCAGTGTGTGTCTCTAAGAACAGCACAAAAAGTACAGAGTCCTGCATTACAGAGCTACCCAAGATGAACTTCGACAAAAATCACTGCATCCTGTTCCAGACCTTCTTTGAAAAGGCACATCCCAGATGGAGGTGTGCGACAGTCTCTTCCTCACTGTAGCCACCTCGAGGGCAACATGAGGAGGTGGTGAGACTCCTGGTGTGCAGGAAGGATCTAATGGGGAAGGGCCTTCTCACCACCAGCCAGGCTACGTCTTAGTGCCTATTTGAAAGTTCTGGTGATCAGCCACTCTGTCAAAGGACTTTGACAGCCTGCTCAAGGAACCTTCCAACAGGATCCACCATCTCCTTTCCCAAAGGGTCTCAAAGACATCACATATGAACCACTGCCTAATGGACTAATGATCAAAGGTGTTTTCCTGCATACATTTTTTCACGAAGAACAGTGGTGCAGCTGACTGGAGCATTCTGTGACAAAGGGGCCAGATCTATCCTTCACAACATGAGGGACAGACAGAACCTCAATGCCTGGTGACACTTACTGTTTGCAGACCAAGAGTTTACATGCAGTTTGAAGCAGCCACACATAGATGTGGCCATTAGGATAAGGGAGACACTGGGTACATTTTTCTCCCCTTTATCTAGAGGTTTATACATCATGCCCCTACAAACACGGTCTATTTTCAATGCCAGTGTGCTGGTGTGATGCTAGGTATGTAGGTGTACGTCCCAAAGACTGTGGATCATATCAAACAGCATGTCCCATTCGTTGTTCACAATGGGCAGGATACAGACCGCACCCAACCAGCCCAGGCTTGCACAACTCAAAACACAGTGTCCAACATTAGATGTGATTCTGCGATTGGACAGCATTTGCTAAATAATCCTCAGTGCGCTACGAATCACACTGACAACCAATTTAAGATTGTCAGCCGGGCTTGCAGTGTGGCACATTTGTGTGTACTGGAAGCTACACGTATTAATACACAGGGCCCTGTTCTTTACAGACAGAAAGAACATGTACACACATTGTGCCTGTTTCAGCTAAACAAAATAACTGACAGCTGGTTCATTTCCCATGACAATGTCTTGACCAATCAGAGTCAAGCTGCCTAGTTTAAATTTCAAAAAATGCTTGGCAGTTAATTGTCAGTCACCATCACTTGTGCATTCTCCATGGCAACATTACTTGCCAAAATCAGCATTCTCTTCACATACAGTATAAATTGTTGTTTTCCCCATATTTTGGTATTCCTGTGAAGTGTCCTGATGAGTGCAATATGAAAAGCTTTGACATGTCTCTTTTTGCAGCAATATTCAAGTTCTGTGCTACCAAATGACAGAGTTAACAGCTGCAACATATTCTGTACCCAAGGTTATTGAAGTTATGGCTCTGATGGCTCTCACTGCTGGATAAGTATTTGGGGCCCTCAGCCTGATGTCCTCCTTTGAGATCAATGTGTTCCTTTGTACATTTTGGTGTTTTCTTGGACGACGGCTGTCTTTCATCCTGTGTAGGATCCTCTGTCTATTGTGATGTTCTACTTCAATGGTGTCTCCAATGGATTCATTATTCTTCTTTTCTCTGAATCACTTCACTTTCTTTCACCACCATTGCCATAACATTTTGTAATTGTTCTCTGAAAACTCTTTAAGCAGAATATTTAATTAAAAAACAAGTTTTTTTAATGAAAAGTATTAGCTCTATTTGTTTATAAAACATTTAGGAATGCAGGCATAAATTAAAAATAAATTCATAATGCATGTAGATATGCAGATGTAGTATAAGAGTCTGGCACATACAGGCTTAATGTGGGACTGAGTACAATACTTCCCACACAGTGATGTAAGAGAGTGCATGACCCACACCCAGAGTCAGCTGAGTGTTGGACAGAGCCATGCGTATCAGCAAGTATGGAGACATCTCCTAGCTTTTACTCTTTACTGTATATTTGTAAATAGCTCTAAGAGTCAATAAAGACATACAGTTAACCAACGTGTGACTACGAAGACTTTTTCAGACCTACTGAACTGTAACCAGCACCCTCCAACAGCAGACAGGTAAATAGATGATTAGGTCAACAATTCAATGGATAAGCAGATAATAGATAATTAACAGTATTATATGTATTGCTGAAAAAAGAAACTTTTTTGTCGAAGTTTTTCGTCTTAGACTCATCATGACAATTCGCAAGGCCACTAAATGCAAAGGGAACAACAAATTATGCTGTATGAGAAGATAGTGCTGATTGGTTAGAAAGTAGACGCTGATTGGCAGTGATGATTCCATGGAGAATGCACCCGTTGATGGTGACTGACAGTTAACTGCCAAACATTGTTTGAAATTTAAACCAGGCAGCTTGACTCTGATCGGGAATGGATTTTTAAGTTGCTGATCTCTCACAAGGGTAATTCTTTGGTTTTCTGGGAATACATTTTCTTTCTACAGATAAGACCAGCTAGTCGAATCTCAAAACAAAAGGCTCAGATTCAAATAAACCTTTCTATTAAACTCGGCCAAATCAATGGAATGAATAGGAGTAAATTTAATTGGAAATATGAAAGGAAGCCTTTTACAATCAGATTGTGTTCTGGAGAATTGTAAGTGCCTGTTAACTGGTGATGCTATTTTGCTCAGGGTGCTGGGCATTTAATTTGTTGAAAAAGTCAACATAGAAATGTTTAGGTCGGGAAACTCACAAAGGTCCCCAAAGGCCAAGAACGTGAAGGCTTTAATAAAATCCAATTGCCAGACTGTCATCCTGAGTAAGTTTAACTGCGGTCATGATGCATTATTTTTATATACAATTTTCACCCTATATTTAGAGGGCATAAAAGGGCAGCATAAACTTAGTTACTAATACTTAACATTTTATGGTAATGTTGTTCCTTATCCTTGGTTCGGCTGCTTTTCTCCAAGATTCATCTCCAGAGTCAGCCCATGTGTTCATTGTGATGTAGCAGAGCCCCATCAGACCTTAAACAGAAATATCTCTGACTTACATTTTTTAATGTGGTGGCATTGCACAGATCAGATATTGATTTAAAGATTGGCTTCTGAGAGCTGTATCCTAAAAGACCTCATAACTTGGTATCAATACACAACACTGCCTAGATTTACCCATTTATTTCGCTTTGTTGGTTATTCTGCTAGATACTGAGCAGGTCATGTTTTATTGTCCAGCCCTTCATATTTTTGAAATATTGACATAATTTCAGACTGCGGGATAAAAAATAAACTCATTAATATAGATTTTCCAGTTGTGCTGTAGTTGGATGGTGTTACAAGCACCTGTTCTACTATTAGTTTACAACTGTGTCTGATTTTGCATGGACAGTTTCAGGTATACAACCTGGCATAGCTTTGGGTGGTTGGGTATCAGATGCTTGGCGCTGTGACTTGGTGTTTTTCAGGTAGGCAACTACTTTGCCATGCCAGTAGATTATATGATGCCATTGATCATGCATGTTGAAACCGGACTTTGGAATACTGAAAAAGAATTGTGAAGTTTTCAGTTCCTGCTTCAAGTTGTCTTCTTTTTGAGTTATCTGACCAAAGGCAGGTCTGACCCACAGCACCACAGCCTCCACCACGGGTAGGGCAAGAAGGCAGGTCCCAAATGTACCTGAGCCAGAATGGCGATTGCGCTGCACCCGCCGCCCCCAACCCCCCACTGCCCCCCCATGCTGTTGGCACCAATCTGACCCACATCAGCCGTACAGCCTACTAGCCTCCCAGAGGAGTCCGAGTTGCTGTGGCAACATACACTGCTGCATGTTGGTGTGGACAATGTATATAAGGTAATACACAAAGCATGACAATGATGTAGAACAGGGGGATCAATCAGGGGGTCTTTATCTGTCCCTCATCGTTCATATGGTTCATAAACATCCTTAAGAATAGACAAGAAATCTCTGGACAAGGAGGCAGTGTATAATTGTGGCAGTAATTGCAAAAACTTTTTCAGCGATTGCCAGAAGTCAAGAGCCCATTAATGACCATGAAGGGCAATTAAAAGATTTTTAGGAAGATCCATATCATGACGACAGATCTCCTGGTAGGAGTAGATACAAGCAACAGCAGCAGCAGGGGAAATCAAGCTGATTTTCTGGTTATGGAAAAACTGCAGAGTGGCTATTTTGTACATACCGGTAGATGATGCTCATGTTCAAATGAGGGATGCTCAGTATTGAATAACATTATCAGTAAAGTAAATAGTAATTCACCTTGGATAATACAGAAATCTCACATTTTGTTGTCTGGATAATAGTCAACCAAAAGTGATAATAGAGATAGAACAGGAGCTCTGTGAACCTCTTGTCTGTACTTCTAATAATTTAATAGAGTTTGGAATAGTTCCCTTAGACTGGAAGCTAGCTCCTGTTCTTACTTTCAAAAAAGGGGTTGAATCAGAGCCAGGGAGTGGCAGGCCTATCAGCCTAACATCCATCATTTGGACGATTCTTTAAGGAATTAGACAGATGCCCTTTATGATCTCTGTGTAAGGAAAGGGGCCATTAGAAATACACAACACAGCTTCTGAAAAAAACAGGTCATGCCTTACAAATTTGGTTGTGTTTTTAAGTAGGTCACTAGGGCAGTAAATTCCTTTCAATCAGCAGTCTATGAAGGTAGAACAGCTGGAGGCTGGTTTCCAGCAGTGTTTTTATTAATGACCTGGACAATACTGTTGTGAATGTGGTTAGTAGATCTGCAGATGATACCAAAAAATTGGAGCAAGAGCTAAGACAATATAGGAGTACAATCAAATGCAACGAGGTGTGGATGTGGCCCACACAATGATGAATGGCATTTAATTTAGATAAGTATAGTGTCCTGCGTGAGGCTGGGACTAACACAGATTACATGCACCATCTGCTGGGAGCAGGTGGCTGAGGGAAAAAGATGTTGGTGTTATTGTGCATACAGCACTAAAAGTTCATGAAGGATGTTGAGAACTGCAGCCAAAGCTAACAAGGTTTTTAGTTAATTTACAAAGGACAACCTTCTGTCATTAAACATGTTATTGACTGCATCTAGCATACTGTTCCTAGTTTGGGTCACTCACATGGTGAATGATATATATGGCGGCTTTGGAAAGGTACGGAGATGAGCTACAAGAGTGATTCCCAGCTGAAGGGCCACAGTCACTTGAAGAGGTTTAGGAGTTGGGTTTTTGTTGGTTGGTATGATGTGAGCAGAATCTCTGTAGCCCTATAGGGAGTGGCATCAGTTCTTGACTGAGGCAGAGATCGCACCGTCTGGTACAGCATTGGTTCTACAGATATCATTTTGACCTTGTGATCTCCTGGACTGGTTTTGGTCACCTAAAGTGATCAGAGAAGAATAGTTTGGAAAGGTTTTACTCTGATTGGCCCTGGAACTTTTCTCTGAATTTCTGCTCCACCCAGGAGATGTAATGGGGACTGGAAGTGTTCAGTCAGGGTGCTCCCAGAGTCATGGAGCATGGAGCAGTTGATAAGCTGCTTGTGATTTTTTTTTGTTTGTACAAAATTTATTTATTAGCTTTAGCCAGAATAAAATGGCCTGAGAGGTGTAATATTTACTGCCTCTTGAATTGGGTAGTGTAATATGGCGATGGCCTATCTCATTTCTGGTGTTAAACACTGTAATCAAGTGTTGGTCCTATATCCCATTCACATAAAGAAAATTGTTGCCCAGTTCACAGTAATGTGTCTGGAGAGATTGCCATTTTGTCGTGACTGAGTGCTGGAAGGAAGCCTGAATTGTAATGGCCAAAATTAACCTTTCTCTGACCAAAAAGTGATGACTTAAAAGAGCTGATCTGTACCAGCCATTCCTCCCTTCTCCTAATGGGAAAGCATTCGTTTCCATCCAGTCTTCCTTGTCCAGCTGTCGACCTTTCATTGTTATAAGTTACACACCTCCCACACCCAAAGCACAATGTAGATTTTCAAAGATTTGGGTTATGTTTTTGTTTGATTTTTTTCTCTGTGTTGTGACCTGCACCACAAGATGGTAGAAAGTGGCTCTGCACCCCTGAGGATCTTTGTGCCGTAACGTGGTCAAAGGCACAAGTTTCTCTTTATAGGACAGAAAAGAACAACCAGAGAATGAACCGCCTCACATCCAAAACAAAACTAATCCAGTATTGGTCCTAGCCCAGGATTGGCATAGGCCCAAAAACAAAAGACGAACAAGCACAATATAACAGTCAGTTAACTCATATTTACAATAAACATCCTTCCACACAACTACTGAAGTGTACAAAATAATAGAGAAAACAAAACATAACTTCCTGAACTAAGTTCACCCTTTGAAATTCTAAATAATGTCATGTTTCTATTTGCCAGCATCTCTTACCACTGAGGGAACCCCAGTTAATTTAACCCTTTTCTTTCAAATTCAAATCAACTTTTCCATCTAAACTGATCACTTCCTCCCCTGAGATTTTCAAACAGACTCAAACATTTATTTGAAATTATGGAAAAGAGGACGGTTTAGATTTTAGAGGCTTAATCATTCAAGCAGATAGAGCCATGTAGAAACTGAACCAATCCAAACTTGTTCCAGTTTGAATTAGTCATCGCTCCAACTTGTAGCCAACAAAAATTGCAACAGTGCCTTCAAGTACCGTATATGCTCGAGTAATAATCGATCTCATGTAAACATCGACTCCCCCCCGACTTTCCAACTTTGTATTCAGAATAACAGAGCAGTGCCCAGGATTTGCATGACCCGAAACTTCTGGTGGAGTGGCAACTGAGTTGGACTCCCACTCCACTCATAGTTTCTTGGCTTGAAATCCAGGTGACCCTTTCTTGCCCGACCTTCCAATTCAGGCTGGGTGAGATCTGCGTTGCACAGCAGGTTCCCGGGGCCTACAGTCGAGGGTATGTCAGTTGAAGGTAAGTAAGCCATGCGTTCTTTTTTATGGCACTAGCTGATGTAAACCAGGTAAGTTTAAAGTCCCAGACAAGTTTAAAGGTCTTTGACAAGCCAGGGAGGAGGTAAGTGTATAAGATAAGTGGATAGGATTTGGGGGTTGGGTCAGGTTTGATCTTGTCTGGGGCGGTGGGGGGGGTGCGTGTGTGTGTAAGAGGGGTAGTGCCTGTAGGGGGTGAGGGAATTGAGTGTCAGATTGGGCCTGAGGGACGGAGTGTCAAGAGACGGGCCATGGGTAGGGGTGGGGGTGGATGCAGATGTTGAATCAGGAGGGGGCAGGAGTCAGTTCAGGGGGGACAGGAGTTGGGTTGAGCAATGGGACTGGGGGGCACGGGAGTCAGGTCAGTGGGGGAGAAGTTGGGATTAGGGTCGGGCCTAACGGTTCTGGAGGGAGGGAAGTCGGGAGCCGGGCCTGGGTGGTGAGGGGATTCAGGAGTCATATCGGACCTGGGGCTGGGGTGGGGAACCGGGTCCAGCCTGATGGAGGGGTGCAGTGAGGGTACTTTGAGGGGCGGGGAGTCACATGGGAGGTTGGAGGAGGTATTCTCATGGTGGTAGTGGCAGGGGTGTGGGTGGAGTCCCACAGGATGGTTATGGGGTGTGGGAAGAGTCCCATGGAATGGTCAAGAGGGTGTGGGTCCAGTGGAGGATTGGGATGTGTCAGTGCTGCAGCCACCCAGAGCTAGAAGTGGTTCTAATTCCTCTAATTTTCTCTGAGTAACTATTGCTGTAAGATTGTTGGAATTACCCGAAGTTTGCAACTTAAGTCACGTCTGCAAATGGTTTCCAGTGCAGGGCAATTGGCCATAGGAAGTTTGAACTTCCCAAACAATTGCCATGCAATCCTCACCTGGGAATTTCTGGTGGCGGGGGTGGTGTGGGGGGGGGGTGTGGGGGGGGATGCTTCCCAAAAGCATCTTTGGGGTACTGACCAGATACACTGCCCTGGAGTTTGGAAATTATGGCCCTTGTCCACTGAGATATTAGGAGGCTTTAGTGAAAGTTTAATTTCCCGTTGAAATGACAGGGGTAAGGTTGGAACAAACTGGAGAGTCACTGTGCACAGTATGTGAGGCCCCAGTATCAGTAGTTGAAAGTAAGCTCCTCAATAACAGTACCCTATATAAATTCACATTCTTGATGTTGTTACATGTATACCACAGATAGGCTTGAGGCAACAGCAAGCTTAAGAAATGAGACTGACTACTGGTGCTTCAGATGGCTTAACTGTGGCTGATGGTTCATTAAATTCAGTGACTTATAAAGACTGAAGCAGTGTAATGTGTTCAGTGGATGCCATATTGCTAATTAGATCAGTATGTATGAACCTAATATAGTCAGAGCAGCATGTTTTACCATGGCATGGATAGTTCCTTTAGCAGGCAATCAGATTCTTCAGAGATAGATGGTGAACGCCTGAATGAGGCAAAGTTCAATTCTACTCTGATTCTGCAGGGTTTAGCTTAGAGCTGGAGTTTTAAACAGATCTGCACATGTTTGAAGTGCATGGACACAGGAACCTGACTCAGCTCCAGCACTTGAGTTTAATTGGTATTTTACCTTGTATCCCCACAGTCCGCTGCAGGCATTGGGAATAAATGTTAGAAAACTAGAACTAATTCAAAATTCATAACATTGGGGAGGAGGGAAACATGGAGAATCTGGTACAGAGGAGTGGGTTGCCATGGCTCGGGAATGTCAGTGAGAAATGTGGGTAAAGCCCAAGCAGGAAAACACACCTCCTCCGCTCCCAGTGTCTCTGGTGCAACATCCTCCACAACAGTACCTGCTCCCTGAGAAAATGGGAGCACTGGCTATACAGCTAAGGCTTAGAAAATAGTAACCTCCACTCCCAATAGAGCAGCCCGTTGCACGCGAAGGATCTGGTACCTAAATGGTTAACATGAGATTGAGTACAGTACCGTCCAAACGGTGATGTAAGAAGGGAGATGACCCAGAGCTAGGGCCAGTCTAGAGATGAGTAGCAATGTGTAAGGACCTTGTATGGTGTAGTAACTGAAGTTATAGCCTCTCCTACTGTCTATCAGGGGTCACGTGATGTTCTTGGCGGCTCCAACCAATGAGTCCGAAGCGCGGGCAATCCGGAGAGGCAGGGCTTCCAGTCCAGAATCCTGATCGAGCGTGTAGCATCTGAAAAGCTTTTTGTAATAAAGCTTATCTTTTTCTTGTTGAAACCTGTCTGGTTCATCAAGTTATTGCACACAGCGTCCTCTCCATACCTACTGTAAATATGTACATCATTCAGCACTGTTAATAAAGACTCCCTTGTAACATCTACGAGACTGCTTTATGGTGTCGAAACAGTATACTTCAAACATAGTAACAACAGGATATATAATGGTAACTGCAGTAGGATCTATCATGGTGGCTGCAAGGAATGAAAAATCCATATCCTCACTACAATGCTGAAGAAAAGGACACCTTCAACACTTTCTGCACTGAAGCAATCTCACTCCAGAAGCTAAGATGCTGAGAAAACTCACCAGAGAAGCTCCAGAGACACAAGAGCCTGGAAGCAGGAAAAAGGTAGAAGATTAAACTCAGGCAGAAGACTCCACTGAATCCCCCGTGGAAGTTCAGCTCCAACCAAGCAGAGCCAGCAGCCCGCAGGGTGAGAGAAAATTCTTTTACATTTCCAGGCTAGTCAGTCCTGTGAATCCTTCCTTTAATCGCATCAGGCAGAAACACTGTTGCTGATTTCAGTCACCAGCCCAAACCCCAACTTGACGTTCTCCCTTCATGACACCTGAGCTCAGAACAGAACCAGCGAAAAACAAGAAGACGGAAAAAAAAATTTCCGTAAAGTTGAGTACCTCACAATTCTTTGGTTTGCTGGTCAGCGAGAATTCTGTCCTCCCAACCCATTCCTGACCATCGCACACCATCGCGGGGCGAGAAGTCCCTCAGCAGCCCTCCGATTCCTCAGCCATTTTGTGTTCTCCTTCCTTCATTGGAGCACCGCCACCATTTTGAAATTCATGTCAAAATCCGGGAAGCGTACGAAAATCCCTTCTTCATCGAAAACCGGTGATGCCATCTTGAAATCCTCCTCTCTTAAAGCTACACCTACAATTTAAGAATTTTAAAGATGGATCACAAATCTTCACTCCCACCCCCAATGGTCTTCTATGACCCTGATCAGTCCCAGAACTGGACTTACTGAAGAAAAGTGTTTTTGAGATACAGCACTGCTGAAAGATTAAATAAAGAATTGGAGGCAGAACAAGTTAGCACACTACTTTATTCCTTTGGGCCAATTGCAGCCAACATCATTCCAGGGCAAGCCATAGATGAATCATCTGCTAAATTTGAATGGGTGGACATTTCCATGCCCACTGGTGTCAGGTGTGTTTGGCAACGTGAGCGGTCAATATGGCAAGAAGGCCAAAAATTGGTGTCACGACGTCGTGAAATCAGTTTGCAATCGTCCGCTCTGCCTATCATTGTAATACATTTACCTCACCGTAATACATCTGTATATCATATAAGCTCAGTCCGTCGGAATCATCCACCCATACTGGATCATCCGAGTATGTCGGTGTGGTTGCATGCCAACATGTTTCACGACAGCATATATAAGGTGTGCACTTGGCCGGCTGCACTTTGAGGGGAACTCAGAGGGGAGTGCACAGTAACATTGTGCAGCGCTCACCATGGTCAATTGTTGGATTTCAAGGTTGAGTCATGTGGGGCAAGGGCTGTCCTGCAGTAGAGGTGAGTTGTGGGGGAGGGGGGAAGATGCGGCTGGAAGCAAAGGTTGATGCAGTTGCATCAACTGCAGTTGATGCTGGTGCACAAGCATGTGGTGGGGGATGGTGGGGGGGGGGGTGGTGGGTGGGGAGGAAGTGGCCACTCATTAGAGAAACCTTGTATAAAGTTACCATTCAACCATAGCCGCGACAGTTCAGACACAGCCACATTGACATGCATGGAGTTGGGCCTCTAGCATCTCTGCCCACTCAAGCAACACAGAAGCATGAAAGTGCCACCAAATGCTCCAGAGCTTTTCACCCTTTGGGCATAGGCTGCAAACTAATGTGCATATCAGTGGACTGCAGAACAGTTGGATGACTGGGCACGTTGTACAATCTCCTTGCTAAAGCTGGCTGTGGACTAGTCACTGGCGGAGGCACCCACAGCCCCTTGCAGTATCAGCATTCTGGTTTGGATCATTCTCCTCCATGGTTCAAGCTAACAGTGCAGCCTTGCAGCATGGGTTAGGAGAGTGCCTGTGCCTGCGCTGACAGCACAGCGTGCTGTCCAATGGGCAAAGCTGCCACCAATTGGTCAGGTGGAGTGGGGCGGAGGTGGATTGGGTTTTGGGAAATCATGCTGTGCACTAAGCTCTGGCCATCCAAGTATTGGCAAACACTCTTCAGGGTGCATTAGGAAGCCTTCAGGCTTAACCAAGAGAGGTTCTTAGAATGCCCAAGCTAACCCACATGTGTCTCTCTTTCATCCTGCAGGAGGAGTACATCAGGAGTATGGAGCCTGATGAACTAGCTGTACACCTCATGGCATGCAGAGAGCAGAGATGAGGGAGAAGAGACCGACAGAGGTGCCTGGTAGTGCAGAGGGAGGAGTAGCACCCTCAGGAAGAAGGGGCGGCTGATGCTCCCGCACATTCTGCTGAAGAGCTACAGCTGGTTGGTGTGTAGCTAGACTCAGGGTCCATAGAGGCCACCTTTCACTCCTGCAGATAACCGAGAACCAGTGTCGCTGAAGACTGAGCTTGTTTAGGGAACCAATCGGGTAAGAAAAAGTCCAAGGGATGGATTTTTAGGGCTTCCTAATGCACCCTGAAGAGTGCATGCCAATACTTGGATGGACACACCATCTGTGGTTAACTAGAAAGGTTAAAGATAGTATCAAAATTAAAGAAAAAGCATGTAATTGTGCAAAGATAGGTAGAAGTCCAGAAGATTGTACAGAATAGAAAGAACAGCAAAGAATGACTAAAAGACTTATAAGGAGGGAAAAAAGTCGAGTGTGAGAGAAAGCTGGCCAGAAATATAAAAAATAGATTTACAGTAAGAGTTTTTATAAATTTGAAAAAAGAAAAGAGTTAACAAAGTGAGCGTTGGCCCAATAGAAAGTGAGTCTGGGGAATTGATAATGGAAAACAGGAAGATGGGAGATGAATTGAACAGGTATTTTACATAAGTTTTCACTATAGAGAACACAAGTGACATCCCAGAAGCAACTATAAACCAAGAAATGGAAGTGGGGAAGGAAATCAGGAAAATTACAGTCACCAGAGAAGTGGTACTGAGTAAATTGTTGGAGCTGCGGGCTGACCAAGTCTCCGCATCCTGATGGACTTCATCCTAGAGTCTTGAAAGAAGTGTCTAGTGAGATAGTTGATGCATTGGTTTAATTTTCCAAAATTCTCTAGATTCGGGGAAGGTCCCCTTAGATTGGAAGATAGCAAATGTAACTCCATTATTCAAAAAGGGAGGGAGGTAGAAAGTGGGAAACAACAGGCCAGTTGGCTTAGCATCTGTGGTAGGGAAAATTATTAAAGAAATCATAATAGGGCACTTGGATAAGCTCAAGGTCATCAGGCAGAGTCAACATGCTTTTGTGAAAGGGAAATCGTGTTTAATCAACTTATTGGAGTCCTTTGAGGAAGCTAACATCTGCTTTGGATAAAGGGGAACCAGTGGATGTACTGTACAAGTTTGCTTCATGGTGTCCAAGCAGTATCCTTCAAGTATAGCAGCAGCAGAATATCTCATGGCACCAGTGGTAGGATCCATCACCCATCAAACAGTGTCATTCTACTTTCAGGATCACATATCCCTCATCATACCTATTCCCACATATCTATTTAAGAATGTCCTCATCGAGCTGCATTACACATTGTGCTGGAATGTACTGTGAACAAATGTACATTCAGAGCTCTGCAAAGTCATCCCTTGCCAGGTAATATAAATGATAGTTCATTTTTTTTCACTTAAGGCAGAACACAACTTGAGCCTTTGGCTGAGAATTAGTGAAATTTCTCACAAAGTGTGACTGAAGTATTGGATCATCCAGGGAGCTGTATTCACTGCTTTATAACTTGAGCAGCAGGTTAGCAAATCATGACCGAGTCACCAACTTTTCAATCCTCCTGTTTATGTGAATCTGCAGTGAATGTCTGACTGAGAAATGAGGTCGCACAAGTGATGCGACCTCAGCCTCAGAACACGTTGGCGTATTCCATTCGAACATTCAACTCCTCACCTTTTAAAAACTTTTATTTTTACAGCTTTTCAGTTATTTTTTCATGCACCGTATACCTGATCCTGGACTCAAGGGTAGCAGGTAACGCACCCACAGGTTCATGTTCCTGCAGTGAAATAAAAACAAAACATTGCAGTTGCTGGAAATCTGTGATAAAAATGGAAAGTGCTTTGCAGAAGAGTCATATTGGACTCAAAACGTTAACTCTGTTTCTCTCTCCACAGATGCTGCCAGACCTGCTGAGTTTTTCCAGCACTTATAGTTTTTATTCCTGTCCCTACGGTACTGGACTAGCCCATAGTCCGTCAATACAAATACTGGCCCTTTGGAGGGATGTAGTGTGCACTTACAGTTGGCAGCATTGGGTGAAACACACCACACCAGAGTGCAGGAGGAAGTGTCTAAGTCAGAGATATCTGTGCACAATCCTTCTCAGAGAAGTGAAGCCAGTGACGTTGAATTGAGGTAAGGCCTCAGGAGTCACCTTATGGATCACAGTACTTGGAGTACTAGGGAAACAAATGGGGCTAAAGGCTGATAAAACCCCTGGACCTGATGGGTTGCATCCTAGGATGTTAAAGAAAGTAGCTACACAAATAGTGGATGAAATGGGAATCTTCCAAGAATCTGCGGAGAGGAATACAGTTAACATTTTGAATCCGTATGACTCTTCACCAGAACTAAGGAAAAATAGAAAAGCGGTGAAATATGAGCTGGTTTAAGGGGATGGGACAGGTAGAGCTGGATAGAGGGCCAGTGATAGGTGGAGATTGCCATAAGATGTCATAGACAAAAGGACAAAGAGGTGTTGGTAGTGGTGATATTAGCTAAGAAATGTGTTAATGGTGACAGTAAGGGTAGAAAGCAGGACGAGCAAGGTACAGGTGGTCCTAGTGGGGGGTGGGGTGGGGGAAAGGGATCGAAATAGGCTAAAAGGTAGAGATAAAACAATGGATGAAAATACATTTAAAAATAATGGAAATAGGTGGGAAAAGAAAAATATACATAAATTATTGGAAAAATGGGGATCAGAAAGCGGGTGGGGATGGAGGAAAGAGTTCATGATCTAAAGTTGTTGAACTCAATATTCAGTCTGGAAGGCTGTAAAGTGCTTAGTCGGAAGATGAGGTGCTGTTCCTCCAGTTTGTGTTGAGCTTCACTGGGACATTGCAGCAGGCCAAGGACAGACATGTGGGCATGAGAGCAGGGTGGTGTGTTGAAATGACAAGCGACAGGGAGGTCTGGGTCATGCTTGCGGACAGACCAAAGGTATTCGGCAAAGTGGTCACCCAGTCTGGATTTGGTCTTTCCTGGAAAGATGTATTAATTTTGCTTCCAATTTCCATCCCTCCATCATTTTCACATGGTTTATCTCTGAAACTTCCCTTCTCTTCCTTGACCTCTCAGTCTCAATTTCTGGTGATAGACTGTCCACCAATATTCATTACAAGCCTACCGACTCCCACAGCTACCTTGACTACAGCTCCTCACACCCCACTTCCTGTAAGGACTCCATCCCATTCTCTCAGTTCCTTCGCCTCAGTCACATCTGTTCTGATGATGCCATTTTCCAAAACAGTTCTTCTGACATGTCTTCCTTCTTCCTTAATTGAGGTTTTCCACCCATGGTGGTTGACAGGGTCTTCAACTGTGTCTGGCCCATCTCCCACGCATCCGCCCTCACACCTTCCTCTCCCTCCCAGAACCATGATAGTGTCCCCCTTGCCCTCACTTATCACCCCACCAGCCTCCATGTTCAAAGGATCATCCTCCACCATTTCCGCCAACTCTAGCATGGTGCCACCACCAAACACATCTTCCCTTCGCCTCCCCCTGGGGGCATTCTGCAGGGATCGTTCCCTCAGGGACACCCTGGTCCACTCCTCCATCACCCCCTACAGCTCAACCCCCTCCCACGGCACCTTCCCATGCAACCGTAGAAGGTGCAACATTTGCCCCTTTACTTCCCCCGCTCCTCACCATCCAAGGGCCCAATCATTCCTTTCAAGTGAAGCAGCACTTCCCTCAATTTAGTCTACTGCATTTGCTGCTCCCAATGTTTCCTCTACATTGGAGAGACCAAACACAGACTGGTCTGTCTACAAGCATGACCCAGACCTCCCTGTCACTTGCCATTTCAACATACCACCTTGCTCTCATACCCACATGTCCATCCTTGGCTTGCAGCAAAGTTCCAGTGAAGCTCAACGCAAACTGGAGGAACAACACCTCATCTTCCTATTAGACACTTTACAGCCTTCCGGACTGATTAATGAGTTCAACAACTTTAGATCATGAACTCTCTCCTCCATCCCCACCTACTTTCCGATCCCCCCTTTTCCAATAATTTATGTATATTTTTCTTTTCCCACCTATTTCCATTATTTTTAAAGGTATTTCCATCCATTGTTTTATCTCTACCTTTCAGCCTATTTCGATCCCTTCCCCCCACCCCACCCCCACTAGGGTTATCTGTACCTTGCTCGTCCTGCTTTCTACGCTTAATGTCACCATTAGCACATTTCTTAGCTAATATCAGCACCGTCAGTACCCCTTTGTCCTTTTGTCTATGGCATCTTTTGGCAATCTCCACCTATCACTGGCCCTCTATCCTGCTCTACCTGTCCCACACCACCGCCCCCCTCCCTTAAACCAGCTTATATATCACTTATTTTCTATTTTTCCTTAGTTCTGGTGAAGAGTCATATGGATTTGAAATGTTAACTGTATTCTCTCCACAGATGCTTTCAGACCCGTTGAGTTTTTCCAGGTATTTTTGTTTTTGTTTTGGATTTCCAGCATCCGCGCTTTTTTTGCTTTTATCTTCCAAGAATCTTTAGATTCTGGAAAAATCCCAGAAGATTGGAAAACTGCCAATGTAACACCCTTATTCAAAAAGGGAGGGAGACAAAAAACAGGTAACTATAGGCCACTTAGCTTAACAGCCTTCATTAGCAAAATGTTAGAGGCTATTACAAAGAGATAAAAGGATGTAATAGCAGAGCATTTAGAAATACATAATATAATCAAGCAGAGTCAGCATGCCTTCATGAAGGGGAAATCATTCCTGACAAATTTATTAGAATTCTTTGAGGAGGTAACAAGCAGGATAGATAAAGGGGAACCAGTAGTTGTAATATATTTGAATTTCCAGAAGGTGTCTGATAAGGCACCGCACATAAGGTTACTTAATAAGATAAGAGGCCTTGGCTTTGGGGGTAGCATATTAGCATGGGTAGGGTTGGCGAACTAATAGAAAACAGAGAGTTGGGATAAGGGGGGGATATTTTCAGGGTAGCAGCCTGTAACTAATGGAGTACCACAGGGATCAGTGCTGGGGCCACAATTATTTACAATACATATTAATAACTTAGATAAGGGAAGTGACTATACTGTTGCCAAGTTTGTGGATGACACAAAAATAGGGGGGAAGGCAAGTGGTGAGGATGATACTAAGAGTCTACAGAGGGATATAGACAGGTTAAGTGAGTAGGCAAAAACTTGGTAGATGGAATATAATGTGGGAAAAAGTGAGGTTATGCATTTTGGCAAGAAGAATAGAGGAGCTGAATATTATTTATATGGAGAAAGGCTGCAGAAAGGTACAGCACAGAGGGATTTGGGAGTTCTCGTGCATGAATCCCAAAAAGCTAACATATAAGTTCAGCAGGTAATAGGGAAGGCAAATGGAATATTGGCCTTTATTCAAAGGGAATGTAGAGAAGCCTTGCTAAAACTATGCAAGGCACAAGTTAGACCACACCTAGAATACTGTGAACAGTTTTGGTCCCCTTATCTAAGGGGAGATATACTGACATTGGAGGCAGTCCAGAGAAGGTTCACTGGGTTGATTCTGGGTATGGAGGGATTTTCTTATGAGGAGAGGCTGAATAGGTTGGGCTTGGAGTTTAGAAGAATGAGAGGCGAACTTATTGAAACATATAAGATTCTTAGGGGGGCTTGACAGGGTAGATGCTAAGAGGTTATTTCCCCTTGTGGGAGTGTCTAGGGCCAGAGGGCATAATCTCAGAGTAAGGGGTCGCGCATTTAAGACAGAGATGAGAAGGAATTCTCTCTCTCAGAGGGTAGTGAATCTGTGGAATTCTTTACCACAGAGGGCTGTAGAGGATTGGTTGTTAAGTATGTTCAAGGCTGAGATAGACATATTTTTAATCAATAAGGGAATCAAGGGTTATGGGGAACAGGCAGGAAAGTGGAGTTGAGCATTATCAGATCAGCCATGATCTCATTGAATGATGGACCAGATTCGATGGGCCAAATGGCCTACTTCTGCTCCTATGTCTTCTGGTCTTATGGAGCAGCAGCAGCAGCAGCAGATATGTGGACATCTGTCAGAGTTCCCTGAGTGGAGGAGTCCATCACAGTGACAAGCTCTAACTTGTCGCAGGGGCTATGATGAGGCTGGCCAGCAAGCTCCTTAATGCCATTTGCCAGAGAGCTGATCAGCGTGGCTCCATCTCCCTCAAAGCAACTCAGGGAGAACAATGTACAAGTGTTCACAAACACAGGTCACTGCTTTGCCTTGATCACTAAAGGGTTCACAGTGGTGTCATTTACTCTTACAATGTTAATAGTTACATTCATGCACCAGGTAAATACACCATACTTCCTGCAATGAATATGGTGGTCTGTCATTGTAGAGAGATATCTATAATTAAATATCCATCAAAGGGTTTTAATGTTCCATTGAAGCTGGTTGAGGATTCACCAATACATTGCATTAGGATTACTTCATCAGCAAGTTCATCAAAACAGTATAAACATGTGTTAATCTGGACTTTTTCTGACTTTCTGCTTAGACCTGACCTCCCATCATTTAATGGCACTTGCAGTCAGCATTGAAAAAAATTTAAACAATGGCTGCTTGGATCAACTAGCTGCAGACTTCTCTGTTTCAGCACTCTGCTGTAGGGTCATGGAAGCATCAAATCCTGGCTTTTGCTGGTGTTTAAAGCTGATTCTTTAGTTGTGATTCTTCCAAATTAATTAATTAGGTCTTGTTTGCTTTTTGGAATGAGCTTGTGTTTTGGTGCTGGCTCAGGAATTTGTATTTTTTTTAATGGCAATTTCGAACCACTAACCTATTTCAAAGTTTAGCCTGGAATTTTTTGCTCATCCTTGCTAGGTCTGCTGACCCTGCACTCTGAGAATTGAAGCTGGACTTCCAAGAGATCCTATGGAGTTTTCTACTGTGTTGAGGAATTTTTAAATTTCTGCTTTCAGCTTCCAAGCCTTTCTTTGGACCCTTTCCCTGACAATTTTCCTCCTTATGTCTGTTTTTTGAGCATTTCTTCAGGTCAGAATTCTTCTTTGAATTTTTCTTTGGTCTTGTAGGATTTTAGTTTTTCTCTGCAATTCTGCAAGGTTTTGAGCTTTTTTCCATTCACTACCACCACATTGTAGGGTGTTGGGTGCCATTCAGTAGGTCTTAATGAAGTCTTAGTAGTCTTAAGTGGGTTAACTGTGTGTATTTATTAACTATAGGAACTATGTACATCTACACAGTAAAAGGTTCAAACTAGGACCTGTCTCCATGCTTGCTTGCGTATACGGCTCTGTCCAACATTAGACTGGCCCCTAGGTGCAGGTCAGGTGTTCTCTTACATCACTGTGTGGGCGCTGCTATACTCAGTTGTCCTATACTTTTTCCTTCAGAGGGTTGCGTCACTGTGGAACTCTCTGCCTCAGAAGGCAGTGGAGGTGGGGTCATTGAATATTTTTAAGGCAGAGGTAGGTAGATTCTTGTTAGGGAAGGTAGATGGAGGTAGATGTGAATGTGGAAATTGAAACACCTGATCAGCCATGATCTTATTAAATGGCAGAGCAGGTTCAAGGTGCCGAATAGCCTACTCTTGTTCCTATTTCTTATGTTCTTATATATGCCAGACCATTATACTACAGAGGCTAAACAGGTAAGCAACTTTGAGGAGCCTGGAGGAAGGACCAGTGGGACAGCAACCAAGCTTCGGGGGCATTGTGATTGGGCCTGGATGTTGGTGATCTTGGAGCTGGTGGGAATGTATGGAAGCAGTGATGATTGGGAGGCTGGGTCCCAGGTCAGCAACTTACCTTTCCTGCAGGCAATCTCGTGGGCCTATTTTCCTTGGTGTACTGGCACTGGCTGCCTCAAGGCAAATCAATGTGACCTTAAGCAGATACCCTTTATTACACATAAAAATGAACCAATACCTACTTCTGACATGGGTAAAGGACACCTCCTTTTTGTCTTTAACCAATGGGAGTTATGCATGCATTCTCTGCCTACTATTTTGGGACCTGAGGCTGTGCAGTGCCTGAGGAAAGACGCAATGCAGCCCAATTTCTAGACACTATTTCCTCATCCAAGATCCACCAGAAATATGGTGAACGCTGAAGCCCCAGAGTCGATCTCTGCAGAAAACCACTTGTCACATCCTGCCAATGAGAGGGCTTTACCCTTTAAGACAAAGAACCTAAGAAATAGGATTGGCCATTCTTGAGCCCACTCCGCCATGCAATGAGATCATGGCTGATCTGATGCAGCCTTAAATCCACTTTCCTGCCTGTTCCCCATAGCCCTTGACTCCCTTGTAGCTGAAAAACCTGTTTAATTCAGCCTTGAGTACATTCAATGACCCAGCCTCTGCTGCTTGTTGGAGAAGAGAATTCCAAACTCTAACAACCCACTGAGAGAAGAAATCCCTCCTAACCTCTGTCTTAAATGGGTGGCCACTTATTTTGAAACGGAGTCTCCTAGTTTTAGATTCTCCCATGAGGGGAAACATCCTCTCAGCATCTACCCTGTCAAGCCCCTTCAGAATCTTATACATTATGTTTCAATAAGATCACCTCTCATTCTTCCAAACTCCAATAAGTGTAGGCCCAACCTACTCAACCTTTCCTCATAAGACAGCCACTTTATTCCAGGACTCAGCCCAGTGATTCTTTTCTGAAATGCTTCCAATAACATTATGGGCCTTCTTAAGTATTGTGACCAAAACTCTACACAGTACTCCATGAGTGGTCTTACTAATGCCCTGTACAGTTGTAGCAAGACTTCCCTACTTTAATACTCCACCCCCTTGCAATAAGGACAACATTCTGTTTGCCTTCTTAATTACTTGCTGTACCTTCAAGCTGAGATTTTGTGATTCAGATTCAAAGGCACCCAGGTTCCTCTGTGCCGAAGCATTTTTAGTCGCTCCCCATTTAAATAAAACTCAGCTTTACTATTCTTCCTGCCAAAGTGGACAACCTCACATTATAGCCCATCTGCCAAATTGTTGCCCGCTCACTTAACCTATCTATATCCCTTTGCCAACTCTCCTCACAATTTGCTTTCCTACCTATCTTTGTATTGTCAGCAAATTTGGCTATATTACACTCAGTCCCTTCAGCTAAGTCGTTAACATAGATCTTAAAGAGTTGAGGCCCCGGCACTGACCCTTGCAGCACTCCTCTAGTTATACATTGCCAACCCGAAAATGGTCCATTTATCCCTTAACCAGTCCTATTTCCATGATAACATAGAAACCCCCAAAACATATGTTCTTATCTTATGTTGTAACCTCTTGTGTGGCACCTTATTGAATGCCTTTTACAAATCCAAATACATCACATCTATGGGTTCCCCTTTTCTCACCTTGTTTGTTACATCCTGAAAGAACTCTAATAAATTTTTCAAACACAATTTCCTTTTCACAAAACCATGTTGATTAATGTTATGATTTTCTAAATGTCCTGGTCTTTGATAACAGATTCTAGCATTTTCCCCATGACAGATGTTAGGCTAACTGGTCTATAGTTTCTATCTTGCAGTCTCCCTCCTTTCTTGAACAGAGGTATTGCATTTGTCGTTTTCCAATCCATTGGAGCCCTTTCAAAATCTAGGGAATTTGAAAGGTTACAATCAATCACTTTCTCTGCAGCCACTTCTTTTAAGACTCTAGGTACAGGCCATCAGGTCCAAGGAACTTGTCAGCCTTCAGTCACATTAGTATTCCAATAACTTTTTCTCTGTGATCTTAATTATTTTAAATTCCTCCCTCCCTTTTACCTCTTGGTTTTTAACTATTCTTGGGATCCTTTTTGTGTTTTCTTCTGTGAGGGGAAAGAAAATATTCCACATCTCATTTCCCAATATTAATTCACCAGTCCCACTCTCTAAAGGATGAGTGCTCACTTTAGTTCCTCTTTTGCTTTTTATGGGCAGGATTATACGCGTCGGCGAGCGGGGATGGGGCCTGCTCGCTGACGCGTAAAATGTCATGCAGTAACTTCGGGGGAAACTCCCAACCTCGCTGCGCCCCATTTAAATTTTCAGGTATGCGGGGGCACAGCGAAATCAGCTGCGTGCCTGCCGACCTGTCAATGGCCGATTGAGGCCATTACCAGAAGCAATTAAGTAATTAAAGGACCTGCCTGTCCAACCTTAAGGTTGGCGAGCATGCCAGGAGCCCCGGCCCGAATCAGAAAATGCATGAAACCTCATCCACGGGCGGGGTGAGGATTCATATAGGTTGTAAAAAATTTTAATAAATTTTTTGTCAAAATCATGGACATGTCCCAACTCATGTGACATTATCACATGAGGGGACATGTTAGGGAAATTTTATTTTTCTATTTTTAGGATTTTTACATTTATAGCTGATCTTCCTGAGGCTGCACTTGGCCTCAGGGAGATGAGTGTGCTCTTTCCTGCGCATGCCTGAAAGAGCACAGTCACGATTTTGGGATCCCACCCCTTAATTGGCCCACCCATGTAAAATGGTACCGCACCCCAGATTGAGGGTGCCGATCGGAAGCGCGCCTATGTGTACCCACCCTTCAACTCCGTCCCCAAGGGGAGGGAAATTCAGCCCTCTATGTTTGTAGAAGCTTTTACTTTCTGTTCTTATGTTTCCTGCTTGTTTTCTCCCCTACTCCAATTTCTCCTTTTTTTTTAGCCATCATTTGCTGATTTACAAAATTTGCCCAATCTTCTGCCTTTCCACTAATCTTCACAACAATTTACATCTTTTCTTTCAGTTTGATATTGTCCAGATATATTTTTTCTTCATTTACGGGATGTGGGAATTGCTAGCTAAGCCAACATTTATTGCAAATCATTAATTGCCCTTGAGGTGGTGGTGGTGAGCTATCTTCTTGAACCATTGCAGTCCCTGTGGCATAGGTACACCCACAGTGCTTCTTCTTTCATTAGCCATGGATGACGCATCCTTCTGGAACAGTCTTCCTTTCTCAATGGAATATATCTTTAAATGTCTGCCACTGCTTCTGTAGCATCTTCCTTTTAACCGATTTTCCTATTCCACTTAGCCAACTCTGTCTTCACACACTTGTAATTGCCTTTATTTAAGTTTAAGACAGTAGTTATGGACCCACCTTTCTCACGCTCAAATTGAATGTGAAATTTTACCATGTTATGATCACTGTTGCCTGAACAATTTGTTATTATGAGATCCTTAATTAATCCTGTCTCATTACACCAGGTGCAAAATAACCTGTTCCCTGGTAGGTTCCAGAATGCATAACTGAAATGTTTCAAATACACTCCATGAACTCACCCTTTAGACTGCCATTGCCAATTTGATTTTTCCAATCAATGTGAAGATTAAATTCACCCTCAGTTATTGCAAGTGCTGATTATTTCTTGATATATTCTCTATTCAGTGTAGCTACTGTTATGTGGTCTATAAACTACCCCCACTAAAGACTTCTTTCCTTTGCTATTTCTTATCTCTAACAAAATGATTCTCCATCTTGATCTTCTCAACCAAGATCATTTCTCACTATGGTACTGATCTCATCCTTTATTCCCAGAGCTAGCCCATCTCCTTTTCAGTTCCTTCTGTTCTTCCAAAACTTCAAATACCCTTGAATATTCACATTCCAGCAATGGCCATATTGCAACCATTTCTCTGTAATGGCCATTGCATTTTACTCATTTATTTTTATTTCTACTTCAAGTTCATCCATTTTGTTATGAATTCTGAAAATGTTCAGATAAAGAGCCTTTCATTCCGTCATTTTACTGTTTTTACTTCCTCTGACCTTATTTGCTTGTTTGTAAGCTCCTGTCACCCTCTGCTTATCATTACCTGTATCATTATCCTGCAACATTACCTTGTCCTTTCCCTTTAACTTTCTAAATCTCCCCTCATGTGAAACCTCATCCTTTCACTATTTAGTTTAAATCCCTCTCTACAGTCCATTTGTGCAATTCCCCAGGACACTGTTCCCAGCGTGTTCAGGTGAAGGTCACCCCAGAAATATAGTTCCCTCTTTCCCCAGTACTGGTGCCAGTGCCTCATAAATCAAAACTCATTTCTCCCACACCTATCTTTGAGTCACACCTTCAACTCTTTGATCTTACTTACCCTTTGCCAATTTGCTTGCGGTTCAGGTAGCAAATCAGAGATCATTACCTTTGTGGTTCTGCTTTTTAATTTAGCCCCTAGCTGCTCATAGTCCCTTAGCAGAACCTCTTTCTTAGTCCTACCTATGTTGTTGGTACCTACTTGGACCACAACTGGATCCTTCCCCACCCACGCCAAGTTCTAGCTAGCTGCCTAACTAAATAGCTGTAGCTGTCTCTCCAGTAGGGAGTTCATCACTCTGTAGAACTGAAAGAAATTTAACCTTAACAGTAAGTTGTAGTTACAAGCTAAATGCAAACAAGACCAGGTTTTAGAAAGTGATTAACCTTTAAAATTAAGCATTAAAATTCCCTCTCACCAAGTTCCCAAGTTCAGGTTCCGCATTGAGCTGCACTCAGTGATGAATTGCTGTCTCTGAGCTTGTTTTATTTTATTCCTACTCTGTCTCCTGCCTTCCAACCAATTTTGAAACCAAGTCATGAATTTGGCTCCAATTCCATACACCTTCATTTTTGCTAAAGAAAAAATCTCCTGTGTGGACCCTTCTTGAGTGTTTTTTTTTTGGAAGTCTATATAGATAACATGCATAGGCACTCCCTAACCTGTGAGCGCCAAAACTTCAACCAGAATAGACAGCCATGATGTACCCTTGATATGATCTATCCTTAAAATCCTTAATGCTCTGTATTTTCCTCTTCCAACTCTCTTAATAAAATAGTAGCACTATCAAATTTCTAATCGACTGACTCAATCTCCAAATCAAGAACTTTTTTTTGCAAGATGCTAATGTTCCTGTAATTTCCTCACCTACTCTTTTTTTTTAAATATCCTCATGGGTGGAAACAATCTGGTACTGCAGATTGTGGTATGTGGAACTCTGTCGTGATGCAGGAAAGCAGCAGCAGATCAGCAGTCAGATGGTGATTGTCACCCTGCGGAAGATGCGGGCCCCAGAAAATCATAAACTTCATGGTGTGAGACAGCCCCCATAAGCCTACAACCTCACTAAAGTGGATTTCCCTCTGATCCTCTTCCTCATGAATTTTTATTTGTTTTATTTAAACTTACTGAAGAATCCTGCTTTGGACACCGTGAAGTAGGCTTCATAGCCTTGAGTATATTAACAGAAAGTCTTTATTAACCTCTCATAACTATGCACATATTTACAGTAAAGTGTACAGTTATGGAGCTGACTCCATTCTAGATCTTTGCACATCTCTGTCCATCTCGAGACTGACCCTGCCTCTGGGTCATGTGCCTTCTTACATCACTGTGTGGGCTGTGCTGCATATAGTCCCACATTAATCCTGGGTGTACCACACCCTACTACTACACCTCCCCCCAAGTCTTTAATTCAGGAATATAGAGTTACTTTAGTTTTCTTCATCTTTTACATTGTTATAAGTTTTGGGCATTAACCTTATTGTTACAAATTAATGTTATTCCAACATTATTGCTATTACAGAATTAACATTTACAATACTCTTGCTACCCCAATGCACCCCTTCAAGCCCTTGAAATTAGAGGTTCAGGCCTGATAACCCTTCCACATCTTGTTCACCATTTTGTCGGAAAAGTGGCAGGCTCTGGTGGTTCTGGCTTTTGTTGTTGACTTGGGGATTGGACTGGCAAAAGGCATGGTTTCATCCATTTCTTCCATTGCTTGATGTTAAACCATGTCTGGTTGGACTGGCTGGTTTGGCGGTGTATGGTTGCTGTTACTCTTGATCATTTCTTTCGGGATGGACGGAAATGGTATTTATCTGCTTGGCAGTACCTTTTCTTCTTCTTTTACTGTTTCAACCATCAGGAAGGTCTCTGAGGCTGAGGAAGGGCATCCCTGAGGCAAGAAGAAGATTGAGTAACATGCTTACCTCTGTTTTTTGTTGTTGATGGTGCGAGTCTGCCAAGAGGTTGCAAGATCCCTTGTGGTTCTGGCACACTTGCTGGACGTTGCTGTGTGTGCACTGTGGTTGGTGTGCCTATCAACTGTACCATCATCATAGTTGGAGGTGGAGACTCCTCAGACTGTTGCTCCTTTTCTGGTGCCACTCCCACTGGAGGTGCTATGGTAATCTCATGTGCAGTGGGTTGGTCTGACCATTGGGGACTTTCCAGGACCTGAATGATGATGGACAAACCTGCTCCACAAAAAGAGGAGAGAGACCACGGGTAAAATCAGAGTCTGAATACCCATTAGTGTTTGAGGATTCAGGGCCATGCTGTTCTGACTGTGGTAGTCTTGACACCTTCTGCCATCTGGAGGAGATCGAGAGCTACGAAGGCATCCCTACTCGGAAGCAAGAAATGATGATTCCGAATAATGAACATCAGCTCAAAGTGTTGTTTATTGTCATACCTCAGTGGTTCCGGGATCATGCCAATGACCGGGAGTCAGACTCCCCGTGCTCCATACAGTGGAGTGTCTGTCATTCGAATCCAGAGGCCTTGGAGCTTTGGTTCCTCGTCTGATAGGATTATCACATTTTTACCTGAATCTATTTTAGAATTTGTTAGATGACCATTTACCAGGACATCAGTATTCCAGAACAAAGAGCTACAATCTCTGATGTCACCAAGAAGCATGGCTGTATGTCTTCAGGGTTTTTGATCTTGACCTTGTGGATGACCTTTGGGCTTTCTGTGCGGTGCTGGGGTTTTGACTTACGCAGTTTACCAGCAGAAGCATTGGGCAGTGCTCAGAGGACACTGATCTCTCCTGTGAGGGCACATCACACCGCAGGGCTGGCATGGGCACTGTGCTGGGCAGTTCAGGAATTACTTTCCGTGACTTGGATGGTTCCTTCTTCTCTGTGACTGATATGGTGGACTCAGGTTTGGTTTCTTCCCCATTTTGTACTCTCTTCCTGTAGGATTGTCCTGTGTTATGCACGTGGCTCAGGCAGTATAACTAGCTGGATTGCCTTGTCCAGGGTAAGATCAGCTTTAGCTTGTAGGAGGTCAGAGAGTCAATCATCTGCAACACCCACCATGATTCTGTTTCGGGTGAGCTCAGGCTTTAAATTGCTTTATTCACATCCCGCTGCCAGCCTGTAGAGATCATTTATGAAGGAATCGACAAGCTCTCCAGACTCTCTTATTAAATTTGACTCTCTCTAATATTTTACTGGGTCTCAGATTGAAATAAATGTTGCAGCATTCCAAAACATCATCAGATTTGACAGATGACTCATCGATAGCTCATGGTGCAATGTCATCTGTATTTGGTCCAATCGAGTAAAGACGTGTATTGACTTGTTCTGCTTCTGATGTTTTTAAACTTAGGCCTGTAGGAATGTTATATTTTAAAAATCTTCTCCTCCGAAGACTCCAATTCTGTGACTGCTCTGGGCCATGGGAGCTGGAAGGGTGGAATTATGATCCATTTTGCAGATGTGTGTGTACAGATTTAGGGGATTACAGACTTCCAAGATGGCATCACCACTCACTGCCGAATAATGGATCTTCTTGTGCTTGCCGGTTTTTGGCGGGCTTTTCAAATTGGCGGTGTTGGGCTCCTGCTTGAAAAAGGAGTGGCAATGGTTGTATGGGTTGGCTGACTGCTGCCTTAATTTAACCAGCAGTATAGTATAGTGTTACGTATAGAAAATAATGCAGGCTTACTCTTTAAGAAATTGGACAGTTGCGAGGTACTCTAAGTAGACAAAATTATTTATTTATTTATTTATTTTGCCGCACTCGGGAGCCACGCGCTGAGACTTGGACCTACATCTTCTGGTCGGTGTCTGGGGACGGGGCCCCGCTCGCTGATGCGTAAAATGATGTGTGCTGACATCGGGCGTGCTTCCCGATGTCACCGCACGTCATTCAGATCTGCTCAGCGAGCTCGCACCGGAGTCGGCTACGCGCCTAGCGAACTTTCAAAGGCCTATTAAGGCCATTTAAACATCAATTAAAACAATTAACAGGGCTGCCCATCCAACCTTAAGGTTGGCGGGCAGGCGAAGAGCCCAGGTGGCCTTCGCATTTTTCATGAAACCTCATCCACGGGCGGGATGAGCTTCCATGAAGTTTATCAAACTTTAATAAAAATTTTGAATAAATTCATAGACTTGTCCCAGCTCATGTGATACTGTCACTGTCACATGAGGGGACATGTCCGAATAATTTTTTGTAATCTTTTATTCACTTTTTGATAATGAAATTAACCTCCCTGAGGCACTGAGCTGCCTCAGGGAGATTTCTGTGCTCTTTCGTGCACATGCGCAAAAGAGCGTGGGCCCCTACTCAGCCATCTCCCCCCCTGCCCGCACAGGGAGCACTCAGCACTTCCGGGTGCGCGTCACGCTGGGTGGGCCTTAATTGGCCCACCCACATAAAATGGCAGCGGGCAGCCAATTGCGGTTAGCGATTGGCTGTGCACCTGCTCCCACTGAGCTCCCACGGACAGGAAAAAAACTCGCCCCTTGGGTTCAGAGATCGAGAGTTTCTTTCAAATGATGCTTCTGACTGAATGAATGAAAAGGGGTTTCTCAGGACTGGCTGGCATGGAATTTAAAATATTTTATCTCACTCTTGCAGGCTGTGATCTCTGCTTGCTGAAGCTAGACTTCAAAGGGAAATTCAATGGAGTCTTATGCTGGAGTAAATCTTCTACCTTTTTGCTTCGAGGCTCTTCTCTCTCTGGAGCTTTTACTTTATTGTGAATGTTCTCTGCATCTGCAGCTTCAGTTGGGAGTTTGTTTCAGTTCAGAATCTGTTGAAGGTGTCCTTTTTCTTAGTTTTGCTACATTCTTGTGAGGATAAGTGTTATTGATCCAGAAGCTGCCACCATGGAGAATTCTGCTTGGGACACCATGAAGCAGGCTTCATAGTCATAGTTGAGTGAATTCACAGTAATTCTTTATTAACAACTCGTACCTGTGTACATATATGTAGTAGAGGGTGCAGATATGGAGCTGACTCCTATCCCAGATCTTTACACATCTCTGTCCATCTCTAGATTGACCCTGACTCTGGATCATGTGGTTTCCTACATTACTGCATCCCACAATAACCCTGTATGTACCAGATCCCACTACTACATTACCAGGTCCAGCTCCCAAGGTCTCCAGCAGTAATCGCCTCTCCCGGTAACGGTGCTGAGTCTTCAGAGCTGCTGGTCCTGTGATTGAGCCAGCAGTATGGAGAGTCCACCCACTCTCATTAACTGGACAGCAGGCCAGCAAGCAGCCAATTTGGACACCACCTGTGGGAAAATTGCCAAGGAGGTCCTGCTGCCTGCAAATGCAGGCTGAGAACCGACATTTTAGGCAGGGTTTTGCCCTTGGCGGAGGTGCTCTGTGGGGGTGGGTGGGGAGCGGTTGGCTCCACACTGACGTTTCATGCAGCCAGGCCAATTAAGGCCCGCCCTGCGTGGATCGCCATGGCAGCGCTGAGCGGGGTGGGGGAGGAGGGCGAGCCGAGTCTAATGCACAGTTCGCGCATGCTCAAGAATGAGCGTTTCAGTCTCCCTGAGGCAGGGAGCTGGCCTCTGTGTCTGCAGTATATTGTAATCAACTCACCTGCTGACAGGTAAACATGATAGATGGGCTCTGTTTCACCCATTTTTTAAGTTGTGTAGCGACTACGTAGCCTACTCTGTTTCTTCTGGTTCTTCCATTATTTAAATTTCACAACTTTTGCCTTTTTGTTTGAAATTTTGCCGTAATCTTTCTTTACAATATCGTATAATGTGCCCATTGCAATGTAGAAACACTCGGTTCTTTTCAGTTGTCACAAAAACAGAAAATGCTGGAAAAACTCATCAGGTCCGACAGCATCTATGGAGAGAAAGACAGAGTTAACGTTTCAAGTCCGCATGACTCTTCTTTAGGACTTGGAACATTAACCCTGTCTCTCTCTCTCCACAGATGCTGTCAGACCTGCTGAACTTTTCCAGCATTTTCTGTTTTTGTTTCAGATTTCTAGCATCCACAGTATTTTGATTTTATCTATTAAATTGTCTTTTGTTTGTAGGCTGTCAGATTTCAATTCTGCTGTTTATGAATGTGGTTTTAAGCCGTTGCTTTTGCTGGTCTGCTAACGGCGGTTGTTTCCCAGTTTTCCGCAGAGCCCAGCTCTTCTGCGCCATTTCCAGCCGGTGCCTCCCTCCCAACGTAAAGAAAGGCACCATTTTGTGCTCCCTTGATTTCTTCTGAACCCCTGACTGTGTCTCTATTGTAAGTGCCAACTCCAGCGCCTTGCTGAAATCTAAATCTGTTTCTGACAACAACCTTTTTTGAATGGGGCCTTCGTTAACCCCATACACTAATCAGTCTCTTAGCCTGTCATTAGTCGATGTTTCGAACTCACAGTGCTCTGTCAGTTGTTTTAAGGCTGCTACGTAGCAAGTGACTGTCTCTCCAGGGGCGCAACACCTCAAATTCAATTTAAAATGCTGTGTTGTTCCCGAGGGTTTCGACTGAAAGTGGCTTTTCACTGGATTCATCGACTCATCAAAGCTCTTGGAATCTGGGGTGTTGGGTGCCATTAGACTACAAATTAGGCTGTACGTTTTACTGCCACATGTCAATAAGAGGATCACCCAACTCTTCTCCTCCCCCAATATGTCATTGGCCAAAAAAAAACACGAGACGTTCAATATAATGTGACCTGTCATTGGTGGTCAGATCAAACGGTTCAATGCGGCCAAATTGTGCATACTGGAGGGAGTTAACTTCAACAACTATGGTGAGGGCTGTACTTACAATCGGTCTGCAAGTTAATTCACTACAGTTGAGTTTTCGCGACTTCCCTTGGTTTCAGCGACTAGTTATGTCTTGCTTCGTCGCCAGTTGTTATGCTCTGCTATGGGGTCGCTTTGCTCATGAACCAGTTGCACGCTTCTCTGTCAGCAGGTGAGTCAATTACAATATATGGCAGACACAGAGACCAATATGAAATGAAGCACATACTATTTATTTATACAGACAACAGAGCACTAACATGATGTGTGATTCTCCAACTAGACCCTACTCTAGACTATCATTAACATGGTAGCCCACGCTACAAAGCTATTAGGTCTTACACTTATGTGGTCAATCTGCTCACATTCTCTTAAAGGTATATTACACCTCCGATTACCACAGTTTCTCTCTCCACAGATGCTGCCCGGCCTCCTGACTATTTCCAGCATTTTCCATTTTAATTTTTTAAAAAGCAACTGGATTACATTTGGTATGGATGGATTGAAGAGATAAGCAAAGGATTGAAAAGGAGAACAGGCTGGTACCAGTAGAATGCCATTGAGTATCTCTGTTCTTCAGCTTACAGCGATGAAAACTGATTCATCTTGGCAAGTCGACAATTGGAATTTTCCATCTCTGCAACAAAGCTACAACATTTCATTTTCTCCTAAACATATTGAAATAAATTCTATTTGGTTTGGAACTCACACTTCACCAGCGTTTGGGAATGTGCCATAAAATGACATTCCCTTCAGTATAATCGACATATTGAAACACTGAACCTATTGTGGCTGATATCAAAACTGTTGTACAGTCTCCCTTTCTGTCTTCATAGGAATGCACCAATTCTTATTGTCTAGTTCCAGCTTACAGCAAAGCTTTTTGTACTTTCAGATCAGCAAATAATTGGTCAGATTATATTTCAAGAGCTCTCTTGCTACAAGTGTGGTTATTAGTGATTGGTTTGATGTTGGAGTGGTGTGAGTGCTAGCCATGCAATGAGAGCTCTGTGAATTTGACCACATCAAAGGCTTAGGATCTGAATGGATATTTCCCTCAGTAGTAAAGCATCAAAGAACAATCTGCCTTTGGGACACAACAATGTGTCCACAGGTGTGTTCATGTTACCGTTCTACCTGTTTATAAATTTATAACTTGCATTGTCCATTATCATCCTCAAAGAGACAATAATCCTCTCATCAATACACAAGCTACATCTTCCAAATTAAAGGAAAAACCTCAATTAGAATCAATACCTTGGGGGCACCTTAAGACCATTACAGATTTAATTGATGAAAATTATTACATTTAGAACATTGTAATTGACAAGAAATAAACACCCAAACCATGGGGGCTGAGGCTATGCCTTTGATGGATTTTATTAACTCATTCTTTACGGGTCTTTTTTTTCCACCCAGAGGTACAAGCACCATGTAACTGAGAAGTTTGTCCACACCTGGTCTGGTATGTCTCACGTGTCCCTCCTGTACCTATGGGCTGTAAACTGAGGAACAGATATTTGAGCACAAAGCAAGCTGTCGGCATCAGAGTAACTAATACTCATTTGGCTGTCGATCCAGGTAGGCGCAGTAGTGATTTATAAATGACACAGTTTTCCTTTACAAAGGACATGCAATGTGCACAATATTAGGATGACAATTCAACCTGGGGTGATTGCCAAGCTGAAGAGTATGCCCCTCCCCCACTCTCTCAGGTCCCATTTTTGGCTCCCAGTGAGCTTTGTTGCTTCCTCTTCTATGTCACTCTCCGGTCCCACCCTGGCAGAATGATGGCGAATGACACAACAGACCTAACTCTATAGATCTGGCCCTGCTGTTCAACAGCCAACAGACACGAGTAACTTGTTCTGGCCCACACAAGACATACATGCTGCCTGTATATAGCAATACAAACAGCAACGACACTGCTGGTTGAATGAGTCAGAATGAGCGAAACTTTCTGCAGGCAAGTGGAGATACACCACTTTTCCTGTTTTTTTTTCAGTTCCAGAGGTTGTAGATGCTGCAATTGCAAAACAAAAGTAGTAAATGTTGGAAACACTGAAATCCTGTTCCTGAACTTTCCATTGGATTTTGTGTGAGCTTCTCTTGGGGGAGGAGTGGCAATAGGTTGGTGCGTACCCAGCTGAAGGGATCGGAACATGTGGGGGGGGTGGGGGGGCTGAGGTGGGGGGCAGAGCAGCCCATTGTGCACGTTGAGAGGGAGAAGCTGCAGCTCTGATCCAGGGTGGAAGTAGCTGTGCGATCAGTAGCATCTCCTGAGTGTCCAGTCCAAACAGAAAGATACAGATATTTCCCATTGTAATTGAAGGACAGGCATGGGAAGTGAGGGATAGAAGAATTGCTAGTATAAGGGGATAAAATATGGTGGTGCAGGGCGAGAGAGTAGGAGGGATGAAAGCGAGCCTTGCCTTGTGAGTCCTGGTGAGATCATTAAATTGCTTTTTGGTCCTTAGCAATACAGCTGACAATAATCTGCTCTGCCACTTCTCTTGAGAAACTTGCCTGTACACCTCCTGTTCATTAGTGAGAAACAGATTGCATTTCTGCTCACTTACTACATGGCCACAACACCATCAGAAAGCTGGGGGTAGTGGGGCAAGGCTTTGTCAAAGTCATTTTACCTGTGGATTCAGACAACTGCTGCTGCTAACCAGCATTGAAATATGCACATTCCCTTTAAAAGGTGATTAGTGTCCAGCTGCCTCGTGTCCTCCCAATCGACAAGCTTTGTTTTCTTTACTCTTACATGAGATGTGGGCATCGCTGGCAAGACCACTATTTGTTGCCCATCCTTAATTGCCCTTGAGCTGAATGGCTTTCCAGGCCATTTCAGGGGCACTAAAGACTCAATTACATTGCAGAAGACCTAGAGTCACATACAGGCCAGACCAGGTAAGGACGATAGATTTGCTTCACTAAAGGGCATTAGTGAACCAGATGGGTTTTTACAATAATCAATGATAGCTTCATGGTCACCATTATTGAAACTAGCTTTACGTTCCAGATTTATTAATTGAATTTAAATTCCACCAGCTGCTGTGGTGGTATTTGAACTCGTGTCCCCAGAGCATTATCCTGGGCCTCTGGATTACTAGTCCAGTGACATTACCACTACTTTGAAGCTGTTGATAGCTCTGACAGCTCATTAATCATATTGTTCCAATTCTATTTCTTATGCGGTTCCTCAGGATCGAAGATGACTTGCTTCCAATCTGGTTCGATGGGTTCTGATAAGCCATAGGTTGAACAGTTTCACGTCTGTTCTGTAAATTATTTCCATGCCTGTGGGCAATTTTCTGGAGGTGAGTTTCAGTGTTACTGTGAGGAAAATGAAGAGGAGAGTTGGTGCAAAGGCACAGCCTTGTTTAACCCTAGTTTTCTCACTTAGAGCAACAATGTTGATGTCAAGGTGCTGGAGCTCCCAAGCTATGATGGTATTGTGACTCTCAGGTCTGTCACTGTTGGGATTGTCCATGAGGGTCCTGACGTTCTAGGTCCCGAGCTTCATTTTGATGTGTTGAAATTGCCTGTGTGCAATAGTTTTTTTACCGGCGGGTGGTCACTACATCCCAAGTACCCCACAGTCTTGGCAGAATGGGGCCTTGGTCCAATGGCAAAGAGGTTCCAAAATGATTGGAGGTCGGGCTTTGCTGTGAGACATTAGCATGGTCTGTTCATGATCATACGCAGGGACATATGTGACTTGTGGCCAGGAATAGTGACACACAGGCACACAGCTCTCACTAGACTGTGATTGAGTTACTGGATGAGACACGGTTTGACTCCATTCCTTCTGGCTCCTTCCTTCCTCCTTCAGTTCTACTGAGGGTTCCTTAAGTTGGTGACCTCTGGGACGGAAGGTATACAGCCTGCTCTCAAACATAGCAATTGGTTATAAACATGCATGCCACATTGTTTCAATATAATGCATAGTATGGTTAATTTACGAGTGACAGGGAATAATTGTCTGAAATTTCAGGGAACTCATTCTCTCCATTTGATTCTTTGCTATTGAAAGTAGCTCGGCCACTTGTTACCCACAATCCCCAGTAATCTCATACCTCACCAGGGCAAAGTTCCAGCTCAAAATAAACTGCAGGTGTGGGAGATGCCAAGATAGATTATGTAAATACCTCATCTAGTGTGGTACTTGTTAATGCACAACCAACTTACTTTCAAATAGCCCCTCACTCCTCCTCCGGCCCATCACACTGTGCCCTCTCCCATCAATACCATTCCCTCTCCTTTTACCTGTCCAAATTTTTAGTTTAAAATATTTGTCCATTTTCAAAAGCAGTTATGAAATCTGCTTCACCTGCCTATGTAAAATAATTCTCCTAACCCTTTCCTCTTCTGGTGATGGTCTTTAATTAATGCTCACAAGTTATGTGGAAATACCGTTGTGTATTGACTCCTATCTGGTTTCAAGCAATTTATTGTTCCCATTAGTTGATGGTACAAGGGAGAGGGCACAGAGACATAAGGTTTCGGGCAATAGATGTGGGGGGGATGTTTGTGACTACTCTTGTGTGGAGTTATAGGTCCCTTGCCATTGTAACTGTAGCAATATTGTTTTAATAATCCACTTGCATTATAACTTCCATTAAATGCCTCTATCCACAACAAGAAACTGTAACACAAAATGCAATAAGAAATGCCTAGTTGCACTTGTAACTTTATCGGTGAACAATGACTGAATCTTTATTTTAACCTAATACCGTGAAATATATATATATACACACATATATTTGCATCATTTTGAAGATGAACGCTTCTGAATTCCAATGTAACCTCCCCATTGAGCTATTGGAACGGTTTCATGTACAGAATTCCCACCTGCAGATTTTACCGTCTGGCCAAGTTCTTCCTTGCAGGAAGGGAGGGTAATTTAGAAAATGAGTCACATTGTGCTGGTGTGACTCCCTGTGGCTGGTTACAGACTCTGAACACTGAGTGGACATTTTTGGGAAGGGTAAAAAGGCAGAATTACAAAAGCATTGAAAAGTCTGGCGAGAAATGAATAAATAAAGCTGAATAAGGTATTGGTAATATTTAACATAAGAGGGTTTTAATTTCTTGTTCTCAGTATGTACCTTGATTCTGAAATGCATGCGAAGCAGAACCAAGTTTTAAGGTGCACGTGAATGGGAATTGCTTTGGGAAATGTCTGTGCACTTATCAAGAAATTGGTTAGCCCTAGCACATGATTTCCTGGCTATTAATTTTAATGGATGAAAAATCACCATCTGGAGTGCCCACTGTTACAATCCTTGTACAGACTGCTAACTTTTTAAAAAAGAGTTGAAAAGATCATATGGCAAGATTTCAAGTTTTAAGACTTTTACTGTAACAAGCAAACTAAACAAAACTTCAACTGAACATTATTTTTGTAGTTTATACTCTAAACTACGGAAAAGAAACTCCCTATTTAATTTTCAGAACAATCAAAAATCCCCTACTATGGTTATAATTTAAACTGTCCATTAAATAGACACTTCTTTCTCCAGGAACCAGTCCAAAACTATTCTCAGCTCCTGGGGCTTGCTTCCTTTTTCCATCCCCAGCTGGGTAACTTTTAATCCCAGAACTGACATCCACTGTGCAGATTACACTGGAGGTTCCTTCCCTCTAGCTCAAGCTAGTCAAATCCTCCAGGCTCCTTTAAATCCTCACGAACTTGGTCTCTTCAAACTGAGTGCAGCTCCTATCCATGTTCTGCATGGTATATGATAGGGCCAGCATTTTCTCTGCTTTAGGTGCAGTACTAGCTGTCTCTATCTCCTGCATTCAGCCTCTTGGATGGCTGCAAATTGACTTATGCCTGTGAGTTTCAGGGATATCTTAGAATCCCTGTAACCCAATACTACAATGGTTTGCTATGGACTCTTCCCATCCTAAAGCCCCTCTCCATGGCAACGTGAATTACATATGTCATGTATTCAGGTAGACATGCTAATTAGCTACCCTTTAAACCCCAACGCCATTCTATCTTGGAGTTACACAGACAGTCCAAAGTATAATCATTTATAAAACCTGACATACCTAACAGCACCTGTGAGACTTGGAGACCAACGGTCCACTCACAGTCAGCACAACTGCTCTTGCTATTGTCTACCTGTGTGAATTCCTTGCAGCTTTTTCCCAGTAAGACAACCTGGGCCACACTTTAACAGCCAAACCCCCCAGGTTTGTTGCTCAGCAGAATTCAGAGCAGGTCACATTCATTCCTCCATTTTACCTTCAATTAACGAGGCAGGAGCAACAAAGCTGAAAGCCTCCTTTCTGAGGTTGTCTCAGGGATAGCCAAGAATACCATGAATTAAAAAGGGTTTAAATATTTTTCATAGAATGTACAGTACAAAAATAGGCCATTTGACCCAATTGATCTCTGCTCCACATAAGCATTATCTCACCCTCTTTAGCTCTCCGTGTTAATATATTCTTCAGTTTCTTTCTCCCACATGCTTTCCTTGCTTCTCCTTAAATGTTACTTACCCCAACTGTATTCCATTCAAGTTGCATGTCTATGAACCTTCCCTCACTTGGGTCACATTAGTCCTGGTGGTGTAGCTTTCCAGAGTTCCTTTACAAGCAGTCAATCTATAATACCTGGTTCAAGGTCTGGTCCTTTGATGCATGCTCTCAGCTCTTTCACAGGCCTGAGGCACTTGTATCAGTTTTAGGAATCAATCACTTGTAGCTCGCTCATACATCACTTCCCCAAAAGTTTCTGAGATCCCGTTTTTCTTCTCATTGCCAAACAGAAAACTGACCTTTGCATAGGGAGTTTTGCTGTCTTCTCAAATAAATTCTGTGTTTTTGTTTCTGTCATTGTATGATTTGTGTGTGTGCGTGTGTGTGTGTGTGTCTGTGTCTGTGTGCTGATCACCTTCTGCCTCCAGCTCTCCTTCATGTCTGCCACTCTTCCTTTTTTCTTCTGTGTTCCCCGTTATAGAACCTCTGTACCTTTACAGCATAAACTTATTTGCCTGTCTTCTATGTGTCCTCTGCTGCAGAACATTTTGTCTCCACCAACACGGCTTTAGTACCTAAACTTCCTGTTGGTAGTGCTTCCAGGTAAAAGGCTGTGAGATCACATGGGCTAGCATTTACTATTATTCAAGAAAATTAAACTGATCCCTTTACAATTGATGCAAACTCTTAAAAATCTTTTTCAAACATTCTTAAAAACAATTACAGATTCCACAGACATATTAAAGAAATTACATTTTTTTCTCACAGTACAACTTCCGAGTCAAAGGTTGTCACAAATTTGAAAGATCTTTTTTATTTTCTAGAAAAAAGAGCTCCAGTATGTTCAGCCTTTTCAATTTTGGAATCATCCTTATAGACTTATCTTTTGACTGGATTTCCCCAAAACCTCAGCACAAAACTATTCCGAAATGTCACCAATAATCAGATCAATTTTCATTTACTGAGGGTTCATGGTGTGGGATCTGCAAAGGCTTTGGTTGCAAATAAAAGCTACATTGTGCCCTATTTGCAGTATGCTTGAACCTGAATACAGCTTTTAATTTCTGAATTACTGTCTTACCTTATTCTCTTTGATTGTTGATAAAACTGTGGTCTGATTCCAGAATTTACAATTCTATTTGATTTGTTCATAATCTGTTCCACTTCATGAGTGTTTGTTCCCATTAGTTTCTATGGAATCCTTGAAGATTAAATAGATAAATGGATGTAAGTATTGCGAACATTACATGTGCATGGGTGTTCTTTTTCAATTTATACAAGGGAATGACTTATCCACAGATGTGACTTATCTGACTTTTGGGGCTTGGCCTCAATCTGTGTCTGGTACTGAAATAAATTACTACAAAATGTAGTGATTTTAAAGAGCTTTTGACCTCAAGCAATGAGTGAAGAAAATGCAGTAGCAAAATGTAAATTCTGCTTGGATTGCATCCATTCCCTGTCATAACAGAATGACAAGCTTGAACAGGGCCCTTCAATCTCATCCTACAAGAATTTGGCCCTTATTGGGCTGAATTTTCCCAGGGTCATTGGGAACCAACATTGGGGCCAGTTGAAAGTCCTGAGTCCGTGCTTCTGGATAGAGTTCCTGCTAATTTAATTTTACATTAGGCAGACAATTAGTCCAAATAGGGAAAGTGGGGCGGCCAACTGGAAAGGCCGAAGGAAGGATGGGCTGCCAGTCCAGCTGAGAAAGGTGAGCACTGCCTAGGCATTTGGGAGAGTGAAAGGGCACCACAAGATGGAAACACTTGCTTGAAGGCCCAAACAGTATCCTATAAATAGCGATCAGAACCATCATGGTGATCGATCTGCAGGGAATAAATGGCTTCAAATGCTTGCAGATTTGCTCATTACATTCTTTGTACTTGAATCTGCATTCTGTCACTCTGTCGTCTTGCCATGAAGCTGTCTCCTCCAATGCATTGCTGAGCTCCTGCTACACTGAGGCCACCTGTGCCTTCCTATCAGAAAATCACTGGTAATGGGGATTTTAACAACCTTAATTGGGCTCCTGCCATGGACAAGCGGGCTGCCAGTAGCGGCCCCACTTGGGAAAATGGAGGCATTTGGCAGTCATCTTGACGCATTTCTCCCAGGATTTTGCCATCCCACCCTGCTCTGAACCTATACCTCCCAGGGAAAAGGAAGCAGAAGAGAGAGAGAAGATGGAAGATTAAGGGAGGAAGCTACCAGCACGTCCCCTTTCTGGCTTGGTCATTGATCAGCTCATTTGAATTCAGTGCCAGTAAACACAAACTAATTCCCTATTCAACAACAGTCCTGCATCTTATCTTCCCCCTGTTACTGACCATCGTGGAGTCCTCTTGGCCACAAGGCTGAAATAAAAGCCCCCCACCGCCCCCCCCAAAAAAAAAACAGGTATTACAATGTTCCAAATCAAATTTGTAAATCAATTTATCAAATATGCAACACAAAAGTCAACTAATTGTCCTTGTACCTACCCTGTCTTCCATGTACCTTTGCCTGTACTTGTGCTCCTGCACAGCATGGACCTGTGTGGCTGCAGCAAGGTTGGTGAAAGGCTGCTGACTCTCACTGGGGGAGGCTGCAGGTGGCCTTGCAGGACAACCTCAAGCTGCTCTGGCACTAGAAGGTCCAGCTTCAGACAAAAGGCGGCAGCAGTTTGCACCGACTAGAAGGCAGGCAACAGCACGGGTACTGGTGGAGTAGCAGTGGAGAATGAATAATGTTACCTTGTGAAGGGGCACCAGGCTCATGCCGCATGGAGCCACTGCCACTCCCGAGGTTCCTGCCAATGTGTTGGAGGGCAGACTCCTGGACCGCTGTGATACCCTGCAATCTGCTTAATACACTGGTATCTGCAGCTATAACGGCGGCAGTCTGAACCTGGTTGGCAACAAGTTAAGCTTCCACTGCAGTAGCCAGGCTTTCGATGGCTTGTGGTACAATGAAGATGAAACATGGCAAACAGTGACTGTTTCATGCATGGGTCAACTAGTGTGCTAATGGTGTTCACCACCACTTCCATTGCTGGAAAGGATGGACCCCAAGCTTAGCACAAAGTCCTGTGCCAGATTGATGCTGACACTTCCATGTTCCTTTACAGTGACTGCAGCCTTCCCAAGAGTTTCAGAGTGCATGCCATCAGCTCCTTTCTGCGTTAGATTGCTCTGGTGAGTCTTTTCCAGAGGAGCTTGTGCACAGTCTCACCCTCCAGTGAGTTGGCACTTGCGCTACCGACATGCCCTGCCCTGACTGCACGGCCTTGTGCCCGATGACTCACCATATGCAGACCCTGCCTCTCTGTTACCCTCTAAAGTATCAATAGCGTCAGTACCTGAGCTGGTGGCTTGTGAGCATGGAGCAGAATGATGATTGACCTGAGATCCCAACACCAGGGTCACTTCCAGGTCAAATGCCCACAGTTCTGTAAGCGTGTTGCACAATGCAGCCAAATAGCGGCAGGTCTACAGGGCAGCTGACCTAGAACAGGTGGTGCCAGCAGCGAGCTTGAGGGCCGCACCTTTACCGGGCTGTATCCAACCTTCATACTGGATGCACACAGAGAAAACTGGAGAAGGCAGTGAGTGGGTGATGGCTGAAGTGAAAGGAAGGGTCACTTTACGGTTCAGTGACACCTCTCTGGAGGTGCTCCTGAAGGCAGCGTTGGAAAGAAGAGAGCCATTATTCTCAGAGGATGGGAGAAGGAGGCCAGCTAGCCTCATGAAGAAGAGCTGTCTGCAAACGGAAGTGGAAGTTGAAGGATTGGAGAATAAACGTGGGTGCAGTGTCGGAAGAACTTCAATGACCTCGTGAAGGCTGGCAAGGTAAATGCTATGCATGATAGCGAGGTGGCAGGCTGGATTAGAATTTGGCAGCTATAACATGCGCAGTAATGTGGACAGCCCATGCACAAGGATTGAACAAGGACCAATGTGTCCATCAAGACAGAGGATAGCATCACTCCAGAGCACCATGGCCAATCATTAGCACTCACTACAATACCAAACATGGGTGAAGACATGCAACAGGCCTCTTAGTTCCAGCAGCTAAGTGGATCCTGTCATTTTCAATGGTTTTAGCCCCATCACTGGCCACACCTTCAGTCCTCATTGCTGGCTGCTCTAGTGATGCTGAGCACTGGTGCCTGTCTCCTCTAGTTAGCTACTGCTGTCTTTGACTGTGTGCTACCTTCTCCTATGAGAGATAGGGGATTGTGTTAGTGAGTGTGGTGTAATGTTTAATGTGATGTGGCTCTCATGATTGAATAGCTAGTAGTGTGTGCAAACTGTGAGATGTGGGTGTGAAGCTTGCAGCAGTGGTAAGTGTGTGAGGGTGAGGTAGAGCCATGAACGTTAAGTTGGGTCATCATTGAAAGAGATTGTTGCTAAATGAATGCAGTACTTTGAGCACTTGGTAGGAAATGTGTAAGGTCACTGAATTTGTTTTGACTTCATTGAGGTCATTGGGGCTACATCCTGACAATGACCTCCACAACTATCTGTCCCCCTGACCCCCACCCACCATCTTTGCCAAGTTTGTCTGGAGGGCCTCTTGCCTCCTATGGGCAGATGACATCTCTCCCGCTCTCTACCTCCTGCACCAAGGTCCGTAGTGCAGTGTTGGAAATCCTCAGGGCCTGCCCTCTGCTCTGTTGTGTCATCACTCAGTGACCCTCTTGCTCAAACTCACTTCGGCAACCAGTTAGGGAACCTGCTGCAGCCAGAGTTCCTTTTATGCAGTGTGCACGATAGTTTTGAATGATGCTAGCCTTGCACGAACCTGGGCCCCTTGTTGAGGTGTGCAGCCACTTAATAGCATGCTCACTGGCTGCATGCAGCAATTATTTAAATGAGAAGGTAACATAAAGTTTGCACGCTGCCTGTATTAGAAGCCACAGGTGCAGGTTAATCATACATTGCAATCCTTGCTCCCATTTTTGGGCCTTGATTGAATTTTGTTGCCATTTTCTCTTGTTCTGTCACTGCATCTAATAGCACTATTCCTATTACTGTTAAGTAGATTTTATATCACTCTGAGGTCCCCTACGGCCCCACTGCAGTGTTCCTTATCAGTTCTGAAGTTCCCCAGCCCATCAAGTCATTCCCAAAAGTTAATCCTATAATCACTGGACTCCACATGGCTCCTTTCACTTCACTGCCAGAGGAGATCTCTTCCTTTCTGTGGCAGAGACCAGATTATGCGGAGTATTGTGCACTAGAGCATGACTACGGTTGCCAACTGCGATTAAAATTATTCCTGGAGGTTCCATCACATGACCTTCCTCCACGTTCTAGCCGTTAGTCGGCCAACAGATCCAGCTTTGTCGTGCACTGCCTTCCTGCGCTAACTGGAAAGCAAAAATACTCATTACCCAATTGAACAATGCTTGACTGTCAGCCAAACTGCCTTTTCTCCCCCATTTTCAGTATTTCAATATCCAGTAAAGAGAAATCTTCAAAGAAAATTAAAAAAGAAACAAATCTTTTTTAATGCCCCTATGATTTTTCTCCAGTGTTGCACACAACACTGTCCTGGAGATTGATTTTCAATTTCTGGAGACTCCAGGGCAGTCCTGGAGGGTTGGCAACCCTAAGCATGACATATCTTTAGCATGGCTTCTGGGGAGTTGAACTCAACTCCTTTTTGGCAACATAACCCAGTCTGCATAAACATAATCCTGTTTACTTTCCCAATTGCTGCCTTGCTAATTGAGTAGCTAGTCTGTTTAGAGTTGAAAGTGAACATATTTATGTCTGTTTCACAATGTCTGACAGTTATTTGCTGGAGGAGACTACAGGGTCTCCAAATTTCAATACATTTTGCAACAATTATTTTAAATCCTTAAAACAGTGGAACATTTTCTCACCAGCCCCACTTTTCCCAAGCAGCGATACAGATTGCTGCAGAACAAATGACTTAATTGGCCCACAGGCTGCAATTTAGAATGGTCAGAAACACATTCAGGATCGGGAATGGGTTAAGTCACATTGAAAGTAAATACGTTCTCCAGAACCAGCTTAGTACCTAAAGCTGTAAAAGACTATTGTCACCCAGATGTCCTGATCTTTATAAACAAACCTTTCAATGTTCCTCCTGTCAGTAGAAAGGGTCAGATGTACACACAGGGTGTGCTTAACAAAGAAAAAATAATTGTTCAGAGCACACAAGGGTTCACTTTGAAAACCAGAATGAAAATGCACACAACAGCTCGGAAACATCCTCAGGTAAAACAGTGCCACCTACCTTTTGGGGGAAAAAATACCCTGTTTGAAATTTGTCCTTTGGTGAAATGAAACAGTGACTGCTTTTCTTAAAAGTTCATTCCAAATTATTTTACTGTTGTCATTTATGGTTCAAGGAAACAATTTCAATCTAAAGCCTTTTGTATTCATTAACAAGGCAGATTGTATACATTACAGCAAGCAAACAACTCTACCAATTATATTGCAGAAATCAGTGGCAACATATATATCTGACAACATTCTAGATGAATGGATCAATAGTATAGCGCTTAAGGAATTATTTTGAGAATTAATTGTGGCAGAGACAGAGTTTTTTGCTGGGCAGCGATGGAATGTGTTTCTAAGATAGACGACAAGACAAATCCCTTTCTTTTTGAAGATTGAGCTATGTATTGACATACACTGTATACACCATGAAAAAGCTGACACTATAAATGTGCCAAAGGGACATTGTGCACAAGAGCATGCTGCACTGGAGATGGACACTGCTGGAAAGGGAGCTAAATTAGCTTGATTGTCTAGACAAACGCCATCGCTTCCACCCTCACCTAATGTTCCCTGCTCTCGAATGTCTGTTCCTGTGCTGCAGTGTGAGAACTGTGTGCAGCAGACATCCACAGAGCTCATAAGTGAGATGTACGCTGCCAGGCAAAATTAATTGTCAGTTTTCATCCAGTGCACACTGTCAATGTTCAACTTCCTTTTCAGATCTTCCTACCCTTATAAAGTGATGATTCTCTCTGGTGTTTCAAGTCTGTGCATGTTCAAGTGAAGGAGACTTTTAACTGACACCATGTCAGACTTCTCCAGCATAGGATTAACATCCCTGCACGTACAGTACTTATGCTTTTAACAATTCTATTAAAATTGTACTACAGCAGTGGTTCTATGATTACATTTCATTGCCCATAAATATTGCCATTACAATGTGGTAAATCCTACAACTACAACCAGTCACACACAGTGGATTCTGTTTATTGTCATATATAATTTATATGAAAGTATCCTGACATTAAATGGACTATGAAAGTATCTAGGTGATACATCAGCAATTTTAAAAAGAGTTTAACCCATGAGTGCTAAAAAAAATCCCCTGTGAGCTAGAAAGAATTGCATTTGTTCCCATTTACACAAGAACAATATTTCTTGAAATTTTCAAACTGATTTTAAAATGGAATGAAATAAATATTAATACCTGTGTTTATAAAGTGCCTTACACTTTATCTTAAATCACTTCAGTCAATTAACCACTAAACATATGGAAATGTCAGACAGGACAAAACTATCTACAGTCCTGATGTCAAATTCTCACAGTAAGACATTTCCACCTTCCATGTCCATGGGAGAGGTAAAAAGTCAGTTACACAGGGCCAGTTAGGAGAAAATAATCTGAAAGATTTCCCTCCCACCCTCCATGCAGATGCTACACTGGTCATGACCTATGTTGCTTGGTAACTTTCTTTTGCGAGGCTCAGCCAAGAATTGATCTAGCTCTCCTTTGGAGGTTCACGGTGAATCAGAACACGTATGACAAGAGCTCTGCACCAACCATCCATGTTACACACAGAGTTTCTCAGTCCATCTCAATGACACTCACATGCCTTGCAAACAGCCTCACTCCTGCCTCCTTCCTCAGCACCGCTGTCTGATTGCCCTCCCATCATTGTTCCAGTGGATGAATTGTCACTGTGCTCTATGGCTGGGAATTTTTACAAGTCAGCAATTCTCAGCCACAGTGAGCAGAGGGAAACAACTGGAGGGAGGATTGTTGAGGAGCAGAATGCCCGTTGGGTGGGGGGGAGGGTGGGGTGTGCTGTGGGTAGAGGGGAAGGATGAGGGGGAGAATATGAGGGGGAGGGGGGTAGTGAAAATTACACTTAATTATTTTCATTTTAATTTATTTTGTTGAAATGTGAAGTTTTGTTAAATTTACTGGGGTTAAGGTCTCAGTGAAGGTCTATTTTTTGGGATGAAACTTCACTTATTGTTTTAGGGCTCAGGACTGTCTGCTGTATAAAAGTTTTTCATGCGCACATCAGTCCCAATGTCTCTTCACTTGCCCACTCCAAATCCAGGTCCCTATGGAATATGACAATCACTGCTGCACTTTCATTCATATCCCATTGAAGTGAGTCTATTTGGTCATTATTCAGATTGAGACAATTTTTGTTTGATTTACCCTGAAGCCACTATTAGTTCAAGGACAATGTCACTTTCACTTGAGCTGGGACCTGACTGGGGGTGTTTTTGAGGGTTGAACACCAGACTTCAGTTGGTCCGAGATCAGGAAAGGTAGAGGTGAAAATTGTGTTTTTCCTTTCTCTGTGGGGCTTGGAGGAGTAGGATCCAAATGCACTGACCTCTGAAGGGGGCTGAGGCCTCACCTGCAATGGAAAGGCCTCCTTCCAAACGCAAGACTCTCATGCACACCCCTGGACCCCAACCCACCACTTTATTCCACAATTCTATAATCTTCCACCTCCTGCACTATACTTTCAAGTCAACAACCTCACACACGCCTTCTCCTCCCTCCCAGAAACATGATAGGGTCCCCCTTGTCCTCACTGATCACCCCACCAGCCTCCGCATTCAAAGGATCATCCTCCGCCATTTCCGCCAACTCCAGCATGATGCCACCACCAAACACATCTTCCCTTCACCCCCACCCCTGGCGGCATTCCGTAGGGATTGTTCCCTCCGGGACACCCTGGTCCACTCCTCCATCACCCCCTACTCCTCAACCCCCACCTATGGCACCTCCCCATGCCCACGCAAAAGATGCAACACCTGCCCCTTCACTTCCGCTCTCCTCACCGTCCAAGGGCCCAAACACTCCTTTCAAGTGAAGCAGCATTTCACTTGCATTTCCCCCAAGTTAGTCTACTGTATTCATTGCTCCCAATGCGGTCTCCTCTACATTGGAGAGACCAAATGTAAACTGGGCGACCGCTTTGCAGAACACCTGCGGTCTATCCACAAGAATGACCCAAACCTCCCTGTCACTTGCCATTTTAACACTCCACCCTGCTCTCTTGCCCACATGTCTGTCCTTGGCTTGCTGCATTGTTCCAGTGAAGCCCAACGCAAACTGGAGGAACAGCACCTCATCTTCCGACTAGGCACTTTACAGCCTTCTGGACTGAATATTGAATTCAACAACTTTAGATCTTGAACTCCTTCCTCCATCCCCACCCCCTTTCTGTTTCTTCCCCCTTTCTTTTGTTTTTTCCAATAATTTATATAGATTTTTCTTTTCCCACCTATTTCCATTATTTTTAAATCTTTTATGCCCTGCTAGCCTTTCCACCCCACCCCCACTAGAGCTGTATCTTGAGTGCCCTACCATCCATTCTTAATTAGCACATTCGTTTAGATAATATCACCACTTTCATGGCCTCTGTGTTCTTTTGTTCTTTTGTCTGTGACATCTTTTGATTATCTGCTCCTATCACTGCTTGCTTGTCCTTACAACCACACCACCCCCCCCACTTCTGTCCCCCTACCCAACCACCACACCATGCACCCCCCCCCCCCCCCACCACCACCACCATCTTAAACCAGCTTATATTTCACCCATCTCCTTAGATTCACTCAGTTCTGTTGAAGGGTCCTGAGGACTCAAAATGTCAATTCTTTTCTTCTCCGCCGATGCTGCCAGACCTGCTGAGTTTTTCCAAGTAATTCTGTTTTTGTTTTGGATTTCCAGCATCCGCAGTTTTTTGTTTTTATCACACACAGTGGGGTCAGACTCCACACGCCAGCTAATAATACCCAGCCAGACCTCTCCCACACCTCTCTTGACACTCTCGCAGTGCTGTGAGGCTGTTTTAACCAAAAACCAGTCTTGAATCAGTCATTAGCTCCTCCTCAGTTAAACACTGGGAAGATTAAAGCACTCATCTTCTGCCCAGTCACATAATGTCACTGGTTCTGAATATCCCTGCCCCTTTTAAGACCCTTCATAAAAGCCATCACTTGAGCAAACCTTCGCTCTCTTCTAATATCTCCTTCTTCATCAGATCTTGAGATTTTCCTCAGCCTCTAATGAAGTGGCTTTCAACATTTTATTTTGCTAAAGATGCTGAGTAAATGCAAGCTACTGTGATGTTAAAGAATATCTCAGTTTGTGTATTTTTGGGAACGACTGGGGGAAGTTAAGAAAGGTTTGAACTAAAGTTTCACATACAGCTATTAATTTGAATGTTTTACGTTTGAAAATAATTCACCCTGAAGCGGGCACATATGTTTCCATTCACAATTTCAAAATAAACCCTTGTTTCCATAACATTTGTTTACACAGATACAGTGGGAAACACAAATTACTTATTTTCCAAGAATTTGATTCACTGCTTCTGGTTAGGGAGCTTCAGGGAAGATAGTCCAAAATTGTGAGGGCTTTTATCTAAATATAAAATGAGCTTTAGAAATGCTAATAATGCATGTAACACTGACCACGATTAGAGAAATATTTCTTTTCCCAGCTGGAAGAAAATGGACAATGCCAGAAAACCAAGGCACAATTGATATCAATAATATTGTAACCTACTACTACTAAAAACAGAAAATGTTGGAAACTCTCAACAGAATCTGTGGAGAGAAATAAAACAGAGTTTACATTTCAGGTCAATAAAAAAAAGGCTTGCATTTATATAGCGCATTTCACAATCACTGCACATCTCATAGTGCTTTACAGCCAATGAAGTGCTTTTTAGAATGTAGTCCCGGTTGTAATGTGGGACACATGGCAGCCAATTTGCACACAGCAAGCTCCCACCAGCAGGAATGTGATCATGATCAGATAATCTGCTTTGGTGATGTCAATGATAAATATTGGCCAGGAAACTGGGGATAACTCCCCTGCTCTTCTTCGAAATGGTTCCATGGGATCTTTTGCATTTGCCTGGATCCTCAATTTAACAATTTATCCGAAAGACAGCAAGCACTCCTTCAGTACTGCACTTGAGTGTCAGCCTTGATTTTTTTGTTCAAGACCTTGTGACTCTACAGGTAAAAGTTCTACCAGCTGAACCACAGCTGACAGTCATCTAATCGGGGAGCAGAATTTCCATCATTCATTTAAAGAATGATTGCGTCTCTTAAAGCCAGGCGCCCTATCCTGAGGCTGTTGACCCACTGAGATTTGGGCTGATGTTCGTCACACACACGAGTGCCATGGATCCAGGTCACAGTCATGGAGAATCCTTGTGAAACCATAGAGAGCAAGAAGGAAAGTCTTTATTCCCCTCTGATTGCGAAGGTCGGGAGGGGATAGGCAAGGTTCACAGGAAATCTGGAAGGAGCTGGGGTAGACTGACCAACTCTGGTTAAATTTATTCTTGGATGTTTTAGCAGCACAACCTCCTGCTTCAACAAGCCCAGCCCCCACATTCACACTATTGGTCATTGGTCACACATTCACCTGTCATTGAGCATCAGCATCTTATGCTGAATTGGAAAGTAAAAATTGTCGTCATTATCTCATCGGATGACTCTTGACTGACAGTCAAAAAACATTTTTACCGATCTCGAATATAATGAATAAACAAGGTGGTCAAAGAAAATAATGAAATGCAATTTTTTTTAATGCTCCTCTGATTTTTCTGCTTGTTTTCTCACAGCAATCTCCTGAGAGATTAAACTTCAATTCCTCGGCATTCCAGATTTTTCCTGGAGGGTTGGAAAGACTAATGTGGCAGGAAAGGTAAATTTGGACCATCACCTGCAGGACATGGGTTCAGTGCTACAAATCTCTTCAATGGCTTTACTTAGGCAGGAGAGGTGAGGATGAGGTCTGCCTATCTCTATTCCTCAGGGTTAGATCAATGGCTACAGCACATTTTAAGGGATGTTGTCAATCTGTGATAGTCCGCTCTCCCACCCTCCACCTCAGGATTTAACTGACAGCTGACGCTCACAAAACTCTGGCCCAAATTATTTCTGAAGTGTCTGCTGAGCAGGCTCTGGACATGTGGCTAGGCACTGGCACCAGCAACAACCATTAAGAGGGCCAACTGCAGGCAGTCCCGGCCTTGCAGCCGCTGGCACATACTCGATGCACACCAGCTAGATCTGAAACCAACCGCTAGTCCACTGACTCTAAATCTGGCCTGCCAAAGAACAGAATTGTGTTCATTGAGCCGGTTTCATGATTTCAGGACATCCCAAAGTTCTTCACAGCCAACCGAAGTACTTTTGAAGTGTAGTCACTGTTGTAATGTCAGGCACATAGCTGCCAATTTGCACAGAGCAAGATCCCATGAACAGTAATGTGATAATTATCAGATAATCTGTGTTTGTAATGTTGGTTGAGGAACAAATAACTGCGAGGGTGCTGGCGAGAACTCCCCTGCTCATCTTCAAACAGTGCCACAGGATCTTAAAATGGGGCCTCAGTTTAATATCTCATCTTAAAGATGTTACTCTTCCTCAGTTCTGCAGTAGGAGTGTTATCTGGCTTAGGAGCTCAAGTCTCTGGTGTGGAACTTGAATCTGCAACCTATTGACCCAAGGGCAAACGTGTTACCCACAAAGGAACGACTGAATCATGACCCTGATGTAAAACTCTCATGTCTCGATTTGAATCCACAGCTGTCAACATTCCAAGGTGACTTTAATATAGGGGATCAGATAAAAATCATCTCCTTTTGTCACATTTTGATAACGTTATTTGATCCATTTTCGAAGCTGTGTGAATCCTCAGCTCAGCACTAAAACCGGAGGAATAGTCCTATTGTGTTTTCAACCAGTCTTCCGTGGGTTTTTATTCAGATCCACGTTTACTTTTCAAATCAGTATGAGCTGGATTATGGTGCACAAAAGTTCACAGCTCAGAAAGCATGGTGCTCACCCTTCCCTGTGTGAGCTATCCCACTGGATAATGATGTGCCAGGGAGGGGTGAGATTCCAGTATCATCAGGTCGTACAGTGTATTGTGAATGAGAGAACTGATCTGAATTTCACAATGCACCTGAAGGTGATAGTCAGATATTGTAAAAGGTTCGGACTTCATAATTTTGAAATGGAATTTATTAGTGTCAGCTTTTATAATGCTTTCCATTAATACTTTAGTTTTGGAATTTAAAGAGCTTGTTATGACATTTGTGGTGCTAATTCTCTGGGTTCAATCTTTGTGAGCTTGGCAGAGTACGAGTTAAAAAAAACTATAGTTTCTGAATTAAGATGCTTTGGCAAAGAATGATATTGCAGGAAGCTCCAGTCTAGCTATGAAACTGCAGCATTAATTAGGTTATATTTCCCAAACCACTGGAAATCCGATCTGCACACCATCATAATTAATGAATCATAGCCTTTTCCCTAAAGGAACACATCATTTGCAGAAACGCATTCTCTGAAGAAAATTACTATTTCACCAAGCCAGCTAAAAGTGTTGTAAATACACAGCAGGTTATGCAGCATCTGTGGAGAGAGAAACAGAGTTAATATTTCAATTCAATGATCAAACTGTAATGTTAACTCTTGTTTTTTTCCTCTCCACAGGTGCTGCCTGGCCTGCTGAGTATTTCCAGAATTTTTGGATTTTATTCCCAACATCCATAGCATTTTGCTTTTCCTGGGAATTTTGTTTTGCTTTATTTCAAGGTAGGATTTCCATATGACAAATGACATATGACAGAGCTGAAATGTTGAAGAAATACTCAAGCAGCTCAACACCATCCATGACAAAGCAGCCTGCTTGATTGGCACCCCATCCACAAACATTCATCCCCTCTACCACCGACACACAATAAGCAGCAGTCTGTACTATCTACAAAATGCACTGCAGAAACTCACCAAGGCTCCTTTCGCAGCACCTTTTAAACCCACAACAACAAACATCTAGAAGGACAGGGGCAGCAGACACATGGGAACACCACTACCTGGAAGCTCCCCTCCAAGCCACTCACCACCCTGACTTGGAAATATTTCACCATTCCTTCACTGTGTTATGATATGGGAAGCAGTATTTGCCAGTCTGACCAAACGTAAACACACACAAGTTTGCAGTTACACAGTTGTAATAGTTCCCAAAATTTCTATGTAACCAAACTCACAACTACACACCCCTTTTAAGACAACATTCCACATAGATTCCAAATTTATAAAGTCATCCAGCAATATTACCACAACCACCTACTAGTCAGTGGACTTCCAAAAGCTTTTAATACAACTTTGGTTACTGGAACAGCAAACTTCTTCAGAGTGGCTAGAGGCTTTTCCCCAAGTCTATGCACCTTTCAAGATCTCACATGACCACATCTCACACAGCCTTCCATCCTTCTTTAAATATATTTCTCCCTTTTTGATCTGTTAATCCCATTGTTTCAACTTGTCTTTAGAAATTACTTTTCATAGAATATAAAAATTTTTCATATTATTATGGCAAGTGCTTTTGGGAAAAATAAACATAATCACTTTGCCTTATTTATCTTGCCAGTTGTAAACATCTTCCATGTCCCTTTCAAAAATCAAACATCTTTCCCACTTATCTAAAATTACAAATTTCATTCATACCGTCCCTGCTGAGATTTCACCCTAGTTCACTCATCTCCATTTCAAATGCCTGTTTTACACCTCATTCCTTTGATAATTTAAATCTTGCAGTCTAATCATCTCTAGTTTAATTAAATTAGCCGCACACATAGAACCACATACACACATAAGCCTGCTTTAAAGTATCCCACAAAATTAGAAAAAGTATGACAATTTCTTGACAACTGTCACTGGGTCAAAATCCTGGAACTCCCTCCATAACAGCACTGTGGGTGTACCTACACCACATGGACTGCAGTGGTTCAAGAAGCTCACCCGCACCTTCTCAAGGGCAATTATGGATGGGCAATAAGTGCTGGCCTATACAGCGATACCTGCACCCCATGAATAAATAAAAAAAATATAGTTCTGCTCCAGTGTAGTGCACTGTTCGGTTGCAAGGGGTTAAAAAAGTGCCCGAATGCACAGATGGTATTCATTAATTTAAAGTCATATGCTCTTTCTTTTGTTTTATATTTCTAAGAAACCTGAAGAAATTTCGGAAGCTGAGACGTACAGTTGATTTCAGCACAGGAGCATCCTTGCAGGACAGGTCGAGAAACTGGGAAATGCAAAACTGTGGTGCTACAGTGTCACCAGTGGCAGGAGGATGTAATTACAGCCCAACATGTTCACAGTAACAATTCCAATTTATGGGGGGGCCATTCACATAGTAAAATGTACCAAGCACTTCACAAGAGGATTATCAAACAAGATTTTTACACCAAATGGTAGAATCAGATATTAGGGCAGGTGAACACAAACTAGCTCACATAAGGAATGAAAGGAATGAAGCCAGACAGACCACCCAGCATCGGCCTAGGCACCAGAAATGACAACGGCAATCGCAGTCCTGTCGACCTTGCAAAGTCCTCCTTACTAACATCTGGGGCCCAATGCCAAAATTGGGAGAGCTGTCTCACAGCCTAGTCAAGCCTGACATAGTCATCCTCACAGAATCATACCTTACAGATAATGTCCCAGACACCACCATCATCATCACTGGGTATGTCCTGTCCCACCAGCAGGACAGACCCAGCAGAGGTGGTGGCACAGTGGTATACAATTGGGAGGGAGTTGCCCTGGGAGTCCTCAACATAAACTCTGGGCTGCATGAAGTCTCATGACATCAGGTCAAACATGGGCAAGGTAAACTCCAGCTGATTACCATGTACTGCCCTCCCTCAGTTGGTGAATCAGTGCTCCACCATGTTGAACACCACTTGCTGGAAGCACTGATGGTGGCAAGGGCACAGAATCTACTCTGGGTGGGGGACTTCAACGTCCATCACCAAGAGTGGCTCGGTAACACCACTACTGACTAAGTACTAAATGACATAGCTGCTAGACTGAGGCTGCGGCAGGTGGCGAATGAACCAACAAGAGGGAAAAACATACTTGACCTCATCCCTCACCAACCTGCCTGCCACAGATGCACCTGTCCATGACAGTATCGGTAGGAGTGACCACCGCACAGTCATTGTGGAGACGAAGTCCTGCCTTCACATTGAGGATACCCACCATCGTGTTGCGTGGCACTACTACCATGCTAAATGGGATAGATTTCGAACAGGTCTAGCAACTCAAGACTGGGCACCCATGAGGCACTGTGGGCCATCAGCAGCAGCAAACACAATCTGTAACCTCGTGGTCCAGCATATCCCCCACTCTACCACTACCATCAAGCTAGGGGATCAACTCTGGCTCAATGAAGAGTACGAGAGGGCACGCCAGGAGCAGCACCAGGCATGACTAAAAATCAGGTGTTAACCTGGTGAAGCTATAACATAGGACTACTTGCTTGCCGAGCAGCATAAGCAGCAACTAATAGACAGAGCTAAACGATCACACAACCGACGGACCAGATCTAAGCTCTGCAGTCCTGCCACATCCAGTCGTGAATGATGGTAGACAATTAAACAACTCACTGGAGGAGGAGGCTCCACAAATATCCCCATCCTCAATGATGGAGGAGCCCAGCACAGCAGTGCAAAAGATAAGGCTGAAGCATTTGCAACAATCTTCAATGAGAAGTGCCGAGTGGATGATCCATCTCGGCCTCCTCCGGAAGTCCCCAGCATCACAGATGCCAGTTTTCAGCCAATTCGATTCACTCCACGTGATATCACAAAATGGCTGAAGGCACTGGATACTGCAAAGGCTATGGGCCCTGACAACATTCTTGCAATAGTGCTGAAGACTTGTGTTCCAGAACTTGCTGCACCCCTGGTCAAGCTATTCCAGTACAGCTACAACACTGGCATCTAACCGGCTATGCGGAACATTGCCCATGTATGTCCTGTACACAAAAACCAGGATAAATCCAACCCGGCCAATTACCACCACATCAGTCTACTCTCCATCATCAGTAAAGTAATGGAAGGGGTCATCAACAGTGCTATCAAGCTGCACTTGCTTAGCAATAACCTGCTCACTGACACGCAGTTTGGGTTCTGCCAGGGCCACCCTCAGCTCCTGGCCTCGTTACAACCTTGGTTCAAATATGGACAAAAGAGCTGAATTCCTGAGGTGAGATGTGAGTGCCTGCACTTGACACCAAGGCAGTATTTGACATCAAGGAGCTCTAGCAAAATTGGAGTCAATGGGAATCAGGGGGAAAACTCTTCGCCCATTGGAGTAATACCGAGCACAAAGGAAGATGGTTGTGGTTGTTGGAGGTTAATCATCTCAGCTCCAGGACATCACTGCAGGATAGTGTCATTGGCTCAGCCATCTTCAGCTACTTCATCAATGACCTTCCTTCCATCATAAGGTCAGAAGTGGGGATGTTCGCTGATGATTGCACTATGTTCAGCACCATTCGTGACTCCTCAGATACTGAAGCAGTCCATGTCCAAATGCAGCAAGACCTGGACAATATCCAGGCTTGGGCTGACAAGTGGCAAGTAACATTTGTGCCACATAAGTGTCAAGCAATGATTATCTCCAACTAGGGGGAATCTAACCATCACCCCTTGATGTTCAATGGCATTACCATCTCTCAATCCCCCACTATCAACATCCTGGGGGTTACCATTGACCAGAAACTGAACTGGATTAGCCATACAAGTACTGTGGCTACAAAAACAGGTCAGAGATTTAGGAATCATGCAACAAATAACTCACCTTCTGACTCCCCAAAATCTGCCAAACATCTACGAGGCACAGGTCAGAAGTAGGATGGAATACTCCACACTTGCCTGGATGAGTGGAGCTCCCACATCACTCAAGAAGCTTGACACTATCCAGGACAAAGCAGCCCACTTAATTGGCACCACATCCACAAACAATCACTCACCCCACCACTGACACACAGTAGCAGCAGTGTGTACCATCTACAAGGTGCACTCCGGGAATTCACCAAGCCTCCTTCGACAGCACCTTCCAAGCACATGTGCACTACTATCTAGAAGGACAAGGGCAGCAGATACATGGAAACATTACCACCTGGAAGTTCCCCTCCAAGTCACTCACCACCCAGACTTGGAAATATATTGCCATTCCTTCACTGTTGCTGGGTCAAATAACTGGAAATCCCTTCCTAACAAGCACTGTGGATGTACCTACACCAAATGGACTGCCGTGGTTCAAGCAGGCAGCTCACCACCATCTTCTCAAGGGCAACTTTGGATGGGCAATATATGCTGGCCCAGCCAGTGAAGTCCACATCCTGAGAATGAATAAAAAAATGAACTGCCCCAATTGTAACTACCCAGTAGGACAGAGTTTCAAATAAGGGATAATGGGAGTTTGCCAGAAAGGTACAGCAATAATCATGGGAGATTTCAATCTACATGTAGACTGGAAAAATCCGATGGGCAAGGGTAGCATCAATAAGGAAATCATAGAATGTTTTCAGGATAATTTTTTAGAACAGCACATTTTGTGGCCAACCAGAGAGCAGACTTTTCTAGACCTGGTATTGAGCAACAAGATAGGTTTAATTGATAAACTCCTAGTGGAGGTACCTCTAGGTAGCAGCAATTATAATATGATTGAATTTTACATTCATTTTGAGGGAGAAACAAGTTGATCCGAGACCAGTATTTTAAACTTAAACAAGGGCAATTATGAAGGCATGAAAGCAGAGCTAGTTAAAGTGAACTGGCAAATGAGGTTAAGGGATAGTTCAATAGGGGTTCAGTGGCAAACATCTAAAGAGATAGTTCAGAATACACAGAATACATACATTCCAATGAGAAAGAAAAATTCCAAGGGGAGGGCCCACCATCCGTGGTAGCTAAAAACGTTAAAGATAGTATCAAACTTAAAGAAAAAGCATATAATTTTGCAAAAACAGGTGGCAGGTTAGAAGATTGGAAAGAATATAAAGAACAGCAAAGAATGACAAAAAGCTTAATAAGGAAGGAAAAATTAGAGCATGAGAGAAAGTTAGCAAGTAATATAAAGACGGATAGTAAGAGTTTCTATAGATATTTAAATAAGAAAAGAGTTAACAAAGTGAGCGTTGGTCCTATAGAGAGTATTTATAGCGTCTGGGGAATTGATAATGGAAAGTAGGGAGATGGCAGGTATTTTGCTTCAGTCTTCACTATAGAGGACACAAGTAACATTCAGGAAATAGTTGTAAATCAGGAAATGGAAGGGAGGGAGGAACTCGGGAAAATTACAATCACCAGGGAAGTGGGAAGTGGTATTGAGCCGATTGTTGGGGCTGTGGGATGATAAATCCCCCAGGTCCAGATGGACTTCACCTAAGGTCTCAAAAGAATTGGCTAGTGAGATAGTTGATACACTGATTTTAATTTTCCAAAATTCCTTAGATTCAGGGAAGGTTCCATTGGATTGGAAAATAGCAAATGCAATTCCTTTATTCAAAAACGGAGTGAAACAGAAAGCAGGAAACCATGGCCAAAAGTTTTTGCTCAGCAGGCACGCGCCCGAACTGCACGACATGAAATGGCACACGAGTGTGCTAACATCAATGCACAGTGCACGATAGTTCAATTGGCAGGCATATGCCGGAGCCAGCAGCATCCCGGCTGACAATTAAAAGGCCTGTTAAGACCCTTGAGTAATCAATTAAATTAAATTTTTTGCTGCTTGTCCAAACTAATGGTTGCAGGCAAGCAAAAAGGCCAAGCGGCCTTTGTATTTTTTTGGAAACCTCATCCACAGGTGGGTTAGCCTAAAACCTGACAGAGGGAAACTGGTAGAAGCTATTATTAAAGAGGTTATAGCAGGACACTTAGAAAAATCCAAGGCAATCAGGCAGAGACAACATGATTTTCTGAAAGGGAAATCATGTTTAATCAATATTGGAATTCTTCGAAGGAGTCACATGTGCTGTGGATAAAGGGGAACCAGTGGATGTATTATGCATAGATTTCCAGAAGGTGTTTGATCAAGTGCCACACTATTGTGGAAAATAAAAGCCCATGGTGTAGGCTGTAACATTTTGTCATAGATAGGAGATTGGCTAGCTAACAGAAAGCAGAGAGTAGGTATAAATAGGTCTTTTTCTGGTTGGCAGGATGTGACGAGTGGAGTGTCACAGGGATTAGTGATGGAGCCTCAACATTTTATAATTTTTATAAATGACTTGGATGAAGGGACCAAAGGAATGATGGCTAAATTTGCAAAGATAGGTAGGAAAGTAAATTGTGAATAGGACATAAGGAGGCTACAAAGTGACATAGATAGGTTAAGTGAGTAGGCAAAGATCTGGCAAATGGAGTGTAATCTGGGAAAATGTGAAATTGTTCATCTTGACAGGAAGAATAAAAAGGAAGCATTATCTAAATGGTGAAAGATAGCAGAGCTCTGAGATTCAGAGGGACCTTTGTGTCCTAGTGCATGAATCACAAAAGCTTAGTATGCAGGTACAGCAGGTAATTAGGAAAGCTAATAGAATGTTATCATTTATCGTGAGTGGAACTGATTACAAAAGTAGGGAGGTTATGCTTCAATTGTACAGGACATTGGTGAGACCATATCTAGAATATTGTGTGCAATACTGGTCTGCTTATGTAAAGAAAGATGTAAGCGCATTAGAAGCAGTTCAGAGAAGGTTTACTAGACTAATACCAGAAATGGGCAGGTTGTCCTTTGAGGAAAGGCTGGACAGGTTAGGCTTGTATCCACTGGAATTTAGAAGAGTAAGAGGCCACTTAATTGAAATCTTTAAGATCCGGGCGGGTCTTGACAGGGTGGATGTGGGGAGGATGTTTCCTCTTGTGGGAGAATTTAGAACTAAGGGTCACTGTTTAAAAATAAGGGGTCATTCATTTAAGACAGAGATGAGGAGAATTTTTTCTCTCTCAGAAGATAATGAGTCTTTTGAACTCCCTTCCTCAGAAGGTGGTGGAACAGGGTCTTCAAATATTCTTAAGGAGGAGCTATTTAATGGCGGAGCAGGCTCGAGGGGCCAAGTGCCCTACTCCTGCTCCTAATTCGTATGTATGCCACCTGCTCAGCCACAGTACACACAGGAGAAAGAGAGGAAGGCAAAAGGAGAAAGGTTCCATTACTTGAGCGGACAAACAGTGATCGGGTCAAATGTTCGCCCTGCACATACCTTGGAGGCTAGTGTTTGACTCAACACAGGATGAGTTATCATATGAGTGGACTACAGCCTTGCCAAGGATGAAGGATGGTAAATGTGCCAGCTCACTAAAGGTCAAGGACGCAGGTCAGGGATGGGCAATAAATGCTGGTCCAGCCAGTAAAGCCCACATCTCACAAATGAATTTTAAAAATGGCTGGTTCTGCCACAGCTGGGGGTTCAGATGAGCACAAGAACACAAGAAATAGGAGCGGGTAGGCCACACAGCCCATCGAGCCTGCTGCACAATTCAATACAATCATGGCTGATCTTGGGCTCAAACTCCATTTTCCCACCTGTCCCCTCATATTCCTTAATTCCCTAAGAGACCAAAAATCTATCTAACCCAACCTCGAACGTATTCAATGTTGAAGCATGCACAACCCTCTTGGGTAGAGAATTCCAAAGAGTCACAACCCTTTGAGTGAAGTAATTTCTCGTCATCTCAGTCTTAAATCATCAGCCCCTTATCCTGAGACTGTGCCCCTGTGTTTAAGATTCCCCAACAAGTGAAAACAATCTACCATCAAGCCCCTTCAGAATTTTGTAGATTTCAATGATGTCATCTCCTTCTTCTAAACTCCACAGAATATAGGCCCAAGCTACTCAGCCTCTTATTGTAGGACAGCCCCCTCATCCCACGGACCAATTTAGTGAACCTTTGTTGTACCACCTCCAATGCAAGTCTATCCTTTCTCAAATTCGGAGACCAAAACTGCTCAGAGTATTCCAGATGTGGTCTCACCAAAATCCTGTACAATTATAGCAAGACTCCTTTATTCTTGTACTCAATCCCCTTGCAATGAAGGCCAACATGCCACTTACTTTCCTAATTGTTGCTGAATCTGCATGTTAACTTTCTGCATTCCTTGTACCAGCGCACCCAAGTCTCTTTGAACGTAAACACTTGCAAATAGCATACCTTTTTAAAAAATATTCTACTTTTCTATTCTCATGACCAAAGTGAATAACTTCACACTTCCCTATGTTATACTCCATCTACCATATTGTTGCCCACTCACTTAACCTGTCTATATCTCTTTGCAGCCTCTCTGTGTCCTCCCCACAGCTTAGCTTCACATCTAGCTTGGTATCATCAACAAAGTTAGGTGCATCACTTTCAGTCTCTTCATCTAAATCATTATATAGATTGTAAATAGCTGAGGTCCCAGCACTGCTCCTTGCAGCACTCCAATATTCACTGCCTGCCAACTTGAAAAAGTCCCATTTATATCCATTCTCTGCTTTCCATCTATTAACCAATCCTCTATCAAAGCCAATATATTACCCCCAATTCTATGAGTCCTTTCCTTGCCTATTAACCTTTTGGGGAGAATTTTCTCCCCATCGGGGTGGGGGGCTGAGCTGGAGCGTGTGTGGGCGGGGGTGCAGCTGATCTCCACCAGTGATTGGCTGCGTGCTGCCATTTTACGCGGGTGGGCCAATTAAGGCCCGCCCAGCTTGATGCACATCCTGAAGTGCTGAGTGCTCCCTGTGCGGTTGGGGGAAGGAGGGAGATTTGGGGCCTGCCTTCTTTTGCGTTTGCAAGCAAAAGAGCGCAGAAATCTCCTTGAGGCACAGAGCTACCTCAGGGAGATTACTTTGATAATGAAGAATTCAAATAAAGAAAAAAAATATTCAGGCTTCACATAAGCTGGGACTTGTCAATGAATTTTAATAAAAAATTTTATTCAATTTATAAACACTTCATGAAACCTCCCATGGACGAGATTTCATGATAAATGTGAAGGCTGCCTGGGCTCTTCGCTTGCCCGCCAACATTAAGATAGGACGGGCAGCCCAGATAACCAGTGTAATTAGATTATTAATGGCCTTAATAGGCCTTTGACAGTTCAGCAAGCGCACAGCCGACTCTGGTGCCCGCCTGCCGAACTGAAGATCAGAATGACACGCAGTGGCGTTGGGACACACGCCCGATGTCACTGCGCATCACTTTATGCATCGGCAAGCAGGGCCCATCCCCACATGCTGACCAAAATATTCAGGCCTTTGTGTGTCACCTTATCGAATGCCTGTTGAAAATCCAGGTATGCTCCTGGTTCCCCTTTATCTGTCCTCTTGGTTACATCTTCAAAAATCTCTAATAACTTTGTCAAACAGGATTTCCCTTTAGTAAAACCATGCTGACTTGTTCTAATCACACTTTGCTTTCTTAAGTGCATCATTAAAACTTCCTTAATAATAGATTCAAGTATTTCCCAACAACTGATATTAGGCAAACTGGCCTGCAGCTCACTGTTTCCTCTCCGTCTCCTTTCTTAAAAAGTGCTGTAACATTTTACAACTTCCAGTCTAATGGGACCATTCCTGAATCTAAGGAATTTTGGAAAATCATACCTAGCACATCCACTATCCCTGTAGCTATTTCTTTTAGAGCTGTAGGTTGTAGGCCATCAGGTCCTGGGGATTTGTTAGGTGTTAGTCCCTTAAGTTTCTCCAACACTTTTTCTCTGCTGATATTAATTTCTTTAATTTCCTCACTCTCTTTGGCCCCTGGCTAACTCTCTATTTCTTGTATGAAACTTGTGTCTTCTACTGTAAAGACAGACACAAAATATTTGTCTAATGCCTCTGTCATTTCCTCAATCCCCATGATTATTTCTCCTGTCTCTGCTTCTAATGGACGAACATTTACTTTACCTATTCTCTCCCTTGTCATATACTTATCTCTTCTCATCTCTTTTTATATTTCTGGCTAGTTTACCCTCATTTTTTTTTCCTTTTTTATCAACTTTTTGGTGGCCCCTTGCTGGTTTCTAAAAAGACTCCCAATCCTCGAACCTGCTACTTGTTTTTTGCAACATTGTAAGCCTCTTATTTTAATCTAATACTATCCTCAACTTTCTAAATGAGCCACGGATGGGCCCTTTCGCTATGTTTTTGTTTATCAATGGAATGTATTTTGTTGATCATTTTGAATTGTTTCTTTAAATGTTCCCCACTGTTCATTTACCTCCATACCTTTTAGTTTATTTACCCAATTAACCATAGCCAGTTTTTCCCATATAAATATATATATGTGTGTGTGTGTGTGTGTGAGTGTGTGTAACTGGCTTTGTGTAAAGTTTAAGTTGTATAAGTTTAAGATTCTTGTTTGTGATTGGATTATGTCACTTTCAAACTTAACATGAAATTGAATGGTATTATGATCACTATTTCCCAGTGGATCTTTTACTAAGGCACTGATAATTAACCCCACTTCATTACACAATTCTAGATCTAAGATAGGTTTATCCCTAGTTGGTTCCACAGTATGTTACTCCAAGAAACTGCCAAGAAAACATTCTACAAACTCATCTTCTAGGCCACCTTTGCCAATTTGATTCTCCTATTCTATATGAATATCAAAGTCTCCTATAATTACTACATTTCCTGTGTTACAAGCTCTAATGATTTCTTGTTTAATGCTCTGCTCATCAGTATAACTAGCGCTAGGGGGCACATAAACTACTCCAACCAGTGTTTACATTCTCCATGGCCTTGCCTCAACAAGAGTCTACTTGTCATTCAATGAACACCCTTTTCTCATGCAGTTGCTCCTTTTGAAATTTGGCACTTCTTGCATCTGTCCTGATGAGTGCAAGACAAACAGCTTCATCAGCATGTCTCTTTTTTCAACAATAACCCATACATGTCAATGTCATGATCTTGATTGTACACATACAGACACAAACATATATATGTCTTAACTCACGCGAACTGTGTTGTTACACATGGAGTCAAGAATAATCTTTATGTCAACTGTGAGTTACAAACTGAGGGATTTTTGTACCAGGTTTTATATACACAATAATTTTGTTAAGGTGATATTTTGAATGGAAGCCTACTATGTCAACCGTGCTGTAATTATGAGCTCTTACCGGTAGAATTCTGGCACATTGACTGGTTGGAGTGTGTAACTATAGCATGACAAGTTTACATCAGCAGTTGCCATTATAAGTGCTGACAAACCAATTTGAATCTCCACACTCCCAGATGGTCTGGGGGACTACAATTATTTTGACCCAAGTGATCGAGTTAGCTGAAAGTGGTTAATGTTTTAGTCAAAGAGATATTGCAACTATAGAATTGAGATGAATAACCTCTTTAATACATCAAATTAATCACCCAAATTAAAAATATAAAGTTCCCCTTTAATATTTGAAATGGAGACAGGAAAAAGAATTTCAAAGATAAACAAAATGTCTGTTCTGATATTACCAGCCAAGAGGATAGCACCCCGGGTTAGATTCAAATAATCTATATTTGTTTAATTTAGCAACTCGAAAGCCAAGCTTTCTGCTTTATAAAAGGGCGATGTTCTCACCTATGCGATGCAATCCCCATGAACTCAGTTACTCTATCTATTTTCATTTCCTTGTGTATTTGTACTGATTTAAATGAAGGAGCAGTGTTGAATGAGCATGCTGTGAGACTGGCTTTGTTTTCATGTTGTGCCCAATGACTGCATGGAACTGCACTGTGGAATAATGCACTTTATTGAATCCAATGCAGGCCACCAGTGATGAGATCTGTGAGGCAGTTGTACAGGAAGGCCTCGCTTAATGTCATCCTGCACAACACTGTTTCACATTTACATCAATTTCCAATTAATATTCTGTACTCGCACTATGTTGCTGCTGATTCGTGTTAACATCACATTTGCCTCGACATTCCTACATAACGGCCATGTGGAGGTTGTTAGAACTGGCTCTTGGGTAAAGTGGGGAGCAGTTTGGGAGGCTTGGGGGGAATCAGTTACTGGAATTGGCCCAGATTTTTATTTGTGCTTGGCCCAGGTTGCACTGTCCTGTTGTGGTCATCAGTCGTCCCTTTAGAGATCACTGATTAAACACTCACTGCTTTGTACAGTATAGATTGGCAGAGTGCACATTGTACCATTTTGTGGCCTGGGAAAAACAGCAGTTCCCTCTCCCTTCACATTCTTGGTTATCTTAAATTGTGATGGTATTATTTGTCAATTTTACCCATTAAACAGCTAGGCCCTGAAATTTCACAGTAGCACTTCGGATCTTCTAATGTCGCTCCTAAAGGGAGCCACAGAAAATTCCAGAACCCTGACATAACCTGCTTTCACTCTCACTATGCAAAGGCTCAGGAGAAAGCTGGTGGGATCTGCAGGTCTTGCAATTTTTGACAGGATTAAAAATAAATTCATGCAGGCAGTGTGGGTTCTGTCGATTTTGATCTTTTTGAGGTTAGCTCTTGTGAAATGGAGAGACTGCTCCCTAGCTTGTTGTTGCTGTATTCAGACATAAAACTTCCATTAACTGTCCAGAATTTACACTTGAGAAGCATGGCTTGATCTCAATTAAAAGTGGTACAAAAGGAAACAGCATTTTCAGTGACTTCAATAAACTTCTGGACTTTGTGACAACATGCAATTATATTACATTGCGAGTCTATGATTGCCTTAACCAAATAATATCATAGCAGCTTGTCACAGCCTGTTGTTTACTGCAGCTGAGGAAAATAATATCTATTCTGATATTTGAAAAACATGTTTACTATGTTCTTTAGTTGCTTGAAGTTCTAATTAATTATAGTCCTCAGTTACAAAAGTTCATACAAAAGGGGAAACATTTTTGGTTACACAGCTGTTTGTGTGTTTCTATCTGCACACCACAAACAAATAGAATCAAAAAAGAAGTTTGGTAAGAGATCAAATGTATTCCCAAAGTGGAAATAACCCCCGGCTGAGTGAGGAAGAACTTTCAGACATGAACCAGGAAGTTTTTTTTTCTCTAATTTGTCCCATTGCCTCATTGTCATGTTCCAGATTGACCTTTACCTGAGGAATCTATTACCTTCCACATTTCTGTGAGGTCTCCTCTCCTCCTTTTAAGCTCAGGTCTCATGTTTCCCCATTGCTCACTGCACTGATGCTAAGAATCAGTCTGATGGTTCCTCTAAGCACAGGACTCCATTGTGAGCTGGCGGCTGGAAGGTGCCGTAGTGTTTAAGGTGCTGACTGATTGGAGCCTTGTACAGTTCAAGTACGACATCCACTGATGAATGCTCAGCTGCTTTTCGTCATGCTTCAGTGTTCTACGTATTGCTCTGCAATGGTGTGGCTTGTTAAACACTAAATCTGCTAATACCCCCTACATGTTTCTACTTCAGTTTTAGTGACTTCAAAATCATTTTTGTGTCATATACACTGGGCTCATCATTTTCTTCTGATGAACAATATTGAGCACATGTGGGCAGTAGCACAACACGGGAACAAGTTGGAACAGAAATTGGGCGGGATGTAAACAGGCTGGTTCACTGTCACCTGTTTTATGCTACTTCCCCCAAAAATCAATTTTATTCCCTTTAACTTTTTTCAGCCACCATCTGTTTCTCCGCCCAGACACCACCCCCACCCCATCACCAGTTTCATTTAACTGGTTCAATTAGTTACTGACTGCCCTCCTTCACTTTAACTGTTCTTCCTGTTTGGTATCATCTGACCAGTTTGCACTTAGCTTCTGACTCAAGTGGTTATTGTCAATTCGAACCAATGGGCTATTCCGATATTCAATGAAGCACTTGAGTGCAGGATGCGCATTTTTTTTAAATTCATTCACGGGTTGTGGGCATCTCTAGGTGGCTAGGTGAGCATTTATTGCCCATCCATAGTTGCCCTTGACAAGGTGGTAGTGAGCTGCCTTCTTAGAATTGCTGCAGTCCAATATTGAAATTTGTTGGTGACTCAAAAGTAGGATGCTTAACAACCAGCGAGACCTGTACCCAACTTCAGGAGGGGAAAAAAAACTGCATTTATATAGCAAGTTTCATGACCACAGGCCACCTCAAAGCAAATTACCGTCATAGAATGATTTTTGAAGTGGAAGTACTGTCATAATGTAGGAAGCAGGGCAGCCAATTCATGCACAGCAAGCCCCCAGAAACAAGTGTGATCAACACCAGATAAACAAGAAAAGAGTAAGTAAAGCGAGTGTTGGTCCTCTAGAGAGTGACAATGGGGAGTTAATAGTGGATAATGGTAGATGAAGTGAAGAAATATTTTGCCCCTGTCTTCACTATAGAGAAAACAAAAAACATTCCAGTCATAGTTGTAAGTCGGGAGGTGCAAGGGAGAGAGGAACTTGGTGAATTTACAATCACTAGGGAAGCGATACTGAGCAAACTGTTGGAAGTGCAGGCTGACAAGTCTCCAGGTTCAGATGGACTTCATGCTAGGGTCTTAAGAGAGGTGGCTAATGAGGTAGTAGATGTGTTGGTGTTAATTTTCAAAAATGCCCTAGATTCTGGAAAGATTCCATCAGGTTGGAAAGTAGGAAATGTAACTCCTTTTTTCAAGAAGGGAGGGAGGCATAAAACAGGAAATAATAGGCCAATTAGCTTGACCTCAGTCGTGGGGAAGGTGATAGCATCGATCATTAAAGAGGTTATAGCTGGGCACTTAGAAAAACACAAGGTAATCTGGAAGAGTCAGCATGGATTAATGCAAGGAAAATCATGTTTAACCAATTTATTGGAGTTCTTTGAAGGAGTAACATGTGCTGTGGATAAAGGGGAGCCTTTAGATATACTGTACTTGGATTTCCAGAAAACATTTGATATGGTGCCACATCAAAGGTTATTGCGGAAAATGAAAGCTCTTAGTGTAGGGGGTAACATATTACACGGATAGGGGTTCGGCTGACTTGTAGAAAACAGAGAGTATGCATAAATGGGTCCTTTGTCTGATTGGCAGGATGTGATGAGTGGAGTCATGCAGGGGTCTGTGCTGGGGCCACAGCTTTTTACAACATACATCAGTGACTTAGATGAGGGGAGTGAAGACATGGTAGGTAAATTTGCAGATGATGTAAAGATAGGTAGGAAAGTATGTTGAAAAGAAGACATAAGGAGATTGCAGACGGATATAGATAAGTTGAGTGAGTAGTCAAAAATCTGGCAGTTGGGGTATATTGTGGGAAAATATGAAATTGTTCACTTTGGCAGGAAGAATAAAAAGCACAATATTACTTAAACAGAGAACGGCTGCAGAATTCTGAGGTATAGAGGGATCTAAGCGTTCTTGTGCATGAGTCAGAAAAAGTTAGTATGCAGGTACAGCAAGTAATCAACAAGGCTAATGAGATGCTATCCTTTATTACGAGGAGAATTGAACATAAAAGTAAGGATGTTATGTTTCAGTTATACAGGGCATTGGTGAGACCACATCTCGAACACTGTGTGCAGTTTTGGCCTCCTTATTTAAAGAAGGATGTAAATGCATTGGAGGCGGTTCAAAGGAGGTTTACCAGATTGATACCTGGAATGGGTGGGTTGTCTTGTGAGGAAAGGTTGGACAGGCTGGGCTTGTTACCACTGGAGTTTAGAAGAGTGAGGGATGACTGGATTGAAGTATATAAAATCCTGAATGATCTAGGCAAGGTGGATGTGGAAAGGATGTTTCCTCTTGTGGGTTAGTCCAGAACTAGGGGGCAATGTTTTAAAATTAGGGGTCACCCTTTTAGGACTGAGATGAGGAGAATTATTTTCTCTCACATGGTTGTGTGACTTTGGAACTCTCTGCCTCAGACGATGGTGGAAGCAGGTCATTGAATATTTTTAAGGCAGAGATAGATTGATTCTTGTTAGTCAAGGGAATAAAAGCTTATCAGGGGTAGTTGGGAATGTGGAACTCGAAATACAAACAGATCAGCCATGATCTTAATGAATGGCAGAGCTGGCTCGAGGGACGGAATAGCCTACTTCTGCTCCTATTTTATATGTTCACAATCTGTTCATGTGGTGTTGATTGAATGTTAAATATTGATAAATACTGGGGGTAACTCCCATGCCATTTTTCAAAATAGTGGCAAGGGGTCTTTTATATGCAACCTGACAGGGCAGCCAGGGCCTCAGGTTAACAGCTGATCTGAAAGATGGCTCTGCCAGCACTGCAGCATTCCCCCGATATCACACTGGAGTATTCGCTTTGATTTTTATTCTTCAGTTCTTGAGTGGAATTTGAACCAATAAACTTCCTCATTCTGAGGCCAGAGTTCTACACACTGATCAGCAGAATTGTGAGAAAGAACAAAGAATAGGGGCAGAATTTTCTGCCTGTCAGGGGGGTGGTGCGGGTATGGGCGCGGACCTGTTTACCACCCACAATTGGGTCTGCGCCGCCATTTAACACGGACAGCAAATTAAGGCCCACCCAGCGTGAATTGTGGCTCCCAAGGACAGCAGGAGTGGGTAGGTGGCAGCGGGACTGCAATGACTGCCGGGTCCAATGGTGACCCCAACGGCCTGTTTTAAAAGCTGCTGCAGCCTTTCAAAGGCTGTGAATCACGGCCAGTGGAAGGGCTGCCCCAGGGCGCAGGGCAGAGGGTAGGGCAACGGAGGGCAGTGTGCCCCTCGTTTTTCTGACGATTACCTGGCTGCCCTCCTCGAGGAGGTGGCTGCACAGCAGGGGTCATCGTACCCCAGGACAGGAGGAGGAGGTCCCCTCACATGACCAAACGTGCCTGGGAGGAGGTGGCGGAGGTGGTGAGCTCTCATGACGTGGTGCGACACACCTGGATCCAATGTCACCAGCGTTTCAATGACCTGTTGCGCTCAGGAAGGGTGAGCACCATGTTGGCATTGGTCACTTGCATCGTTTACGCAAAAGATGTAACACCTGCCCCTTCATTTCCTCTCTCCTCAGGTCTAAGGGCCCAAACACTCCTTTCAAGTGAAGCAAAATTTCACTTGCATTTCCCCCAACTTAGTCTACTGTATTCGTTGCTCCCAAAGCGGTCTCCTCTACATTGGAGAGACCAAATGTAAACTGGGCGACCGCTTTGCAGAACAACTGCGGTCTGTCCGCAAGAATGACCCAAACCTCCCTGTCGCTTGCCATTTTAACACTCCACCCTGCTCTCTTGCCCACATGTCTGTCCTTGGCTTGCTGCATTGTTCCAGTGAAGCCCAACGCAAACTGGAGGAACAACACCTCATCTTCCGACTAGGCACTTTACAGCCTTCCAGACTGAATATTGAATTCAACAACTTTAGGTCCTGAACTCCCTCCTCCATCCCCACCCCCTTTCTGTTTTTTCCCCCTTCCTTTTGTTTTTTCCAATAAATTATATAGATTTTCCTTTTCCCACCTATTTCCATTATTTTTAAATATTTTTAAATCTTTTCTGCTCCCCCCACCCCCACTAGAGCTTTATCTTGAGTGCCCTACCATCCATTCTTAATTAGCACATTCGTTTAGATAATATCACCAACTTCAACACCTCTGTGTTCTTTTGTCTGTGACATCTTTTGATGATCTGCTTCTATCACTGCTTGCTTGTCCCTACAACCATACCACCTACCTCCACTTCTCTCCCCCCACCCAACCACCCCCACCACCCCCCCCACCCCCAAACACACACACACACACACACACACCTTAAACCAGCTTATATTTCACCCTTTCCTTGGATTCACCTAGTTCTGTTGAAGGGTCATGAGGACTCGAAACTTCAACTCTTTTCTTCTCCTCCAATGCTGCCAGACCTGTTGAGTTTTTCCAGGTAATTCTGTTTTTGTTTTGGATTTCCAGCATCCGCAGTTTTTAGTTTTTATATATTATTATTATTGTAGAATCAGCATTCTGTGGTCACGCACTATCTGCACGTTCATGGAGTGGAAGCCCTTCCTGTTGACAAAGGCACCAGGCTTACCTGCTGGTGCCTTGATGGCCACATGTGTACAGTCTATTGTACCCTGGACAGGGGGGGGAAGCCAGCAATGGCTCGCTCTGCCTGGCTTGCCTGGTCCCAATGGTAGTGGATGGAGGTCAATGCACGCCTGAACAGAGCGTCTGTAACCTGCTTGACTCAAGTATGGACAGCTAATTGGGAGACAGCGTAAAGATCACCCACTGACCCCTGGAAGGAGCCAGAGCCATAGGAGTTGAGGGCAGCTGTGACCTTTAGAGCCACTAGCATGGGAGATCTCAGGGCCAATCATCTGACAGATATAGTTGACTGTCTCCCTTGAGAGATGGAGCCTCCTTTGGCACTGCACCTCAGTCGTATTGAGGTAGCTGCTTCACAGCCTGTACACACTGACAACAAGATAGTGGCATCTTCTGCGGCCCATTCTGCCTTGGATTACCTTTTGGCCCTGCACTCCTTGTGCCTGTGCCTGTCCTCCCAAAGGTGGCTCCCCTGGAGGCTGAATGTGCACTCCTGCCCTCCTCCCCCTTCTAGCCCTCCCTTCCTCCGAGGAGGAGGTGCCTTCAGTGGAGAGCTAAGCTCCCATTCCCAGGCTAAGGGAAGGCTTCCTGAAACCTGCAAGCCCAAAAAAGATTCTTCACTGCAGAGTGCGGACCTGAAGGTTATGAGTCCAGTCCAAGCAGCTGGTCTGCGTTTTGAATTATCGCAGCTCACACAGGCAAGTAATAGTAATATTTGACAGAGCACATTTGCGACCCCACTGAGCCCTCTTATCCCGCCTGTGGATGAGCTTTATACAAATATGTCCTACCCATCTACCAGTTGTGCCCACGCGCTGACCTGAAGATCGCACGGGCGCCAAAAAAGCGCAGTTGATTGGTGCCTCATGTGCCTTAAGTGGCCGACTAATTAGTGGCAGGCTCGCATCGGATATCATCGTGTGCCCACCCAACAAAATATCACCATGGCACATGGTGACATCAGGATGTTCGCCTGACATCACCGCGTGTCATTTTACACGTGGGAATGCGGGGCCTGCACCCACATGCCAAAGGGAAAATTCTAGCCTAGGAGTATACGGTCAATGGAAAGACACTGAAAGGTGTTGAACAGGGATATTGTCCAGATGTTGATGGGAAGGTCTGGGAGACTGTGGGGACCACTCACCAGAAGTGGGCATGTAAAATCCTGCTGAAACTTTAAGCAGTACCTTATTGTTATTTTTTCTTCCATTTTCTCCCTGAGAATGAGCCAAAAGCTGTCACGCCAGTGACCACAACTGGGAACCCTGGGGATTGACCCCAGCTATCATGAGGGGAGCGGGCTGCAGAGTGGGCCTTGAAGAAAAGTGGGTCGGTGATCACTGGAGAGGGGGGAAGGGACAGAGGCTGCAATCAGCAGAAGAAAGGCTGAAGTTGGGGCTGTAGCATTCCATCTCATCCTATTTCACAACAAGTGCTATAAAAAGCATTTGCTTTCTGGAGTTCATCAGAATTTCTAGACAATCTGAGTGCATTTAGATACAACCATAAATAGACCAACAACGTTGTAGATTTTATAAAGAGGCCAAAGAATAGGAGAATAAATAGACAGTAATAGATATGTGTGTGGCAGTGATTAGGCTAGAGCCTGAATGTTGTGTATAGTTTTAAGCACATAATGATATTAATCATAAAATTAATCAAATGTAATTCAAACCTGAGAACATGCAGTGTAGGTTCACCTAAGTGATCCTAGGGATGAGAAACACCAGCAGAAGGGAGAGATGTGAGATACTGGGACTAATACAGTAGGAACAGAGGAAGCTAAGAGGAGGTTTTGTAATATTACGCAGTATTTTTAAAGGGTAAATTGGGACCGACCATTACCTTTCTGTTAATTGTATATTAATTGATTTTAATTGTGGAATTGTTACTTACAGAATAGGCAACTAATTGAACTTAAGTTTAACACAGGTAAATGTGAGATAGTCATTTTGGTAGGAAGAACAGAAAGGCCACTCAGAGGTGCAAGTCTAATGTGAGGTAGGGGAACAAAGGGATCTCAGAAAACAAATATGGTTTTTTTATTTATTCATTCTAGGAATGTGGCCATCACTGGCCGGGCCAGCATTTATTCCCCATCTCATTTGCCCTTGAGAAGGGGCTGGTGAGCTGCCTTCTTAAACCGCTGTAGTCCATATGGTGTAGGTATACCCACAGTGCTGTCAGGGGAGGAGTTATAGGATTTTGACCCAACGACAGTGAAGGAACGGCAATATAGTTCCAAATCAGGATGGTGAGTGGCTTGGAGGGGAACTTCCAGGTGGTGGTGTTCCCATGTGCCTGCTGTCCTTGTCCTTGTAGCTGGCAGTGGTCATGGGTTTGAACACTGCTGTCTAAGGAGACTTGGTGAGTTCCTGCAGTGGATCTTGTAGATGGTCCACACTGTTGCTACTGTGTGTCCATCATGGAGGGAGTGAATATTTGTAAATGGGACACTTTGAGCTGCTTTGTCTTGGATGGTGTCAAGCTTCTTGAGTGTTGTTGGAGTTGCACTCATCCAGGCAAATGGGGAACATTCCATCACACTCCTGACTTGTGCATTGTAGATGGTGGACAGGTATTGGCGGTCAGGAGTTGAGTTACTTGCTGCAGAATTCCAAGTGTCTGACCTGCTCTTGTAGCCACAATGTTTACATGGCTAGTCCAGTTCAGTTTCTGGTTGGTGGTAACCCCCAGGATGTTGATAGTGGGGGATTCAGCGATGGTAGTGTCATTAAATATCAAGGGGTGATGGTTGGATTCTCTTTTGTTGGAGATGGTCATTGCCTGGCAATTGTGTGGTGTGAATGTTACTTGCCACTTATCAGCCCAAGCCTGGATATTGTCCAAGTCTTGCTGCATTTGGACATGGCTTCAGTGACTGAGGAGTTGGGAATGGTACTGAACATTGTGCAACCATCAGCAAACATCCCCACTTCTGATCTTATGATGGAAGGAAGGTCATTCATAAAGCAGCTGAAGATGATTGGGTCTAGAACACTTCCCTGAGGAACTCCTGCAGTGATGTCCTGGAGCTGAGATGATTGACCTGCAACAATCACAACCATGTTCCTTTGTGCTAGGTATGACTCCAGCCAGTTTTCCTTTGATTCCCATTGAGTTCAGTTTCAGCAGGGTTCCTTAATGCCACACTCTGTCAAACGCTGTATCGATGTCAAGGGCAGTCACTCTCACCTCACCGCTTGAGTTCAGCTCTTTTGTTCATGTTTGGACTAAGGCTGTAATGAGGTCATGAGTTGAGTGACCCTGGCGGAACCCAAACTTAGCATCAGTGAGTTGCTGTGTAAGTGCTGCTTGATAGCACCGTCAATGATACCTTCCATCACTTTACTGATGATGGAGAGTAGACTGATGGGACGGTAATTGGCCAGTTGGAATTGTCCTGCTTTTTGTGTACAGGACGTACCTGGGCAATTTTTAACATAACCGGGTGGATGCCAGTGTTGTGGCTATACTCAAACAGCTTGGCTTGGAGCACGGCAAGTCCTGGAGCACAAGTCTTCAGAGCTATTGCTGGAATATTGCCAGGACCCATAGCTTTTGCAGTATCTAGTGCCTTCAGCCATTTCTTGATATCATGTGGAGTGAATTAAATTGGCTGAAGACTGGCATCTGTAACCTCCAGAGGAGACCGAGATGGATCATTCAGTCTGCATTTCTGGATGAAGATTGTTGCGAATGCTTTAGCCTTATCTTTTGCACTGCTGTGCTGGGCTCCCCCATCATTGAGGATGGTGATATTTGTGGAACCGCCTCCTCCAGTGAGTTGTTTAATTGTCTATCACCATTCACAACTGGATGTGGCAGGACTGCAGAGCTTAGATTGTGGAATCGCTTAGCTCTGTTGATCGCTTGCTGTTTTCTCTGTTTGGCAGGCAAGTAGTCCTGTGTTATAGCTTCACCAGGTTGACCTCATTTATAGGTATAAGCAATCTACTGCAGATGCTGGAAATCTGAAACAAAAACAGAAAATGTTGGAAAAACTCAGCAGGTCCAGCAGCATCTGTGGAGAGAGAAACAGGGTTGATATTTTGAGTCTGTATGATCCTTCTTCAGAGCTGAAGGGTAGTGGAAATGTGATGAAATTTATACTGTTTAAGAGGTGGTGGAGCAGGTGAAGCTGGATAGAAGGCCAGCAATAGGTGGAGGCAAAGGAGAGATTGCCAAAGATGTCATAAATTAAAGGACAAAGGGAGTGTTGATTTTTAGTGGTTAGTGTTAAAAAAGGTATTCATAGTGGCAAAAAGGTAAGAAAGCAATGTGATAATAGCAGAGCAAGGGTAGCATTGTGTGAAAGAACAACATGGAACAAATAACAGATGGCCCTGTAGGGAATGGGGTGGGGGAGGGGGTGGTGGGGGAAAAAATGATAGAAAATGGGATAAAAAAGGGGATAAAACCACGGATAAATGAATAAAAATTAAAATAAGTGATAAAAAATAATTTCCCTATCCTGACTCCATTCTCTCTCCCCTCGTCCAATCTCTTCCCACCTACATCTGTGATTCCTTTGATGCCCTACATCATACCAACAATTTCCAGTTCCCTGGCTCTAATCTCCTTCTCTTCACCATGGACATCCAATCCCTCTACATATCCATCCCCCACCGGGATGGTCTGAGGGCTCTCCGCTTCTTCCTTGGACAGGCCTAAACGATCCCAATCCACCACCACTCTCTTCCATCTGGCTGAATTTGTTCTCTCATTGAACTATTTCTCCTTAAACTCGTCTCACTTCCTCCAAATAAAAGGTGTGGCTATAGGTACCCGCATGGGTCCCAGTTATGCCTGTCTCTTTATGGGGTATGTGAAACATTCCTTGTTTCAGTCCTACTCAGGCCCCCACCCACAACTCTTTATTCAGTACATTGGTGACTATTTTGGTGCAGCTTCATGCTCTCGTCTGGACCTGGAAAAATTTGTAAATTTTGTTTCCAATTTCCACCCCTCCATCATTTTCACATGGTCCATCTCCAACGTTTCCCTTCCCTTCCTTGACATCTCTGTGTCCATTTCTGGTGATAGACAGTCCACCAATATTCATTACAAGCCCACCAATTCCCACAGCTACCTCAATGATAGCTTCTCACACTCTGCTTCCTGTAAGGACTCCATCCCATTCTCTCAGTTCCTTCGCCTCTGTTGTATCTGTTTCAATGATGCCACTTTCCAAACCAGTGCTTCCAACATGTCTTCTTTCTTCCTTAACTGAGGTTTCTCCCCACACTTTGTTTGATAGGGCCCTCAACCATGTCCGACACATCTCCCACACCTCTGCCCTCACACCTTCCCCTCCCTCCCAGAACCATGATAGGGTCCTCCTTGTCTTCACCTTTCACCCCACCAGCCTCCGCATTCAAAAGATCATCCTCCACCATTTTGGCCAACTCCAGCATGATACCACTAAACACATTCCCATGTCAGCATTCTGTAGGCACCATTCCCTCCGGAACACCCTGGTTCACTCCCCCATCACCCCCAACACCTCATCCCCTGCCCATGGCACCTTCCCAAGTGATCACAGAAGGTGCAACACCTGCCCTTTTACCTCCTCCCTCCTCACTGTCCAAGGGACCAAACACTCCTTTCAGGTGAAGCAGTGCTTCACTTGCACTTCCTTCAGCTTGGTCTACTGCATTCGCTGCTCCCAATGTGGTCTCCTGTACATCGGGGAGACCAAATGCAGACTGGGTGAATGCTTTGCGGAACACCTTCGGTCTATCCGCAAGCATCACCCAGACATTCCTGTTGTTTGCCATTTCAACACACCACCCTGCTCTTATACCCACATGTCCATCCTTGGCCTGCAATGTTCCAGTGAAGCTCAACACAAACTGGAGGAACAGCATCCCATCTTCCGATTAGGCACTTTACAGCCTTCTGAACTTAACATTGAGTTAAAAAACTTCAAACTATGAACTCTCTCCTCCATCCTCACTTCCTTTTTTAAATCCCCTTTTCTCTGCATTCATTTTTATTTTTATCCGCTTGTTTTTATTTTTATTCATTTATCCGTGGTTTTATCCCCTTTTTTATCTCATTTTCTAGCATTTTTTTCCCCACCACCCCCTCCCCCCATCCCATCTCCAACAGGGCCATCTGCTCCTTGTTCAATGTTGTTCTTTCACACAATGCTACCCTTGCTCTGCTATTATCACATTCTGCTTTCTTTCCTTTATGCCACTATTAGCACCCTTTTTTAGCCCTTAACACTACCATTAACACTCCCTTTGTCCTTTAGTTCATGACATCTTTGTCAATCTCTCCCTTGTCTCCAACTATCTCTGTCCTTCTATCCAGCTCTACCTGCTCCACCCTCCTTAAACAGTATAAATTTAATTACATTTCCATTTCTCTTCAGCTCTGAAGAAGGGTCATACAGACTTGAAACTTCAACCCTGTTTCACTCTTCACAGATGCTGAGTTTTTCCAGCATTTTCTGTTTTTGATTCATTTTTTGGTATGCCTAGTGCTGCTCCTGCATTCTTCATTGAACCAGGGTTCATCCCCTGGCTTGTTGGAGGTAGAGTGGGGCATATGTTGGGCCAGAAGATTACAGATTGCAGTTGTATACAATTCTGCTGCTGCTAATGGCCCACAGTGCCTCATGAATGTCCAATTTTAAGTTTGTAGGTCTGTTCCTAATCTATCCCATTTAGCATGGTGGTAGTGCCACACAACATGATGCAGGGTCTCCTCAATGTGAAGACAGTCCTTCAACTCCAGAAGGACTGTGCAGTGGTCACTCCTATGGATACTGTCATGGGCAGAGGAATTTGTGACAGGTGGATTGGTGAGGATGAAGTCAAGTATGTTTTTCCATCTTGTTGGTTCCCTCAAAACCTGTCGCAAACCTTATCTAGCAGTTATGTCCTTTTAGACTCAGCCAGTTCAGTCTGTAGTCATACTACTGACTCGTTCTTGGTGATGGACATTGAAGTCCCCCATCTGGAGTACATACTGTGCCCTTGCCATCCTCATTGCTTCTTCCAGTTGGTTTTCAACATGAAGGAGTACTGATTCATCAGCTGCAGGGCATTGGGTGTGGGTGGCAAATGGTATTCAGCAGGAGGCTTTGTTGCCCATGTTTGACCTGATGTCATGAAACTTCATGGGGTTCACAGTCAATGCCGAAGACTCCCAGGGCAAACCCCTCTTGACTGTTTACCACTGTACTGCCACCTTTGGTGGGTCTGTCTTGCCTGTGGGATAAGGTATACCCAAGGATGGTGAGGCCTAGGACATTGTCTGATAGGTATGATTTGCTGTTGTTGCTTTCAGTTCCTATGCCAGGTTTTCCTCTGGTTTCATTCCATTTAGAGTTCATGGTGGTTTGATAACTGATTGACTTGCTAGACCATTTAAGAGTTATCCACATTGCTGTCATGTGTAGGCCATACCAGGTAAGGATGGCAGATTTGCTTAGCCAAAGGACATTAGTGATCCAGATGGGATCAAACAATTGACAATTATTTCATGGCCACCATTACTGAGACTATTCAATTCCAGATTTATTTATTGAATTTAAATTTCATCAGCTGCCATGATGGGATTTGAGCCCATGTCCTTGGATCATTGGGTTACTCATCCAGTGGCATTACCACTATGCCGCCTCTCCCCAAAATACACAACACAAATACACCAATCACTAAAGATTGCACCACAGGTTAGCAAGGACATAAAACAAATACAACCCAAGCAATAAAGTTTACTCTAGAGGGACAGAATTGAAAACTAGGGAAGTTATGCAAAACCTGTATCAAGCTTTGGTTAGACCACACTTACAACACTGAATGCAGTTCTGGTCCCCATATTATAATATACTTACAGAGGCACTGGAGAAGGTGCAGGAAAGATTTACAAGGTTGATACCAGAAATGTGTGGGTATACTTATCAGGAAAGGATTGACAGGCTGGGCTCTTCTCCTTTGAAAAGAGAAGACTGAGAGGTATGCTAATTAAGGTCTTTAAAATGATGCAAGATATCAATAGAGTGGATAAAGAAAGAAAGTTCCCTCTTGTGGCAGAAGAACATAACCAGAGGCCATCAATATCAGATAGTCACCAAGAAATCCAACAGGGAATTCAGAAGAAATTTCTTCCCTGAGTAGTAAGAATGTGCAGCTCATTACTGCAGGGAGTGGTAAAAGCGAATAGTATAGATGCATTTCAGGGGAAACTAGACAAGCATATGAGGGAGAAGGGATGTAGATGGTTATGATGGTAGATTTAAATGGGAAAAGGTGGAAGGATGCTCAAGTGGAGCAGAAACACAAGCATGGGCTGGGTGGGCAGAATGGCCTGTTTCTGTGCCATGTATCCTATGTAACCCTACACAATTGTATGCAGGTAGTGGGCATTAAGCAGGGATTCACTTGTATTGTTATAAAAAGGGACAGGCAGAAACTGTGGCTGTTCGGTGAGGGCATGCATGTTTGTAATGTGTATCTCTATAAATAAATTGGTTCTGGTACTATCCTTCATGATCTGGCTTTCTGGATGATAGCACTTTGGTTGGAAAGTTACTGGTGAGCCAGGTCACCAACATGAAACTGTAACTGAAAGAGTGAGAAGCGAAGTCAGGAAAAATGTTTTCAGGCAGAGGGTTGTTGGGACATGGAATATTTTTCCATGAGGAATAGTTGAGTCAGAGGCCACTGTAAAATATTTGAAGCAGTGGCAGGCACCAGGCTATGGGGTATGGGGAAAGAGCAGCGTGATGAATTTGATTTAGATTGGCCTAGCAAAACGCCAGCACAGTTAATGGATTGAATTTACTGTAAATGTCTCTGGTCCTACAGTTCAAGGTGACACCATTCTCTTAACAGCGAGCTATTGCTTCCTGTCTTTCTGCCAATTTCTTATCTAGTTCCAGTTTTAAATCTCACTTCTCCGCTGCTTTAAGCTTAAGCAGCGTCCTTTCATGTGGAACTTTGTCAAAGTCTTTCAGAAACTCCAGGCACACCACAGCGCAGAGTGTTTTATGGTTCACTTGGAGCACATATTCTCAAAAAAGCCAAGGAAGTTGATTAGGCAGAGAGATTGTCTCCTGAATCTATGTTGGCTTCTATTTACTAATTCATGAATAAAACAGATGTAGGTAATGAAATGGTCATTAAAAACTGGGGTGCTTAAATATTCATTAGGCATCAGGGCTACATGGAATGTATCCAGGAATACCTAAGGAAATGAGAATAGAAACAGGAATAGCATTGGATCAACATTTTCACAGCTCATTAAGTGCAGAGGGAGTATCAAAAGATTGAAACATGGAAAGTGTTGTTCCAATTTTAAACTAAGCTGTGAAGCGTGATTAAATGTCTGTTAGAAAAATCATCTGAGTCTATTAAAGAGGCAATAAAAGAGAAAATAATGATTGCAAAATGCTTTATGAGACACAGGTTATAAATGTTTTGATTATTTACATCTATAGCAGAATTTTTGGATGATTGCAATCAAATAATAGAATCATAGAATGATACAGAACAATGAGGCAATTCAGCCCATCATGCCTGTGCCTGCTCTGTAAAAAAGTTAGTGAATTAGTTGCACTCCCTTGTTCTTTCCCTTTATTCCTGTAAATGCCTTAATTTCCACTATTTATCAAATTCCCTTTGAAAGTTATTATTGAATCTTTCTGCCTTTCAGGCAGCGCATCCCAGATCAGAACAACTCGCTGTGTAACTTTCTTTCCCTCATCTCCCCTCTGGTTCCTTTACCAATCATTTTAAATCTGTTTCCTCTGGTTAGTAACTACTCAAAACAAAACAGGTGAGCTAATAGTGCAAATAGGAATAAATGAGTATGATTTGATAGCCATTACAGAGAGATGGCTACAGAATGACAGATTGGGAAGTGAATATTGAAGGTACGTGACATTTAGGAAGGACAGGAAGTTGGAGGGGTGGCTCTGTTAATTAATGATGGTATTAGCACAATAGAGAGGCATGACCTAAGTTCAGGAAATCAGAATGTAGAAATGGTTTGGGTTGAGATGAGGAATGATAAAGGCAAGAAGTCACTTATGGGAGTGGTGTACAGGCCTCCTAATTGTAACTACGTGATAGAACAGAGTATAAAAGAAGTGATATTGGGAGCTTGTCAGATAATCAGATTTCAATCCTAATAAAGACTGGAAAAATCAGATGGCTAAAGGTAGAGTAAATGAAGAATTCATAGAATGTTTTCAAGATAGTTTTTTAGAACAACACATTTTGTAGCCAACCAGAGAGCAGGCTATACTAGACCTGGTATTGAGCAACAAGATAGGGTTAATTGATGACCTCCAGTGAAGGTATCCCTTGGTAGCAACGATTATAATATGACTGAATTTTAAATTCAATTTGAGGGAGAAACGAGTGCATCCAAGACCAGTATTTTAAATTTAAATAAGGGCAATTATGAGGGCATAAAAGCGGAGCTAGTTAAAGTGAACTGACAAATGAGATTAAGGATAGGACAATAGAGATTCAGTGGCAAACATTTAAAGGGATATTTCAGAATACACAGAATACATATATCCCAATGAGAAAGAAAAATTCCAAGGGGAGGGCCCACCATCCGTGGTAGCTAAAAAAGTTAAAGACAGTATCAAACTTAATGTAAAAAGTATATAATTACACAAAAGCAGGTGGCAGGTCAGAAGATTGGAAAGAATATAAAGAACAGCAAGAATGACATCAAGTTAATAAGGGTGAGGGAAAGTTAGCTAGTAATACAAAGACGGTAGAAAGAGTTTCTATAGATATTTAAATAAGAAAAGAGTTAACAAAGTGAGCATTGGTCCTATAAAAAATGTGTCTGGGGAATTAATAATGGAAAATAAGGAGATGGCAGAAGAATTAAACAGATATTTCGCTTTGGTCTTCACAATGGAGGACAGAAGTAACATCCCAGAAATAGCTGTAAGTCAGGAAATGGAAGGGAGGAAGGAACTCAGGAAAATTACAGTCACCAGGGAAGTGGTATTGAGAAAATGTTTAGGCTGTGGGATGACAAATCCCCCGGGTCCAGATGGACCTTACCCTAAGGTCTTGAAAGAAGTGGCTAGTGAGATAGTTGATGCATTGGTTTTAATTTTTCAGAATTCCCTAGAATCAGGGAAGGTTCCATTAGATTGGAAAATAACAAATGTAATTCCTTTATTCAAAAAGACAGGGAGACAGAAAGCAGGTAACTTCAGACTAGTTAGCCTAAAATCTGTCATTGGGAAAATTATAGAAGCTATTATTAAAGGTGTCATAGCAGGGCACTTTAGAAAAATTCAAGGCAACCAGGCAGAGTCACATGGTTTTGCAAAAGGGAAATCATGTTTAACCAATTTATTGGAGTTCTTTGAAGAAGTCACATGTACTATAGATAAAGATGGATGTACTGTACTTAGATTTCCAGAAGGCCACATAAAGTGCCACGTCAAAGGTTATTGCGAAAAATAAAAGCTCATGGTATAGGGGATAACATATTGGCATGGATAGAAGATTGGCTAGCTAACAGGAAGCAGAGAGTTGGCATAAATGGGTCTTTTTCTAGTTGGCAGGATGTGACAAGTGGTGTGCCACAGGGATCAGTGCTGAGGCCTCAACCTTTTACAATTTATATAAATGACTCAGATGAAGGGACCGAAGGAATGGTTGTTAAATTTGCTGATGACACAAAGATAGTTTTGAGTGTAAATTGTGAAGAGGACATAGGAGGCTACAAATTGACATAAATAGGTTAAGTGAGTGGGTAAAGATCTGGCAAATGGTGTATAATTTGGGCAAGTGTGAAATTGTTCATTTTGGCAGGAAGAATAAAAAAACTTATGATCTAAATGGTGAGGAATTGCAGAGCTCTGAGATTCCCAGGGACTTGGGTGTCCTAACGCATGGATCTCAAAAGGCTAGTATGCAGGTACAGCAAGTTATCAGGAAAGCTAATAGAACATTATCATTTATTGTGAGGGGAATTAATTAAAAAAGTAGTGAGATTATACTTCAGTTGTACAGAGCACTGATAAGACCACATCAGGAGTACTGTTTACGGTACTGGTCTCCTTATTTAAGGAAAGATGTGACTGCATTGGAAGCAGTTCAGAGAAGGCTTATTAGACTAATATCAGGGATGAGCGAGTTCTTGTATACAAGTGGGCTTGTATCTACTGGAATTTAGAAGAGTTAAAGGCAATTTGATTGAAGCATTTAAGATCATGAGGGGCCTTGACGGGTTGGATGTGGAGAGGGTGATTCTTCTTGTGGGAGAATCTAGAACTAGGGGTCACTATTTAAAAATAAGGGGTCATTCATTTAAGACAGAGAAGAGGAGAAATGTTTTCTCTTAGAGGGTTGTGAGTCTTTGAAACTCTTCCTCAAAAGGTGGTGGAAGCAGAGTCTTTGAATATTTTTAAGGCACAGCTGGATAGATTCTTGATTAACAAGGAGATGAAAGGTTATCGGGGCAATGCAGGAATGTGGGATTAAGGTCACAATCAGATCTTATTGAATGGTGGAGCATGTCCGAGGGGCAGAGTAGCCTATGCCTGTTCCTAATTCATATGTTCGTATGTATGTTCGTATGTATGCTCTGCTGCTTAAAACAGTTCCTATTTATTTACTCTTCAAAATCCTTCAAGATTTTGAATGTCTGCATCAAATTTCCTCTTAATCTGTTATTCTCTAAAGAGACCAATTCAGTGTCTCTACTCCTGCCATGGGCCTGCAGTCTTTTTCCCTGACACCTTTTTAGTAAGCTACCTCTGCAACTTTTCAAAGGCTTTGACATCCTTCCAATGATCCAGCTGACATATAATCAGTGTTACATAAAGAACTTCCTTGCTTTTATACTCTGTAAAAACCCACAACATCCACCACTGAGAAGGACAAGGGCAGCAGATGCATGCACACACCACAACCTGCAAGTTCCCCTCCAAGCCACACATCATCATCAACTATATCACCATTCCTTCATTGTCACTGGGTCCAAATCTTGGAACTCCCTCCCTAACAGCACTGTGGGTGTACCTACGCCACATGAACTGCAGCGGTTCAAGAAAACAGCTCATCACTACCTTCTCAATGGCAATTAGGGATGGGCAATAAATGCTGGCCTAGCCAGCGACGTCCACATCCCCTCACCAGCAAGGGATTGAGCATAGAGACAGCACCATCCAGGGCTGGACCTTGGAGATGTATACAGTTATGAGTTGTCAATAAAGGGCTTATGTTCAACCATATAAGCCTCCAGACCTCTTAGTGAGACACCAAACAACCTTGCAACACTATCCCCCTTACTGTTGGCTACATTTCTAACTACATTCCTGAGTTGTGTGTCATATCCTATCTTTGAAATTATGCCCTGTATACCCAAGACCAGGCCAATTAGAGTAGTGGTCATAATACTTACCATTAAAATACACTACTGTATACTTTTCTTCAGTTCAAAAAAACAACTGTTCACCACCACACTTGGCTTTCTGTCCCTGAGCCAATGCTGCCTTGTCCCTTTAATCCCATTGGGTTCAATTTTGCCAACAAGTCTATGATGTGCTTTATCTAACATTTTATTTTTTTATTCAGTCACTGGCTAGGTCAGCATTTACTTCCCAAACCTAACTGCCCTTGTTTAGAGGGCATTTAAGAGTCAGCCACATTGCAGTGGGTCTGGAGTCACATGTAGGCCAGACCAGGTAAGAATGGCAGATTTCCTTCCCCAAAGGGCATTGGTGAAGCAGATGTATTTTTACGAAAAAAAAAATCTGCATTGGTTTTATGGTCATTATTAGACATTTAATTCCTGATTTTTATTGAATTCAAATTTCAGTATCTGCCATGGTGGGTTTTGAATCTGGGTTCCCAGAGCATTACCCAGTGTCTCTGGAATACTTGCCCCCTGACAATACCACTATGCCATTGCCACCAAGCACTCTACCCTCATTCATCTTCTCTGTTACTTCATCAAGGAATTCAATCTAAGTGGTCAGACATGACTTGCCTTTTACAAATTTATGCTGGCTTTCATTTATTCACCCATATTTTTCAAACTGCCAATTCGTTTTCTCCTGGATTATTGTCACCATAAGTTTCCCCACCACTGGTGGCTGGCCTGTAGTTTTTGGCTCATCATGTGACTATGACTATGGTAAACTATCCTGCCTCATCCTGCAGCCTTTGAAATGGTTGACCACACCATCCTCCACCAAAGCCTGCCCACTGTCATTCAACTGGTTAGGACTGCTCTCACCTGGTTTCATTCTTATCTATCTAATTGTAGCCACAGTATCACTTGCAATGGCTTTGCTCCCCATTTCTGCACCTACCTCTTTCACCAAACTTTTGATCATTTGATCTAATATCTCCTTATGTGTCTCGGTGTCATATTTTGTTTTACAATGTTCTTGTCAAGCCCTTGTGACTTTTTATTACTAACAGTCACTTGGTAGGACAGGGCTTGAATATTGCTGCAATGAGAGATATGTTGCTGAAGCTTTTCATCTTGTATTCATCAGGAAAATGCAAGAATACAAATTTCAAACAATCACAACAATTTATACTACAGGGGAAAAGGGTGCTGATTGCTGAATACCACTTAGAATCAACGTGTCAATCAATCAGCATCCTCTTCAAGCCCCAGCATCAGTACACTATAGTTTTTGCACATCTTTGTGATTATTTGGATGAATCACAAATTGTGCTGATGGATATTAGAATTAAAATACTAACTGCAATTGAAAACTTCAAGTCAAATAAAATGCGGCAGAAAAATAGTCTAATGGCTGGACGAAAAATTGCAGTGAAAGGACAATGCTTACACAGGAAAGTTTCTACATCACGTGGACTGCTGCAGTTCAAGAAGGCAGCTCACCATCACCTTCTCAAGGGCAATTAGGAATGGGCAATAAACACTGGCCCACATCCTGTGAAGGAGTTAAAAAAAAACATTAAATGTTGGGGTTTTTGCACTGATACATTAAGTGCATGTTCAAGCAAATGATGCTGATATTCTTCAAAGTATTCATTAGACCAACTGTGCAGTTTGGTGTCAAGTTGTGCTCACTGCACTTAGAATGAGATATAAAAGTAATGAAAGCTATTTAGGGCATTATTAATGACTGTAGGTACTTTATCAAATAGTCTTAGGAAGAGAAATTATGCAAGATTAATCTTTTTGCATTTAAAAAAAATAATTTAAAAACCATGATTCAAGTTTCTCAGTGAAGACAGTTAATATAAAAATGAAGACAAGTGATTGGCAGTGAGATGTCAGTCCAGTTAGTATTAGTAGAGTTTGACTGAAAAACGATGGCAGAGATTTCTAATTCGGCAGTAAACAGAGTGATATGGGTTTATGGGAAGAGAAATGTGAAATACTCAGACTGATTCCTGAAGTAGAATCAGGATGACTGAAGAAAAACAAAATGTTTTGCCTCAATATGCATTCTAACAATGTGATTGGAGAAACGTGTCTTGGGATATCTTGTGGATGTAAAAGTTACTATATAATTGTAAGTTCTTTCTTTTCTTATGAGTCAATACCAATAGCAGGGAATGAGACAAGCCAGATTTTGGGCATGCACTGATGATGATTTTCTGAATATTAATTTTAATACTCAGTGACTTAGGGCAGCATTTGCCTTAATTTCTGATTTGTACTCCTATGGTTGGGTTCCCTTTGAAAACACAATACAAGTCTTTAAGTTCTGATACGTGTTAATAATATGAAGGTAAACAGTTTGTGGAACTTAAATGATGATTGTAGGGCAGAAGTGCAAAATTAACAATTCTTGGGAGAGAGCTAGTCATTAGAATTATTGTTCTTCAGTAAGTACTAAATAAACAACACAGAACTACATTGAGAATGGACGATGCTTTGTTGATAAATTGGACAATACTTGGTTAAGAACAGGATGGAATATTTTAAGACATATACACGGATGACCAAAACTTTAATCCACTTTAGCTCTAGCCCCACTGGGACATGTTACCTGTGAAAAGCAGCAGCAAAAATTATTATCTTGAGTTGGAGAGCCATCTTGTAGAGTTTTGTCTTCTTGCTGGGGAACTAGTTGTTGGAAGATACTGGCTTGAACAGCTGAACAGTCATTTCTCAAACAGTACTTTCTTTATTATTTAAACAATGTTACTGGATATTCAGAAGTTTCAATTTGGTAAGTGAAAATCATGGGGGTAATATTAAAGTCAAACACTAGCCAACAACATTGACTCAAAATGGCAGCATTCTTGCAGTGAATTCAAGCTTCAAGTCACACAAGGGCCTCTACAGAGATAGTTATTCATTTTTTTCTATATTTTCAAAGGAGACCCAACCATAAGAGTACAAATCAGAAATTAAGGCAAACACTGTCCTACATTACTGAGTATTAAAATTAATGTACAGAAAATCATCATCTGTGCATTCCCAAAATCTGGTTTGTCTCATTCCCCCTGTTGGTATTGACTCATGAGAAAAGAATGAACTTACATTTATATAGTAACTTTCACATCCACCTGATATCCCAAGACACTTTACAACCAATGAGTTACTTTTGAAGTGTAGTGGGTTTTTGGTGGAATTGGTTGAAGGGTAAGTATTGGCCAGGGCACCAGGAGAACCCTCCTGATGTTTTACAGATAGTGCCACAGAGCATTATACATCCCAAACAACCAGTCAGTGCAACACTTTCGATAGTGCAGCATTCCCTCTGTACTGTCCCTCTGACAGTGCAGTGCTCTTTCAGCCCTGTAAGATTAACAACAATCCCTCAGTATTGCAGTGGAGTGGTCAACCTATATTATGTGCTCAGGTACTGGAGTGAAACCTTTTAAAAATTCATTATGGGATGTGGGTTTCACTGGCTGAGCCAGCATTTATTGCCCATCCCTAATTGCCCTTGAGAAGATGGTGGTGAGCTGCCTTCTTGAACCGCTGCAGTTCATGTGGTGTAGGTACACCCACAGTGCTGTTAGGAAGGGAGTTCCAGGATTTTGACCTAGTGACAGTGAAGGAACGGTGATATATTTCCAAGTCAGGATGGTGAGTGGTTTGGAGGGGAACTTCCAGGTGGTGGTGTTTCCATCTATCTGCTGCCCTTGTCCTTTTAGGTGATAGAGGTTGTGGGTTTGGAAGGTGCTGACAAAGTAGCCTTGGTGAATTCCTGCAGTGCATCTTGTAGATGGTACACATTGCTGCTACTGTGGGTCAGTGGTGGAGGGAGTGAATGTTTGAGGATTTGATGCCAATCAAGCGGGACGTTTTGTCTTGGACAGTGTTGAGCTTCTTGAGTGTTGCAGGAGCTGCACTTATCCAGGCAAGTGGGGAGTATTCCATCACACTCCTGACTTGTGCCTTGTAGATGGTGGACAGAACCTAGCGAGTCAGGAGACAAGTTATTCGTCGCACGATTCCAAGCCTCTCACTTGCTCTTGTAGCCACAGTATTTATATGGCTGTTCCAGTTCAGTTTCTGGTCAATGTAACCCCTAGGATGTTGATAGTGGGCAGTTCAGTGATGGTAATGCCATTGAGCATCAAGGGGCGATGGTTGGACTCCCACTTGTTAGAGATGGTCATGCCTGGCACTTGTGTGGCATGAATGTTACTTGCCACTTGTCAGTCCAAGTCTGGATATTGTCCAGGTCTTGCTGCATTTGGACATGGACTGCTTCATTACCTGAGGAGTCACAAATGGCCCTGAACATTGTGCAATCATCAGCGAACATCCACACTTCTGACCTTATGATGGAATGAAGGTAATTAGTGAAGCAGCTGAAGATGGTGTGGCCCAGGACAGTACCCTGAGGAACTCGTACGGTGATATCCTGAAGCTGAGATGACTAACCTCCAACAACCACAACCATCTTCCTTTGTGCTAGGTATGATTCCAACCAATGGAGAGTTTCCCCCTGATTCCCATTGACTCCAGTTTTGCTAGGGCTTCTTGATGCCACACTCGGTCAAATGCTGCCTTGATGTCAAGGGCAGTCACTCTCACCTCACCTCACCATGTTTGAACCATGTTAACAAGCAGATCAACCTGGAGCTCTATTCCTCCTATGTTTATCTCTCCATGGTGAGTTTTGTATTTTTGGGGGTATGATTTTAAAATTAAGAGTGATTTGATTGTATTCTAGGCAGGTAGGATTTCTCTAGATCAATGAATTGGGGTTAAAATGTTCCCAGTGAATGTTATGGAATGAGACTTTGTTGAGGGTTTTGTTAACAGACTGCTCTATAATAACTCCACCCAGTTCTGAACTGTTTATATCTGAACTTAACTCTACAGCTCCATGAAGCTTCCAATAGAGGACTTATCTTGAAGGTGTATGAATCTGGTTAATAATAGCTATTAAACTTAATCAGGTGCCTAGTGCAAAATTGACTATTTAAGATGAGTGCTTTCCTCCCTCCCCATTCTAAATAAGTAAATTCTGTTGTACTGGACTTTCTTTTCTGAGACTGAATTGTTGTATTAAACTGAATTTGTACTGGGCTTTTTATTTTTAGTCACTGATTTTAAATGTAAGAAAGAGAAGGAAAGGGATGTCCTGCTATTGCATTAAGCATGGACTGAGTGTTGAAACAACCTCAACACTTTTTTTTCAAATGAGTCATGATTTGAAATCATTATTCTAAAACTTTCAAGTTGGCCACAGATATAATCTACACTTGTTCTGACTCTTCCTTTCCATTGTCTCTCCCTGCAGTCCTCTTACTTTGATCGGGATGATATTGCCCTACGTCACTTTGCTGAGTTCTTCAAGGAACAGTCATATGAGGAACAGGAACACACTGAGAAACTGATGAAATTCCAGAATAAACGTGGAAGTCGGATCATCCTGGAGGATGTCTAGGTTGGATTTAATACTTATCTGCATCCCCTTTGACTGATGTTAATGCTATGGTTTACTGATTCTTGTGGCTCATTGTTTCCTGGCAACATGGACTTCAATGCTTTTCTCACACTTTTTCATGCGGTTTTTAAGCCATTGTAAATGAATTGTCTGTCTTTCCCCTCTCAGAAACCAGAGCAGGATGAATGGAGCAATGGTCTGGAGGCAATGCAGAGAGCTCTGCAGATGGAGAAGAATGCGAACTAAAGTTTGCTGGGCTTGCACAAGCTCTCCTCTGGGAACCCTCTTGTAAGTTCTGCTGTTGCAGCTGATATTGGAATCTGCCCTTCACTCTAGAATTGCATATATGTTTCACATTTGCAGACTTTAGAAGGCCTTTTTTTAAAAAATAGAAACATTGTGATTCTGGTCTACAAAAGCAGCTCCCAGAGCATTTAGATTCTGAGACCTCCATGTTCCTTGAGGCGCACACCCAGTTTAATGGAATTGTGACCTTGTTGCTTGGGCACATTTTAGCCAGAATTGCCCACATCACCCATGTGTGGTACTTTTACCAGCCTCCCAATGCAAAAAAAATTTCATCCAGGAAAGACCCTTTTTAATTTCTCTCCTATTGTCAGTCTTTCAGCTTTGTGACTTCTTGAAGACTCACTACTTGGATGAGCAAGTGAAGATGACCAAGAAGCTTGGAGATCATATCATCAACCTGAAGAGACTGGGATGCCCTGAGAATGGTGTGGGAGAGTATCTGTTTGACAAGCTCACCCTGAGCTGACTGGGATTTTGGAATCATTATTTCTAAACATCGTGTTGAAATGTAATCCAATTCTGTGTTCTATTATGAATATAGAAATAAAGCACAATATGCATCGTGGAACTATTATCTCTTAATTTTCTTTCATGGGGTATGGGCATCACTGGTCCATCCCTAATTGCCCTGTGAACTGAATAGCTTGCTAGGCCATTTCAGAGGGCACTTGAGTCAACCACATTGCTGCGGGTCTGGAGTCAGATGTAGGTCAGACTAGGTGAGGGTGGCTGATTTCCTTCCCTAAAAGACAAGCATGAGCCAATTAAGTTTTTAACAACAATACATGGCCAGCATTATTGAGACTAGATTTTCAATTGTCAATTTATTAATTGATGAAATCCCTCCAGCTACTGTGGTGGGATTTGAGCCCATGTCCCCAGAGCATTAGCCTGGGCCTCTGGGTTATTAGTCCTGTGAGATTACCGATGCATCGCTGTCAATCCATGTTCAGGTCCCTAGCTGTAGAAAATGCAGTTTCATTCAAAACTTCTAACGTGATTCAATTCTTCCCTGACCAACTCCCTTTTCTGTGCCTGCCCAAGCTAACTTGATGACATCCCCTCTTCATCACTTAGAAGCTTGTAGGGAATTTCAGAAATATGCAATTCTGGAACTGTAATCTCTCCATTCCTGGTGTAAAAGGGGCATCTAGTATCTACAGGTGAAATGTCAGTAAGTTATATGGAACACTAGAAATTCAGAAAGGATACCAAATTAGTGAATTTGCTGTTAGTCTGGAGAATATCTGCTTCAGACTTGGCAGAGGCTAGGAGGGAAGACATGTACAATTGAGGGTTTTTATGTTAGACTGTAACAAGTTGCTCTTTTTTTAGGGGGGATGTTTTTACAACTATATACGTTAAAAAGATTGACCACTTACCTTTTAGGCAGGTGGACATTTGTTCAACTTCTGCCTGCACCTCTCTCCAAGGGATGTACTTTTCAGTCTTGGGTGAATAAACACAAATACTTGGGCCAGGTAGCCAAAACACTTTTACATTCCATGTATAAAATCTTTCCCCTCAACCCATTCTCAAACTTGACATTTGCAGTAGGGGAAGAACTCTGGATTTGGTAGCTCAAGTTTGATGGGGTTAACATTCCACATCATTAATTTAGTGAGGAGTTCAGTTTGAAACTCTGCACTGATGCACATTCTATTGTCCAATTCATTGGTTGGTATTTTTCATATTTACTTCAGACTCTGATACAAAGTCAGTCTCTTTCAATCCATTTTTGGGGTCAATGTTGTGAATATTCATATCATAGGCATGTTTTGGACCTCTGCCCTGCAAGAGGTTCTTCAACGAGCTGGTTAACATGGATACACTTGTGTTCAACACTATCTACAGGGTGGAATTCCCATTTGCAAACCCATCAATCTGAGAATATTATGAAGTTTGGATTCTGAGAAGACGCACTATCAGATTCAGCTTGAGGAAAGTCAAATAAACTAGCCACAATCACATCAATGACAAAGTTCCATGCCATAGATTATTAAGACCGTCGTAATTGGATGCAACCTTCAGACATTGTTGGAAATTAGTTTGGATGTAGGAAGAAGAGAGAAGACATAATGGCTGTGCACTCAAATTAGTAGGATGAGCCTAGTTATCTCCCCTGGGATCTGTGCAGAGACCTCTGATCTCATTATCTTTATAAATGGCATAGGGAAAGGAATAGAGAGCCATATATTCAAGTTTCCTGATTAGAAGTTAGGTGGCACAGTAAATAGTGTAGATGGGAGAGGGAGGTTGCAGAGGACATTGATAAAGCCAGTGGGAAAAACTGCGGCAGAGAGAGTTCAATGTGAGGTCATCCACTTTGAATCCAGAAAGATAAATCAGATGTTTACTAAATGGTGAGGAGCTGGGAACTGTGGAGAAAGAATTGGGGTCCATGTAGGAATGAGGAGCAGAGAGATTAAGGATCAATCTATAGAAATTCCTAAAATCTAGTGGACCATAACAAAACTAAATTGTAATGGAAATAGAATGTTAGTCTTCATCTCAAGGAGGTTGGAATATAAAGAGGTGGATGTTTTCTTCACTTGTATAAAGTATGAGCGAGGGAACATCTGGGACACTGTGCTCAGTTCTGATATATTGGCTTTGGAGGGACTGCTGCATAGATTCACCAGAATGATACCAGGGCTAATGGGGTTTAGTTAGGAGGACAGTTTGCACAGAATAGTCTTGTAGTCCTTTGAATGTATGAAGGCACATGGAGCCAAGGTGAACAAATGGCTTTAAAATTCAGACCAGCCAAGATATAATTGAATGGTGAATAGACTGTGGGGCTCAATGGCCTCTTCCTATATTGAAATCACAGAAAATTCATCCAAATCTGCATGCACCCCCAAAGTTCTGATTGGCTCTGGGAACCATACCCTACCCCTTCTCCCTTATTGGTGTCGGGATTCATGGGAGATTCCTGATTGGCTATCAGAGATTGTCAATCATCATTCCCTATTTGAATGCAGTATGTCCCACGAGTATTATTACAAGAGTTTGTGCAGGACAAGGTCAGATTGTTATTTGAACTTGGTCACTGTTACCAGTAGAATTGAAGATGATGTCCCAAGTGTGTCAGAACTACCACCAGGACTGTGAGGACGCTATTAACAAGCAGATCAACCTGGAGAACTATTCCTCTTATGTTTATCTCCCCATGGTGAGTTTTTATTCTTGGAGGTATGATTTTAAAATTAAGAGTGATTTCATTGTATTTTGGGCAGGTGGGATTTCTCTAGGTCAATTAATTGGACTTAGAATGTTCCCAGTGAATGTTATGAAGTGAGACTTTTGTTGAAGGTCTTGTTAACAGACTGCTCCCTGCTCTAAAATAATTTCACCCAGTTCTGAACTTTATGTTTAAAACTAGCTCCAGAACTCCATGAGGCTTCCAGTAGAGGATTTCTCTAGAAGGTACATGAATCTGGTCAATAATAACAATTAAACTTAATCAGGTGACTAGCTAGTGCAAAATTGACTATTTAAGATGAGTGCTTTCCTCCCTGCCCCCCATTCTAAATAAGTAAATCCTGTTGTACTGGGCTTTCTTTTGAGACTGCATTGTTGTACTAAACTGAATTTGAATGATTTCTCTTCTTTCTAACTTTTAAAATCAATGCTTAGAGAGGGATGTCCTGTAATTGCATTGAGCATGGACTGAGTGTTGAAACAACTTTAACACCTTTTTTAAATGAGTTGAATTAATGATTTTAAATTCAATATTCAAACTTTCCAGTTGACCACGGATATGATCTGCACCTGACCTGACCCCTTCCTTTCCATCTTGTCTCTAACTGCAGTCCTTTTATTTTGACTGGGATGATGTTGCCCTGTGTCACCTTGCTGAGTTCTTCAAGGAGCAGTCACATGAGGAACCGGAACATGCTGAGAAACTGATGAAATTCCAGAATAAACGTGGAGACTGGATCATCCTGAAAGATGTCAAGGTTGGATTTTCATCTTGATATAATTTATTTTGCTTAAAAGAAGTTTACTCATTTTTAAAGTTTACCTACTACTACTACACCCTCTGGTTCCTTGCATCTGAAGTGGCTTAAACAGCTACTATTGAATTGAGAATGGGCAGGGGATGAGTTGGTGTGGCTTTAGCACTTGATCATCCTAACCAAGAAGGATCAAAAGAATGGGTTCCTGTGCTGCAAACTAATGGCTTAAACTTCAGTGCTTGGCTAAGACTGGTGTAGAGATGTGCACTTCTATGGATGAGTCATTTCCCCAAAAAAAGACAAATGAGCTTTGTGAACCTGTGATCTCACTCTTAGCTGATGGACTGATCTAATGTCCAGTATTGGTTTCCAGCATAGCATCCCAAGAACTTTCTACTTCCCAATAACACTAACAAGATTTCTCTTCCCCTTTCAGAAACCAGAGCAGGATGAGTGGGGCAATGGTCTAGAGGCAATGCAGAGAGCCCTGCAGATAGAGAAGAATGTGAACCAGAGTCTGCTAGATCTTCACAAGCTCTTCTCTGGGAACACTGACCCTCATGTTGCCATGCTTTGATGGTAGTATTAGTAACTTAACTTCACATTGAGTGAAATAATTCAATTGGTTTGTTTCACACTTGGTTTTTAGTCATCTTTTGGGTTTAGGGAGAAATGTCTGGTTCACACTTTAAACCTGAATTACCAAACCGTTCCCAGGCCACTTAGTACCTGAGGGATCAAATGCTTCTTAAGGAATTTACTCCAGTTTCCTGGAATTAATGACCTGCCACTTGTGGCTAATTATGGTCTTGTATGGCTAAATATAACTGTCCCCCATGGGCAGTAGTTTTGCCTACATCCAAGTGCAAATAAGTAATTTGCTGAACATTTGTGCTACTGATGCTCCTTTACTTTTCCAGCTATGTGACTTCTTGGAGACTCACTACTTGGATGAGCAAGTGAAGATGATCAAGAAGCTTGGAGATCACATCGCCAACCTGAAGAGACTGGGAGTCCCTGAGAATGGCATGGGAGAGTATCTATTTGATAAGCTCACTCTGAGCTGACTGGGATTTTGAAATCCCACTTGTTGACTTATATTGTGGAAATGAAAGTTTCCTCTTACTGAATATGAAATAAAAGCATTCATTTAAACAGTTTTTTTCTTTTTAATCATTAGTTATGATACCTAGCAATAACATCTTCCCATTAAGACTTTTTTTTCTACATGTCTTTGCTTTCATGCTTTTCTCCCCAACCCCACCCTCTGATTTCTTAGCTTGATTTAAGTGCTTGCATCTCCCAATTCTCACCAAGAAGCTTTGTTGGACTTCAACTGTAAAATGGCAATTCTACTGGGGGGTTATTCCTAATTCCAGCTCAACATAATAGTTGAGGTTTTCTCGGGAAGGGGTGAATTAGCACCTGTGCTTTTGCTAGTCCCTTTTTCTGGAATCTGATTCAGACTTGTGCATACTTCTGGGCAGTTGAAGTGCCTTTGTTCAGATTGATGTCACAAATCTCACTGGTTTTGGCCTGTATATAATACAGCATTGACCACCTTTTTTGGATTCTGTCTTTGGATGGATTGTTTGCACTCAGAAGCGATGATATATCAGCTTCTGTGTGTCTGTAATGGGAGTTTTATTTAATGATTTTAAAATGTCCGCTCTTTCTGTGGTTAACTCTCTCACATAGGATGTGAGTGCCACTGGCAAGAGCAGCATTTGCTGCCCACCCCTAATTGCCCTTGAACTGAGTGGCTTCTCTACCAGTTAAGTGTCACCCACATTGCTGTGGGTCTGGAGTCACATGTAAGTCAGATTGGGTAAGGATGATGGATTTCCTTCCCTAAAAGGGTATTGGTAAACCAGATGGGTTTTTAACAACAATTGATTAATTTCATGGTGTTTACCATTACTGGGACTAGCTTTCAATTCCAGATTTTTTTTTAATTAAATTCAGATTCCACCAGCTGTTGTGGTGGGACAGTATTCCCCAGAGCATTGGCCTAGGCCAATGACATTACTAGTCCAGTGACATTACCACTATACAGATTTCCCTAAACCACACCCAGGTTTAACTAATCACAAAATGTGTAGTCAACAGACACACAATCAAACACTGAACAACTGAGTATGACAGTTGTCATGTGTTTAATGCCCCCCCTTCCTTCCCTCCCCCCCCAATCCCCCCACCCCCCACCAACCCCATGCTTATTCCTCAAAGGCAATACTTACCATCTTGTCATGTTAAACATTGGAGATGCTTGGGGTATCTACATTAATCAAAAAAACCCAAACAGTCGATATTTCAGGCAAAAAAAAAATTGTTTCTTGGTTTGTAGAAGTTAAAGATCATACACACTAAACCCGGCCTTTAAATTTCACAGTTGTAATAGTACACATTGCATTTCAATGACAAAACAAGACTTCTGTTTGAAAATTGTCATTGATTTTTGAGATTGGTGTGGATGGTTTGCAGGTCAATCTCCTTGAAACTATTCCGGTTAACGTTCTGAATTCTGGTATCCTGCAACACCACCAACCCAATCCTGCCAAGTTGTCTGTCAATTCTCCAAGTGATTGGTTAATGTAGATCCAATTATATTTGATACCATCTGAAATTACCTGGTGGTGGCATAGTGGTATTATCACTGGACTGGTAATCCAGAGACTCAGGATAATGCCCTGGGGACCCTAGATTGAATCCTACTATGGCAGATGGTGGAATTTGAATTCAATAAATATCTGGAATTAAACGTCTAATGCTGACCATGAAACCATTGTCAACTGTCATTAAAAACCATTTGGTTTCTAATGTTTTTTAGGGATAATATAAAATAACCGATCCTGTTGTATCCTTTAACAATCCTCTTCACTATCTGCAACTCCTCCAAGTTTAGTGTCGTCTGCAAACTTACTAATTAGCCTCGTTACATTTTCCTCCAAATCATTTATGTATACTACAAACAGCAATAGTCCCAGCACTCATCCCTGCGGAACACCACTAGATATGGTTGGGAAATTGGTTAGGGGGTGGGGGAGAGAGTAGGGATAATGGAAGTGTACTCCAATTGTTGAGATGTGATTAGTTTTCTTCCCCAGGGTCTGTACTGGGGCCTCAGCTTTTCATTAAATTTCTATATGACATCGATGAAGGGTTAGAGAACTGAATATCCATGATTGCTGTTGACACTAAGTTTGGGGGTACAACAACAAGTCATGCAGATGGGAACAGAAAGTTTCAAAATCACTTAAATAGATTAAGTGAGTAGGTAAAACCCTGGAAGATGAAGTTCAATGTGAGGAAGAGCGAGATCATCCACTTTGGGCAAGAAAGATCAATCAGTGTGTTTTCTAAATAGTGAGGAGCTAGGAAATGAGGAGGCACAGAGCGATTAAGGGGTCCACGTACAGAAATTACTAAAACCTCATGCACAGGTACAAAAATTAGTTCAAAAAGCAAATAGAATGTTAGTTTTCATCCCAAGAGTCCTGAAATAGAAAGGGATGGAGGTTTTTAACTACAGTTATATAAATCTCTGGTTGGAACACATCTGTAGTACTTTGCTCAGTTTTGATATATTGGCCTTGGAGGGAATGGAGCACAGATTCACCAGAATGACACCAGTGCTAAAAGGATTAAATGATTAGGACAGTTTGCATAGACTAGTCTTGCATTCCCTTGAGTATAAAAGATTATTGGATGATTATAATTGTGGTGTTGATGATGATTGATAGATTTGATTAGGTCAATAGAGAGAAATTATTTCCTTTAGAACAGGGGCTATAATCTTAAGTTTAGATCTTGGCCATTCAGAGCTGATATTAGGAAAGGTTTATTCACAAAAAGGAAAATGGAAGTTTGGAACAGTCCCCCCACAAAAATGTTTGGATCAAATAAACATTTCAAAACAGAGATTGTATGTTTTGTTAGCTAAGGCTATGAAGGCATATGGAACCAAAATGGACAAATGGCATTAAGATACAGACCAGTCATGATATAATTGAATGGTAGAACAGACTGGAGGATGGAATGGCCTCCTCCTGTTCCTATATTGCAATCACAGAATAATTATCCAAAACTGCCTGCATTCCAAAGCTCTAGTTGGCTCTGGGTATCTCACTCCACCCATTCTCCTTTGTTAATTGGTGCCTGGATTCATGGCAGATTCCTGTTTGGCTATCCGGGATTGTCAATCATCATTGGTGATGTCATTCCCTGTTTGAATGCAGGATGTCCCAGTGGTATAAATACAAGGGTTTGTGGCTTGGCCTAAGTAGCCAAGTGGTTATGGTACTGGGTTTGTAACCCCAAGATCAAGAGTTCAAATCTCACAATGGTAAACTATGAAACAATGTAACTTTGTCTGAATAGGAACAGATGGAAACATGTTTGTACTCGAAAGAGCTACCTCTCCAGTCTAATTTAAAAGATTATCAAGAGTTCAAATCTCACAATGGCAAACTATGAAACAAAAAAAGGGCTTAGCCTAAATAGCCAAGTGGTTATGGTACTGGGCTTATAACCCCAAGATCAAGAGTTCAAATCTCACAATGGTAAACTATGAAACAATGTAACTTCATCTGAATAGGAACAGATGGAAATGTGTTTGTACTCGAAAGGGTTTCACTGCAAACATTCAAAAAGGAGCTGAATGAGTTCCTAAGCATGGACAACAATCTCAAATGTCAGGAAGCAAGGTATTGGAAGTACTTGTTTGATCACCTTTGGAATCAGAGAGCTTGGCTTAAATAGCCAACTGGTTATGGTACTGGGTTTGTAACCCCAAGATCAAGAGTTCAAATCTCATAATGGCAAACTATGAAACAATGTAACTTCATCTGAAACAGATGGAAACAGGTTTACTCAAAAGAGTATCAAGAGTTCAAATCTCACAATGGCAATCTATGAAATAATGTAACTTCATCTGAATAGGAACATGGAAACATGTTTGTACTCAAAAGAGTTACAAGGGTTTGTGAGGTAAGAGGTTAGGTTGTTTCTATCAACTGTAGATGTTAAGATGGCTTCCCAAGTGTGTCAGAACTACCACAAGGACTGTGAGGATGCTGTTAACAAGCAGATCAACCTGGAGCTCTATTCCTCCTATGTTTACCTCTCCATGGTGAATTTTATGGTTTTGGGATCCTATTTCAAATTATGGTTATAATATCATTGGATCCTAAGCAGAGCTTTCCTAGGTCAATGCATTGGCTTTTGTATGTCTCTCTATCTCTCTCAACTTCATCTAATGAATGCTAACTTGTAGCAGACCTCATTTAAACAGACTGTTTCCCTATGTCATAGTAGTTTTATTCTCTGGTGTTCACACCAGAAACTAGCTCTCGGGTATTGTAAGTTTGTAACTCAATATTCATAAAGCTGGTCAATTTTTCTAACTTGATTGGAAACAAACAATTAAATTTAATGAGCTAACTAATTAGTAAAACATTGGTTCTGACCAGTTTTTTTTTTCTCATGTCTAATTGAGTAAAATGCTGACAATCCTATCTAGTATTCCTGAAGCTGGATCCCTGCACTTGCCAGTGACAGTAAACTGCTTAAAATAAACTGCTTTGTTCTTTTCTTTAACTTCAAGTTCCTTCTTTACCCAAGTGCAGGTTGATAGCTGAGATCACTTCTTCCAGGAAATATTACTGCTCACTCACGTCTTCTAATACAACCAGGTGCCTTGTTAATTTCACAGGGTCTTTCAACATGATCATATAATGAAACAAATTCTTTAGCAAGAAAACATTGCTTCCTTAAGCTCTAAGCCCCTTCAATTGAAAGTAAAGTGTTGAGATAGAGAATGAGTAGCTTATCTACTTTGATATTGGTACTATTTTTGCATTCTCAATGGATAACATCTGCCTGACTGACTCCTTTCTATTTTTTCCCTACTTGCAGTCCATTTACTTTGACCGGGATGATGTTGCCCTGCGTCACTTTACCGAATGTTTTTTGAGTAGTCACATGAGGAATGCGAACACGCTGAGAAACTGATGAAATTCCAGAATAAATATGGAGGCTGGATCATCCTGGAGGACATAAAGGTTGATTTTAATAAACTTTGGGGGTGGGGGAGGGTGTGAATTAATTGCTTTTTGTGAATAGATTTTCTCAATCTAGTGGAGAATTGATGAATGCTACATAGATGGATTTTCCCTTTTTTTTTAAAGAGTTGGGGAAATTTCTAGCTAAAATTGAAGTGCATGGAATTGGAAGCAGTGTTATGAAACTGGATAAACCAGAGGGCAGCCAAAATAAAATGGGGAATGTGGATGGTGGCAATGCTATACTGGGCTGTATACTGAACTCAGTCATAATTGACAGGGAGGTGAAGTGTGGGATAGAAGATAATGGGTGAGTATGGGGATGAATGCAAGGATTGGAACTGTCACTGGAAGCTAACTTGAAGATGGTGAGCCCTAAGGCAGAAGAAATACAAGCTAAGTGTTACTGGCATTAGCTAGCTTATTTAGTTTTTTGGATTCTCTAGAGGATATTGATGTGAATGAAAGACAATATGATTTGGGTGATTTTCTTTTTAGCATTTTAATCCAGTAATACAATTTGCTAATGGGATTTCCTTCCATTTCCCAAACCCCCAGAAACCAGAGCAGGATGAGTGGGGCAATGGTCCGGAGGTAATGCGGAGAGCTCGACAGATGGAGAAGAATGTGAACCAGAGTCTGCTGGATCTGCACAAAGCTCTCCTCTGGGAACTGACCCTCATGTAAGGTCCTTCAAATGAAATGTAGAATTTTTTTGACCTTGATGTCCCAAGCACCACTAAGTGCTGAATTGGCTGGAGTCATAATTTAATCTAGTAAGATAGCTGCTAACTTACCAGAACCTGTTCTATTAAGTTGACTTTGGATAAATATTGGCCAGAATACTTGAGGGAATACCAACTTCTATCTGAAATAGTACCTTTTTTTTTACATGCACCAGTCAAATGATGCCCCTTGATGGTGCTGCTCTCAATCAGTACTGCAGTGATTGGAATTTGACCTGGATTACATGCACAAATTCCTGAAGTGTAGGCTCTCTGACAGGCAGTGGTATCCCAGTAAGACATGGCTGATGCTTGTGCTGTTTGTTTGCATTTTTTGGGGGGTGAGTTGAAGGTTTTGATGAGAGCTAAATCTGACCTTTGGAAATATGCCCATGACCAATAGAATTTCAGGATCTCCTTGAGATGGGCCTGTGCATAAAGTAAAATTGAAATCACATCTTTTGGTGCCTAAATTTGAGTGATGGGTTCTAATCTATCAATCCTAATTTGATAAGAATCAAATTGGCACCATTTTAAGGACGGTGGTTCAGTCTCCTCCATATCACAGAAGACCAAGGCAGGGGAGGTGAGACTATGTTTTCCTCTTGACTAATTTTACCTTTTATTTATCATTCAGCTTTGTGACTTCCTGGAGATTCACGACTTGGATGAGCAAGTGAAGATGATCAAGAAACTTGGAGATCACATCACCAGCCTGAAGAGACTGAGAGCCGCTGAGAATGGCATAGGAGAGTACCTGTTTGATAGGCTCAACATGAGCTGACTGGGATTCGAGAACCATTTGTCTTTTACAAATGGGAATGAAACAACCAAATTCTAGTAAATGTTTTTTGTGGTGAATTCAGTTTTCTCACCTGTTCCTGTTTACCTGGAAATAAAGTTGTTCATAATTGAACTTTAGCTAAATTATACAATCTATTGTTCTTGTTTAAAACATTCCACTGCACAGCACAATTTAGTCCCTCCTAGTCCAGCTCCCTATATGTGACTCAGTAACTGGAGTTGCTGTGCTCACATCTCCAAATTAATACATCAGATTAAACTAACCTCTACCAATCTCTTATTTTTAAAATATTGCCAGTAAAGCAGCTGTGAATGATAGAACTTTGATTGCTTTGTGTATTTTACTACCTGGGCCCTTGATTTGAGTCTTAATTAGAGCAAGGATTGGAGGAATCCCCCACTGGTAAAGTGTTTTAACAAATCACCTGCTGAATTAGGCTGCCCTTTTCTTTTTCAACTTCCTACCTTTCAAGGGCACTATTTGGTTTCTGTTATTAATTACACCAGTCTATATAAAACAAGACAAGAGTTTGGTGAAGTTTCAGAATCATTAGTACTAATAGTTATGCTCTGATAAATTATTTTTCAAGTACAACTGTTACAGGGATCCCCCAACTAATTATAATCCGATGCCCTTGTATTATTTTGTCACCATTCACTTGGTTTTTCTAATTGCCCCCAACATGTCCAGATCACTGACCTAAAGCCACAAACATTGATTTTTGTTTCTTAAGGCACTGCAAATGTTTTCTTCCATCTTTCATGGGGTGTGTGTGTTGCTGGCAAGGCCAGCATTTGTTGCCCATTCCTATTTGCCCTTGAACTTGGCTGCTTCTTAAGCCATTTAAGAGGGCAGCTAAGAGTCAGCCTGTGGATCTGGAGTCTGATGCAGGCCCGGTAAGGACAGCAGATTTCCTTCCCAGATGGGTTTTTAACAACAATCAAAAGTAGTTTTTGTGGTCACTATTTCTGAGACTAGCTTTATATTCCAGGTTTATTAACTGAATGTAAATTCCACTGGTTGCTGTGGTGGGATTTGAACCCATGTTCCTCAGAGCATTAGCCTGGGCCTCTGGATTACTAGTCCAGTGACATTACAGCTACGCCACCGTCTCTCAAAAATTAAGCATTTATTGTTCAAAACTTAGTGAATGATTTAACTCAGTTTCAAAGTATTGAAGCAAGAACAAAGCCCATTAAATATTTCCTCAAGGACTGTGTTACCAGACATGGTGAGCCCTATACATGTTAAGCTAATAAACCCTTGCTTGACTGACAGAGTTTGGAAGATTAAATAGCTGTATGAATAGAGATTAGATGTTGTGGAATAGTAACAAAGCAGATACACAATACTGCTGGTGTGGAAGAAACAATGTGAACTGGTTGGGCCAATGATCCTGATTTTTTTATAGTCTATTTAACATTCATTGATCTCTGTTCTAGAGGGTTAGTGGCCCTTCCATGACCAGTAGTTGGACCAGAGTTATCATGGGATGGGGACAAAAACCAAAGTACTGCCGATACTAGAACTCTCACAAACAGAAACTGATAGAGATACTCTGTAGGTCAGGCAGCATTGATCAAAAAAACACAAAATACTTGAGCTTTCAGAAAGTGGAGTTGAGGCCACAAATGGAGCAGCCACAATCTTATCGAATGGTGGAGCAGGCTCAAAGGGCCAAATGGCCTACTCCTGCTTCTAAGTCCCATATTCCTAAAATTGTTCCTCACAACAGACTTTCAATTTGCAAAAGTTGAGGATACAGTGCAAAGTAAACACTGGACTTTACAATTACAATTAACAGTGAAGGAGCAAGAATTCAGCTTGTAGCTTCCCACTGATTCACTCTCCAGTTCCCCAACTCATCTGCTGGTTCACAGATTCACTGTGGACTGTCTTGTGCAGGTGGTATCTTTGAATGTATTGTTAACATTCGTGTTGGGGATTCATTAGGATGAATTCACTAAGGTCCCCATCAATTCTCCAAGAGACAGGATAACTGCAATCTGATTGTGCTCAATGACATCTACAGGATGGAATTTCGTTTGCAAATGCATCAATCTCTGCAATAATTTTTTGAAGCTCTGATTCTGAGATTTGTGGCTCTGCTAGCCCTCTCTCATAAATCTCTCCAGGCCATTCCACTCTGAGCAGAGAAGGCTGCTCCTACATACTCTCCACCTCAATGCTCTCGCCTCCAATCTGGACTCTCCCTGGTGTCCCAACTTGCCCTCTGATGGAGGTGGAGGTCTCTGGATGAAACTCTCTCTGCCAGATTCCTCCCTCTGCCAGTCATGGGTCTGCACCTGGGCCAGGCCACCCACAGGTACAGATAAAGCAGGTTGATGGGGGTGTTCGCTCAGGCTTGCCTCGCTCCATGACTATTTCCACCCCCAGATGTGCCCAGGGAGGGGGCGCACAGCGTTCATTGGTTTCCATGACCACTGGACGGGATACAGGGAACAAAATGATAATTTGAAATGTTTTATCTTAATTTTATTATAATTTGGAATTCATTGTTTGTGCCTTTTCAAAACAGGGGCACTCATGGTCCCAGGGCTTAAATGTTTCGGATTGAGGATTTAATCATCCTAATTGATTAATCAGAAGTATTGAGATGTTATCAGATTCAATTTGAGGAAATTTAAAGAACCCAACAGCAATGACATCATGGGATAACCATCCAAACCTCTTTATTCCAAAGCTCTGATTGGCTCTGGGTATCACACTCCACAGCCCCTCTCCCTCATTGGTGTCTTGATTCATGGGAGATTCCTGACTGGCTATCAATGATTGTCAATCACCCTTGGTAACGTCATTCTATGTTTGAATGCAGGATGCCCCCAGTGGTATAAATACAAGGGTTTGTGCAGGAAATGGGCAGGTTGTTGTTGGAGCTTAGGATTTACTAATAGTAAAGATTAAGATGGCTTCCCAAGTGTATCAGAACTACCATGGTCCCATGCGGATGCTGCTAACAAGCAGATCAACCTGGAGCTCTATTCCTCCTATGTTTACCTCTCCATGGTGAGTTTTATATTTTTGGGGGTCCTGTTTCAAAATTAAGTATGTGGCATCATTGTATCTGTGGTTTGTATTCCTCTTGAGGTCAATTCAGGGCATTAGAGTATATCTCTAGCATAGTTTTCATCCAGTGTATGCATGTTAAGATATCCCACTCGCCTCCTTACCAATACCTGCTCTAGAATGGCGGTGTTCTATTTGGAAGTGTTGATATCTCAAACCTGACTCTTGAGGGTTGGTTATAATTAAAAATTCAGATGCTTAAACTTGGATTGAAACAATTAAAGAGTTAGTTTTCTTTTCTTTCTAATTGGTGTTGAGAATCCTTTTTTATTAATTTTCCTCACCTGAGGCTCTAAGTAATAGAATATTAAATTGCTTAATTTGAAAGGTTTTGCTTTTTATCTCCCACATTGCTCATCCTAGACCTCCACCTACAAACAAAAGGGTGTTCTGTTGCTAAACTGACCCAAATGCATAACAAAAATTAAATAATACTTTTAAACCAAGAATTCTTAATGAACCCTCGTGTTTTCCATTAATACAACCTCTTTCCTTATTCAGCTACTCCCTAGGGAGATGTTTTGTAATTAGAAAAGATGAATGAAGCAAGCTGAGTTTGAATTGCAGCTAAGTGGCCCTGACAGAACACAAACTGGGCACCAGTGAGCAGATTACTGCTAAGCAAGTGCTGTTTGATAGCACTGTTGATGATCCCTTCCATTACTTTACTGATGATGGAGAGTAGACTGAAAGGGAGGTATTTGGCCAGGCTGGATTTGTCCTGCTTTTTCTGTACAGGACATAACTGGGCAATTTTCCACATAGCTGGGTAGATGCAGAAAAGTATGAGCAATTCTGAACCCCAAAGCTTTCTGACTCAGAAGCAGATCAACATCACTATAGTTATACCCTGTCCCAGCCCCCTTCACCTTCAAAAATTCCTGATTGAGTTGGAAAATTCTATTTTATTCCTCAAAAATATCATAGCATGCAAAAAGTGAGAATTTAAACAAAATAGCATTGTCCTGAACAACTCTTCTTTTCTGTTAGTCTGACGATAATTTTCAACCTTCACCCTGTCTCAAAATACTTTTGCTATATGCAGGGCCTTGGAGAGGGGACAGAAAGAATTTACTAGAATTGTACCAAGGATGAGGTGATGTGGAGAGACTGGAGAAGCTGGAGCTGTTCCTCTTAGAGGAGAGAAAGTTAAGAGATTGATAGAGATATGCAAAATCAGGAAAGGTTTTGAAGAGTAAATGAGGAGCAATCGTTTTTCAGTGGCATAAGTGTTGGCAACCAGAGGGTGCAGATTTAAGATGATTGGCAAAGAACCAGAAGCAACATGGGAAACATTTTTTTTCTCACAAATGAATTGTTGTGATCTGGAATGTTCTGCCTGAAAGGGAGGTGGTGTCAAATTCTGTGGTGACTTAAGAAATTTCGATAAATACTTGAAAGCAAATTACAGGGCAATTGGGAAAGATCAAGGGACTGGGATTCATTAGATAGTTTGTTCTAATAACTGGCAGAGTCAGATTGGGCCAAATGGCCTCCTCCTGAGCATTATTATTCTATGATTCAAAGACTTGAATAACCTACATCAGGTACCTCAAAGCACGGGAGAAGTACCACCAGTGGTCTCTTTGCAAGATCATCCAAATCCAGTGGCAAGAGAGATGGTCCAGGAGCAAACATCCAATCCCAAGCCAGCTTGCCCAGCATTGAGAGGCTAATCACTCAAGTCCAGCTCCGATGGGTGGTACATGTCTGTTGTATGCCTGACGCCAGACTCCTGAAGAAACTACTCTACTTGGAACTCGGTTCAATAGGAGATTCCCAGGAGGACAGCAGAAACTCTTTATAGGGATGTCCTCAAAGGATCCCTGAAGAGGTCAAAAATCCCCGTCGATTCATGGGAGACCCTTTCATTGATTAGCTGAGGGAAGAATATAAAAGCAGGGAGGCTATGCTGAAACTATATAAGTCATTAGTTAGGACACAACTTGAGTACTGTGTGCAGTTCTGGTCACCTTATTACAAGAAGGATATAATTGCGCTAGAGAAGGTACAGAGGAGATTTATGAGGATGTTGCCAGGACTGGAAAATTGCAGCTATGTGGAAAGATTGGATGACTGGGGTTGTTCTCCTTGGAACTGAGGAGGCTGAGGGGAGATTTGATTGAGATGTACAAAATTGTGAGGGGCCTGGATAGAGTAGATGGGAAGGAGCTATTTACTTTAGCATAGAGGTCAGTTACTAGGGGGCATTGATTTAAAGTGAGTGATAGAAAGATTAGAGGGGAGATGAGGAAAAAAAATCACCCAGAGGATAGTGGGGGTCTGGAACTCACTGCTTGAAAGGGCACCAGAGGCAGAAATCCTTGGCTCATTTAAAAAGTGTCTGGATATGTACTTCAAGTGCCATAACCTGCAGAGCTATAGGCCAAGTGATGGGAAGTGCAATTAGACTGGGTGACTTGTTTTTTGGTTGGCGCAGATATGATAATGACTTCTTTACGTGCCATAAACTTTCTACGATTCTATGATCTTTTCACCCTTATACTCCAATCCCTTTGTGACAAAAGCTAACATACCATTTGGCTTCCTAATTGCTTGCTGCACTTGCATGTTAACTTTTTGTGATTCATGGACAAGGACACCCACATCTTTCTGAGTATTAACATTTCCCAGTCTCACTATTCAAAAAACACTCTGCTTGTTTTATTTTTCCTACCAAATTTGGTAACTTCACACCTCAGCACATTATATTCCATCTGCCATGCTTTTTCCCACTCACCAATCTGTCCATATCCCTCTGCAGCCTAATTACATCATTTGGAGTGAATCCAAAATCATCTTAATTCTAATCCATGTTCTTACTGATTCCAGTAGGAATGAAAACTGGGAAAGTTGTATAACAGGTGGGCAATCCTCCCACACACTGAAGGGTATTGTGCACTGGGGCTTGGTCCTGATATATTGTAAGAGGGGAGACAAGGAGCTTTGTTTTTCAAACAGTAAGTTATGATCTGGAATGCACTGCCAAAAAAGGGCAGATTCAATAGTAATATTCAAAAGGAAATTTGATAGATACTTGAAGGGGGAAAAATTGCAAAGCTAAGGGGAAAGAGGAAGGGGAATGGAACTGATTGGACAGCTCTATTTTAAAGAACTGATAGGTACAATAGACTGATTGTATGATTTATGATTCTAGTCTACTTTTGAGGGAGTGCAGCTTTATACAAGATCACCATGTAAAGAATCACTGGATTTAACGCCACCCAACCTGATCCATCCACCTGCACAGATCAATCTAAATGGCATAGACTCTGGATAAACCAGGGATTAGTGGAGTACTTGGAAAGCTGCGAAAGGATTGTGTGTAACTCAGTTCCAAATAAGTTGCATTTTTTGTACAGTTCGGCAACATTTCTGTGAAAACTGTCATAAGGGAGCTCTGTGTTAATGTTCCATTCAATTACGTCCATCTGCCTCTAAAGCCCAATCTACAATGCAATACAAAAACAGAATTACCTGGAAAAACTCAGCAGGTATGGCAGCATCGGCAGAGAAGAAAAGAGTTGACGTTTCGAGTCCTCATGACCCTTCAACAGAACTGAGTGAATCTAAGGAAAGGGGTGAAATATAACTACAATGAAATGTTGCTTTGAACAGTGGAATGTAAGAATGAACTGAAGCCTGTATAGGTGTTCAGCCAAACTGTCTGGTGTGAACTCTGGGTGAACTCTGCTATTCTAATGCAGGAGTCAGGGACCCTAATTGAAAGTACCAAGTCCATGCTAATTTCTAGGTTCTCCTTCCCAGGGAACACCATGGTTTGTCTTCTAAAGGTAATTGAGTACCTCAGGGATTATTTATACCTCTCCGGCAAAAATATTTTGAGGCCTTCAATACCTCGTCTGAATTCCAGCCTCTACATCACCCCAGGTCCCTTTGTATGTTTCTCTGTGCTCTGTTAATTTGTTTGTGTCAGCCATGGCTCAGTGAAACGCTTTTGTCTCTGAGTCAGATGGTTGTGGGCTCAAATCACATTCCAGAGACTTAAGCACCAAGTCCAGGCTGATGCTTCTGTACCATAGTAAGAGAGAGCTATACTGTCAGAGGTGCCGTCTTTTGGATAAACCAAGATCCTGTCTGCTACCTGATATAGATGTAGAAGATCTCACAGCATGATTCAAAGAAGAACAGGTGAGTTTTCCTCGTGTCCTGACTGTAATGTTCAACAGTATAATTGATTTGTTTTTGATTATGTTAGTCTGCTCACTATGCTTGATTGTATCAGCCTGTGGGTGGAGCTAGAGAGCTTAAGTAACTGACAGCAGACAGAAGGTTCCGGAATCTGGCCTGAGGCCTTGAACCGGACTTTATGGCCCTGCCGCAGTGTGTCTCCCCCCACTGGCTGATGTAGTGAGCCATTTAAATCTCCATTCAGTTCAGCAGGACTGTAATATCCCACCAGGAGGGGCTGTAAAATCCTGGCCCCTTGTGTGTAGTAGTCCTGTGATTGATGAGATATTTTAAAGTACTTTCAATTGTCCAATACTGAAGCCCTCTCAGTCTGCGGATGAAGAGGAAGAAGGCAGAAGGTGAAAAGACACCACAAGGGTACTTAATGTATTTTGGGTAGTGGCTGAGCTGGTTAAGTCCTGAAGGGCATATCTACCAGAGTGGGTCACCAGCCACCCTCTTGGCAAGAGAACAAACAGAAACAAAAAAACCTACTGGATGTCACTCTTTCCCATCTACCTGTCACAGATGCATCTGTCTGTGACAGTGGTGGTGGTGTGATCATTAAGTCCATGTGGAGACAACATCCCATCATCACATTGAGGACACAAATACACACAGGCATGAAAAAAGATTGGCAAGTAAAATGAAGGAGAACCCAAAGATGTTTTATCTATGCATTAAGAGTATGAGGATAACTAAGTGAAGAGTAGAATCCATAGAAGAACCAAAAGGTATCCTATGTGTGGTGGCGGAGGATGTGGGTGTGGTTCTTCATGAATACTTTGCATCTGTCTTCACAAAAGAGGAGAAAATGCAGACATTGTAGTTAAGGAGGAGGACCTTAAAGTACTGGATGTGATAAACATGGGAAGAGAGGAAGTATTAAGGGAATTGGCATCCTTGAAAATGGATTAATCACAAGGGCTGGTTGAAATGTGCCCCAGGCTGTTAAAAGAAGGGAGGAAACAGTGGAAGGTCTGACCATCATTTTCCAATCCTCATTGGATACAGTTGTGCTGGAGGAAGATTGGAAGTCTACTAATGTTGTACCTTTGTTTTAAAAAAGGAGCAAGGGATAAACCGAACAATTACAGGCCAATCAGTCTAACCTCAGTAGACAGGATAAACGGACACTTAGAAAGGCACAGAGTAATTAAGGATAAGTCAGCATAGATTGTTAAGGGAAGATTGTGTCTGACTAAGTTGAGTAAATTTTTTTTGAGAAAGTAACAAGGAGGATTGATGAAAGTGCTGTAGTTGATGTGGTCTACATGGATTTTAGCAAGGCTTTTGACAAAGTGTCACATGGCAGACTGGTTAAAAAAATAAAAGCCCACAGGATCCAGGACAATGTAACAAACTGGATACAAAATTGGTTAACTGTTGATGGGTATTTTTGCGACTGGAAGGCTGTTTCCAGTGGGATTCTGTAGGGCTCAGTCCTAGGTTCCTTGCCTTTTGTGGCATTTATTAATGATTTGGATTTAAATGTAAGGGGAATGATCAAGAAATTTTCAGATGACAAAAAATTGTCTGCATTGTTGGTAGGGGGATTGCTGTAGCCTGCAGAAAATATCAATGGATTGGTCAGGTGGACAGAAAAGTGGCAAATGGAATTCAGAATCACAGAATTGTTACTGTACAGAAGGAGGACATTCGGCCCATCATGTCTGCACCGACTCTCCAAATCAGCATTATGAATTAGTGCCATTCTCCTGCCTTTTCCCTGTAACCCTGTGCATTGTTTCTATTCAAATAATCATCTAATGCCCCTTTTGAGTGCCTTGATTGAACCTGTCTCCACCACACCTCCAGGCAGTGCATTCCAGGCCTGAACCACTTGCTGTGTAAAAAGAATTTTTTTTTCTCACGTCACATTTGCTTCTTTTGCAAATCACTTTAAACCTGTGCCTCTCGTTTTCGATCCTTTGACGAGCGGGAACAGTTTCTCCCTATCTATTCTGTCCAGTCCTCTCATGATTTTGAACACCTCCTATCAAATTTCCTCTTAACCTCCTCTTCTCCAAGGAGAACAGTCCCAACCTCTCCAATCTATCTTCATAACTGGAACCATTCTTCCAAACCTCTTCGGCACTCTCTCCAATGCATTCACATCCTTCCTTTGGTGTGATCCCCGGAACTGTACACCATGCTCCACCTGAGGTCTAACTGACTGGACAGGTTTCAACAAGAAACAGAAACTTCATTACAGAGCTTTTCAGATGCTACATGCTGGAACAGGACTCTTGTCAGGAAGCCCTGCCCCCAGATTATCCATGCTTAGAGCTCATTGGTTGGAGCCTCCAAGAACATCATGTGTCTCCCTGATAGACATCAGGAGAGGCTATACCTTCAGTTACTACATTTCCTCCCGCTTTAGATTTTACAATTTCTATTTACAGAGAACATTTGAATATACAACAGCATGTAAAAATACACAACTTCAGGTGATTAAAGATTTAACTCTCTGAGATGTTTTCCTTATTCGGTTAGAGTGGCATATCTCCACCACTTGAGGTTCCCCACAGGACTGACATGATCAGGAACTGCAGCACAAGATACCTCATTAGAAAGTGGCAGTTCACAGTTTGGAAACTCTACAGGGAGATCGAGCACATCCATTCTAGGTTGATCTGTCACCTCAGGGATTGATAGTTCAACGTTAATCACAGGCAGAATAGTTGGTTGTTGGAGTGTCTCTCAATCATGAATATGGTCCATATGTTTTTGAAAAATCCTGTCTTCCATTTCCACCTGGAAGGATAAGGGTCCAGTTTCTGAGACAAGGGCTCCAGGAACCCAACAAAGTCCACTTCCAATATTCTAAATGAAAACTGTGTCTCCTACAGTGAATGTGTGAGCTTTCCTGTGTATATCGTGATTCAATTTTTGATTACTCTGATTCCTTTCTAACTTCCCCTCTAGGTTTGGAAACACCAGGCTTAACCTTGTACGTAGGCAGTGTTTCATCACTAATTCAGGCAGTGCTGTACCCGTATGTGGCATTGTATGATAACTGAGAAGAAAGCAGGAAAGTTTTTTCTAGAGTACTTTCTGATAACCTCCTCATTCCAGAGTTGAAAGTTTGCACAGTTGAGTGACGGTGGGTTTGTTTTAATATGTCTGATCCATTTAAATTCATGTATCTCTGAAGCTCTGCATTGGTACAGACTGTACCATTATCAAAAAAGGTAGGTCATGTATGCTAAAACAATTACATTGCTTCTCGGTAATTGCGCACAATGTCGAAGATCCAGCTTCATACACATACATCCATTTAGAATGTGCATCCATGATCAACAAAAACATTGTACCTGATAATAGTCCTGCATAATCAATGCATAGGCTACCACAGGGTCAGCCAGGCCACTCCCATGAATGCAGTGGAGCTGGAACAGGCAACTTCTATTGTTACTGACAATGGAGGCAGTGCTTGACTATACTTTCAATGTCACTGTCAATGACTGGCCACGAGACGTAACTTAGCACAAGAACTTTCATCTTCGATATGTCTGGATGCGCACTGTGAAGCTCTGTCAAGAGTGGCTCTCTTCCTTGCGAAGGGACAACAACTCTTGATTGCCACAACAAAACTCCATCTTGACAACGAAACTCTGTTTTACAACCGTGGAATGGTTTCATCTCAGAATCAGAATCACACAGTGCAGAAGAGGCCCTTCGGCCCTTCGAGTCTGCAACGACACGTGAAAAACACCTGACCTACCTACCTAATCCCATTTACCAGCACTTGGCCCATATCTTTGAGTGTTATGATGTGTCAAGTACTCATCCAGGTACTTTTTAAATGATGTGGGGCAACCCGCCTCCACCACCCTCCCAGGCAGTGCATTCCAGACCGTCACCACCCTCTGGGTAAAAAAGATTTTCCTTACATTCCCCCCACCCCCCACAAATCTCCTGCCCCTCACCTTGAACTTAATGTCCCCTTGTGACTGATCCTTCAACTAAGGGGAACAGCTGCTCCCTATCAACCTTGTCCATGCCCCTTATAATCTTGTACACCTTGATCAGGTCACCCCTCAGTCTTCTCTGCTCCGATTGAAAACAACCATTGTCTACCCAACCTCTCTTCATAACTTAAATGTTTCATCCCAGGCAGCATCCTGGTGAATCTCCTCTGCACCCCCTCTAGTGCAATCACATCCTTCCTATAATGTGGTGACCAGAACTGCACACAGTACTCCAGCTGTGGCCTCATCAAGGTTCTATACAACTCCAACATGACCTCCCTACTTTTGTAATCTATGTCTCGATTGATAAAGGCAAGTGTCCCATATGCCTTTTTCATCATCCCACTAACATGCCCCTCTGCCTTCAGAGATCAATGGACACACACGCCAAGGTCCCTTTTGTTCCTCAGAACTCCCTAGTATCATGCTGTTCATTGAATACTTCCTTTGTCAAATTACTTCTTCCAAAGTGTATCACCTCTCACACTTTTCAGGGTTAATTTCCATCTGCCACTTATCTGCCCATTTGACCATCCTGTCTATATCTTCCTGTAGCCCAAGACACTCAACCTCACTGTTAACCACCCGGCCAATCTTTGTATCATCCGCAAACTTACTAATTCTACCCCCCACATAGTCATCTATGTCGTTTATATAAATGACGAATAATTGGAGACCCAACACAGATCCCTGTGGTGTGCCACTGGACACTGACTTCCAGTCATTAAAGCATCCTTCTGTCATCACCCTCTGTCTCCTACTACAAAGCCAATTTTGAATCCACCTTATCAATTTACCCTATATCCCATGTACATTTGCCTTCTTTATAAGTCTCCCATGTGGGACCTTGTCAAAGGCTTTGCTGAAATCCATATAAACTACTTGAACTGTACTACCCTCATCTACACACCGGTCACCTCCTCAAAAAATTCAATCAAATTTGTTAGGCATGACCTCCTTCTGACAAAGCCATGCTGACTATCCCTGATCAAACCTTGCCTCTTCAATAGTTTCCCTACCAATGACGTGAGACTCACTGGCCTGTAGTTCCCTGGCTTATCTCTACAACCCTTCTTAAATAGCAGAACCACATTAGCTGATCTCCAGTTCTCTAGCACCTCACCTGTGGCCCGGATACTGATGCTAGTGAATTTGGCCATGCTTGCAAAGCAAGCTCTCTGACTTTTGACATAATTGGATCTCTGTGCATCCAATTTCTAATTTGCTTCTCACACACAGGCGAAGAATCCAAGAAATTCAGTATTAGCACAACTTCTTGGGGCACTGGAACACTGGAGCTCCCTGGTAACAGGAGGCAACTGAGTGCGTCCTCATTTGCAATATGTAAGCCAGGAAGGTGCATAAACGTATATTCATTCGCAGATAATATCAAAGCCCAACATTATATTCTTGCTGATGAAATTGACGGAATGGCCTTATCCTCACTGAATAAACCCATTAATGGTTTGTGGTCCGACACAATGGTGAAATGTTGTCCATGTCGGTACTGGTGGAATTCCTTCACTCCGAATATCACCAATAAACCTACCTTTTCTAGCTGGGAATAACCCTTCTTGACTGTGGAGAAGGTTCTCGCAACATAGCCAATAGGCCTTTCTGATCCATTTTCCATTCTGTGATAACACAGCCCTACACCATAAGGAGAGGCATCACATGTTAATACCAACTCTTTCAATGGGTCTTAGTGTACCAATAAACAGGACAAATGCAACAGTTTCTTTACTTTCACAAGTAAACTTCTTCCTTCTTCCTGTTGTGAATTCTACGACCAATGATTAATTTTTACCAACAAGTGTAATGGTGCTAACACAGTTAATAAGTTTGGCAAGAAGCAGCTTTGATTGTTGATCATACCCAGGAAAGATTTTAATTTTGGTTCCATTGGATGGTGAGGGTGCATCTTTTATTGCCTGAACTTTCTTGCTACTAGATGCAAACTCATGGCATCCACCCTGTGAACCAGTTAAATAATTTCTGTTGCTTGGATTGGACGTTTTTGTTTCTTTAACCATACACCAGCGTCTATGAATGTTCTTAGCACCTCCTCCAGGTTGGCCAAGTGTTTGGTCTCAGTTGACCCTGTTTTCTAGGTATATGACCACTCGGAAGTCCTTGCAAGAGGCTCTCTATTGCCCTTTGGAAGGTAAGGCATGCAGACAATGCTCCAAAGGGTAGGTGAATATACTGATAAAGACCCTTTTATGTGTGCATGCGTGTGTGCGTGCATTCACGTATCCTGTAGACATGCTATCCAGCTCTAATTGTTGGTAAGCATCGCTCATATCCAGTTTTGTATAGGATTTGCCTCCAGCTAGCTTTTACATATAAGTCATCTATCCTTGGAATAAAACTTATATAGTTTTGCTGCCTTGTTTATGGTCAATTTATAGTCTCCGCAAACACGTATGGCTTGTTCAGGCTTAACCACTGGAACTATGGGTGCTGCCCATTCCGAGAATTGGACAGGTTGGATGATCCCAGTTTTTCTAACCGGCACAGTCCTGCACTCACCTTATCTTTCAACGCATTAGGCACGGGCCTGGCCTTAAAGAAATGTGGTGTTACTTGAGGATCCACATATGTTATTGCTTACAAGCCTTTTAACTTCCCTAATTCATCCCAAAAGCAGTTCAGGAACTCCTCTTGTTTTCAGGTGAAATATTTCAGACCAGTCAAGCTTGATTTTCTGTAGCCAGTCTCGGCCCAGAAGATTAGGTCCTTTTCCTGTCACTGTTATCACTGAAAGCTGGGCTGTCTGTTGCCTATAAGACATTGGTACTGTTGTGATGCTCTTTACCTGAATAGATTCTCCAATGTATGCCTTCAATTTAATAGTTGTCAGCTCCAGATTTAGTGGTTGGGTCCCTTCATTTAGGTATTTAAATGTGTGCTCTCCCAGCACTGTGGTTGAGGCTCCTGTATCCACCTTCATTATTAGCGGCTTCCCATTAACTTGGATTGTGACAGTGATGGGTTCGGTTTTCACAGCTGTTACGTTATACAGGGAATAAGCGTCAGTGTCGGCAGCTTCAGTCTCTGCGGTCTTCTTCAATCCAGTCATGTAGGTTTGCTGCTTTACAGGCTGTTTCGACTTTGCCCAGCATTGCCTTACTACATGACCTTTCTTACGGCAGTAGTGGCATTTTGCCTCCATGAATCAGCAGGTGTCTGGTCCATGGTCACCCCCACATCTATAACAGGTTAACCTCAGAGTCGCTGCTGAAGTGTTTCCACTCGGCCTTATCATGTTTCTCACAGCGGACATTGCTACTCACTTCACTGCTGTGGCTCTGGTTTTTGTGCCATGCTCGGCGGTAGGTTCCTGCCCCACATGAAGAACAATGCCATGTTGTCCGTGTTGTAAAACCTGTGAGTCTCTTGCAGCACTTTCCATGATGAGGGAGGTTTCCAGGGCGAGCATCAAGTCAATGTTGACCTCGGTGAGTAAACGGCCCTGAACTCCACAAACTAATCGGTCCAGCAGCAAATCATTGAGTCCCCGAAGTCACAGTTTTCTGTCAACTGCTTCAGCTTCACTACATAGGTTGTGATGAATTCTCCCGGGGCCCTAACTCTGGGATTAAATTTAAACCGTTGCATTATTACCAATGGCTTCAGCTGGAAATGTGTTTTCAGAAGGTCCACTAATTAATTACGGGGTTTAGAATTGGGTGCATTCGGGGTGTCAGGCTGTGGATGAGATTCTATGTTTTGCTACCGCATACACTCAATGGATTGCTTTCCACTTCTCCTACGCGATAATTTCATTCACTATGAAATAAAATCCAAGGCGGTCTACGCACTGGCTCCAGTCTTCCATAGTCATAACATAAGGATCGATGCTGCTGAAGAGTGGCATGACTGGTGAGTTATCTTTTCTTTTATATTAAAATTTGATGTACTCACGTTTAACAAGGTGAGGTGCAGCATTGGAGCTATTTTACCCTCATCACCAAATGTAATGGCTTGACGGACCGGATAGGTTTCAACAAGAAACAAATAATCTTTATTACAGAGAGCTTTTCAGATGCTACATGCTCGATCAGGACTCTTATCTGGAAGCCCTGCCTACTGGATTACCTTCACTTAGACCTCATTAGTCACAGAATCCAAGCACATCACATGACCCCTGATGGCCAGCAGGAAAGGCTGTACCTTCAGTTACTACATCTAACTAGTATCTTATAAAGGCTCAGCATAACCTCCTTTCTCTTATACGCTATGCCCCAATAAATAAAGCCCAGGATATTGTAAGCTTTATTAATTGCTCTTTCTACCTGTCCTGCAATCTTCAATGGTCTATGCACATACACACCATCGTCCCTCTGCTCCTGCACCCCGTTAAGAATTATACCCCTTATTTTATATTGTCTCTCCATATTCTTCCTACCAAAATGCATCACCTCACTTCTCTGCATTGAACTCCATCTGTCTACCACCAACTTGTTTATGTCCTTTTTGAAGTTCTACACTGTCATCCTCACAGTTTACAATGCATCAATGTTTTGTATCATCCAAAAATTCTGAAATTGTCCGCTGCACACCAAGATCTGTACTATTACTATATATCAAGGAAAGTAAGTCCCATTACCAACCTTCCTCCAGCCTGAAAAATATCCATTTTCCTATTACTCAGCCAATTTTCTATCTAGGTTGCTCCTGTTCCTTTTATTCCATGAGTTACATTCAACCCAGTGAAGTGTGTGGTGATCTTTTTTGACAATGGAATACACAATAAATGGGAGGATACTGAGAGGTGTAGAGGAAGTGAGAGCCCTTGAAGTGAATGTCCACAGGCCCCTGAAGGTAGCAGGACAGGTCATTAAGGTGGTTAAGAAGGCATATGGAATCCTTTCATTTATTAGCCGAGGTATAGAATATAAGAGCAGGGAGGTTATACTGGAACTATATAAAACACTAGTTAGGTCACAACTTGAGTACTGTGTGCAGTTCTGGTCACCTCATTACAGAAAGGATGTAATTGCGCTAAAGAGGGTACAGAGGAGATTTACAAGGATTTTGCCAGAACTGGAAAATGGCAGCTATGAGGAAAGATTGGATAGGCTGGGGTTGTTCTTCTTGGAACAGAGGATGCTGAGGGGAGATTTGACTGAGATGTACAAAACTGTGAGGGGCTTGGATAGAGTGGATGGCGAGGGCCTATTTACTTTAGCAGAGAGGTCAGTGACATGGAGGCATAGATTTAAAGTAGTTGGTAGAAAAATTAGAGATGAGGAAAAATAAATTTCACCCAGAGGATTGTGGGAGTCTGGAACTCACTGCCTGAAAGGGTTGCAGAGGCAGAAACCCTCAACTCAGTTAAGAGGTGTCTGGATAGGCAGTTCAAGTGCCGTAACCTGCAGGGCTATGGACCAAATGCTGGAAAGTGGGATTAGGCTGGGTGGCTCGTTTTTTGGACAGCACAGGCATGATGGGCAGAGTGGCCTCTTTCTGTGCTGTAAGGTTTCTAAACTTTTAAAATATTTGAAAAGGAGAAATGTGAAGTGATGTGGGCAGAGGTGGGGGAGTGGCAGTATGTGAATTGCTCCTTAGGAGAGCCAGCACAGGCATGATGGGCTGAATGGCCACCTCCTGTGCTGTAACGATTTTGTAACACCCTCCATTATGTTGTATGGCACTACCGCCACACTAAAATGGGATAGATTCAGAACAGATCCTGCAGCTCAAAACTGGGTATCCATGAGACGCTGTGGGATATCAGCAGCAGAATTGTATACAACCACGATCTTAACTTCATGGTCCACCCCTCCCTCTATCATTACCATCAAGGCATTGGATACTGCAAAGATATCAGCCCCGCAAGGAGCCCCATTACTTGAAGCCTACCCCTTTACTGCCTTTTGAGGCCTCACATTCAATCCTCTGGTCACCTGCAGCGGCAGAGCGCCCCACAACAGGGAGACGCAGTGACCCATCCAATCTCATGGGCTCTTCCTCTATTAGTGTCACCACCATGCTAACAGCAGATCCACCTCTAGCCTGATGGCATTCCCTGACATTCTGAATGTACTGCTCCTATAAGCATGAGCATGGGCAATGTCAGTGCTGTCTTTTGGGGCTTCTGTGCTGCTCACCCTGAGGCAGTGAAAACAAATACAGCACCGTGCTGTTGGGATGACATAATGAAGCAGCCACTTAGCCATCTCAATACAGCATTCACCCATGCTGGGGCATGATACTGGGTGCCTCAATGTTAACATTGATGCCTGGTACTGCCCCATGCATGGGTCAACCACCTGGCCTCAGATGTCATGGGCACCTAACATTTAATACGGGGTTCCCAGTTGCCAACGGTTAACGACACCCACCTTTCCAGGCAACAGCAGATCATTAAATCTCTTTGTGCACTGGACCCAAGTTCTGTCAATGACACCTCGGCTGCTCACACACCATGCCTTCTTGGTGACACTGGAAAGAAGATCTGCCTCCTTTTGCAGACTATTTCCAAAAGTGCCTTTCGGGATGTGTCACAGAAGAGTGGGGTGACTCTTCCTCTTTCTCCCACCATCCCTATCCTGCCTTCCCAGCTATTCACCCCCTCCTCCTTGTCTCCAGGTTCAAGCTGGCTGACTGCTATACAGATGCATTTACATATTGCAGATGATTTGCTGGCACTAGGACCTGCCCACTATCGAATGGCTCCCTCGCTGGTAGCCCCTTCACTGGCTGCTGATGGTAAAATGCAGGGGGATTTCCTGCTGCCTACCCGTGTGTGTCATGTGTGACATGCATCCCAATCTGATGTTGGAACCGTCGGTATAACAGTTAGCTCCTGGCTATTAGCTCAGAGCTATGTCCTACAAATGGTATTCTGGCATCTACTGCCATTCTTACTGCAGCGGTCATTTTGAGGAGGAAACCCTGTAAATGATGCATCTTACATCCATTTCTTGTATCAATGTCTCCAGTGCTGCTTCAGCTGCCATCCTTACTTGGTCTGGCGTAACTGACTCCAGCCACACACCAATGTGGTTGACTCTAAACTGCCCTCTGAAATGACCTAGCAAGTCACTCAGTTATATCAAACCACTAAAATGTCTAAAATGAAAGAAACAGGACAGACCATCCAGCATTGAACAAAGAACAAAGTGACTTAAGCACCGGAAATGACAACAGCAATCTCGGCCCTGTTGACCCTGCAAATCCTTGTAATAAACTTGAGTTACCAGGCAGGTTTCTTGTAAGAGACAGTAAAATTTATTTACAGAGCTCCTGATGAAGCTGCATGCTTGTTCTGAGATCAAGGCTAGGAAGCTCCACCCCTAAGATTACCCGCCCTTAGGGCTAATTCGTCGGTACAGTTACATGATCCGCATAATGGTATGAAAGGCTTAACTTACAATTATTACATTCCTCCCCATTTAATTTTATTTTACCACTCTTATTTACCAAAATATCTTAACCCATATTATATACAAATATATAAAGTTCTTGCAATTATAGATTGTCTTTGAGGTGGCTTTCTGATTTGGGTAGAGCGACACAACTCTACAACTTGAGATTCTTCCATTGGATCAACTTGACCAGGAACTACCGCATCAGGGGCATCCCTAGACAATGGCAATTCAGAACTATTTACTTCAACAAAGGCATCAGGTATGTCTATTCTTTGTTGATCTGGCACCTCAGGGATCAAATCGATTTCAGGTGGATTAACTGGTTGTTGGGGTGTGTCCCAACTCCTGAGATGATCCATGTGTTTCCTAACAATCTTGTTTTCCGCTTCCATTGGGTATGATAAAGGTTCTGTTTCAGAGATGAGTGCACCAGGAACCCATCATGGTCCAGTTGCAAAGTTTCACACAAAATCTGTATCCGCCCACAGTAGATTTCCGATCTTTACTGTGAACATCATGATTCACTTTCTGACTGCACTGGTTATTTTCCACCTTCTGCTCTAAATTCTGGAATATTAGACTCAACCTTGTATGAAGTTGGCGCTTTGTTAGCAATTCGGAAAGTGTTGAACATTTAAACCCTGAGTGAGGAGTCATGTGATAGTCAAACAGAAATCTTGAAATTTGTACTTCTAGTATGCCCATGGATAATTTCTTCCTGCCTGTTTTAAAGGTTTAAACTGCTCTTTCTGCTAACCCATTGGATGAAGAATGATACGGTGCTGTCCTGACGTGCTTAGTCCCATTTAGGTTTATGAATCTCTGGAATTCAGTGCTAGTGAAAACAGTACCATTGTCCAACACAATAACTTCTGGTAGGCCATGTACACTAAAACGTTGGTACAGCTTTTCAATAGTTGCACATAATGTCGGTAAACTCATTTCATACACATCCATCCACTTAGAATGTGCATCGATGATCACTAAAAGCTTGGCACCTATAAATATGGTCTAACCCAGGGTCGACCAGGCCCCTTCCATGGATGCAGTGCAGCTGAAATGGGCAACTTCTGTTGTTGCTGACACTGGAGACAGTGTTTAATCATTTTTTCTATATCACTGTCTATACCTGACCACCAGATACAGCTTCACACAAGCATCTTCATTTTCAAAATACCAGGATGCGCACTATGAAGCTCCAACAATAATAGTTCTCTTCCTTACAAAGGGATGACGACTCTTGCTCCCCATAACAAGATACCATCTTGACAACTCAGTTCAGATTTACAGACACAGAATGGTTTTAATTCTTCAGGGACTTGTGCTTTTGACCATCCTTGCAATGCCTGTTCTTGGACTCCTGATAAAATTGGATCCCAATGTGTCCAATTCTTTATCTGTTTCACACAGACCGGGGAGGAATCCAGGAAATTCAAAACAAGTACTACCTCTTGAGGTACTGGAGCATGTATAATGCTACCTGGCAAAGGAAGACAACTGAAGGAGTCTGCATTTGCTATATGCACACCCAGATGGTGCATACAAATGTACTCGTATGCTGACAAAAATCAAAACGCATCTTTGAATTCTAGCAGAAGCTATCGGTGGGATTGCCTTATCTTCACTAAATAAACCCAATAGTGGCTTGTGATCTGACATTATGACGAAGTGTCGACAATGCAAATACTGAGGGAACTTCTTTACTCCAAATATGATAGATGAACCCTCTTTTTCAATTTAAGAGTATCCTTTCTTGGCTGTAGAAAGGGTTCTGGATACATATCTTATTGATCTTTCCGTCCATCCTCCATCTTGTGTGACAATACTGCTCCCACTCCATAAGGAGATGTATCACAAGTGAGTATCAATTCCTTAGATGGGTCATAGTACACTAGCAGACACGATGAGTGCAAAAGTTTCTTAACTCTTATGAAGGCTTCTTCCTGCTGTGCCTTCCAGGACCATCTGTGGTTCTTCTTCAATAAAAAGTGTAAAGGGGCTAATACTGTAGATAGATTAGGCAAAAAGCAACTGTAATAATTCATCATGCCCAAAAAAGACTTGAGCTTAGTGATGTTGGTAGGAGATGGCGCTTCCTTGATTGCCCTGACTTTCTCCTCTAATGGATGCAACCCTTGGGCATCCACTCGATGACCCAAATATCAGACTTCAGTTGCCTGAAAAGGACACTTCTCTTTTTACAAATGTGCACCAGCCTCCAAAAAATCTCTTCAGAACCCCTTCTAGATTGGCCAAATGCTCTGCTACCATTCATCCTGTGATCAGGACATCATCCAGGTACACTACTACTCGGGGAAATCTTTGCAAGAGGCTTTCTATGTTTCTTTGCCATATCATCTGCCTATGAAATTTTCCAAAGGGTAGATGTGTATACTGCTACAGGCCCTTATGCATGTTTATGGTGACATACCCTCTAGATGTGTGGTCCAGCTCTAGCTGTTGGTATGCATGGCTCATGTTCAGTTTAGTGTAGGGTCTTCCTCCTGCAAGTTTAGCGTACAAATCTTCAATCCTTGGGATTGAATATTTGTCTAATTTCAAACATGGATGAAAGAGCTGAACTCCCAAGGTGAGGTGAGAGTGACTGCCCTTGACACCAAGGCAGCATTCGACCGAGTGTGGCATCAAGGAGCCCTAGCAAAACTGGAGTCAATGGGAATCAGGGAGAAAACTCTCCACTGGTTGGAGTCATACCTAGCACGAAGGAAGATGTTTATGGTTGTTGGAGGTCAGTCATCTCAGCTCCAGGACATCACTGCAGGAGTTCCTCAGGGTAGTGTCCTAGGCCCAACCATCTTCAGCTGCTTCATCCATGACCTTCCTTCCATCATAAGGTTAGAAGTGGGAATGTTCGCTGATGATTGCACTATGTTCAGCATCATTCACGACTCCTCAGATACTGAAGCAAACTGTGTCCAAATGCAACAAGGCCTGAACAATATCCAGGCTTGAGCTGACAAGTGGCAAGTAACATTCACGCTACACAAGTGCCAGGCAATGACCATCTCCAACAAGAGAGAATCTAACCATCGCCCCTTGACATTCAATGGCATTACCATCACTGAATCCCCCACTATAAACATCCTAGGGGTTACCATTGACCTGAATCCCTCACTTTCAACATCTTGGGGGTTACCATTGACCAGGAACTGAACTAGACTAGCCATATAAATACTGTGGCTACAAAAGCAGGTCAGAGGCTAGGAATCTTGCAGCGAGTAACTAACCTCCTGACTCCCCAAGGCCTGTCCGCCATTACAAGGCACAAGTAAGAAGTGTGATGGAGTACTCTCCACTTGTCTGGATGAGTACAGCTCCCACAACACTGAAGAAGCTCGACACCATCCAGGACAAAGCAGCCGCTTGATTGGCACCAAATCCACAAACATTCACTCTCTCCACCATCTTCAGCCTTTCCTTCATTGTGGTTGGGTCAAAATCTTGGGGGAACTCCCTTCATAACTGCACTTTGGGTGTACTTACACCACATGGACTGCAGTGGTTCAGGAAGCCAGCTCACCACCAGCTTCTCAAGGGCAATTAAGGATAGGCAATAAATTCCAGCAAAGTCCACATCCCATGAATGAATTTTTAAAAAAGTGAGTCACACTTAACAGGCCTTCATTTTCTAGAGATCCCAGAGCACTGACCCCTGACTCATTCTGTACTTGGATTAAATTACTACTTATTCGTTTAAATGCTGCTTAGATTCTGAATAGAGGCAGAGACTCCGTATGCCAGTGCACTGTGTAAACAGGAGCTTGTAGAATTTATATACAATTGAATAAACATTAATGCCAGTCAGTAAGATTGGGGATTAATAGGCAGGGAAATTTTCTCCTGAAAAGCTAATAGAACACACTGTTAGCCGCCAAGAAGCCAGGAAAAACCCAATTGCAAGCCACCGAGGGTCTAATTATTTTAAATTAAAGCTTTGACAGATGTGAGTATACACATTTGGTTTGTGTGAACCAAGGGAATGATTCCTGACGCTTGTTGAAGTACACCTACAGACCGAGAATATATTTAGACAGAGCTTTAATCCACAACAATTTCAGGCAATTCAGTCTGAATTCAGAACCTTGTTCATTTTGAAACATATTGAGGAGAGGCAGACACTGAGAGTCAACAGTCAAAAATAGGATTAAAGCAAACACCAATAATGATCTTGTTGCATTTGAGAGACGGTGGGCAGAATTTTCTCACCGTGAAGTGTGGTGGTGGGCGGTGTTTGTAGTGCCCACTCCGCTGGCAGGAATGGCGACAACTCGTGCCTGATTCTGCACTTGGAGGGTCATTAATTATGCAGAGGTCTGTATTGGTCCAAATCACCTGAAGGGTTGGGAGCTGATTCTCCTGCCTGCCGTCAGCTGGCGAGTTCCAAGCTCGTGGCACCATTTTGTAAGGCCTGTCCAACACAGACTCTCACTCTCTCCAGTCCACTAAAGATGTCTGGCAGCTGGAAGAGGAAGATCGAGAGCCGGAACAGGAAGGCAGCACCCAGCTTAACACACCAGGCCCTCCAGGCCTTGATCAGAGGGTTGCAGGTGCACAGGCAAGTGCTCTATCCCAGAGATGGCTGCAGGAAGTACAGCAGCCTCACCTCTCCAGCCTGGGACACCATGGCAGGACACAGCGGCTGGGCACCCGCACCAAAGTGCCATCCAGTGCAGGAAAAGGATGAAGGGCCTCATCCGCTCCACCAGGGTAAGTCAGCCTTCAAAACCCTCCAATATCAAACTTGCATCATGCACTCAAATGGTGACTCTCTTCAGGGATTGTGGTGGCCTAGACAACTATAGGGAGCCCACTTAGTACTGAAACGGTTAATGGAGAAATTGAATTAAATGCTTAGGCCTAAGAGAAAAATACTGCAACCTTGAAGAACAATACCATCTTGTCTGACTACTATAGGATGAGCCCTGAGACATTCCATGTGTCTCTGTCTCGGGCCGAATGTAATCAAAGTTGTGATAACCAAGTGTGTAGGCACTGCACCTGTTTTGTAGGAATGGAAATTAACTAAAACATGGATTTGTCAGTTAACGTGTGCAAATAAGTGGATTGAGATGTGCAAAATTTACTGATTGGTTGTAAAATGCTTTTAAGCAAGTGTTTTTGTATTCTGCTTTGAGACGGCACTCTCATTGTATTGTTCTCCCTTGTGCGCAAGTAATAAATGGGGTTTCTATGTACGAAATGATGCCTCGGTGTGATTAATCTCCGACCGTTTTTGGAGGTCCCACCGAGATGACCAATCCTGGGGGTTGAGTCATGGAGTTCCAGCGTTAGGACCTCGCGGTTCAAGGACTCCTCAGTCCGCGGCAGCCCCATTTGGGCTTCTGGGGTTCATTGACCTGCAATCTGCCTTTGCCTGCCTGTGGCTGACTCTCAGGGTAAGTTATCTATTTAAATATTTGGGAGATTAATTTGGCTAGTAATATGATATAAGTAGTAATAGTTTTCCCAGGGGTTTGAGTCCCCTGCAAGTGAAAAGTAAGTAATTTTTGTGTTTTTTTTTAGTATGTGTATATTATTAAGTAAAAATTGGAAAAATGGCATCGAAGAAACCCAGGTTCCCCCTTTGAAGGGAACCCCAAATGCTTATATGTATGCCCATTACAGTCCTGAAATTGCCCAATATGTTTCTGATTGGGTTAAATGGACTCAAGATAAAGGAGAGAGCTTCCCACCAGCTGGAACTTTTAATCGGGACAGAATTGAGCACTTATAATATGTTTTAAAGGAGGTAAATAGTCCGCTACTGAATTTTCTGTAACTTAAAAAAAAATGAATTGATCTAAGTTACAAGAGCTGTTTGTGTTGAGAGAGAGAGAAAGGGTAACCCTAGGGGGTTAAGAAGCAATTGACAAGCAGCAGCAGAGGAAATGTGAGCTTTCATTAGTTTGAAGGTCCCTATAGATGGAGCCTTCAAGATCCCTTTATTCCCCACTGCTACTCGAAGCTTCGTTTAGAGTTAAGTTCAATATTATAGGAGTATCGATACACACCTTTATCTATGTGTTTGTTTGTCTGCAATGAAGCATTTGTATGTGAGCTTTAATGTGTTTTATTCCCTGAATTGTCTTTTGTGTGTGTAGTTGTTCTTCCTTACATTGTCTTTTGTGTGTGTGGTTGAGCACTTTAGAGTCGAAAGTCCTTTATTAGATTAAAGGAAAAGTTTATTCAAACATTCCAAAGTTTTGAGTACAAGGTTTGAGTTGAGATTTCTGGCAAAAATCGTAATTTGAAGGTAGTGTACAGATAAAACAGGGCTTGCCTTTGTTTGAGATGGACCAAACCTTGTACCAGCCCCTTGCAGACTAGTAGGGAATAACCCACATCATCAGCTTCCAAGCTGATTGGGATTAATACATATGAGTTTGTATTCTAAAATTCTGAGGAAAGAAAAAATTACTTGAAATTCAGAAAGATTCTAGGAAAACCAAAAGACATGAACACAAGGTCTGGATGGTTCCAATGGGTAAAAAGGGGTTTCTTATGAAGAGATGAATTAAATATTAAAGGAAATATGCTTTGCAAAAGCACTAGAATTTGAATTTGGGACAATCTTGAGATGTAAAATGCAATGTAATTTAACAGGTTACTTTGAATAACGAGGATGCTATCTAAGATAGAGAATGTGTCCATAAACATACGGAAATTATAACTTGGATACAAATCATTACACATGAAAAAGAGGTTGTTTTAATTTTGATAGTGTAAATTACAGTTCTTACAAAGTTTAAAAATTTGAGATTTGGTTCTTGATAAAGTTCTCAAAAGGGAATTTTAACTTTAAAATGTTTGACAACATTTGGCACTAATTCAAATGCTGCAAGCTTTTGTACTTGTCAGTCTGTTCCCAATATGTGAAGTTAAGCTCAAGATCTTGACAAAGTTTGGCAGAAATCCATTTTTTGGCCGAGTTAATGAATCTGGGATAATGCAAAAAAAAGTTAGTCATAATTTAGTGGGACAATAAGATATTCTTTGAGAAGCTGATAAAGAAGCAAAACATGTCAATGCATGATTTCTGTTTTAAAACTTAGGAGAATACTTTATTAAACTGTAAAATCTCTCCAGACAACCTGAACAAGATAAGATGGTAGTTGTTGCAGGTGTAAACTGGTATGAGAAAGAGTTAGGGAAAGAGGACATAATGTACAAACTGTTTTAAGGGAAATGAATTTGATAATCTGGCCATCAACTGAGGTATTGGAACTGCCTAAAGAGTAAGGAAACATTTTAAACAATCAAGACAATAGAGAAACTGACTTCAAGAGAATCAAGATGATCACGGTCAGGGAAAAAACTTAGAGGTAAAACTATGTGGAATCTATAGTTCAGGAATTGAAATGTAAGGAGAAATAATACTTAATGACAGTTTAACACAAGATGGATACAGGTAAAGGGAAAGCTGGAAAAAGGCTAATTAGATATATTACTGATTATATGAATGTGCCTGCGAGCTACAAAAAGTAAGACCACAGGATTAACAAACACCTTGATGACAGACAGTTAAGCAGCTCCCAGAGAGAACCATCACTGGAAGTGAAGATACCGAGCCATTGAAAGAAAGGATAAGAAGTTGCATTGTAGATGGATTCAGATCAGGGAACTCATTTCACAGAGAGAGTCATTAAAGAAGTGTATAATCTTATGGAGATTAAACAGAAATTCCATATTCCTTACCACCCCCAGAGTCCAGGGATGGTGGAAAGGATGAACTAAACTTTAAAAACATCTATAGCCTAAGCAATTCAGGAGTCAAGCAACAACTGGGCCATAGTATTGCCCAGCATTCTGATGCACCTTAGGGCTACACCAAATAAGGCTACCAGGTTCACTGCTTTGAATTGATAACAGGAAGGGCTATGCAATTACCTGAAGGCATTATAGTAGGAGGTGTAGGGCCACTGAAAGCAAAAATACAGGACAATGTAAGGGAATTAAGTAAGCAATTACATTAGTTGAGAGAGGAAGTTAGAGACTGACAGATGATTAAGGATATGGAGGCAGGCAAATCCAAAGAGCAACAACGGACCCCCCAAGTGGGGAATAAGGTGATGGTCAGGGTGAGCTCGGAGTGAACAGGTATGGATCATACGAGGTAATTATGACAAGTTATACTTGTAGATATGAGAACAAGAGCTGATGTTAATGTCTCCACAGATCTACAATCCTGGTAGTGGGCGTATCAGTACTGGTAACAAGGTCAGGATCTTCACTGCTTATCTCGCACTGCAGGAGGAACTTTGGTACAGCACAGACAGTGCCGAATGCGACATGCAACGGGGAATGATAAATGTAACAGTAGGAGAACAAGTGCTTTTGAATTATAGTAAGAGGTTTGCTTCAGATTGGGTGTGGGAGGTCTGCCACTATCCAACCTCCTCCCATCTCTACTCCCACAGTCCGAGTAGAGATAATTGAAGCTCCTCAAACCACACCGACTGACCCATCTTGTCCGACTATGCATCCAGGACCGACGAATGGTTTGGTACTGGTTAGTTAGGAGTTTTGTATGATAATGCACACCATGAGCTGGTACCCGTAGTCTTGAACACGTCCTGCTCCAGTGGTGCTCAATCCATACCCAAGCACTCCATATGGCTCTGACAGGCCAATCGATGACTGAAGCAGTTCAGCTCAATGGCAAGATGCGATCAGGCTTGGGAGGGAACAGCGTTAAGTGCAGCCTGATAAATGATGACACCATGATATTCAATATAGGGACATCATTGGTTAATCCAAAGCCTGGCTACCTTGCTTGAAAATCATGCAGGGACTATCAATAAATTAATTGAAATAGGGAAAAATATTTCAGATGAAGCATGCAGAAATGATGAATGCAGCACCTATGGATCTTAGGCACTGGAACAAGCCCGAGAAAATTTAAGACAGATTAAAGAAGGGGTAGTCCCTTTATGGGTAACTAATGAACATTTATTGAATCTCTCATGACACAAGAATCATGACTTGACCAGTTGCGAGCTCAGAGTTTTAACACACGTACATAGAATGAATGTTGAATGTATAGTAAATAATAATACGCTAATAGGCATTGTATTAGTAATAAAAACAAAAAAACTGCGGATGCTGAAAATCCAAAACAACAACAGAATTACCTGGAAAAACTCAGCAGGTCTGGCAGCATCGGCGGAGAAGAAAAGAGTTGACGTTTCGAGTCCTCATGACCCTTCGACAGAACTTGAGTGAGTCCAAGAAAGAGTTGAAATATTTCAACTCTTTCTTGGACTCACTCAAGTTCTGTCGAAGGGTCATGAGGACTCGAAACGTCAACTCTTTTCTTCTCCGCCGATGCTGCCAGACCTGCTGAGTTTTTCCAGGTAATTGTATTAGTAATACCTGTCATACCTATGTCAATGACATAACCCAGTCAAGACGCCCACAGTGACTGCTGGTATGGGACCCCAGCCATGGGGCCCGTTTGTACACCTACAAATAGACTTTATACAAATGCCTAAATGTATGGGATATAATTATGTTTTAGTTCTAGTATGTTTGTTCTCGCGATGGGTGGAGACATATCCCACCTGATGGAATGATGCTATTATTGTTGTAAAATTGTTGTTGCGTGAGTACATACCCAGATTTGGGATACCAGAGATTTTATCGAGTGATAATGGGCCTCATTTTACCGCTAAAGTGATAAAGGAACTGCTGAAGGCCTTACAATGCAACCATCACCTTTCCTGCCCATACCACCCCCAGTCTACTGGGGCAGTGGAAAGACAAAATGGTATTCTGAAAAATAAACTAACTAAATTATGTGAAGAAGCCAGTTTGAAATGGCCTGAAGTTCTACTCTTGGCACTCATGACTATGCGCTCTCACCCTAACTGTACCACCTCCCTCTCTCCTTATGAAGTTGTAATGGGACATCCTATGCACCTCCCAGTGGCCCCACCTTTGTCTGCTAGGGAAATGGACATCCACACAATGGATGAGGGAATGATTACATACTGTATAGCACTCACTAATTCTCTCAAGAGCTTGCATATACAGGTAGCAGAAGATCATTGCCCATCATTGAAGATTGCCATCAATACCAGCCTGGGGACCTGGTCCTGGTAAAGACCTTCAGGAGAAACTGTTTGGAACCTTGATGGGAGGAGCCTTTCCAAGTCCTGCTCACCAACGATACGGCCATGAAGGTTGAAGGACGACACTTGTGGATCCACGCATCGCAAGTCAAGCAGACGCTGACCTTGGATGGAAGTGCTTGTGCAAGAACTTTAACTGAGCCATCAGAATGCTGACTCTGATTTGGATCCTGTCCTGTGTGGTCCTTGCGGGGTCATGGACTACCAATTCTGCGGTTCAGCAAATGCAGGCCGTAGCCTTGTAAGTTAATCAGACTAAATGTTGGATTTGTACTCATTTTCCTGTTAACCCCTCCTCCTCTGAGATGCATTTTCTGGCTGTCCCCTCAGATTCCGCATGGTCCCTAGGTAATAAAGGGGCCCGCATTCATCGAACGCCCATTTGGAGATGGGAGCCCACCTTTGTGGTTGTTAGGGGCCTGGCCTGCCTATGCATCAGGAGAAATTATACCAAGGGTAGTATTCGGGTGGGTGAGTTGCCATTGGGTTCCTGTGCCTACCTTGCTGATTCAAGCCAGCTATCTATTCCCTCCCAACCTCTGGAATCAGGAATCCACTGAGGAAGAAGCTCGGCAACTAGGATACATAGAACTTTGGCTAAGGGTGGTGGATTGTCCTTTTATGACAAAAGGGGGGAAGTGTGGTGGCCTAGACAACTATAGGGAGCCCACTTAGTACTGAAATGGTTAATGGAGAAATTGAATTAAATGTTTAGGCCTAAGAGAAAAATACTGCAACCTTGAAGAACAATACCATCTTGTCTGACTACTGTAGGATGAGCCCTGAGACATTCCACGTGTCTCTCTCTCAGGCCGAATGTAATCAAAGTTGTGATAACCAAGTGTGTAGGCACTGCACCTGTTGTGTAGGATTGGAAATTAACCAAAACATGGATTGGTCAGTTAACATATGCAAATAAGTGGATTGAGATGTGCAAAAATTTACTGATTGGTTGTAAGATGCTTTTGAGCAAGTGTTTTTGTATTTTGCTTTGAGACGGGACAATAGCTCTCGTTGTATTGTTCTCCCTTGTGCACAAGTAATAAATGGGGTTTCTATGTATTAATGATGCCTCGGTGTGATTAATCTATGACAGGATCACAAACAACCATTAGTGGGGGGTACATATCAACACTCATTCTCTCACTGAGACTTTCACGTCACCACCATCCCATCTATCATGTTGCTCACACTCCATCCTCTAGCCCTTCTGGGGAGGACTCACCACACACAGGGGACATGCAGCTCACCCAACCTCTGCTCCATCCCTTTACATCACATACCTTTCTTTCTTCTTCATACAGGCCAAGCTAGGAGAGAGCACAGACAGGTGAAGGGACGATGACATCATTGCCCTCACTGAGTTTGAATAGGCTACAGTTGAGCTGGCTGGGGCGGACAGGGATCGCTCCTGTGGGGAAGGGGAGATTGGCCTCTCCCACCAACCCAGTACAGATCACAGCTCCATCACTTCATCAAATCCTGACATTCACAGTGAGTCATGTGCAGTCTTATCTAGCTCATGCTCATTAACTGAAACTCTATTTTCTAGGCATCAGCAGTTCGAGGTGTGGTGGCCTGGGCAACTTCAGGGAGCTGGAAAGGTTAATGGGAAGTTGATTGTATGCCTCTGCTTAAGAGAAAAATACTGCAGCCTTGAGATGAATACAATCTTGCCTGACCACAGTTGCAGGATGAGCCCTGAGACATTCCATTTTGTTTTTCTCAGGCCGAATGCAATCAGGGTTGTGACAAGCAACTGAGTAACCAAACATCGGTTGTGAGGAAAAGGGAAATTTACTGGGACATGGATTGGTCGGTTAACTTATGCAAAAATATGGATAGGTTTGTTGCAAAACTTACAGATTGGCTGTAAAAATGCTTCTAATAAGTCTGTGTGTATTCTGCTACGAGACTGTACAGTAGCTCTCATTATGCTGTCTCCCTTGTGCACGAGTAATAAATGGGGTTTCTATGTACGAAATGATGCCTCGGTGTGATTAATCTCCGACAGTTTCTTGGAGGTCCCACCGAGATGACTAACCCCTAGGGATCGCCAGCGTTAGGACTTTGCGGTTCAAGGACTCCTCAGTCCGTGGCAGCCTGATTTGGTCTTCTGGGGTTCGTTGACCTGCGAACTGTCTTTGCCTGCCTGTGGCTGACTCTTTAGGGTAAGCCATCAACTTGAGTATTTAGGAGATTAATTTGTAATGGTCCAGGACCGCTCTGGCCAGGATATACTCGGGGTTGGTAGCCCCACGGAGTTGGAACGGTGTGTGTGTGTGACTGCGGCTCGGGGTCCGGAACCCCTCAAGCATGTGAGTGGGCTGATTGAGAGTAGATTGCGGGTCGGGGACCCACCAAGGATTGGCCTTTCTTAGATATTGAATAGAGGATGGGCAATTAGGCATCAAAGAAACCCAGTTTCCCCTTCCGAAGGGTGTATAATGTCCTGTGCAGGATGATGAGATTTTCCTGAAAATGTGGAAGGATGATTAGGACCCAAAAGGTCCGCTATTGAATTTTCTGTAACTTAAAAAAATGAATTGATCTAAGTTACAAGAGCTTTTTGTGCTGAAGAGAGAGAGAGAGAGAAAAGGGGGGTACCCTTAGAGGCGTTAATAAGCACTGACAGGCAGTAGCAGGGGAAATGTGAGCTTTCATCAGTTTGATTGTCCCTATAGGTGGAGCCTTCAAGATCCCTTTATTCCCCCACTGCTACTTGAAGCTTCGTGTAGAGTTAAGTTCAATATTATAGGAATATAAATACATACCTATTATCTGTGTGTTTGTTTGTGCACATGGAAGCATTTGTATATGAGCTTTAATGTGTTTTCGTCCCTACATTGTCTTTTGTGTGTGTGGTTGAGCACTTTAAAGTTGAAAGTCCCATATTAGATTAAAGGAAAAGTTTATTCAAACATTCCAAAGTTTTGAGTATAAGGTTTGAGTTGAGATTTCTGGCAAAATCGCAATTTAAAGGTAGTGTATAGATAAAACAGGGCTTGCCTTTGTTTATGATAATCCAACCCTTGTACCACCGCCTTGCAGACTAGTAAGGAATAACCCTCTTCATCAGCTTCTAAACTGATTGGGATTAATACATACGAGTTAGTATTCTAAAATTCTGAGGAAAAAAAAATTACTTGAAATTCAGAAGGATTCTAGGAAAACCAAAAGACATGAACACAAGGTCTAGATGGTTCCAATGGATAAAAAGAGATTTCTTTTGAAGAGATAAATTAAATATTAAAGGAAATCTGCATCCCACAGCACTGTTATTTGAATTTGGGATAATCTTGAGATGTAAAGTGCAGTGTAATTTAACAGGTTACTTTTGAATCACTAGGATGCTATCTAAGATAAAGAAAGTGTCGATAAACATACGGAAATTATAACTTGGATACAAATCATTACACATAAAGAGGTAGTTTTAATTTTGATAGTGTAAATTGCCATTCTTACAAAGTTTAAAATTTGACATTTAGTTCCTGATAATTTCTCAAAAGGGAATTTTAATTTTAAAAGGTTTGACAACAATTGGCACTAATTCAAATGCTGCATGCTTTTGTATTTGTAAAGTCTGTTCCCAAAATATGACCAATTTTTGGCTAAGTTAATGAATCTGGGATAATTCTAAAAGAAACGGGTCAGACACAATTTAGTGAGCTACTTTTGAGACAATAAAATGTTTGAGAAGAAGATAAGGAAGCAAAACGTGTCAATACCTGATTTCTGTTTTTAAAACTGTTATGAGAATATTTTATTTATTTTAAGATCTCTCCAGGCAACCTGAACGAGATAAGATGATAGCTGTTGCATGTATAAAATGGTACGAGGCAAGTAGGAGAATGAGTTAGGGAAAGAGGACACAATATACAAACCTTTTAAGGGAAGTGAATTTGATAATCTGGCCATTAACTGAGACACTGGAAACACAGAGGCGAGCAGAAGCGTTGAGAAAAAGGAGTCAAGAATGTGAGAAAAGGCGAAAGCAGGTTGATAATAAAGAGAAGTCTAGGATCCTGGTCGCGCAGTGAACCACGCAGCCCCAGCACCTCTGTCGTCTGATGATGAGATCAGCGATCGGGACTGGCCTGTCTACCTCCTGGTCCCCTCCTCCTTATGATGATCGTGGACAGGTTCAACCCCAGGCTGTGGCTGCCCAGCCGGCTTCTCCGCCTCCTGGGAGCACGCCAGAACCTGATAGTACTACCGGTGTACAACCCGATCCCACTCCCAACGGAGACGGCACTCGGATTCAGCCCTCCCGACCGACCCTTCGTTCTCCGGTGTCCCATTGCACCTGTCATGGCCAATGAGAACATACCCTAATCCTACAGGGGGTCAGATGTAAGTCTACCATACATGGACACCTTCTGAATTATGGGTGATTGTTGAATCCACCCCCGACCCTAAAGAGGAGGGAGCTGAGAGGTTTATACAGAAACTCGAAATTCTCCGCAAATGTCATAACCCCAATTGTGATGATAGATATGGTTCTTGATACTTGTCTGAGTATCCAGCGTTGGCGATCAATTCGGGAAAACTGAGAGTGGCTACCACCCGGCCCTCTTACCGCAGATCACGAGACACAACTCTGGCAGCGCATTTGTGCGGTCTTGCGAAAGGCTTTCCCTGACATAGTTGATTGGCACAAAATCCACGGTACGGTTCAAAAACCTGATGAGGATGTTTGCGATTATGTTGAACGATTCTATCCTGTTTTTGTAAAAAAGGTTCTGGTGTTAAGCCTCAGGATTCTGTTCCGGCCCTTGTTAATGCTCTTGTGCAGGGATTGCAGCATTACCTTAAGAATGCCTTTACCTTTACTTGTATTGGGTGGGAGTGTAAGGAAAATCTTCAGGAAATCATTAGCACCCTCCAATATTGTGAGCGCCAATTGAACCGATATCAGAAACCCCTAAGGAAAGGAATAATGGGACCGGTGTTGGACGATCCAATGGTACCAGCAGCAACCCCTCCACTCGCCTGCGCTTGCACCAGCCCCTGTATTTGACGCTGCCCCTCAATTCGACTCTCAGTTGCCCAACCTTTACAATTGCCAGCCCCAATCTGTTATGTGGCCTCAGAATATATGGCAGCCTAATTAGCATCAAGGCGCCCAGGGGAATCGACAGCAAGGGAGAGGAAGAGGCCACCAGGTGAGACCAAAAGGGGTGGCCGCTCAAATTGTTGTAACTGTGACCAGGAGAGTCATTGAGCCCGAGACTGCCCTCGGCCCCCTGCAGCTCTGCCACAAGCAGCACCTCAGCAGGCATCGGCCCCTGCCTCTCAGCCGATCCCCTACTCGGTAGCTAATCCATTTGGGAGTACGACACAATAGAGTTGCCACATCCTCTTACCTCTCATTACCGTTGAGGAACCCACTATCCCTTTGTCTGTTAATAGCCATCTCTTGAATTCCCTTATCGATACTGGAGCAACTTATTCTACCCTTCAGCCTGTCGAGGCTTCTGATGTCAGCCCTTCTAAGGATTCGGTTTCCATCGTTGGGGTCTCGGGACAACCGCTTTCGCTGCCAGTTCCGAAGAAGTGCCCTTTGACCTGAATGGAAGAAAAGCATCCCATCGATTCCTCCTCAGGTTCGATGTCCCGGTCAATCTTTTGGGTCATGATCTCCTCTGCAAACTTGGTTGCACTTTAGACTGCTCTAATAATTCTATCACTCTTCAAGTTCCCGAGTCTACTTATTCCACAGTCATTGGCCTTCTGCAGGAAGATGTTTTGCGTCATCTCAAGTTTGGTGGTGGAATTTCGGACATTGTGATTTATCCGATAAACTCAAGACTGCGCTACTCCGGCTTCTGGCTGACCGCCATGTTTCCGCCATGATAGCCATCCACCCAGCCCTGTAATACTGGCTTTGGGATCTTCACTGTACAGCACACTACTCTGCCTGTTTGGATCATCAGTATGCCCATGAGGTAACAGGCCATTTGGGTGAGTGCTATGTTCTTTCTATACCTTCCCTTTGCATCGAACCGGAAGGGGTTGCTGGTTCCGTGTCCCTTCCTCCTGCTGCCCAACCACTTTTCCATGCTCCCCAGGATGTTGCGCCTCATGTTACCCTCTGTGTCTTCACTGAGTATCAGGCCAGGGACCTTGGTCCTATGGTGTACCGCCTCCAGTACATGGATCCCCAATCATCTGTGGAATTGATGGACGGCTACCTAAATATCTATGATCAGGCCATCCAATTTTTTCCCTCTATGCCCCTTGAGTATGCTACCTATTTTCAGCACCATGCTCTAGGTAGTGTAATCACTGGTTCCCTTGATGCCTTGCTAACTATCCCCGATACCTTGTGGGCAAAGGGTCCGAATGACGTTGGTTGAGTATTATCAGCAGAACTCTTTCGGGTGTGTTTGGATCCTTCTAAACCCCTCCCTCAGCTCAATATCCTCTTAATGCCGAAGCAATGGAAGGCATAAAGCCTGTCCTCCAAGACATTCTAAACTCCGGTATTGTTGTTCCCACTGTTAGCCCCTGCAACACTCCTATTCTTACTGTGCAGAAGCCAGGCAAGGATACCTGGCGTTTTGTCCAGGACTTGCGGATGGCAAAAGCTATCCAGTGGTGGCCAACCCAGCTACCATACTTACCTGTGTTCCTCCTAACTCCACTTGTTATACTGTTGTTGATCTCAGTGGAACCTCCAAGAAACTGTGAGAGATTAATCACACCGAGGTATCATTTCGTACGTAGAAACCCCAACCTTTTTCTCCGTGCCCATACACCCTGACTCTCAGTTTCTCTTTGCCTTCACCTTTTACAGTATTCAGTATACATGGACCCGGTTGCCCCAGGGGTATGCGGAGAGCCCTACCATTTTCTCCCATGCCCTGCAGGCTGATCTCACCGATGTCTCCTTTCCCAGGGGTTCTTCTCTCCTCCAGTACGTCGATAACTTCCTTCTTTGCTCTCTGTCTGAGCAGACTTGTCTCGACGACTCCCTCACCCTTTTGAAAACCTTAGCCCATAAGGGCCATAAGGCCTCCCGTGAAAAGTTACAATTTTGCCGATCCCATGGAATGTCCTTGGGCCATGTTCTTGATGGCCCGGCTCGCCTCCTATCCAACCGCCATGTCAACAGCATTATCTCCCTCTCTCTCACCGCACTAAAAAGGATCTGACTTATTTTCTTGGCATGACGGGGTAATGTCGGCAGTGGATCCCTAATTATGGGAGCTCACTAGGTCCTTGCAGGATCTCACCCTCCCTTCTGCTCCTGAGGACCTCGCTTGGGAGTCAGACTCCCAAGCCACTTCCGTGGCTCTCAAGACAGCCCTTATTTCTGCCCCCACCCTGGGCCTTCCAGATTACATTAAACCTTTTCACCCTTACGTTCACGAACATTGTGGCTTTTCACAGGGGGTACTTACCCAGTCCCATGGAGATGCCCAGTGATCAGTTGCTTACTAAGTACTCGCTTAGACCCTGTTGCGCGTGGTTATCCCTCCTGTATTCGATCCGTTGCAGCAACCTGCCTTGCTGTTGTCACCGCCCAGTCCCTTACCCTTGGGTACCCTGTTGTTCTACATGTTCCCCATGCAGTCGCGGCTCTCCTTAACCGTTTGACTACCCAACATCTTACCGCTGCCCGCGTCACCTGCTATGAAACAGACCTTTTAGGCGATCCCTCACTGACTATTGTACGATGCACCACTTTCAACCCCGCTACCCTGTTACCCACGGAGGAAGACAGAGAGCCTCATGATTGCTCCACTATTGTCCAGCACTCCACCCTACCTCGTCCAGATCTGCAGGATCATCCTCTGTTAAATCCTGACTTCATCCTTTTTGTCGATGGCTCCTCTGCTCGATCACCGAGCGGCAATTTACTTACCAGCTATGCTACTTGTGACTCTTACTCTGTTATTGAAGCATCTCATCTCCCACCATCCTGCTCTGCCCACGCTGCTGAACCTTTTACACTTACACGAGCCTGCATACTTGCTGCCAAACAATCGGCCAATATTCATACCGACTCTCATTACACTTTCGGTGTGACACATGACTTTTTGGGCAACTTTGGGAACTCTGGGGATTCCTCACCTCAGCAGGAACCCACATCCGCCATGGGCAGCTCATCGCTAATCTTTTAACGGCTATCCAGCTCCCCTCCTCCCTTGCTGTTATTAAATGCTCTGCCCATACACAGGGCAATGATTTTGTTCCTCAAGGTAATGATAGGGCTGACTGTGCCACCCTTGCAGCCGCAGCCAGTCTCACTGGATCTGTGGATCCCCTTTGTTATCAGACTGCAACCCCTTCCCCTGTAGCTAGTCTAGATCTTATTCACTTGCAGTCGCACGCATCTGCCCGTGAACGACACAGTTGGACTCGAGCGTCGAGCGCACAACGCTCTGACGGCCTCTGGATTTCTTCTGATGGCCGTGCAGTTGCCCCTGCTTCACTCCTGCTCTGGATTGCCCGCATGTTACATTCATCTACCCATGCAGGCAAAAGGGGGATGAACAGACTGGCACAACAGATGTGGTTTTCGCCTGTGTTTTTCGCCACGGCAGCTAAAATAGCTTCACAATGTCTGCTTTGTCAATGACACAACCCAGGCAAGACACCCACAGGGACTGCTGATACAGGACCCCGGCCATGGGGCCCGCTGTACACTGACAAATGGACTTTATACAAATGCCTAAATGTATGGGATATAATTATGTTTTAGTTCTAGTATGTTTGTTGTCGCAATGGGTGGAGGCGTATCCCACCCGACGGAATGATGCTGTTATTGTTGCAAAATTGTTGTTGCGTGAATACATACCCAGATTTGGGATACCAGAGATTTTATCGAGTGATAATGGGCCTCATTTTACCGCTAAAGTGATAAAGGAACTGCTGAAGGCTTTACAATGCAACCATCACCTACTGGGGCAGTGGAAAGACAAAAAGCTCAGAAAAAGCCCACCATTAAAGATTGCCATCAATACCAGCCCGGGGACCTAGTCCTGGTTAACACCTTCAGGAGAAAGAACCGTTTGGAACCTCGATGGGAAGGACCTTTCCAAGTCCTGTTCACCACCCATACGGCCATGAAGGTTGAAGGACGACCCTTGTGGATCCACGCCTCGCACGTCAAGCGGATGCTGGCCTCAGACAAAAGTGCTTGAGCAGGAACCTTGACTGAGCCGTCAGAATGTGGACTCTGATTTGGATCCTGTCCTGCGCGGCCCTTGCAGGGGCATGGAATACCAATTCCGCGGTTCAATGAACGCAGGCTGTCGCCTCGCAAGGCAATCGAACTAAATGTTGGATTTGTACTCATTTTCCCATCCTTTGACTAGTGAGGGTGGCTCCCTAACATCGGTGGGTGGTTTGGGGGCCTTTTTAAAATGCTCCTCAAATACCTTGTCATGGGTCTTGCCCTACCTATTGTTCTGTACGTTATTATCCAGCTCGTCCTCTGTTGCATCAGCTCTGTCTGCTGACTACAGAACCTCCAGAGTCCTGGTGGCAAGCCAACTATCCACTCCCTCCCTCTCTTCAGGAATCAGGACCCCACTGAGGATGCAGCCTGGTGACTAGGATACATAGAACTTGGCTAAGGGCGGTGGATTGTCCTTTTAGGACAAAAGTGGGGAAGTGTGGTTGCCTGGGCAACTGCAGGGAGCCCATTTGGTGCTGGAAGTGTTAATGGGAAGTTGATTGTACGCCTCAGCTTAAGAGAAAATTACTGCAACCTTGAGATGAATACAATCTTGCCTGACCACAGTTGCAGGATGAGCCTTGAGACATTCCATTTTGTTTTTCTCAGGCCGAATGCAATCAGGGTTATGATAAGCAACTAAGTAACCAAACATCGGTTGTGAGGAAAAGGGAAATTTACTGGGACATGAATTGGTCGATTAACTTATGCAAATATATGGATAGATTTGTTGCAAAACTTACTGATTGGCTGTAAAAATGCTTTTAAGAAGTCTGTGTGTATTCTGCTATGAGACTGTACAGTAGCTCTCATTGTGCTGTTTCCCTTGTGCACAAGTAACGAATGGGGTTTCTATGTACAAAATGATGCTTCAGTGTGATTAATCTCCGACAGAGGCCCCCCAGCAAGTCCAGCACCAACAGTGCGAGTCCCCAGGAGGAAGCTCTGGATGAACCATCACAGCACTCACACACACCCTCCACCAGCTCAGAGACACACACGTCAGTGGGGCACAGCTGTAGATTAGGCCCGGGCTCACTTTCTGGGAAACACCTCACTGACACGTCCCCGCAGCAGTCGGAGGAAGGGATAGCCCAGGTCTCCGGCACTCGGAGGGCTGCTGGAGACCAGCTACCCGCTCGGTCTGAGTCAGATGATGAGCCTTTGGAAGCAGCTGCCAAATCAATGCTGGAGATGCAATGACAGGCGGCGGAAAATCAGGCAGAGATTCAGCAGTCACTCAGCAGACTAAAGCGAATGATACAGGAGTCCATCTGCATTCTGTCTGATGTCGTGGTTCCAACGTGCAAGCGCCTCATGGTTGCCATGGGAACGCCATGGAGTTCTTGGTGCAGCAGGTCTTGCCAAATTTGCACTCGGCCCTGCACTCCATGGCCACACACCCTGGTGGGCAGCATCAGGATGTAGGCGAAATGGGGATGAGGCACGTTGACCTCCCTCCGGGTGCACCATCTCTTGCAGGAGTCAGGGAGGGGCCCACTGGCACCCACAGGGAGGATGAGCATCAGTCAGACACTCCGGGGGCCTCCTCCCAGGACACCAAGGGTGTGCAGCTGCTCACAACCCCCTCTGCCTGTGACCCCATCCACTCCAACTTCTCAGGCCACTAAGGGCGCTTTTGCCCCTGAGCAGGTGACCCTTATCAGGCCGGTGCTCTCCAGGCCTCGGGCCACCAGAGGACGTCCACCAAGGTCATCACAGACATCAGGACGTAGCGGTCAGCAGCAGCCTCCATCTCCACTGTGAATATCAGGGCTGCCCCCAGGCGTAGCTGTAGAGTTAGGAAAGTTAAGAAAAAATGATGTCATTTTTGGGTCATGGGTGTGCTAGGCATGTATATAAATTGCACTTTTGTTAATGTTTTCAATGGTTATGTGGATGTTCCTGTCAACTGAAGGCATTGCGATTTTGTACTTTGGGATCCTCTTATTTCGAGGTTTAGCCTCCCTCCCATTCAGTGATAGTGTCCCACTGTGAGATTCACATTCCTGTGATGTCACCCTCAGCTGAACTAGTCTCCGCACCCCTTGTGTGATGTCAGGGAGATGTGTTTAAATCTTTATTGGAAATGTGTGATGTAAGTGTTTCTAACCCTTCTTCTTCAAGGAACACCGTGAGTGAGGGCAGCTCATCAGTATTGATAAGCTAGCAGCATTTGTGTCTCCTCAGTGGTTGTGACAGAAGGAAAGACATGCACGGGAGGAGGAGATCCCTAGATGTGTCCACATCTCAGTCGCAGGGTGTTTGCATCATTACATGGCGGCAAAGGCTTCAAGTCTTCTCTCACATCGCCCTTGTTGCTAAGTAGATTCTCAGTTCCCAGAGTAAGGTCACTCACAGGATCCCACGGACTAAAGCAAAGAACATGACCTGATGACTCATGCGGCCAGAATGCACAAGTGTGAATGCGGGACTCGTTCTCGCTACAAGTGAAAGAAGTTGGCATTGAAAACTAGGAGACATGTGGCCATATTCCCTCACTTAACTTTACTCTTCCTGGAAACTGTCAGTGATTAATTTATCATGGGCACTTCTCCCACTTCTTCCTTCCTCCATGGTGTGATACAGACCCTCAGCAGCCTCCTGAGGTTGCTGGGCCTCCAGAACTTCATCCTCCGATGAGCTCTCATCCTCCTCCAGTTCATTCTCTGGCAGGGGTTCATCTCGTTGTTTTGCCAGATTGTGAAGGGTGCAACACGTTGCGATGATGCGGGAAACCCTGTCAGGAGTGTATTGGAGTGAGCCACCTCAGCAGACCAAGAATCTGAAACACATCTTCAGAAGATCTATGGCCTGCTCTATAAGGGAGCATGTGGAGCTGGGAGCAGCATTGTACCGCTCCTCGGAACGATTCTGAGGGTGATGCACTGGTGTCATCAGCCAGCGTTTCAGTGGGTGCCTCTTATCCCCAAGCAACCATCCCTGCAGGCGTAATGGCCCCTCAAATCTCAGGCACCTGGGAGTGACTCAGGATGTAGGAGTCATGGCAACTCCCAGGGTTACCGTGTACAAATGTGCAGTATGTGCTTCTGGTGATCACACACCAATTGTACATGGATGGAATGATAGCCCTTGTGGTTTATAAACATTAGGGCCTGCTGCTCTGGAGCCCATACAGCCACATGGATGCAATCTATTGCACCCTGCTCTCTAGGGAAGCCTGAGATTGTGGTGAAGCTGGTGAATCTTGCAGCCTGGCTATCTTCATCCAGAGCAAACCTGACATAATGATGGGCCTTCCTGTAAAGGGCATCTGTGACCTCCTTTATGCATCGATGTGTTGCGGACTGAGAGATGCCGCACAGGTTCCCTGTTGATCCTTGGAAAGAACCAGAGGCCAAGAAATTGAGCATTGTGGTCACCTTCAAAGCCACTGGCAGGGGATTCCCTCCAACTCCACATTGCATCAGGTCTTCATGAAGAATGCAGCATATGTGATGTACCAGAGCTCAGGACAAGTGCAGACACGCACGGCATTGCCTCTCACTCATTTGTAAATAGGAAACTATTGGACAATAAACCCTAGTTCTGGCAATTCATCTTCATTGTCTGGGTCTCTCCTCCTGAACCTCCTGTTCATGCTCTGGCTCCGCTTGACCATGTCCGTCCTACTGGAGTTGCCCCTCCTTCCTTCGCCTCCTCCATTGCATTAGGACCCTGACAGATGCAGTATTGAACCATGGACCCATTTCTGCTTTTGCCTTTGCTCTGAAAGGAAACATTGAAGACATTAATGATTCAAGGGGCAAGAAAGGGAAGCTCAGAGGATGACACGTTTGGAAGCTATAAGGGTCTGTATTTCTCCCTACCCTACTTGCATGGTGGCTGATGCTACCTTTTCCTTGAGACACTAACACATACATTGAGGTGACCAAGATGACATCACAGATATGTGACATCTTGAGCCCTGCTCCAGATACTAAAGCTTAAGTGTGATGAGTGACCCAACCTAGCTCTGTGCTCCAATCTCTGATGTGACGTTTTAATGACCAATCAGTTGTTCGTCGTCAATGAGTGGATGCCCATTTAGCCCTTTACGAGTGTTAATTATGGTGAACAAATGACAGGCCTCCAATGATAGAATGTCTTATTTGATACAGCTGTGTCTCCTTCACTATTGCCTGCATTCCCAAATTCTACATTCCTGTGTGTTACACTTGAGATGCAGCGACTATGATGTGAAACCACTGAGTCTTGAGTAGCCCTTTAATAGTGTTAATGAAGCCATTGGCTTTTAGTGGCTTTCATTGCAAAGAGATATTCCTCCCTTCTTTCTAAGCAATCTCCTGCTCACTCCTGCAGCAACAAGAGGTTAGAGAATGACCCCAGAAAGCCCCCTCTTGTGTTCGTCCTTCCCCCTGACTGCCATTCCACAGCCTTCCCTCCCCATTGCCCCCCTCATGTTCATCAACCTGACCCTCGCCTCGCAGCCCACCCCTGGTTGAAGTGCCAGTCTCCGAAAGTGGAGGCCTGTATGAGTACCACAGCACAGTGGTGTTCCTTAGGACAATGAGAGAAAAGAGCAGGAGCAGACCAACCCTACAGCCCCAGCAGTGTGGCGTTCATCGCAACAAGACCGGCGCAGCACTATGGCAGGTGGACTCACCACCTGAGGTCTGACTTGTGCACACCCCCCCACTCCCCCTCTCCCCCCTTTTCAAACGGGCTTGAGGCTGACGTAAGTTCCTGCTGGCATGATTGGAAGGCCTGACAAGATCCTGGTGAATAGCTGTTTTAATGAGTATTCATGATATGTTAATAAATGCAAATGGGATTCATGCCACTAGTCGGCAGGGTAACTGACCCGCCATAAACCCACCACTGGGAGAATTGCAAACTGTTTTTACGATGGCAACTTTTTGCCTGCCGCTGGATTCTCTGCTCCAGCCCACCATCCGCCCTGTGAATGCAACAGCTATAATGCGTCTTTCGAAAACATATTCGCTAAACAATTTTAAAATAATGCACTAAATTGTGAAGAAAGTTTCTGGTATGTTTTCACAACAGTAACAGTCCCTTCTATTTTCCCTCAGCCTCTCTAACTCCTACCATTAGTTATCTTAACCTATGAGAGGCCAGTGAATCCTCATTTCCCCTTTTAATCCAAACTCTTTGAGGTTCAGTCTGAACCCAGCCAGGTGGAGAAAGTGGTCAAAGCTCACAGCTCTTCTTTTTAATCATTTATTGCAACATAGATAAATTTACAAACTTCAGTAGCCTACTCCCCTTAACTTAGATCAGTACTTACAAATGCTGTTCACCATCAGTAATTTACAAACATCAGTATCCTGTTCTTAAGTTAAATCAGTTCCGTACTCAGACACTGTTCCTGTAACTTCTGAGCTGCACTCAAGCTGTTAATCCTCGAAAAAAATGGCTGCTTCTGAAAAGTTGCTGTTTCTGTTCCTTCTGTTCCTTTAGCTTGGTTGTCTCATTTCAGTTGATTCAATCCCATTATTAAACTTCCCTTCTGAGAATCACAGAATCACACAGTGCAGGAGAGGCCCTTCAGCCCATTGAGTCTGCACCGACACATGAGAAACACCTGACCTACCTACCTAACCCAATTTACCAGCACTTGGCCCATAGCCTTGAATGTTATGACACGCCAAGTGCTCATCCAGGTAAGTTTTAAAGGATGTGAGGCAACCCGCCTCCATCACCCTCCCAGAAAGTGCATTCACCACCTTCTGGGTAAAAAAAGTTTTTCCTCACATCTCCCCTAAACATCCTGCCCCTCACCTTGAACTTATGTCCCCTTGTGACTGACCCTTCAACTAAGGTTAACAGCTGCTCCCTATCCACCCTGTCCATGCCCCTCATAATCTTGTACACCTCGATCAGGTCACCCCTCAGTCTTCTCTGCTCCAACGAAAACAACCCAAGTCTATCCAACCTCTCTTCATAATTTAAATATTTAATCTCAGGCAACATCCTGGTGAATCTCCTCTGCACCCCCTCTAGTGCAATCACATCCTTCCTATAGTGTGGCGACCAGAACTGCACACAGACTATGCAGTGATGCCATTGCTGTCTGCTCATCCTGACTTACTACTCCTCCTGCTACTGCTAAACATGCATTTTTTAAAACTGCTAATGATTACTGCAAACCCCTCTTCAAATCTGTTCTTCTTACATATTGTAACAACCTCATATCAAGGTTCATGAATATTCATTAACATATGGAAGTGGTTTCAATGGGGAAGATCCTGGTGTTGATATCCCGTAGGTTTCACTCGAATCAGAAAGTTCTCTGAGATGAGCATTTCCAAGGAATGTGGGGTACATTCGGACACAGTGATGTATTGTGTTGTGAGTTAGATGTGCTGCCTGAAAGGGCAGAGCAAGCATATGTAACAGTAACTTCCAAAAGGCAATTGCAAAAAGTTACGGGGAGAACTGGGGAAAGAGCATTTGGACTAATTGCAAAGCTCTTTCAAAGAGCTGTCACGGACTCAGTGGGCTGAATGGCCTCCTTATTTTATGTAAGCTCCTATGATTCCACACAGTGGTTCCAAACCTCTCGGTATTATTTACATTACTCTATGTTGGTCGCAGGAGTTCAATGTTTGAGACAATTGATAGACACATACACATTGTGGGGTCTGCTGGCTTTGTTAGCTGTCTTGTAACTAGCGTATTGAAAAAGTCACTCATTGTGCCTGTGTCAGGCATTCAAGGTTCTGTCAAATGTTGGGTGGGCAGAGTTTGGCCAATGTCTGAAAATAGTCCATTACAAACAGCATTTTTTCGGAGTACCATTTTTTGGACTATTAAAATATTAACTTCTTTTAAGTTGAATGAGTTCTTACTGGAGGACCGGCTACACCTTCTGTCATAATGTTATGAAATATTTTGCACGCATTTAGCACCTATCATGTCCTTAGAACATCATGAAGTGCTTTAAACTAATGAAATATTTTGGAATTGTTAGTGCTGATGCAATGTAGGGAAACCTGTGCACAGGAAGGACTGTTTCTCTTCTTGGAATGCTCCTTTTGGTTCTGTAACATACACCTGAGAGGGCAGATGGTTCTCAGTTTAATGTTTCCTCCAAAGGACAACATCTCCCACAGTGTAACACTCCTCAGTGCTTAACTTAGAATTAGACGAGCGCAGAGATCTTGGAGGGTTGTTATGGATTGATTGTCTGCATATTGCTGTGATCGTCCCAGGAGAATATAAATAGGTATTAAATAAAGTTATGTGGGCTCTTAAAATTTTTACCACTTTTTGTTATCGGTTATGATTATTGGAGGTGGGAAAATGCTGTTTGGCTGAGCAAGGCAGTGTGATTGAAGCAGCATGTCATCCGGATCCTCAAACTGAGGCCTTCATTAGCTCCCTGACAATGAAGCTTGTGTGTGAAGGCTGGGAAATGGAGAACAACCCAACTGAGGGCCCCACAAGAACACACCAACCTGCATGAAATTGTTCGAAACGTTTCTAAGGTCATGTGTGGCCAAGCCCCACCCTATTAGCCAAATGGAGCTTGTTATTGAGCAAAGCATGGCACCAGCAATAACCTCTAATATAAAATAACATACCATTGGTCCAAAGCTCCCACTGGCAGAAACAGCTGATCTTCAGTAGGTAATGAAACAGACAGAAAGTCTGATAGCTCTTACAGCAGGAGATGGATACAACACCTGACTGCACTTCCAGCAGCCTTATTCTCCACCAGTCAGGAGCTCAACAATTGGGAAATGTTGAAGCAAGCATGAAAAAAGGAAGACATGCATTTTTTTTAATACCTTTAACAAATTCCAGATGTCCCAAAGTGCTCAGCAACCAACATGGTGCTTTTGAAGTCTAGTCCATGTTATAATGGAGGAAACCCTTCAGCTAATTTGCATACAGCAAGGTCCCACCAAACAGTGCAAAAGCTTGTGATGAAAGGTTCTGATCTAAGGCCACTGATCTGAAACGTTAACTCTGTTTCCACAGATGCTGCCTGACTTGCTCAAATATTTCCAGCATTTGTGTCCTGTCTTTACGTGGAGGGTATCCTCAATCATGTTGTATGGCAATACCACCATGCTAAATGGGATAGATTTTGAACAGATCTAGCAAGTCAAGGCTGGGCATTCATGAGGCACTGTGGGCCATCAGCAGCAGCAGAATTGTAATTGAACCCAATCTGTAACCTCGTGGCCTAGCATATCCCCCACTCTATCATTACCATCAAGCTAGGGATCAACTCTAATTCAATGAAGAGTGCAGGAGGGCATGCCAGGAGCAGCACCAAGCATACCTAAAAATGAGGTGTCAATCTGGTGAAGCTACAACACTGGACTACTTGCATGCCAGCAGCATCAGCAGCCAGCAATAAATAGAGCTAAGCGATTCCACAACCAACAGATCAAATCTAAGCTCTGCAGTCCTGCCCCATTCTGTCATGAATGGTGGTGAACAATTAAACAACTCACTGGAGGAGGAGGAGGCTCTGCAAATATCTCCATGCTCAGTGAACATATGAATATATGAATTAGGACAGGAGTAGGCCACTCTGCCCCTCAAGCCTGCTCCGCCATTCAGTAAGATCATGATTTTAATTTCATACTCCTGCCCACCCCAATATCCTTTCACCCCCTTGCTTATCAAGAATCTATCTACCTCTGCCTTAAAGATATTCAAGGACTCTACCCCAACCACCTTTCGAGGAAGAGAATTCCAAAGTCTTTCAGCCATCCAAGAGAAAAATATTTTTCTCAACTCTGGGTGACCCCTTATTTTGAAACAGTGACCCTGAGTTCTAGATTCTCCTGCAAAAGGAAACATTCTTTCCATATTCACCCTGTCAAGTCCCCTCAGGATCTCATATGTTTCAATCAAGTTGCCTCTTATTCTTCTAAGCTCCAATGGTACAAACCTAGCCTGACCAGCCTTTCCTCATAACCCACCAATTTCAGGTATTAATCAACTAAACCTTCTCTGAACTGCTTCTAATGCATTTATATCTTTCCTTTAAATAAGGATACTAATGCCATACACAGTACTCCAGATGTGGTTTCACCAATGCCCTGTATAACTGTAGCATAGTCTTTCTGCTTTTGTTTTCAGTTCCCCTTGCAATAAATAACCTTAGTTTTGCTAATTACTTGCTGCACCTGCATACTAACCTTTTGCAATTCATGCACTAGGATACCCTGATCCCTCTGCATCTCATAGCTCTGCAATCTCTCCCCATTTAGATAATACACCTCTTTTTTATTCATCCTGCCGAAATGAACAATCTCACATTTTCCTACATTATACTCCATTTGCCAGACCTTTTCCCGCTCTTCAGGACTTGAAAAAGCGTGAGAAGGGGCGAGACTGAGAGCGGAGACACAAGGTTCAAAGTTCAAAGAGCGTGGGAAGGGCCAAGGCTGAAAGCAGAGCCAGAGAGTTAAAAGAGCACGAGAAGGCACGAGACTGATTTAAGCACAGTAAATTATAGTATATGTAGGAATTACCCTAAAGTAAGAAAATAGTTAAAATAAATAGTAAATAAATACTGTAGTGAATGTTTTAAATAAAGTTTAAGGTATGTCAGCGCGGCTCTGCCATGTGGAATGTGCATCTTGTGGGATGTGGGAAGTCATGCTGGCACAAAGTGTCCTCATGACTACATCTGAAGAAAGTGTCACCAGCTGCAGAAACTTGAACTCCAAGTTATGGTGCTAGAGCAGTGGCTGGAATCACTATGATGCATCCACAAGGCTGAGGATTACATGGATAGCAGATTTAGAGAGGTGGTCATACCACAGCTAAGAAGTATACAGAGGTAGAGCAATGGGTGACCGCCAGAGTATCTAAGAGAAACAGATAGGTAGTGCAGGAATCCCCTGAGACTATCTTGCTCTCTAATCACTTTTCCATTTTGGATACTGGTGAACGAGATGGTTCCTCAGAGGACTGTAGCAAGAGCTAAGTTCATGGCATTAAGGATGGGTCAGCTCCACAAGAGGGGAGCAGGAAGATTGGAAGTGCTATAGTGATAGGGGATTCCATAGTTAGGAGAGCAGACAGGCATTTCTGCTGCCATAGACATGACTCCAGGATAATTTGTTGCCTCCCTGGTGCCAAGATCAAGGATATCACAGAGCAGCTGCAGGACATTCTTTTGGGGCAAGGCAAGCAGCCAGAGGTCATGGTTCACATTGGGGTCAATGACATAGGTAGGAAAGGGGATGAGGTCTTGAAAGCAGATTTTAAGGAATTAGGAAGGAAATTGAAAAGCAGGACCTTGAGCAGTAATCTCCCAAGGTTACTCCCAATGTCACTGCTAGTGAGCATGAGAATAGGAAGGTTGGGCAGATCAACACGTGGCTGGAGAAATGGAGTAGGAGGGAGGGCTTTAGATTTCTGAGGCACTGGGACCGGTTCTGGGGCAGATGCGAGAACCTGTACGAGAAGGATGAGTTACTCCTCAACAGGGCTGGGACTAGTGTCCTCGCAGGGAGGTTTGCTAATGCTGCTGGGGAGGGATTAAACTGGATTGGCAGGGGGATGGGAACTTGAGGGGAAATTCAGTGTCCAGAGGAGAAAAACTGGCAATGGGAAGTAGTGAAGTATCAACTGATAATGAAGATACATCAGAGAGTTACATTAAGGTAGATAGAATACTTGGAGAGTTTGATAGAATTAGGGTAGGCAATAGTAAGTCATTAGATGGGGTCAGAATAAGCGGGAAAGTAAAAAAGCCTAAATCAGGGCTAATGTGCATGTGTGTGAAGGCACAAAGTGTGTTTAGGAAGATTGGCGAACTGGAGGCTCAGGTTGACAAATGGAATTATGATATTATTGCTATAACAGAGACCTGGCTCACAGAAGGGCAGGACTGGGCGTTAAATATTCCTGAATACAAGGTGTTTAGGAGAGACAGGAAAGGAAAAAAAAGTGGGGGGAGTGGCAACATTGGTTAAAGATGGCATCACAGTCCTGGAGATAGAGGATGTTCCAGAGGTGTCAAGGACAGAATCTCTCTGACTAGAGGTAAGGAACGGCAAAGGTGCTTTAATATTGATTGGTATAGGATATAGACGACAAACCAGTGGAAGGGATGTGGAGAAACAAATTTGCAAAGAAATTAGGGAGAGGTGCAAGAGTTATAGAATAATCATAATGGGGACTTCAATTATCCAAATATAGACTGGGAAAGGAATAGTGCAAAAGAACAAGAGGCAAGACTTCTTAGAATATGTTTAAGATCATTTTCTGCAGCAGTATATTTCCAGTCCAATGACAGGACATGCACTTTTGGACCTGGTTCTGGGGAATGAGTTGGCCCAAGTGGATCAGATATCAGTGGGAGAGCCCCTAGGGAACAGTGACCATTGTATCATAAGTTTTAGGTTAATCATGGATAAAGGCAGAGAACAATCCAGAGCAGAGATAATTAATTAGGGATAAGCCACCTTCGATGGGATGAGAATGTACCTGAGTCGAGTGAGTTGAAATCAAATGTTGGCAGAAAAGACAGTGGCTGAACAATGGCCACCTTTAAAGAATAAGTATCACAGGCAATGTCAAGGTATATTCCCTTGAAGCGGAAAAGTAGGATAAATAAATCCAGAGTGCCCTGGATGACAAGAGAAATAGAGGTAAAGATGAAAAGGAAGAAGTGCGTGTATGATAGATGTCAGGTAGAAAATAAAATGGAAAATCAGGCTAAGTATAGAAGGACCAGAGGAAAAGTAAAGAAACTAGTAAGAAAAGCAAGGAGAGAGCATGAAAAGAGGCTGGCAGGGAACATAAAAGGGAATCCCAAGGTCTTCTATAAGCATGTAAATAGTAAAAGAGAGAGTAGGGCCGACAAGGGACAGCAAAAGGGATTTGCATGTGGAGGCTGGGGAAATAGTGGAGATGTTAAACAAGTACTTTTCACCTGTCTTTACAAAGGAAGAACTTGCTACCCAGGCTGATGTGAGAGAGGAGGTAACTGGCACACTAGAAAACTTATAATCCAGAGGGGGGTGATGTTGGAAAGGCTATCTTTATTTAAAATAGATAAGGCACCAGGACCAGATGAGATACAACCAAGGGTTGAGGGAAGTGGGAGTGGAAATTGCAGAGGTACCAGTGATAACCTTCCAGTCTTTCTTAGACACAGGGGAGTTGCCAGAAGACTGGAGAAAAGCGAATGTTACACCCTTATTCAAAAAGGGGTGCAGGGATTAAGTTGGCAACTACAGGCCGGTCAGTTTGACCTCAGTGGTAGGGAAACTTCTGGAAGCTAAAGAATGGGATAAAATCAATAATCAATTAGACAAGAGCAGGATAATTCAGGAAAGACAGCATGGATTCATCAAGGGAAAATCATATTTAATTAACTTGCTAGAATATTTTGAGGAAGTAACAGAGAAGGTTGATAAAGGAAATGATGTTGATGTGGTATATATGGATTTTCAAAAGGAATTTGATACAGTGCCACACAACAGACTTGTGAGCAAGATTCTAGTTCATGGGACAAAAGGGAAAGTAGGCACTTAGATAAGAAATTGGATAAGTGACAGGAAACAGGGAACAGTGATAAATGGTTGTTTTCATATTGGAGGAAGGTTTGTAGTGGAGTTCCCCAGAGGTCATTGTTGGGACCCTTGCTCTTCCTGATATAGGTTAATGACCTAGACTGCGATATACAGGGCATGATTTCAAAATTTGCAGATGATGTGAAGATTGGAAATGTTGTCAAATGTGATAGGGATAGTCTTGAACTTCAAAAGGACATATTCATGTTGGTGGATTGGGCAGACAAGTGATAGATGAAGATCAATATGGAGAAGTGTGAGGTGATCCATTTTGGCAGGAAAGATATGGGGCTGAATTTTGCCATTGGCAAGCACGGGGCGGGGCCCGCTCATCAACATGTTAGGTTGGTGGGCAGGCCAGGAGCCCCGGCGGCAATAGAAAAAACATGAAAACTCATCCACCAGCGGGATTTAAAAAATTTAATAAAGTTCTAGTGTAATTAATGAACTTGTCACATGAGGGGGACGTGTTAAGGATTTTTTTTTCTTCTTTTTTTAACTTAATTGGCCTGCCCATGTAAAATGGCAGTGGGTCCCGCTTCTCCAGCGGGGATCGGCTCCCTGCCAGAGATTGGGTCGGGCCCGTCCACCCGGCAGGCAGAAAATTCTGCCCATGGTTAGACAGTATAAAATAGAGGGAGAGACTCTAAAGGAGGTGCAGGAACAGAGGGACCTTGGTGTATATGTACTTAGGTTATTGAAGATGGTAGGGCATGTTGAGAGAACAGTTAATAAAGTATCGTAGGCTTTATTAATAGGGGCATTGAGTACAAGAGTAAGGAACTTGGAGTTAAGCTTGTCCAAGGCACTGGCTAGGCCTCATCTGGAGCACTGCGTCCAGTTGTGGATGCCATACTTGAGGAAGGATGTGAAGGCATTGGAGAGAGTACAGAGGAGATTCACAAGAATGATTCCCAGGAGGAAGAACTGTAGCTATGAAGATAGATTGGGGAGGTTGGGACTGTTTTCCTTGAGAAAAGAAGGCTGGGAGGAGAATTGCTAGAGGTACTCTAGATCCTAAGGGGTACGGACAGGGTAAATAGTGAGAAACTGTTTCCACTCAAGACAACATTAAAACCTGGAGGGCACAGATTCAAAATAATTGGCAAAAGAGGTAACTGTGATGTGAGGATTTTTTTCACCCAGAGGGTGGTTGGAGTCTCAAACAAACTCCCTGAAAGGGTAGCCGGGGTAGGTTCCATCAAGGTATTCAAAAGGGAATTGGATTGCTACCTGAAAAGAGAGAATGTGCAAGGTTACAGGGTTAGGGAGTGGGACTAGGTGGAATGCTCTTTCAGAGGGCCAGTGCAGACTTGATGGGCTGAATGACCTCCTTTCGCACTGGAAAGATACAGTTTACTGTGACCTATAACCTTTTGTAGCCTCCTTACATCCTCTTCACAACTTACTTTCCTACCTACCTTTGTGTCATCAGTACATTTAGCCACCATGCCATGGATCCCTTCATCAAAATCACTTATATAAAATTGTAAATTGTTGAGGTAATAATGGGGGAACCCAGCACATCAGTGTAAAAGACATGGCTGAAATATTTGCAACAATCTTCAGTCAGAAGTGCTAAGTGGATAATCCATCTCAGCCTTTTCCTGAAGTCCCCAGCATCACAGATGCTTGTCTTCAGCCAATTAGATTCACTAAACATGATAGTAAGAAACAGCTGAGGAACTGGATATTGCAAAGGCTATGGGTCCTGACAATATTCCACAATAGTACTGAAGACATGTGCTCCAGAACTTGCCACATCCCTAGCCAAGCTGTTCCAGTACACCTACAACACTGGCATCTACCTGGCAATGTAGAAAATTGCCCAGGTATGTCCTGTACACAAAATTCAGGACAAATCAAATCCCGGCCAATTACTGCCTCATCAGTCTACTCTCAATATCTCAAAAATGATAGAAGTCATCAACAGTGCAATCAAGCGGCACTTGCTTAGCAATAACCTACTCACTGATGCTCAGTTTGTGTTCCGCCAGGGCCACTCAGCTCCTGACCTCGTTACAGCCTTGGTTCAAACATGGACAAAAGAGTTGACCTCCAGAGGTGAGGTGAGAGTGACTGCCCTTTACATTAAGGCAGTAATTGACTGACTGTGGCATCAAGGAGCCCTAGCAAAACTGGAGTCAATAGAAATTGGGAGGAAACTCTCCACTGGTTGGAGTCATGCCTAGCACAAAGGAAGGTACTTGTGGTTGTTGGAGGTCAATTATCTCAGTCCCAGGACATCACTGCAGAAGTTCCTGAGGGTAGTGTTCTAGGCCCAGCCATCTTTAACTGCTTCATTAATGACTTTCCCTCTAACATAAGATCCAGGCGGGGAGATTTGATGATGATTGTATAGTGCTCAGTAGCATTTGAAACCCCTCAGTTACTGAAACAGTCTTAGCTTGCCTGCAGCAAGACTGCAAAGCATTCAGGCTTAGACTGATAAGTGGCAAGTGACATCCATGTCACACAAGTGTCAGGAAATGACCATCTCCAACAAGAAGAAACAAAGCCATCTCCCCTCTGTTTACAATGGCATAACCATTGCTGAATTCCCCACTATCCACATCCTGGGAGTTACCACTGACCAGAAAGGAAAATTTTGCCAGTGCCCTCACAACATTGAGAAAGGATTATCATAACCACTTATTTCATTGTTGTTTGTGACACTTGTCCATGCATAAATTGGGATGTTGTGTTTTCTGGATTGCAACAGGGACTGCACTTCAAAAACCCTTCACTGGCTGTAAATTGCTTTGGAATGTGCTGAGATTGTGAAATATATAAATCTAAGGCATTCTTTCTTATGCAACTATAACATACAAACATACAGACATATGAAATAGGAGCAGAAATAGGCCATTCGGCCCCTCGAGCCTGCTCCGCCATTCAATAAGATCATGGCTGATCTTCTTGTGTTTCGATTTGCACATTCCCATCTACACCTAATAACCTTCTCATTCCCTTGCCTAACAAGAATCTATCTACCTCTGCTTTAAAAATATTCAATGACGCCACCTCCACCAACTTCTGAGGCAGAGTTCCAAAGAGGCACAACCCTCTGAGAGAAAGAATTTCTCCTCATCTCTGTCTTAAAAGGGAGACCCCTAATTTTAAAACAGTGCTCTCTAGTTCTGGACTCAACCACAAGAGGAAACGTCCTTTGTCCCATTTCGTTTAATACCTTTGGATAACAAAAATCTATTAATTGCCAATTTACAATTGATCTAACATCAATTATCATTTGTGGAAGAGAATTCAAAACTTCTATCACACTTTGTGTGTAGAAGTGTTCCTTAATTTCACCCTTGGTCTGGCTCTAACTTTTAGACTATGCATTCTAGTAAATCTACACTGTACTCCCTCCAAAGCCAAGATAACCTTCCTAAGGTGTAGCGTCCATACTGCTCACAGTAAACAAGGTGTCATCCAACCAGAGCTTCATATAGCAGAAACATGAGTTCTATCCCATTGTATTCTAATTGTCTAGATATAAAGACCATCCTCTAGCATTTTTGCTAATTTTCTGGATCTGTTCATGGTTTTACAAATGGGAGTCCCCACTCCTGCTCTTAACAGAAGCAGAGTTGGAGTAACTCCGAGGAAATTGCCAGCCTTTCTTCAATGATATTTTAATGACTATTTCAACAAATCTTATTCTATTAAATTGCTTTCAGGGGAAAACAAAAATTAATCTGCAGCGTCATGGAAGTTGATATGGAAACACAAATATTTATACCTCTGCTGGTTACTTACCAAGCACCCTACTGCCTTTTCACAGGTTGCAGATTAAGAGGAAAAATATAGATCTTTCTCCTGCTCTGAAGAATTCTATTACACCTTTGCAGAAGTGGCCTTCAGTTCACTACTATCATGTCCCTAATTCATCAAAGAGATCATAAAATGTTTAAATAAAAACTTACCTTCTTGTTTATTTAAAAAGTAGACTTTGTTGAAACAAAAGATGACTGCTACAGGTCACATGATTCACAAGTTGATTACAGTTTCTGGAAATTTCCAACAGCAATTATGGGACAAAAGTTCAACCCTCGTCTTTGTGGAATCTCTCATGTGAGGGGGCATTACAGTTAATGGAATAAGGAACCAGTAGACAATCTGTCAGCCAGGTCCTATAACAAAAGCAGCACCATTGAAACTCTTTATGCCTGCAGAGGCACTAAAAGCCAACATCAATCTCCTAAGGTGAACAATAGGTTTTGACCAGAGGCATAGAAACTCCTTTTTAGCCTGAAACTGACTCATTAATAGGCAACAGCATATGACTTAAGCTTCTAGCCTTTGGAAAGTTCCACAGAAATAAATTTATAGGGGCCACACACTTAAATAAATTGCCACCACAGTCAGAAAAATGTTAGGAGGAATGTTGGGCTGGGCATAAACATTCATGAGCAAATTACGCCTCCATCTTAGAAAAGTGAAGAATTATTTCAGCAGAATTCTCAGACATTTGAGTAAAATCATTGAAATTTGTCTTGTGAGAGAGTCTGTGTGTGGAATTTAATCCAGGTGATGGGGGACTCACCCATCAACTGGAGAACAACAAAGATCCCAACTTTGCCACCATTGGGAAAGACCCACAATAGAAACTGGGCAGTGCGAGGCCCTCCCTGAGATCAAGAACACTGAGGGTAGAAATCTCACCCCAAAGAGCTGCCAATAATAGACCCACCAGAGGTCCAGGGTCAGTGAGGGTCCCAAGCCACAGTGAGATCAGGATGGGGGTGTCACAATATGGGCATCATTAATTGCTCACTTTAGGACCTTGATTGGCAGTCTTGCAGGAAGGTCATCCACAAGCCTATCCACTCGACTTAATCGGTTCAAAGGTGGGATGGCGGCGGGATCCGCACTCACCACCCTCCTGCCCGATAAAGTACCCCCAGCCGCCAAACCTGCCTTGAGAAAGGGCATTAGATTATGCCCTGGGAGTCAGCATCTTTTGCAATGCCTTTTTGATGTCCGAGTCTAGTAGGCTTTACCAAAGTCTGGCAATTTGCTATTTCTTTTTACCATAACCTGGCTGTCCTTTAATTCCAGAGCTGAGCTTTCAATTCATTCACCTCTCCATCACTAAGCCTGCCTACTTCCATCTCCGTAACGTCACCCCTCTTCATTCCTGCCTTAGCACATCTCTTGCTGAAATCCTCATCCATGCCTTCATCATCTCCAGACTCCATTATTCCAATGCTCTCCCGGCTGGACTCCCATCTACCACCCTCCATAAACCAGAACTCATCCTATACCCTGGTATCCATATCCTAACTTAAACCAAGTCCCAATCTTTCAGCACCTCCCTGCTTGCTGGTCTATGTTGGCTCCCAGTCCCTGAATGCCCCCATCTTCAAATTCTCATCCACCTGTTATAAAATGCTCATTGGCTTGTTACTCCTTATCTCTGTAACATCTTACAGCCCTACAATCCTCCAAGGACTCTTGGTTGTTCCAAATCTGACCTCTATTCCATCTCTGACTCCCTTCATCCTACCACCGGTGGCCGCGCTTTTGGCTAGGCCCTAGGCCCTAAGCTTTGGGATTCCCTTTACCTCTCTATCATTTAAAATTCCAATTAAAATATGCTTCTTTGAGTAAACATTTGGAAACCTGCATGTCTCCATCTTTAGATTGGTGTCAATTTGTTTTCTGATTATTCTTCTAATAGGGACCTTGGGATGTTTTATGTTCAAGCTACTAAATAAATGTTAGTTGTTGTTATAATAAAACCCAATACTTTGTTACACTTCAGTGCTCTAGTATCCATAGTTGGCCATAACAGTCCTTGTTTGTGTTTAATGTAATCTCAGCATTAAAATGCTACAAATTAAACTTTGAATGCAAATCTTTATTGTTGTCATGATCTATTCTCAGAGCAGATCCCTTTTCTAACCTGATTCTCAATAATTCCTACCTATGACCCTTTGAGTAGCCTCAAAACTAGATAATGGAAGTCACGGAAATGGTAGATATTGTAATAATAGAAAAAATCTGCAATAATACAGGTAAACACGTTTTTTTACATTAACTAGAAGCGTAATTCACAATATTCTCAGAACTGCTGATGCCTAAAAAAAGTACAAGAAGAAGTGACTGTGAAAGCATTTGGTTTGTAAAACCAACCTGGCTCACTAATATCCTTCAGGGAAGAGAACCTGGCCCCAAATCTCATTTAAGCACAAGGAAGACAACCTGGCCTCATAACATGCCTGGCCTCAGGTCAATTCAATCCCCCTCAACATGGTTAACGTTCTCCAAAGCAGCAGAGGAAGGCACACAACCTGAAACAATCAATCGAACATTTTTTTTTTGCATGCAAGGGATGGGCAGCAAATACCCACTGTGCCAGCGTCATCCAAATCCACAGCAAAATATTTTTAAAATCCTGTTTTATTTTTTCAGATCACCTAATGTGCACTGAAAATGGAAGCATCAAAACTACTGGGCTGAGAAAGATCAGCAATTCCTCTCTGATGATAAAAGCCCACAGGAGACAAGATATTTTGGTCTTGCAGACTTTGTAAAATCACTTTATGCATTAAGTTATTTGGGACCCATGTCAACTGCCAAATGCCATCTGTCATCAGCATTTAAAATCTGGTATGGATTGCTTACTTAGCAATTCCTGTCAGAAAGCAAATGCCCTATGGTGCAGTTGCTGTTCAATTTTTTTGGTTTTAATGATAAATATTGTAATCAAGTATGAGCAGCGAGCAGCATTAACTTGAACCAACAAATGCTTAATGATTTGTGCTAATTACAGTAGCTGTCACAGATTTCTGTCATTTTAATTTGTCAGTCCCAAACTTATTTCGAAACTTACACAAGCTAATTACATGTTGAACACTTGGGGGTCTAATCTCAACAGCCCTTGAAAACAGGTCCGGGGGTCACGATGTCCGATTAACCTATGCCCACTGATTTCAGTTTAGGCCGCACGCCAAATTCACACTGCCTGCTAATTTCATGGTTTCAGCGTCCAGCCAGCTAACTGCTCCACTGATAGATCGGATACACCAGAAAGGTGCCAATCTCATAAGTGTGGTCGTCACCAGTTAATGCTAACCTATTCAGTTTAAAACTAGTCTGCACCTCAAAGTGAAGGTGTGTTGATCCTGGAGCAATTGCTGGCAGCTGCAAAGGGAATTACTCTGACCTGGAACATGTTGAATAAAGGCACAATGGAGGGGAGTGCGGTTCCCAAGATTTTTGGACACTGCACTGGAGGTGTTGGTGGAGGAGATGGAAAGGAGGAGGAGAGATGCTCTGCATCTACACAAGCTCAGGAGACCCTCCAGACACAAGTTCAAGGTGACAGTGGGAGCAGGTAGCCATGATGGTCAATGCTAAAAGTTAAGCCCCAAGACCCCGGATGCAGCACAGCAGAAAGTTCAATGATCTCACATGAGTGATCGATGTCAGTGAATGCACCTTCAAAGCCATGCCCTACAGACTGCACTACTCGCCTCAGACAATGCTTAATTCACCACACCTCCATCACTCACTTTCTCTATAATTAGAATTCATACCTAACATTCATATGCACCACAACATCCTCATACACTTAGCATTTCTATAAGCCTCACAGCCAAATCTCACAGTTTGAACAGCTTGCAAAGGACCAGCCACCTTCAGCTGCTTCATCCATGACCTTCCCTCCATCATAAGGTCAGAAGTGGGGATCTTCGCTGATGATTGCATAGTGTTCAGTACCATTTGCAACTTCTCAGATACTGAAAGAGTCTGTGCCAGCATGCAGCAAGACCTGGACAGCAATTAAGCTTCCAGTGATAGTGACAAGGAATATTCACGTTACACATGTGTCAGGCAATGGCCATCGCCAACAAAAGAGAATCTAACCATTGTTGATGTTCAATGGCATTGCCATCACTGAATCTCCCACAATCATTGTCCTGGGAGTTACCATTGACCAGAAATTGAACCAGCCATATAACTATAGTGGCTACAAGAGCAGGTCAGAGACTGGGCATTCTGCAGGTAGTAAATTCATTAACTGATTCCCAAAACAACACTCAAGGAGCTCAACACAATCCAGGACAAAGCAGCCTACTTGACTGACACCCCTTAAACATTCACTCCCTCCATCACGGATCCACAGTGGCAGCAGTGTGTATCATCTACAGGATTCACTGCAGCAACTCACCAAGGCTCCTTAGACAGCACCTTTTAAACCCATGACCACTACCACCGAGGAGGACAAGAACAGCAGATGCTTGGGAACACCATCCTGCATGTTTCCTCCAAGTCACTCACCATCCTAACTGGGGACTATATCGCCCTTCCTTCACTGTTGCTGAGTCAAAAACCCAAAAACCAAGAGCTCATAATCAAACAATAGTATGGATGCACCTATTCCAATTTGACTGCAGCAGTTTGAGAAGACAGCTCACCACCACCTTCTCAAGGGCAATTTGGGAAGGGTGATAAATGCTGGCCTATCCAGCGATGCTCACATCCAAACAATGAATAGAAAAAACACTCTCATCTATTCAACCATGACAGCCATATCACACAAACAGATTGAATGCACTCACTGACACAATTCCTTCTCTCTCATAAGAATGTGCACAATGGGAAAAAGCCAGAGCTAACTGGGCAAGGAGTGGCACATCCATATCGCCATGGTGGAGATGGTGCTGGCTATTTTTGGGATGTCCGTAGCAAAGGCCATGACCAGCAGAGGTGCTGAAACCATTGAAGATGATAGTATGCTCTTACCTATACCTACACACACCCCAGCTCTGCATCATCCCACAGTCCCTTCTGATTTACGCAAGGTGTAAGTAATGCACATCTTACTTTCCACCCCTCCCCACAATGTAACCTTACACTTGAATTCCAAGAAATGCAATCTGGACATACAATGGAGAAGCAGCAAGACAGTGATGCTGAAGAAGAATTATCACTCAATTTAACTAACGGCCACCAGCTCAGATACTGACACTGTGCATCATTTTTGATGATACAATATAGATGCGGGTTCTTCATTGGGTGAGACGCTGGGCATGATTGGCCTGCAGCCGAGGGAGGATGCAAGGATAATACAGGTGCCAGCTCATAAATGGGCAAAGTGATATGCAAATTCTGCTGTTGAGGACCTTAGATGAACACTAATGGGACAACCTGTAGTAGAAAGCTGATGGGCGTGCACAATAAGAATCCAGGTGCATTTGGAAGTCTGCCAGAAAGCTGCAGTCAATGTTGTGCAGCATAGAGGAGTCTGGCACCAACTTGGCACAGGGCTTTGTGCAGAGCTTGGAGCCCATTCTGCTGAGCTGCAGGAGAAGATCTGACTGCTACCATATAAGGTCAGTTTCCTTCCATCATGGCTGTGGATCACAGTGAGACAAGGGGACATGGAGACTCTCACAGCAGCCCAGTAATCTGGGTTGTGCACTGGAGTCATCAGCCACGATGTTGTTAGCCAGGAGCCACTTCTTGTTTTGCTGTGGTATCTCAGAGTAAACCACCACAGAGTGAAGGTTGAAAATTACTGCCAGGAATAGTGGGAATTCCTTGCCTTGCATCATTCTTTGTGGACAGTCACTCTAGCTGCACATTGACAGGGTGGAATCACATTCAACTGCAAAGTGTAGGGCAGAGTTGGCAAGTATTGCCAACAAAATGATATGCGTGCAGTCAAGGGAACCCTGTGCCATGGGGAAGACTGCAGTCTTAGCTAGGTTCTACACTTGATTTGCCTGTTTGTCTCTAGCAAGAGAAAATGAAATGAAGTTAGTTTTCATTGAATAATGAGCAACAGACACCTCCTGTACCTATTACTGGATGACAAACTGTAAGATGTTGCAAATATCTTCAACTCAGGCCTGGAAGGAGCCAGACACATAAAGGTTAAGAGCTACAGTCACCTTGACAGCCACTGGCAATGCAATCCTTACCCTGATCTGCAGTTACAGTTGTATTAGTCACAGTTGGCAAATTTCAATGAGGATATTCTTACTGAAGCACATTTATCTCATATCTTTTATCACTGAGGTTCAGGTCAGAGGATTGTTCTCTGAATTTTTTTGTTTGTTATAGCCTCTTGCAAAGAGCCTTTCTCTTTCTCTTCCTCCTCCTCCTCCCCTCTCTTCCAGCAGCTTGTCCTGCTCTGTGTGTCCTCTGTTGATTCTCAGAATCATAGAATCACAGAATTGTTACAGCACAAAAGGAGGCCATTCAGTCCATTGTGTCTGCGCTGGCTCTCTGTAGGAACAATTTATATCATCCATTCCCTGCACTTGCTTAGTTTTCAGATAACAACCCAATTCTCGATTGACTCTGCTTCCACTACACTCTCAGGCAATGCATTCCAGATTCTAGCCACTTACTGCATGAAAGCGTTTTTCCTCATGTCTCCACTGCTTCATTTGTCAATTACCTTAAACCTGTGCCCTCGTGTTTTCGATCCTTCCACCAATGGGAACAGTTTTTCCCTATCTAATCTGCCCAGAACCCTCATGATTTTGAGCAGCTCCATCAAATCTCCTCTCAACCTTGCCTTCTTCAACTTCTCCAATCTATCCTATCCCTGGAAAAGTTCTTATGAATCTTTTCTGCATCCTCTCTAATGACTTCACATCTTACATAAAGTGTGGCACCCAGAACTAGACACAATACTCTAGTTGAGACTGAACCAGTGTTTTATATAAGTTTAACATGGGCTTCTTGCTTTTACATTCTATGGCCCTAATAACAAAGCCTAGGATGCCCTATGCATTATTCTCCAAGTCATTTTGTATTCCAAGGGGAATGGCAAATAACGTACCCATGTTTGCAAGCAACTGGCTTGTACTGAAGCCTTGAATTCAGCAAAAACTCCTTCAATGCCAAATACAATGCTATGTTGACTTTTCAAATTGAAACAACTGTAGAAAACACCAAACACAAAAATATCAAAGCAACAGCTCTAAGAAGTTAATAAGCAACTGAACTAAGTAGTGACTTGGTTGTACAGAATTTGAGTACTGATTAAAAAACAAACATACTATTGAAGCTTTTCAACTTGCACTCATCAAGACGGATGCAAGAATTCCAAATTTCAAAGGGAACAACAATTCATATTGCATGGGAAAAGGGTGCTCATTGGCTGGCAAGTGGACTTTGATTGGTCAAGGCATTGCCATGGGAAATTCACTAGGGAACCGTTACCATCCCACCCACCCCTTCCACCCACCCACCCCACCCCCCCACCCACCACCACCCCCCCCCACCCCAAGCTTCTGTTTAAATTCAAAAAGGCAAGTCGACTCTGATTGGTTGAGGTGTTGCCATGGGGAATGCACCAGAGAACAGTTGTCCTACAAGCATTTGTTTAGTTGAAATAGGTGCAATGCTTGGACATGCACTCTCTGTTTGCAGAGAATAAGACATAGACTGAAATTTTCTAGCCCATGCCAACAGGATCTTTCAGTCCCACCAATGCGAATGGAGATTTCAATGGCTCGCCGGCCCCACCGCATGGGAACACTTCGCAGGGATGTGGGAAAATTCCGGCCATTGTGTCCAACATTAGATGTGATTTTGCAGTTGGATAGCACTTACTGAACAATCCTTAGTGTGCTAAGAATTATACTAGCAACCAATTTATGATTATCAGTCAGGCTCACCATGTAGCTCACTTATGCTTACGAGAAGCTGTACATATTTGTATGCATGGCCCTGCCCTCTGCCCTCTCTGCTCACTGTGCTTGATCAATTAAGCCTGGGTGTGGGCTTGGGGAAAGAGCTGGAAGCTGGAGTTGTAAGTGTGGAACAGGCATTTTAAAGCAGTGTTACTTAAACCTGTTACACACACAGGCCCAGGTCTCCCAGTCACCAGATTGTTGGAGACTGGACACAGCCCAATATGCACTTCGGGACCTTGTGGAGGTCCTGACACATTGATTTCCATGGGAATTGACTGACAAGTTTGAACTTCTGATGGAACCCTCCAAAAAAGTCTCCAACTCAGTCAGAGCCCGAGACTTCGGACAGTTCTGACTTACTTACCTGGATTGCTACCTAGGAAATGTTAGACAGGAAAAAATCTGGTTTAACTCCTGGGTAACTATGCAGCTGACCTCTCACTCACTCACAGTGATCACTCCCTCCCCGAATCTCCCCTTGACTCCCTGACTACCCGACCTGACCCCCAACTCCCACCCTACCCATCTACTCATGCATCCACCCTACCCATCTGCCACCCTTTCCACCTACCACTCTACCCACATGCCACCCTACCCACCAACCACTCTACCCACCTTTCACCCTACCCATGTGCCACCCTAACTAGCTGCCACCCTACCGACTTACTTCACTCAACTACCCACTTACACACCTACACACATACATTCACTCATATACTCATTCACTAACAAATTAAGAAGCTTGGGGACCTTTGAACGCTTACCAAACTATGGCAGCTAGTGTTATAAAAAGAGAGTGTGGCTTCTGCATAGATTCACTTTCCCGCTCTCTCCATGGATTCCTGCACTGAGGACATTTTGCAAGATCCTCCATCGGAATTGTGGACAGAAAAATCGTGCGCAGGTAAGTAGATAGCTTTCTGTCTGATCAAAGTCAGACACATAGGTTCTGACAATGGCTGAAAGAGTTAAGTTATAGAAATGAGTGTAAGCTCTGCATAGATCTGAGATAGGAAATAAATAACACCAGGCAAGCAGTCTGATAAGTTGGCATCAGTGGAGGAGTCAACAGAGATGTTGAGGAGGAAGTGCTGGGCGTCATCAGTATACATGTGGAACGTTATGTCATGCCAAGTAAAGGCATGTCCTATTGATAATTTATAAAGCATGAACTGTTTGGAACCTTCTGGAACTAACTTTTCTTTTAGAATGGGCATTAAAAGGCTGCAAAGGAAGCAGGCCAAGTCACCTTACCTGACCTGTGGATTCAAAATACCACACTGTCTTGAAAGGTCAAAGGGACACCTCCCAAACTAGAAGTGTCAATGCCCACATCATGAGCCCACATCCCTCCCAGGAGGGATTTCCTGATCCTGAATGGGTCTTTTCAGAACAAAATATGGTGATTGTCTTGGACCCCTAAGGTGAATGTCTACACACAAAGACCCAGGCTATGGCCAATTAATCTAAGCCCAACACAATATTTGGAAACGAAATCTGAAGGACCACATGGTAAGGCAGCCATGTTGGTCATCCTTTAAAAAAGGCTTTAATTGCTGTCAGCCTGAGCAGAGAGTAACAGAGGCAGCAGCAGCAGAAAAGGCAGCAACATCTATGCCTTAAAACCTGGGGCTGCAATATCTTAAAGTCTCCAAGCCTGTTCCCTTTCAAGTCCACCAATACAGAAAAATGATCTCCAGGTAAGAAGAGTGTGAGTGGAATCGTCCAGTCCCGTTGGCGATGGGCATCATGGCGAGTGGTGGGTTGGATTCAGCGTGAGGGGCAGTAACCAGTTTATGCCAGCGTGAAATCACAGCGGGATCATTCTATGATTCCGCCATGAAGGAATGTTGCTGGAGGCCAGCATGAACACGATTTGCATCCCGCTAATGGGATGCAAAGAAAGGCCCAACCGGAATCATCCCCTCACACCTGATTTACCATTAACACCAGCAAGGAAACATGCAGGCCCAGGACAAGTCTGATGTGCATAAGTCAGGACTTACCGTTAGGGCCTTGCTCAGGTCGTGGACATCCAAGGAGAAGAAGATGCTGGAGCCCTACAGCTACCGGACCCTGGAGGAACACATGCATTGCAAGCTGGATGGATCCTCATGCACGTGGCTCCACCGCAAAGAAGTTCACGGGAAGTCAGATGTCTCTGTTGATCTCTCGTCTCTGCTTTGAAACATCACGGTCTTGGCCATGGGCTGCCACGGGTGATTGGTAGTTGGGGGAGGGCAAGGTCTAGGTGTGAGTGGGAAAGGAAGATGTACCGAGGGGTGTGAGTTGGAAAGGGGAATCAAAGGTGTTTGGGGGGGGATGAGATTGGGGAGAACTAAGGTATGGTGGGGGGGTGAGGTTGGGAATAGGGGATGAAGGTGTCAGGGGGTGGGTGAGGTTGGGAGGGATGCCAAAGGTATCCGGGGGGGGGAGGACGGAGTTCGGTGAGGGGAGGTGTCTTGGGGGAGGAGGCGGTAAGGGTGGAGGAAGGAGTAAGGGGGATGTCCAGGTGAATGTGCAAGGGAGGGGTCTGTGCAGTCAATGGCTGCCTCCTGGGGGATGAACTGAGGGTGGGCATGGTAGGAAGGAATGGTGAGTGTGAGAGGGGACAGACGGAGCTGGTAAGGGCGGGAGGGTGAGGGTGTGACAGTGACAGTAGAAGGGGCGGTGAGGGTGGTTGGTGGGGACACGGAGGAAGACACAGACCCTGGGGGTGGTAAGGAGGAGTTCGGAGCGGGCAATGTGGATGGGGGTGAGATTCTCTGGGAAATAGGGAACGTACACATTCACCCAGACGTCCTGCAATGACAAGGGTTCGGGTTGGTTGGTGACATTGGGGAGGTGGAATGTGATGCCGGGGTGTCTACAGTGATGAGGGAAAGGTCATGGGAAATTGGGGGAAGGGAAAGCACAGGGAAGCTAATCAAAAACTTGACCATGACCATGCTTTTCAAATCGAAAGTGAGTGAAGCCTCGTGTTGGGCGGGAGCAGATGCTGCATGGAGGATGATCAGTGGGTGGGCGGAGATGCAGATCAGCTCAGATGGGCAAGTGAAAGAGAATCCCAGCAGACAGCATTGTCCAGGGGGACATTGCAAAGAATATGTTGGATGAAGGATCCGCGTGCATGGCAAAGTGCTTGCAAGAGGCTCCAAAAGGCCCTGCCACACACACACACACACACTCCTCCCTCCTGAATCACTCGTGGTCCAGATGTGTGCAGCTGAACTATTAGTGGGGACAGTGTGGGGATGCAGGGGTGGACTCGTGAAGCCTGTAAATGTAGCTGAAAGATACCATTACACATTATTCAGTGAAAGTGAATATATTTTTATATCATAAAGTGACAAAATGTGTTCACCCGTGCAACCACTTGTGATCAGAATTTCTTAACTTTTCTAGGTGCTGCCCTGACATCCACAGCAGGGGTGGAGACAGCTTGTGCAAAGGTCGGCCCTGTTGCCTATGATGAGTTTGGCATGCAACCTCTGTAGAGCTGACGTCTTGAGGGCCCCAGTTTTCTCTGGCTGTCCTCCTGTGGGCTAGCTGCTCCCTCTGTAGTGACAGAGGACCAGGCTGCGGGGGGCACAGGCAAAGGGGACTCAGAGGGAGAGGACAGCCTCTGAGATTCCTGAGTGGACGATCCAAGGGTGACCAGCTGCCACATTTCCTCCCATTGGATGCCCGAGAGCCTCGGCCTGACTCCATGAGGGGAAAGAGCACCTGGAAGGATGTCGAAGTGCCCAGTCTCCGTCTCACGTTGCCACTGCAGGAACTCAACCATGGCTCCCGCGATGGAGTGCAGGTCTATGCACATCTCCACGTTCTGCTGGGCCAGGGTCTCTATGGCGTCCGCCATCTTCCCCATGATGACCTCCATATGGGCACCACATCATCAGAGAGCAGGCGGACATACTCCTCTGGCTTGCAAGCCACTCTGTGGAGGGTTTCCAACAGCTCTGCATTATGTTCCCCCGCCTTCCACTGACTCTCCATGATAAGTTGGACATCCGAATCCCGGAGGCTCGTCATCTGAATCAGACCTCACAGTTGCCTCTTCCCCAACTGTCCTCCAAGGGCCAAGGAGCTTAGCTGAACCTGCCTTCTGGTGCAGACACATGTCCATGTGGTGACCACCAGATTGTGAACCTGAGGCTACTCTAGATCTAGGTCCCACCGAGGTGTGTGTCTCTGCGCTGGTGCAGGGTGTGGATAAGCACTGTGACGGGTCTTCCAGGTTGCTTATTCCCAGCTTTTCAATGGAGGAGGTGTCCTCTTGGCTGGAGGTGAGGACGTGGATGGAGCTGAGGGATTGGTTGGCTGAGGGTGTCGGTTGGTTGGCAGAGCTCCCTGTGAACCAAAGTAGAGATAATTAGTGCATGGCAGCAGCGTCAAAAACAGAAGAGAGCAGTCATATTGGCATTCAGGGAGGGATGATAGGGTGCAGGATCCTAGTGTGTGTGTTTGCCACCGACCTCACTGTTGCCACAGGCACGGTCCTCACCAGTCAGCGTGATGGGATATTCCTCAAAGTGAGTGAGGGGCCTAATGTGGGCCACTCCACTCCCGGTCTGGGACCTCTCCCTGCTATTGTGTGTCAGCTTCTCCTACATGAAAACAGATGGAGAGAGTGTAAGCAGGATGGCACTGCATGGAATGTTTGTGTGGTGAGTGCAGCCATCGACAGGATGAGGATGCAAATTCCAGAGGATATGAGCCTGATGGAAATGTGAGGGAGTGTGTGTGAGGAATAGCAGTTTTGTCCCTTGAGCTGTGAGATCCCTGTGGGTGTGTGATGGGTTTGTGAGTGTGTGAATTGAGAGTTATGAGGTGGTTGACTTACCCCAGTGGAACAGATGAGAGCATTCCTCCTCTTGCTGCACTGGATGGCTGACCACCTCTGTGCTCCGGTGGCACTGACTGCCACTGCCAACATCTCCCAGGCCAGACTGGTGACTCTGGGTGGATCTCCTGCAGCCAGAGTGGGGGTAGAGGACATTGTGGTGGCCTTTCGCTGCCTCCAACAGGCTCCCAGAGAGGTGTTACTGAATTTGGTGACGGCCGTCTTCCTGGTTTTCCGGGCCATCTGTCACCTGGAACTGTCCTGGTCTGAAGACATGAAGTAAGCTGTGCTCTGTTGCATTTTAAATATGGTGCCCGGAATGAGGAAGCATTGAGTTCGTGGCTTGGTGGACAAATCTGAACCCACCCTTCAGTGATCTGGTGTGTTTCCCGTGAATGCATTATTAATGAGGCCATGATGATACAATGAAGGTGATGATACAGTACAAAAATCCAATGGGTAAAATGTCTTTCTTCACGCTCACTACCACGCTTAGATTTGCACTGAGTAACTAACTTTGGGACCTGCTTAAAGTCCATCTCTTCGAGGGAATCATACAATAATCCTGATATACGACTCCGGCTATTGAATCCACCTTGACCCCCTTGCAGGAGTGAAAACACCTTCTTCACTGGGCCTGCAACACATTCTTTTCCCTAAGATGAGCCAATCACATGAGTTACAAACTAGTCTTTAGTTTATAACTTGTAAAAGTGCACTATTCTTTTTAACTGTATTTTGCCTTGAGTATGATTGTGTGTGTGTGCGTGTGTGAGAGACAAAGCAATGAGTGAATGATATACCATTAGATTTTCAGGGTGGATGTATGAATAAATAATCTTCTTTATTTAAATGCACAGAAAGCTGGCTGCTGGTCATTCAAATTGTCCACACACCCTGGAGTTAAGCAATACACATCTTCCTTTTCAAAAATACACTGATTACAAGCAGTAATGGAAGGGAACAGGAGTTTCAGCAGTTCTCTTTCATCCGCAACCCTCTGAGTGAAGTCATTTCTCCACATTTCCATCCTAAATGGTCAACCCATTATCCTGAACAGTGGCCCCATGTTCCAGATTTCCCAAGCAGGGGAAATAACTTCTCAGTGCTTATCCTGTCAGCCCCTTCAGAGTCTTATAGGTTTTAATGAGATCCCCTCTATTATCCTAAACTTCATAGAAAATAGGCCCAATTTACTCAGGCACTCATCATAGGACAACCCTTTCTTCCCAGAGACCAATCAAGTGAACCTTTCCTTTACTGCCTCCAAGGAAAGTACATCCTTCCTTGCATATGAAGACCCAAATTGTGAATATTCAAGGTGTTGTCCCACCAAACCCCTATATAATTCTAGCCAGACTTCCTTATTATTGCACTCCATATATAAAACATATGACATATAAAACCACATATAAAGTTTATAAATACTGGGTCTGTAGAGACAGGTGAAGCTTCACTGTAGAACTAATACGTAGTTATCTCCTTTGCCATTGAATGAAACATTGGTCATCGTGCTACTAGGTGATGGTTCAATTGTCCCTGTCCTCAAAATGTCCTTCCTCTCCTTTTACTCATGCATCTGTTAGAGAGAGAACACGCTGCAAAATAAAACAGGCCCAGGTTCTGTGCTTATGCCCTTGCACACACAATCCTGACAAGCAGACCATGCCTCTGAAAAATGCATCAGGTTCTTCTTCCTGCATGAAGCAGGAATGTGGTGTGAAAGGTGAAGGGTTGTGACCTGACTAGCATGTTTCTTTTGTGAATTGGCTCTGTAGAGTGAGATTGTCTGAACTATCATATGCTGCCCCTGAACCCTGGCAATGAGGCTTTTTTTTTAATTGGCCTTGGGCTGTGAGTGTCACTGGGAAAGCCAACATTTGTTATCCATTCCTAATTGCCCTTGAGCAGGTGGCGGCGAGTCACCTACACCTGACTATTTCAAAGGGCAGTTGAAAGTTAACAATATCGCTGTGGGTCTGGAGTCACATATAGGCCAGGCCAGCATATTTCATCCCCTGAAGAGGATTAGTGAGCCAGATGATTATTCTACAATGATCTGTTGCTTTTCTGACCATTATTAATGAGACTAGCATTTAACCGCAGATTGTTTAATTGATTGAATTTAAATTGCCCGGCTGCTGTGGTGGGATTTGAACTCATGGAGCTTTAGCCCTGACCTCTGAATTTTGAGCCCAGTAACATTATACCTTTGTTACCATGACATGAGCTAACAATGTGCAGAAGCAGACATGAGCCACACCAGCTCAGACATTGCTGATCCAGACAGGTAGCTCCTCAGCCAGCTAGTCTCAGAGCCATTGCCTGGTGGTGCATTGGCCATATCAAACATTGATCAGACCGTGTCTTTGGTAGTCAGCTGGTAACAGCAACAAGCTGTCCGTCCCTGAACTCTAAAGAATAATTCAGGCTAAGGTGTTATAGATTGATTTATTCTCTCCAGGTATGAAAAGCTTCATATTCCAAAACTACAAGGAATCTCCCGATCTATCCAGAGATTGAGAAGCTCTGCTGGCCTGTTCAGGGAATGGCTTTCAATGCTCACTTCTCTGTGGCTATGTTATATTGGGACCTATGCTATTTTGTAAATTTCCTCAAATATTCCAATTAAATCCAATTGAGCCTCACGCTCCTGTTACTGGAGTAAGATGTACAAGAGTTACATGCTAAAGCTTTTAAAAGTGGCTTAAAATGATTAAATCAGATTCTATTCAAAACAGAATTCAGAACAAGCAGATTAATCAAATCCTATATCATTACTCCGGCACAGCAATCATCACCAGGGATCAGTATTTGTTTCTACAAATTACAACACCCAGAATCATTTAGAATAGTTTAGAATTTAAATTAAAAATTAAGAATAAATCCTTTGTTCTATTCTGTCTCTTCCTGCCCAATATTGTTTTCATCCATCCCTTTTTCCTTTCTATTCCTGCCTTTTGGACTTCCCAATCTCTGCTCTTATACTAAATCAAATCGACATTTTAAATATAAATATCTATTTTATTTTCATCTCTACCTGGCTTTCTCAATCTCATTTCTTAACATAGTTATCCCTCATGAGTTGCTCTCTCTCTGTCTCAAACATGCACTCTATTGATTGGCAGGACATCTGTCTCAGGCATTTGCATACATTACATTCACCGAAGGAAGGTTAGTGACCTTTTGCTAGGGCATGTTCTGCTGCCAGTCACTTCAGGCACGCCCGCACGATGCACCCTTTTGAGAAAGGCCCCCATGTGGACATTCCCAGCTTGCACCAGAAACCTCAGAAGGAGCATTATCATGACATCACATAGTCCTATGACATGCAATAGTGCCTAATGTAGATCACACAGGTCCAGAGAATGAGTTTACATGCCTTCCTGCACAGAGCAGAGTTGCAAGACATTAGTGTTACTTCAATGATCCATCACCCGACATGCAGGTAAGGTAATTTTGAAGAACTTATGCCACTGCATAGTGTCTGGAAATACTCAGGAGTATTTTTGGAGGTGTTGTGGTGAGTTCCTGGATTCAGAACAGAGTGTCACTGCCTCCTCATCATGGAGACAGAGGATTTGATGCCCTGTCCACACAAAGGCTACAACAGGTATGAAGGAAGCAGTGTCAATACCTCTGGGTCTGCAGCACATGGAACAGAGGCTGCAGAAAGGACCAGGCTCTTTGCCAACTTTGACAGTGACAGAAGGCTGCCTGGTAGACCAGCCAATGCAGCCAGCATCTTTATGCGCACTCTGATCAACATTGTCCTGTATGCCTCCCCATCAAGGGCTTCATCTGAGTCCTCGAAAGCAGGATTAAGCTGCAACCTCAACCTCCAGTGAGTTTTTACCCTAACCTGCAGCCCATTTGTGTCAATAACTCACCACTCACTGATTCCAACTCTAAACAAACCATTAAAGTAGGTGCTTTATCAGCATCGGAACTCGTGGCTGCAAGTGTCAGATCAAGTGACAGGGCTTCTTAGTCAGTGGACTAATGCTGCTGCCTCCTTGTGCTGCAGTTTGTGCTTGTCTGAAATCAGGAAACCAACAGGGAGGGAACAGGTTGGCTGGAGGAAGTGGGTGATGATTGTTTTTTAATTCTTCCATGGGCATAGGCATCGCTGGCAAGGCCAGGATTCATTGCCCTTTAACTGAGTGGCTTGCTAGGCCATTTCAGAGTCAGCCACATTGCTGTGGGTCTGGAGTCACATGTAGGCCAGACCAGGTTAGGCTGGCAGATTTCCTTCCCCAAAGGATATTAGTGAGCCAGATGGTTTTTTTACAACAATCAATGATAGTTTCATGGTCACCATTATTGACACTAGCTCTATATTCCAGATTTATTCATTGAGTTTAAATATCTTTATTGCTGTGGTGGGATTTGAACCCATGACCCCAGGGCATTAGCTTGGGCCTCTAGATTACTAGCCACTGCCATTTTACCACCACCTCTCCAAATGGGAAGCAAGATGTCCATGTCCACACCATCTGGACCTTGCTCATCATGCCAGATAGCAGGGACCCTAGAGTCAAGAAGGGATATAAGATGGACCATACTGTTACGGACAGGGATGAGAGCGAATGGAAACCCCAATTCACTGCCCTTGCTGTACTTAATCAATATGCTTTTGAAAAGAAGGATCTGTGTGTTTCTTAACTCTATGGCCAGTTTGAGAGCCTGCTTTTCATGGTTTAAATAAAGAGCATTATTTATTCACAGATTCACCATGAAAATCTAACACTACATCACTCACTGAGCCATTCAGATTCACACACAAGGAGAAATACAGTTAAAGAGAACAGTGCACTTTGACAAGTTGTAAATGAAAGAATCATTTGTAATTCACGTGTTTGTCTCATCTTAGGAAAAAGCACGTATTGCAGGCCCAGTTTGGAAGGTGTTTTCACTCCAGCAGGCCTGCCTAGCTGGATTCAATAGCTGGAGTCATATATCAGGATTATTCAGGATTCCCTCAAAGAGGTGGATTTTCAGCTGGTAACAAAGGTAATTTCTTGTAGTTTCTGTTGGTCAAGTTTCTGCACTCATGGACTTGAAAAGCCACAGGCTGGGAGATAGTATGATTTTACAGTCTCCAGTTTTATAACATAGATGTTATTGTCTTTGCTGCTGCTGTTTCATGCAGTGTGGTTTGCAGATTGATTTGTTTCTCCCTGGCTCCATAAGATTCATTGTTTGAAGACAGTTTCAGTCATGTAACCACATAATCAATGCTTCGATGTTCCACCCAGAATGATTTGAAGTTATAAACCATGCAATACAGCGGAGCATTAACGGTGATTTTTCACACTTGCTTATGATTTGACTGCCTTCTCTACAGCTCTCATTGTTAAATTTCAAGTTCAGAGGCAATGTATCAAGGAGTCCATAGATTTTGAGTTTTAGATAGGCTTGTTAATATTTATTCATTCCTGGGATGTGGGCATCTCTGGCAAGGCCAGCATTTATTTGCCATCCCTAATTACCCTTCAGATGGTGACGGTGAGCCACTTTCTTGAACCGCTGCAGTCCATGTGGTTTGGGTACACCCATAGTGCTGTTAGAGAGGGAGTTCCAGGATTTTGACCTAGCGACAGTGAAGGAATGGTAATATACATCCAAGTCAGGATGGCGTGTGGCTTGGTGGGAAATTTGCATGCGCTGCCCTTATCCTTCTAGGTGGTAGAGGTTTGGAAGTTGCTGTCAAAGGAGCCCTGGTGTGTTGTTGCAGTGTATCTTCTGGATGGTAAACACTGCTACCATTGTATGTGGCTGAGTAGCTGGGGGTATGTGGAAGCAGGAGAGTTAGGTGTGAACATTGGTAGGTGTGTGAGGGTCAGGTAGAATATTTGGATTTTAGACATTAGTCCAGTGTGCTAGGGAGTGCTGCTGGTTGAGTGATGGGGCATGGTGCATTGTGTAGTAAGAGAGGTTTTAAGGCATTAGAGATGTCTTATGAAAATTCATTCATTAGCCCTGACCACCTGCCTGATGTCATTAGACTTCTTTTGGTACTGCTGCCAGTTCCTCAGGTCCAGATTCCAAGAATTGAGGCATTCTGGCCCCTTGGGAAACCATGTTGTCTTTCCTTCCGTCCCCCTCTATCACTTCTGTTACTCTGGAACCCTCTCTCTACTCTGATGATCCATTTTCCACATTATAAATGTAGCAATTTTCTTCAGTACAGCTTCCCTTTAAGAGGGACTGCCTTTAAAAAGACTTGGGTGGTTGCACTGAGTTCTCTCAGCAGAATGCTGACTGATCTCATGGTGAACACAGATACAGCCAGCAGTGAGGCGGAGCTCGACCCTACAGTACAATCATGTTAATGAGGCGGAAGTACCAAACTGATGTGCTGCCAGCCTGCAATGGAATTGGCACAGGCAGGTGGTGAGCCATAGTTCCTATGCCCAACAAATAGGGCAAGCCAAGTTATAGCCCAGTGCATGCTCTTCCTTTTGGCCTATTACTCCTTCCTGAATCTTTTTTTCCAGCTTGGCAAATCTGGTAACATCCATAGAATGAGAGCAGAGTTCTCTGCTAGACCATTGTGTATTGTCAAAACAAATCAGACGTTTTCCTTCTCCACAAATCTATCAGCTAAAAGACACCTCTGCCCCTAGTCATTTCAACAACAAAGTAGCCAAGTGGTTAAATGCCCCTGGGTGCTAACATAGCTGTTAAAATGCCCCTGGGTGCTGACATAGCTCTTAAAGACACAGTAATTCAATTGGAATTACTCTATGCTGAGCTTCTGATTCAATGGCCACTTTGACATAAAGAACACCAAACTCTACTTCTGTCATTTCGCCCACCTACCATCAACTGCCTCTTATCTTGACTATTCCAATGCTTTCCCACTCAACCTCTCATCCTCCATTCTCCATAAACTTCAATTCATCTAAATTGATGCTTATATCATACCCCCATCAATACCTGTTCACCTATCACTCCTTTCCTTACTGATCTACATTGACTCCAGCCTCTAATGTCTCCAATTTGAAAGTCACATCCATGCATTTAAATATTTCACAGCCTCACCTCCTCTCACCCTATTTACCTCCTTCAGCCTTACAAACCCCCTAACCTCTCTGATTCTTTGCCTCTAATGTACCCTTGGAAAATATACCTTCAACTATCTAGGCCCCATACTCTGGAATTTTGTTCCTGAACCACTTCACCAACTTCCGCTCCTCCTTTAAGATCCTCTTTAAAAACCTATCAAGCTATTGTTCAGCATTCCTAATATCTCCTGTCTTGGCTCCATGTTCAATTTTAGATTACTCTTTTGTTAGCAGATTTCCAACAGTTACAGTCACAACAAAAGGGTGTTAGTCCTGCAACAAAATCCTCTGCATGATTCAGATCCAAGTGATTTTAAACGACGAGCGTTAGTTAATATATAGAGACTAATAACGGTATATTTCTGTTCTGTATACAACAGATGGTGGGCACTTCATGCACCCTGTTTCCTCCACAAAGTCCCATTCAAGATGATCAGATTTATTATCCCTCATGGGTCAGTGTTAAAGACTGTGTATAGACTTTCTGTGATATTCAATTGTTCTGTCTTTGATTATGTATACCTGTTGACTGATCTATGCTAAATGTGCTTGATTCATTAAGTCTGGGTGTGGATTCAGAGAAGAGTAAACAAACTGTAGAAGTTGTTGGAAGTTAGAGCTGCAGCAATAGTGCAGCCATTTTGTGACTGCAGAGATACTTTACTATTCTAGTAAATAAATTTCCTACACATCTATTGTTACAAGGGTTTGTTCGGTGCCTCAGGAAGAGGTCTGGAGGCTTGTGTGGTTGAACGTTTATCCTTATTGCTAATACATAGCTACATAAATCTCCAAGGTATAGCCCTAACTAGGTACTATCTCCATGCTGACATCTACCAGACCACTACTGTGCTCAGTCCACTATCATGTGACTTTTACACCACAGGGAGGTACTGTTTCCCCAGCCTCACATTAACCCATGATCTGCCAACCACCCTTTTCCTACAAATATAACCTGGTGTGTATCATCTCTGCATTCACAGAATCACAGAATCACAGTCTGCAGAAGAGGCCCTTCGGCCCATCAAGTTTGCACCAACACGTGAGAAACACGTGACCTACCTACCTAATCCCATTTACCAGCACTTGGCCCATAGCCTTGAATGTTATAACGTGCCAAGTGCTTATCCAGGTACTTTTTAAAGGATGTGAGGCAACCCGTCTCCACCACCCTCCCAGGCTGTGCATTCCAGACTGTCACCACCCTCTGAGTAAAAAACCTTTTCCTCACATCCCCCCTAAACATCCTGCCCCTCACCTTGAACTTATGTCCCCTCGCGACTGACCCTTCAACTAAGGGGAACAGCTGCTCCCTATCCACCCTGTCCATGCCCCTCATAATCTTGTACGCCTCGACCAGGTCACCCTTCAGTCTTCTCTGCTCCAACGAAAACAACCCAAGTCTATCTAACCTCTCTTCATGACTTAAATGTTTCATCCCAGGCAACATCCTGGTGAATCTCCTCTGCACCCCCTCCAGTGCAATCACATCCTTCCTATAATGTGGTGACCAGAACTGCACACAGTACTCCAGCTGTGGCCTCACCAAGGTTCTATACAACTCCAATATGACCTCCCTACTTTTGTAATCTATGCCTCGATTGATAAAGGCAAGTGTCCCATATGCCTTTTTCACCACCCCACTAACATGCACCTCTGCCTTCAGAGATCTATGGACACACACGCCAAGTCTTCAGAACTTCCTAGTGTCATGCCATTCATTGAATACTTCCTTGTCAAATTACTCCTTCCAAAGTGTATCACCTCTCACACTTTTCAGGGTTAAATTCCATCTGCCACTTATCTGACCATTTGACCATTCCGTCTATATCTTCCTGTAACTCTTTTGAGTACAAACATGTTTCCACCTGTTCCTATTCAGATGAAGTTACATTGTTTCATAGTTTGCCATTGTGAGATTTGAACTCTTGATCTTGGGGTTACAAACCCAGTACCATAACCACTTGGCTATTTAGGCCAAGCACTTGGCAAGCCATCTTAACATTTACAGTTGATAGAAACAACCTGACCTCTTACCTCACAAACCTTTGTAACTCTTTTGAGTACAAACATGTTTCCATGTTCCTATTCAGATGAAGTTACATTATTTCATGGATTGCCATTGTGAGATTTGAACTCTTGATGGTTTTGCCATTGTGAGATTTGAACTCTTGATCTTGGGGTTACAAGCCCAGTACCATAACCGCTTGGCTATTTAGGCCAAGCCTGTAGCCCAAGACACTCAACCTCACTGTTAACCACCCGACCAATCTTTGTGTCATCTGCAAACTTACTAATCGTACCTTCCACATAGTCATCTATGTCGTTCATATAAATGACAAATAATAGGGGACCCAGCACAGATCCCTGTGGTATGCCACTGCACATTGGCTTTCAGTCATTAAAGCAGCCTTCTGTCATCAGCCTCTGTCTCCTACAACTAAGCCAATTTTGAATCCACCTATCAAATTACCCTGTACCCCATGTGCATTGCTCTGAGATATAAAATATACAATACATCCAACTGTCCAAAGAGCACTCCAACTATTGGGCTGCATGTAAATGTAACAGTATCTCGACACACTGCTGCCATGCTTGAGATGTTTAGGTTACATTCGAATTTAATGGTTTCTAATGCTGTCCCATCAGCTTTGTTTCTTGCATCATAATATGTAGGTCAGTCTCTATCTTTCACTGTGGTATGTGGTGTCTTATTTTTATGGTGCAACTGATTTTGTTCACACGGAAACAAAATACTCCTCCTTTGTTTTAAAGTTAATTTGCTTATTTAAACCGCTTCAAAATATTCTAACAACTATTGTGTGGCTCAATGAAATGTTTATCTCCATTAACGGCTCAATATAAATGTAGCCTGCTGTTTATCTTTCCCTCCCTCTTTCCATCTTTCGTCTTCCATTTGTTTGCTTTCCAGTTTTGCTGAACAGGGTTTCAAGGATGGTTCAAATCTTGAATTCTCAAAGTCCCGTTTGCAATATTGTATTTCCATTGATTATGGATACTAATTCCTGGTAATTATCTGTGATTAGTGCACTTATGTTATTCTCTTGCATTTAAGAATTCAATTGTAACTAGTTAAACCCAAACTGAGTGGCTCAACTGTTGAAGGAAATCATCTAAAGCCCATGGATGGAATGGAGAGATCAAATCAGGAAGAGGGCAAGTAAAAAAATTGTAACTGCAGCAAATATATTTCATGACTAAAGGATTCTTGGGTACCTTTACCTGTTCTAACTGTTCATATCAGGGCAATGTAGTGAGGAGTGAAGTCCAAATGGAGCAGGACACAGACACAGATCCACAGCATTCTGTGGATTGTATCGTTACGCCAATTTCTCTGTCCACAGCCGCAGGATTCCTGAATGTACATGCTGAGGAGCCATATTGTCAATTCAAAATCCTCTGATAAAACTTTATAATCTCTGACTATAAAACAGCACCAGGCAGCAGCACATACATTATTCTAACCAGATAATTGACTTCTAGTGCTTTGTCTATAATTGTCTTATATTGTTTTAATCTAAACCAAAATCAATAGCAATCAGAGGTTCCAGCTATTTGTATGCAGTATTAATTAGCAATCCTGAGTGTTGCCACTTGTCTCTAAATTGAATAATAACTTGATGGCAGAGAGTAGAAGTGAACCCATTGGCCCAGTTCTCAGCCAACACATCGAGGAAAAGGGGCTCATTTAGCTGCTCCATTTCAAAGGTGAATTTGAGCACAGGAGCACATCAAGGTGTCTAAGGAAATTCTTACACGCAGCTGCAGATTCAAATATAACCAGTGTAGCATCTATGTATCGGAAATACACAGGGGTAGGAGATTAGGGGTCATTCAATCGAAGACGCATTTCTTGTAGAAACCTTTGAGGATGTTAGTGGGAGCTGGACCTAGAAGAGATCCCATGGCAACACCACCTATTTGGGCATGGATGCTGTAGTTAAAACTAAACTCAACCACGACTGTCCACCACAAGCTTCCCTTCACTGGCCAATATACGCATTGGGATTCCTATGTGCTTTAAGATTGGCCTTGTTGGCAACTTCATAAATAAGGCCCATGTCATTTGCTCACCGTGTAAGCTTGAGACTGAATTAGGGCACATCAAAGCCATCCTGCAGGGTTTTGGCTACCATCGCTGCACAAGGTTGTGTGCCTCCACATCCGCTCAAAGTTCAGGTCACCAGGTGCATGCCTTTTAAAGGCAGCTGTGAAGCACACCATTCTGAAGTCATGCTGACATAGTGGTAAGTTTGAGGTGGGCTGATGGTTCTGGTGAACAGGGCTTATAATTAAATGCAAATGTATTAAAATGACATTCCCGATGTTTGGCGGCATCATTGACGGGTGGAGTTGACGATTGCAAACTGGTTTCACGATAGCGTAAAACTGATTTCTGGCCTTCTCGCCATATTGCTCCCCCCGCCCCCGCTCACCATGACGCCCGACACCAATGGGGCCGGAAAATTCTGGCCTATGTTGTCATGAGCCATGGCTTCAAGGAATCCTGGATCTTTGTGGGTCCACCTGCCTAGGTCCAAATAACATAAGAAATTGGAGCAGGAATAGGTCACATGGTCCCTTGAGCCTACTTCACCATTCATTAAGATCATGGCTGAACTTATATATCAACTCCACTTTTCCACACTGCCCCCTAATCCTTAGATTCACTTAGTGTCCAAAATTCTAGCACAAAAACCCTCTGGGGTACAAAATACCAAAGATTCCTAACCTTCTGAGGAAAGCAATTTCTCTTCATCTCAGTCCTAATTGGCCAACCCCTTCTCCTCAGTCTGTGCCCCTTAGTTCTAGACTCATTTGCCAGGGGAAACAGCCTCTCAGCACCTACCAGTTCAAGCCCACTCAGCACTTTATATCTTTCAATGCAATCATCTTTCTACATAACCTTAAAATAAGGATTGGAGTGTAAGCTCATGTGCAAGGAGCAAACTGGTGACTTCCAGAATATCTGACGTTTGCCCACACTATGGCCAGGATTTCACTTATGGTGGGCGGGCTGGTTGGGAGCGGGAGCAGGTGGGCGCGGTGCTGATCGCTGCCCGCAGTTAGCTCCGCGCTGCCATTTTACATGGGCAATTAAGGTGAATGACAGCTCCCGAGGACAGCGGAAGGGGGCGGACAGTGGCGGGGAGCCAATGAGCACAAGGTCCAGTGGCGACCCGGAGGCCCATTCAAAAACGGCACAGGCAGCCTTCCAGAGACTGCTACCAATATCGCACAAGACGATGTCCAACAGCGCTCTCGGACAGCAGGCCAGGTGGGAGGGCAGGCTGGAGGGACGGTGTACGCCAAGAATTTTGGATGAGAGCTTCATTGCCCCTCCTCAAGGAGGTGGTATCACGGCGCAAAATCATAGTACCAAGGGACGGGAGGAGGAGGCAGAAAGAGTCAGTGCCCATGATATAGTGAGACACACCCTGGTTCAGTGCTGCAAGCGGTTTAATGATCGCTTGTGATTGGGAAGGGTGAGTACCGTGTTGGCATGGGGCATTTAGCACAGCAGCTAGGTTGGCCTCCCCCCAACTCAGAATTTTGTTTTTGCATTCATTCATTCACGGCATGTGGTCTTCGTTGGGTGGGCCAGCATTTATTGGCCATTCCCTGCCGTGTGAGGGTGGTGGTGAGCAGCCTTCTGTACCCGCTGCATGTGATGTACGTACATCCACAGTGCTATCTGGGGGCAAGCTCCAGGATTTGGACCTAGACACAATGGTGGAGCGCTGAAAACGTTTCAAGTCAGGATGCTGAGTGACTTGGAGGGGAACTTCCAGGTAACGGTGTACCCATCTATCTACTGCACTTGTCCTTCTAGGTGGTAGTGCTCTTAGTTTTGGAAATTCTTAGATTGTGATTGGCAAATGTGATGGAGGCAGCATCTGGTCAAGGGGTCAGCCCTGGCTGCTTGGACTGAGTGTGTAGCGGTTCCAGGATGACGAATTGGCTGAGCTCTGCAAGGTTTTCCTCAGGTGGGGTTGGCCAGGTTGCAATGGTGATGCAGGTACAGGGTAGACTAATCAATGCTCCTCTCTCTTTTCAGAAGAAGACAGCACACAATAATGCTGAGAGTCTGTGGACTGGCGGAGAGCAGCCCCACTTCTGATCTTCATCAGATACGAGCAGGAGGCACTGGAGCTGCAGAGGTGTCATGCACCCATGTCAACCGGCTGCGGTGAGGTTGGGGTGCCACTGGGAGGTAAGAGTGCCATGCACTGAGGTCAGAATGTCTGTCATAGTAACCGTTCCACTGTTGACTGTACATTGATTTCAGCCTCCAACATGGGCTGCCCATTGGTAATGGAAAGACGAGCGCATTCTGATCCGGGTGCCAGACATGCACATTAACAGTGTAACGACTTCAACTAATCAAATGTCCTTGTTCTTCCTTTCAGCTTCACCAGAGCACGTCCAGACTCAGGAGGCTGAGGGACCGCTGCTGACCCCTGAGGACACAGAAGATATGAACACACCAGCATCACACCCTCTCAGCCAGGCAGGCACCAGCGCAGATACCAGCACCTCAGTGGGAATAAGATTGTCGGCTAGTATCTTGGAGCACAGCGGTGAGGACACTTCACACTCGCTTCTGGTGCAGGCAGAGAGTGCCCAGTCGGCAGTCGGAGGAATACTGGGACCAGGGACATGCTCAGTCAATGGCTGATGATGAGCCTCTGGAGTCGTCCCTGAGGCAGCAGATGCTGGAAGTCCAGCAGGGTGTACGGGAGGATCTGATGGTGATACAGGAGGGAATGCGTGCCATGGTCTCCGTGGTGGAGGAGTCCATGTGGAGCGTGAGCAATGCAATGACCCTTATGGCCGAGCTCAATGCCTCCTCCATGGATAGCGTGGTGACTCACATGGACAGGCTCCTCCAGGAGATCAGTCAGGGCTTCCTGTGGTTGCACTCGGAGCTGCAAGCCCTCACAGTGGCAACGACCTCAGGTGGTCAGTGTCAGTGTGGGAAATGCATTGGTCACCCAGTATCCCAGCTAGATGCCCATCCATCAATGGTGAGCAAGGAGGTCCAAAGTGACCTCACGTTGGTGCACAAGCCGATTAGCAGAAGTCATTACACTGTTAATGTGCATGCCTGGTACCTGGATCAGGATACCCTCTTCCTTCCATTATCAATGGGTAACCCACGTTGGATGCTGAAATCAATATCTGTCTCTGCAAGCTTTTCTCAGAGTGCTTCGGATGACGGCAACAGCTCCTCCACCCCTCTACCAGTGATCGTGGCATCTGATGATGCTGCAGCAACTGGGGAGATGGCCGTGCCACTGGCCACTCCCTCCCAGGCAGTGGCAGCATAGGCTTCATGGGCCAGAGGACGCATGCCAAGGTCGTCAAGGCCAACAGGACACCAGAGTGAGCAGGCTGTCTCCAATGCCGGTCCTAGCGAGCGGGGAGCACCAAGGCTTAGCACCCGCAAATGTAAACATAAAGCACCTTAGGCCCAACATGGGCTTATCACTGGTGGTTTTCTTTTGCCCCCCCCATTTCAGTTGTCTCAATAGGTTTGCTGTTCAACACCTTTTAATGTACTTAGATTTCTGTATGCAAGTTGGCAATCATTAAATGTTTTAGTCTTCAACAAGCCTCTGGGTGCTTCATTAGTTCTGCAGACGAAGGGGAACCCATGATGTTATAAGTGACTTGTTTGTCATTGAGCTTTATTGACAAGGCACATAGTCAATGTTCCTGACCAGGCAAATATTCCTGACAGGTATCAAGTATGGAGCCTGCAGCCCTGGCATGTGTTGGAGGTTCATCTTTGGTAGATTAGCTGAAGGAACATTGAATCAAAGCCCCCCGGGTGTCACTGCCTCCCTGGAGGTTGCCCGGGTCAGTGTCTATGACCTCAGTGTTCCCCTGACTGTGCTATCCTCCGACTCACTAATGGACTCGTCACCTGCTGCCAGAGCAGCTGCATCCACATCTTCTTCCTCCACTGCGTCCTCCCTTTTCAGCGCCAGATTGTGGAGAGCGCAGCATGCAACCACTATCAGTGACACACGATCTGGCGGGTATTGCAGTGCGCCCTCTGACCGGTCCAGGCATTGGAAGCGCATCTTGAAAAGACCGAGCATTCTCTCTACCACGGTCCTTGTGGAGTCGTGGCTCCTGCTGTACCACTGCTCAGCTTCTGTTCTTGGATGGCGGAGAGGTGTCACGAGCCACATTTTGAGGGGATAGCCCTTGTCACCCAGCAGCCATCCATCCAGCCGGGCTGGAGCATTGAAGAGCCCCAGCACCTGGGAGTGTCTGAGGGTGTAGGCATTGTGGAAGCTGCCAGGGCACCTAGCACAGATTTGTAGAATCTGCATCCTGTGATCACACACTATCTGCACATTCATGGAGTGGAATCACTTCCTGTTGACCCGTGATGGCCACATGTGTACAGTCTATTGTACCCTGGACATGGGGGAAGCCAGCAATCATTGCAAAACCTCTGACTCACTGTGCCTGGCTGGCTTCATCTGAGCGGTAGCGAAAGCCAATGCACGCCTGAACAGAGTGTCTGTCACCAGCTTAACACAACTGTGGACAGCTGATTGGGAGACTCCACACAGATCATCCACCGACTCCTGGAAAGAGCCGGAGGCATAGAAGTTGAGGGCAACCGTGACCTTCAGCGCCACTGGTGTGGGGTGTCCACGCACACTGTTGGAGCTGATCTCAGGGCCAATCATCTGACAGATGGAGGTCACTGTCTCCCTTGAGAGGGGGAGCCTCTTTCGGCACTGTACCTCAGACATATTGAGGTAGCTGCATCACTGCCTGTAAACCCTGGCAGCAGGATAGTGGCGTCTTCTGTGGCCCCTTCTGCCTTGGACTTCCTGTTGGCCCTGTGCCCCTTGTGCCTGCTCCTGTCCTCCCAAAGGTGGCTCCTTTGGAGGCTGAGTGTGGACTCCTGGCCTCCTCCTCCTTCTGGTCCTTTCTTCCTCCTCAGAGAAGGTGCCTCCAGTAGAGAGCACAATCCCCATTCCCAAGGTAAGGGAAAGTTTCCTGAAACCTGCAAAACCCCAAGGATTATGTTTCCCCCAGAGTCCTGACCTGAAGCCTATTATTTCTGTCAAAGCAGCTCTGAGGAGAATTGAAGTTTTCCTGTTCACACAAGCAAGTAGCAGTAAGCTTAAAAAGTAAAGTACTAACAACTCGCATTAGCAAGCCCACTCGCCCCTCTTATTCCGCCTGTGGATGAGGTTTTTTAAAATGTGTCTACCCGCCTGCATGCAGCGCCTGTGCGATGCTCTGAAAATCGCACGGGCTGCGCAAAATGGAAATCAATTGCTGCCTCAAGGGCCTTAACTGGCCCGTTAATTTATGGCGGGCATGCCTCAGAAGTCACAGCACGCCCACCCTCCAAAATATCGCAATAGCATGCGGTGCCATCGGGCATGTCATTTTACACGTCGGTGTGTCAGGCCCGCCCCCGCACCCCATTGGCAAAATCCTGCCCTATGCATTTCCAATAGTCACATAGTAACGGAATAGCAGCCTAAAATATTCACTGTGTGGTTGTTTGGCCGCATGAGTCGATGGGTTCATATATTTTTTCACCCCGAATGCAGAATCCTGCTCCTGGTGAAGTTCCCTGTTCTTTGGAGATGTTATGAAATTGCTGACTCTGATGACCAGTGCCTCAATCCCCTATTTATTGTACGACACAGTACACTGCCTATTGGCTGACCTTGTGACACCTTGAAAGGACATAAAAGACTATGGCTTTCAGCAAAACAGAACAGTGCCAGTTGTATAGGACACCCTTCTGTGGAAAAAAGGTTAAGTTTCATGAATGCCTTCCTGGTGAAGTAGAAGCAGCAAAGACACAGCTGCTGTGAACATCTGGAGTTTACCTCTGCCTCGACACTGTGCTAAACCTTACATGGAAGTGATTAAAAACAAAAAACTGCGGAAACTGGAAATCCAAAACAAAAACAGAATTACCTGGAAAAACTCAGCAGATCTGGCAGCATCGGCGGAGAAGAAAAGAGTTGACGTTTCAAGTCCTCATGACCCTTCAACAGAAGTGGTTGTTACTGGCAATGGGTGTCCCGTGCAGCCTAGGGCTCAATGCTCATGAGCTCAATTATCATGAGAGCTCAGAAAAAAGTAAAATGTGTTCATCTCAGTAATGTTGCGAAATGAAGAAATGGACACTTGTTATTTTATAATTCTCGTTTTTGCAGGTGTTACATGAAAAGAAGAGAATTGCAAACAAACATTGGAATGAGCAGGTGAGATCACTGAGCCAAGGTAAACAGTACCTGGTATGAGCAAACTGTGCCAATGACAACATTTTTCTTTGAAAATTGAGCTCTGGATAATAGCCTGGAAATCAACAGTGTTTGTTCTGGCTTTGATACAGATGGTTATCATTGATTCCACTGTAAAGGAACTGTCAGGGGCATGTAATGAATGTGAATGACCAATAATCTGTAACTCTTTATACCTCTAGTGCAACCTTAACCTCATTAGAATGTCACTGGGGACATTCTCACTCTTCAGTCCAGTCTCCCAGACAGAAAGAAAAGAATGTGCAATTAATTGCAGGAAAGATTGAAGATGCTAAGGAGTGACATGAAAGGGGTCTTTCAAATCATGAGGCTTTAATAGGGTCGAGGTAGAGAAGATGTGGGGAGTCCAAAATTTGGGGCCATAAAAATAAGATAGTCACTAATGAATCCAACAGGGCATTCAGGAGAACACATGAACACAAGAAATAGGAGCAGGAGTAGACCATATGGCCTGTCAGGCCTGCTCCATCATTCAACGTGATCATGGCTGATCTTGGACTTCAACTTCATTTTCCCAGCTTTTTTGTTATTTCTTCATTAATGTGAAGTGGGTGTCATTGTCTAGACTAGCATGTATCACCCATCCCTAATTGCCCTTGAAATTACCCTGGAAGTGAGCTGCCTTCTTGAACCAGGTGGTGGCGTTCCCCTGCGTCAGCTGCCCTTGTTCTTCTAGGTGGTAGAGGTGACAGGTTTGGAAGGTGCAGCCAATGGTGAGTTGCTGCAGAGCATTTTGCAGATGGCGTCGACTGTTTCCACTGTGCATCAATGTTGAATGTTCAGGGAAGGGCTGCCAATCAAGTGGGCTGCTTTGTCCTGGATTGTGTTGAGCTTCTTGAGTGTTGTTGGAGCTGCACTCATCCAGGCAAGTGAAGAGTATTCCAGCACACTCCTGACTTATGCCTTGTAGATGGTGGATAGGATTTAGACAGCCAGTTACTCACTGCAGGATTCCCTGCTTCTGACCTGCTCTTGTAGTCACATTATTTATATGGCTAGTCCGGTTCAGTTTCCGGTCAATGGTAACCTTCAGGATGCTAATAGTGGGGATTCAGCAAAGGTAATACCATCGAATGTCAAGGAAAGATGATTGGATTATCTCTTGTTCAAGATGGCCATTGCCTGGCACTTGTGTGGCCTGCTCCCATTATCCCTTAAACTTCTTTATCCAGAGAGCAGTGAGAATATAAATACTGTGGCTGCAAGACAGGTCAGAGGCTGGGAATCCTGCAGTGAGCAACTCAGCTCCTGACTCCCCAAAGCCTGTCCACCATCTATTAGGCACAAGTCAGAGTGTGATGGAATACGCTCCACTTGCCTGGATGAATGAACTTAAGAACATAAGAAATAGAAACAGGAGGCACAGCAGGCCCCTCGAGCCTGCTCTGCCATTCAATAAAATCATGGCTGATCTTCTTGTGGTTTGATTTCCACGTTCTCATCTAACCCCAATAACCTTTGATTCCCTTGCCTCACAAGAATCTATCTACCCCTGCCTTAAAAATATTCAATGAACCCGCCTCCACCACCTCCTGAGGTAGGGAGTTCCAAAGTCACACAACCCTCTGAGAAAAAAAATTTCTCCTCATCTCTGTGCTAAAAGGACGACCCCCTAATTTTAAAACAGTGCTCCTTAGTTCTGGACTTTCCCACAAGAGGAAACATCCTTTTGACATCCACCTTTTCAAGGCCATTCAGGATTTTATATACTTCAATCGAATGACCCTTCACTCTTCTAAACTCCAGTGGAAACAAACTCAGCCTGTCCAATGTTTCCTCATAAGACAGTCCACTCATTCCAGGCATCAATCTAGTAAACCTCCTTTGAACCACCTCCAATGCATTTACATCCTTCCTTAAATAAGGAGACCAAAACTGCACACAGTATTCGAAGTGCAGTCTCACCAATGCCCTGTATAACTGAAGCATTCATCCTTACTTTTATATTCAATCCCTCTCATAATAAAGGATAGCATTCCATTGGCCTTCTTAATTACTTGCTATACCTGCAAACTAACTTTTTGTGACTCGTACTAGAACAGCTAGATCCCCCTGCACCTCAGAATTATGCAGCCATTCTCCATTTAAGTAAAACTCTGCTTTTCTGTTCTTCCTGCCAAAGTGAACAACTTCACATTTTCCAACATTAAACTCCTTTGCCAGATCTTTGTACACTCACTCAACCTATCTATATCCATCTGCAACCTCCTCATGTCCTCTTCACTACATACTTTCCTATCTATCTTTCTGTTATCTGCAAATTTAGCTACCATGTCTTCACTCCCCTCATCTAAGTCAATGGTGTAAATCATAAATAGTTAAGGCTCCAGCACAGACCCCTTTGGGATGCCATTCATCACATCCTGCCAATCAGAAAAAGATCCATTTATGTATACTCTCTGCTTTGTGCCAGCCAGCCAATCTTCTTTCCGTGTTAATATGTTATCCGCTACACCATGCGCTTTTATTTTCTGTAATAATCTTTGATGTGACACCTTATCAAATGCCTTCTGGAAATCCAAGTACAGTATGTCTACAGGCTCCCCTTTATCCCACTGTATATGTTATTCCTTCAAAAAGCTCCAATAAATTGGTTAGACGTGATTTTCCTTTCACAAAACCATGCTGACTCTTCCCTATTGCCTTGAGCTCTTCTAAATGCCCAGCTATAACCTTCTTAATGATCAATTTTAATAACTTCCCCAGGACAGGTGTCAAGTTAACTGGTCTATAGTTTCCTGTTTTCTGCCTCCCTCCCTTCTTGAATAGAGGGGTTACCTTTGCTACTTTCCAATTTGATGGAACCTTTCCAGAATCTAGCGAATTTTGGAAAATTAACACCAGCACTTTAACTACCTCATTAACCACCTCTATTAAGACCCAAGAATGTAATCCATTGGAACCCGGAGACTTGCCAGCCTACAGCTCCATCAATTTGCTCAGTACCGCTTCCCTAGTGATTTCAATTTCACCAAGTTTCTTTCTCTTTTTCACCTCCTGATTTGAAGCTATAGTGAATGCAGAAGCAAAATATTTGTTCATTTATTCCACCGTTTCCTTATTATCTACTATTAAATCCCCATTGTCATTCTCTAGAGGACCAACACTCACTTCACTTACTCTTTTCTTTTTTAAGTGCCTTTAGAAACTCTTCCTATCCACTTTTACATTTATAGCTGGCTTACTTTCACACTCTAATTTCTTTCTCCTGATTAACCTTTTAGTCATTCTCTGCCATTCTTTATATTCTGTCCAATCATCTGTCCTACCATTAATCTTTGCAGAGTTGTATGCTTTTTCCTTAAGTTTGATGCTTTTCTTAACATCTCTAGTTAACCACGGATGGTGGGTCCTCCCCTTAGAATTTTTATTTATAGTAGGAATGTACTTATCCTGAATACTCTGAAATATCCCCTTCAATGTCTGCCACTGCTTCCCTATTGATCTATTGTCTAGCCTAGTTTCCCAGTTCACTTCAGCTAGCTCAGCTTTCATCCCCACAAAGTTGCCCTTATTTAAGTTTACGATACTAGCCTTAGACCCACTCCTCTCCCTTTCAAACTGGATGTAAAATTCAATCATATTGTGGTCGATACTACCTAGGGGTGCCTTTACTCTGAGGTCATGAATTAATCCTGTCACATTACAAAATACCAAATCTAATATATCCTACTCTCTGGTTTGTTCCAGAACATGCTGCTCTAGGAGACTATCTTGAAAGTGTTCTAAGAACTCATCATCCAGGCTATTACTGCCAATCTGATTTTTCCAGTTTATGTGTAGATTAAACTCACCCATGATTATTGTCGTCCCTTTATCTCAAGCACACAGTATTTTCTCTTGAATACTTTGTCCTACACTATGGCTACTCTTAGGGGGCCTGTAGACCACTCCCAATAATGACCTTTTTCCCCCTACTATTCCTCATCTCCACCCAAAGCGATTCTACACCCTGATCTCCTGTACTAAGGTCATTTCTAAATATTGCACCTATGCCCTCTGTGATTAATAATGCTACCCCTCCACCTTTACCTAGCATCCTATTCTTCTTGAATGTCATGTACACTTCAATATTAAGGACCCAATTATTGTCATCCTGCAGCCACATCTCTGTAATTGCTTTCAGATAATATTTATTTAATTCATTTACTTTGCTATGAATGCTACATGCATTCAGATAGAGAGCCTTCAGTTTTGTCTCTTTGCTACCTTTGGAACATCTAGTCTTGGCTACTGGTGTATCCTTAGGTTTTTTCTCTCTGTCCATTCCTGCCATTCTCTGACTCTCATTTCTCATATTACTATTTTGCTCTTCCGACTTGCCTCTACGTCTTGAATTTCTACCTCTACCCAAGCTTGAACACTCATCCCTTTTGTTTCATTTAAGCCCTCTCTACTTCCTTAGTTATGCAGTTTGCGAGGACACTTGTCCCAGCACGGTTCAGGTGTAAACCATCCCAATGGTACAGCCCCTACTTTCCCCAGTACTGATGTGAATGCCCCACAAACCTGAACCCACTTCTCACATACCAGTCTTTGAGCCACACATTTGTCTCTCTAATCCTATTTGTGCTATGCTAATTTGCGTGTGGCTCAGGTAATAATCCAGAGATTATTACCTTTGAGGTTCTGCTTCTTAATTTGGTACCCAGCTCCTCATATTGACTTTGCAGAACCTCTTTCCTAGTTCTACCAATGTCATTGATACCCATAGGGCCCACGACAACTGGATCCTCCCCTTCCCACTGCAAGTTCCTCTCCAGCCCTGAGCAGCTGTCCCGAAAGCTGGCACCAGGCAGGCAACATAGCCATCTGGACTCTTGCTTTTTGCTGCAGAGAAAAATGTTAATCCCCCTCACTATACTATCCCCTACTACCGCTACATTCCTTTTTGCTCCCTCCCGCTTGAATGGCCTCCTGTACCACAATGCCATGGCCAACAGCTCATCCACCTCGCAGACTTTGCTTTCACTCACACAGGTTGTGAGCACCTCAAACCTGTTTGACAATTGCAAAGCCTGAGGCTCCTCCCCTACTGTCTGCTCTGTCCCACTGCCTGCCTCACTGACAGTCACATCCTCCTATCTCTCACTGCTGACCAAAACAGATGACCCTCTTCTAAGAGGTGTGACTGTCTTCTGGAACAAAGTACCCAGGTATTTCTGCCCCTCCCTTATGTTTCACACTGTCTGCATTTTTGCTTCCAGATCAATGACCCTGATCCGGAATTCCTGAAGCTGCTTATACTTCCTGCAGACATGTTTGTCATGGATCACCTTGACTTTCAAAAGCGTCCACATCTCACAGCTGCAACACACCTGTCCCACCATTCTGATTTGCTATTTAGTTAATTTACTTTAATTAATTTCTTCCTATGTATGCAACAATATACTGTGTTTATTGAATGCTAGTATCACTGACAACTAAAGGTTAAAGATTTCTTAACTATAAGGTATGTGTTTTCGATCTTTGTTTAAATTACTTTATTTTTAGTGCTTTTTTATTTTTATAGTTTGATTTTAATTTTAAAGTTTGCAAATTTTGGTTTATTAAATAAAGTTTTAGTTCTTTTTATTTATAGATGTACCTTAACATGCCAGTCCTAAGCTGCTTTCTCGCACACTGTCTCTTAGACAGAGCACTTACTGGCCAACCAACTTACTAGCTTCCCATGGTATCACAGTTGCTTTTGTCCTTTCTGTCCGATGCGTCCTTATTGAGCTGAAGTTACCTCCCACTCTTCGCGCCCTTTGTAAATTGAAGTTTCTCCCATTCTCCATGCCCTTTTTAAACTGGTCTCTCCTGCTCCACGGGCACTTTTCAAACTGAAATCCCCACCACCCTCCGTGCCCTTAATAAATGGAAGCCTCTCCCTCTCCCCATGCCCTTTGTAAATTGAAGTCTCTCCCCTCTCCACGCCCTTAGTAAACTGAAGTCTCTGCTGCTCTCCGTGCCATTAGTAAACTGAAGTCTCTCTTGCTCTCCATGCCCTTAGTAAACTGAAGTCTCTCCTGCTCTCCATGCCATTAGTAAACTGAAGTCTCTCTCGATCTCCATGCCCTTAGTAAACTGAAGTCACTCTCGCTCTCCATGCCATTAGTAAACTGAAGTCTCTCCCACTCTGCAGGTGCAGTGAATTGAAACCTCACCCACGCTCTATGTCATGAATAAACTGAAGTCTCTCAGATCCCTGCGCCCTTCTCAAACTGAAGTCTCTCTCACTATACGATTCCTTTTCAAACTGAAGTCTCCCGCTCTCCGCGCCCTTAGTAAACTGAAGTCTCTCCAGCTCTCCATGCCCTTAGTAAACTGAAGCTTCTCGCACTTGCTATGCCATGAATAAACTGAAGTGCCTCTCACTCTCTGCTTCTTTTTCAAACAGAAGTCTCTCCTGCTCTCCACGCCCTTCTCAAACTGAAGTCTCTCCCGCTCTCCACACCCTTAGTAAACTGAAGTCTCTCCCGCTCCACTCGACCCTCACAAACTGATGTCTCTCCCGCTCTCCACTTCCTTTTCAAACTAAAGTCTCTCCCACTCTCTATGCCATGAATAAACTGAAGTCTCTCCCGCTCCACTCGCCTTTCTCAAACTGAAGTCTCTCCTGCTCTCCGTGCCCTTTTCAAACTGTTTTCTCTCCCGCTCTCCGCTTCCTTTTCAAACTGAAATCTCTCCCGCTCTCCGTGCCCCTTTCAAACTGAAGTCTCTGCCGCTCTCCATGCCGTTAGTAAACTGAAGCCTCTCCCACTCTTTATGCCATGAATAAACTGAAGACTCTCCCACTCCCCACGCACTTCTCAAACTGAAGTGTCTCTTGTTCTCCACCTCCTTTTCAAACTGAAGTCTCTCCTGCTCCACTCGCAATTCTCAAACTGATGTCTCTCCCGCTCTCCATGCCCTAAATAAACTGAAGTCTCTCCCACTCCACTCGACCCTCACAAACTGATGTCTCTCCCGCTCTCCACTTCCTTTTCAAACTAAAGTCCCTCCCACTCTCTATGCCATGAATAAACTGAAGTCTCTCCCGCTCCACTCGCCTTTCTCAAACTGATGTCTCTCCAGCTCTCCGCCTCCTTTTCAAACAGAAGTCTCTCCTGCTCTCCGTGCCCTTTTCAAACTGAAGTCTCTGCCGCTCTCCATGCCGTTAGTAAACTGAAGCCTCTCCCACTCTTTACGCCATGAATAAACTGAAGACTCTCCCGCTCCCCACGCACTTCTCAAACTTAAAATGAAGTCTCTCCCACTCTCCATGCCCTTAGTAAACTGAAGCCTCTCCCACTCTATGCCATGAATAAACTGAAGTCACTCCTGGTCTCCACTTCCTTTTCAAACTGAAGTCTCTCCTGCTCTCCGTGCCCTTTTCAAACTGAAGTCTCTGCCGCTCTCCATGCCGTTAGTAAACTGAAGCCTCTCCCACTCTTTACGCCATGAATAAACTGAAGACTCTCCCGCTCCCCAAGCACTTCTCAAACTTAAAATGAAGTCTCTCCCGCTCTCCATGCCCTTAGTAAACTGAAGCCTCTCCCACTCTATGCCATGAATAAACTGAAGTCACTCCTGGTCTCCACTTCCTTTTCAAACTGAAGTCTCTCCTGCTCTCTGCGCGCTTTTCAAACTGAAGTCTCTCCTGCTATCCACGCCCTTCTCAAACTGAAGTCTCTCCTGCTATCCACGCCCTTCTCAAACTGCTGTCTCTCCTGCTCTCCGCTTCCTTTTCAAACTGAAGTCTCTCCCGCTCTCCGCGCCCTTTTCAAACTGAAGTCTCTCCCACTCACCACGCCCTTAGTAAACTGAAGCCTCTCCCCCTCTCTATGCCATGAATAAACTGAAAACTCTCCCGCTCCCCACGCGCTTCTCAAACTGAAGTGTCTCTCGCTCTCTACTTCCTTTCCTAACTGAAGGCTCTCCCGCTCTCCGTGCCCCTTTCAAATTGAAGACTCTCCTGCTCTCTGCGTCCTTTTCAAATTGAAGGCTCTCCCACTCTCCACGCTCTTCAGAACTGAAGTCTCTCCCGCTCTCCGCACCCTTAATAAACTGAAGTCTCTCCCGCTCCACTCGCCCCTCTCAAACTGATGTCTCTCCCACTCTCCACTTCCGTTTCAAACTGAAATCTCTTCCACTCACCACGCCCTTAGTAAATTGAAATCTCTCGTGCTCTCCGTGCCCTTTTCAAACTGAAGTCTCTCCCACTCACCACGCCCTTAGTAAACTGAAGCCTCTCTCACTCTCTATGCCATGAATAAACTGAAGTCTCTCCCGCTCCCCGCGCACTTCTCAAACTGAAGTGTCTCTTGCTCTCCACTTCCTTTCCTAACTGAAGGCTCTCCCACTCTCCATGACCTTTTCAAACTGAAGTCTCTCCCGCTCCCTGCGCACTTCTCAAACTGAAGTGTCTCTCGCTCTCCACTTCCTTTCCTAACTGAAGGCTCTCCCACTCTCCATGACCTTTTCAAACTGAAGTCTCTGCTGCTCTCCATGTCCTTTTCAAACTGGAGTCTCTCCCGCTCTCCACGCTCTTAGCAAACTGAAGCCTCTCCAACTCTCTCTGCCATGAATAAACTGAAGTCTCTCCCGCTCCCCGCGCACTTCTCAAACTGAAGTGTCTCTCGCTCTCCACTTCCTTTCCTAACTGAAGGCTCTCCCACTCTCTGTGCCCTTTTGAAATTGAAGCCACTCCTGTTCTCTGCGCCCTTTTCAAACAGATGTCTCTCTCGCTCTACGCGCCCTTTTCAAACTGAAGTCACTCCTGCTCTCCATGGCCTCAGTAAACTGAAGTCTCTCCCGTTCTCAATGCCCTTAGTAAACTGAAGTCTCTCCCGCTCTCCATGCCCTTAGTAAACTGAAGTCTCTCCCACTCTCTACGCCATGAATAAACTGAAATCTCTCTCGTCTCCACTTCCTTTTAAAACTGAAATCTCTCCCGCTCTCCGTGGCCTTTTCAAACTGAAGTCTCCCCTGCTCTCCATGCCATTAGTAAACTGAAGTCTCTCCATTCTGCATGCCCTCAGTAAACTGAAGTCTCTGCCGCTCTCCATGCCCTCAGTAAACTGAAGTCTCTCTCACTCTCTATGGCGTGAATAAACTGAATTCTTTCTTGCCCTCCATGCCATTAGTAAACTGAAGCCTCTCCCAATCTTTATGGCATGAATAAACTGAAGTCTCTCCCGCTCCCCATGCCCTTAGTAAACTGAAGTCTCTCCCACTCTCTACGCCATGAATAAACTGAAATCTCTCTCGTCTCCACTTCCTTTTAAAACTGAAATCTCTCCCGCTCTCCGTGGCCTTTTCAAACTGAAGTCTCCCCTGCTCTCCATGCCATTAGTAAACTGAAGTCTCTCCATTCTGCATGCCCTCAGTAAACTGAAGTCTCTGCTGCTCTCCATGCCCTCAGTAAACTGAAGTCTCTCTCGTTCTCCATCCACTTAGTAAACTGAAGCCTCTCCCACTCTCTATGCCATTAATAAACTGAAGTCTCTCCCGCACCCTGCGCAATTCTCAAACTGAAGTGTCACGCGCTCTCCACTTCCTTTCCTAACTGAAGCCTCTCCCGCTCTCCGTGCCCTTTTCAAACTGAAGTCTCTCCTGCTCTTCACACCCTTTTCAAAGTGAAGTCTCTCCCGCTCTCCATGCCCTTAGTAAACTGAAGCCTCACCCACTCTATGCCATGAATAAACTGAAGTCTCTCCTGCTCTCGATTTCCTTTTCAAACTGAAGTCTCTCCCGCTCTCAACGCCCTTGGTACACTGAAGTCTCTCCGCTCTCCATGCCCATAGTAAACTGAAGTCTCTGCCGCTCTCCATGCCCTTTTCAAACTGAAGTCTCTCCTGCTCTCCGCGCCCTTTTCAAACTGAAGTCTCTCCCACTCTCAACGCCCTTAGTACACTAAAGTCTCTCTGGCTCTCCATGCCCTTAGTAAACTGAAGCCTCTCTCACTCTCTATGCCATGAATAAACTGAAGTCTCACCTGTTCTCCACGCCCTTCTCAAACTGAAATCTCTCTCGCTGTCCACTTGCATTTCAAACTGAAGTCTCTCCTGCTCTCCATGCCCTTCTCAAACTGAAGTCTCTCCCACTCCCCGCACCCTCAGTAAACTGAAGTCTCTCCCGCTCCACTCGGCCTTCTCAAACTGATATCTCTCCCGCTCTGCACTTCCTTTTCAAACTGAAATCACTTCCGCTCTCCGTGCCCTTTTCAAACTGAAGTCTCCCCTAGTCTCCATACCATTAGTAAACTGAAGTCTCCCCTGGTCTCCATGCCGTTATTAAAATGAAGTCACTCCCGCTCTCCATGCCCGTAGTAAACTGAAGCCTCAACCACTCTATGCCATGAATCAACTGAAGTCTCTCCTGCTCTCGACTTCCTTTTCAAACTGAAAACTCTCTCAATCTCCATGCCATTAGTAAAGTGAAGTCTCTCCGCTCTCCATGCCCTTAGTAGACTGAAGTCTCTCCCGCTCTCCATGCCTTCAGTAAACTGAAGTCTTTCTTGCTCTCCATGCCATTAGTAAACTGATGTTTCTCCCACTCTCTATGCCATGAATAAACTGAAATCTCTCCTGCTCTCCACTTCCTTTTCAAACTGCAGTCTCTCCTAATACACTCACCCTTCTCAAACTAATGTCTCTCCCGCTCTCCGCTTCCTTTTCAAACTGAAGTCTCTCCCGCTTTCAACGCCCTTAGTACACTGAAGTCTCTTTCGCTCTCCATGCCCTTAGTAAACTGAAGCCTTTCTCACTCTCCATGCCCTCAGTAAACTGAAACTTCTCCCACTCTCTATGCCATGAATAAACTGAAGTCACTCCTGTTCTCCACGTCCTTCTCAAACTAAAATCTCTCCCCCTCCCCGCATCCTTAGTAAACTGAAGTGTCTCCCGCTCCACTCGCCCTTCTCAAACTGATATCTCTCCCGGCCTCCGCTTCCTTTTCAAACTGAAATCTCTCCCGCTCTGCATGCCCTTTTCAAACTGAAGTCTCCCCTGCTCTCCATGCCATTAGTAAACTGAAGTCTCCCCTGCTCTCCATGCCATTAGTAAACTGAAGTCTCTCCCGCTCTCTATAGCATGAATAAACTGAAGTCTCTCCCACTCTCCATGCCCTTGGAAAACTGAAGCCTATCCCACTCTCTATGCCATGAATAGACTGAAATCTCTCTCGTCTCCACTTCCTTTTCAAACTGAAGTCTCTCCTGCTCTCCGGGCCCTTCTCAAACTGATGACTCTCCCGCTCTCCACTTCCTTTTCAAACTGAAATCTCTCCCGCTCTCTGAGGCCTTTTCAAACTGAAGTCTCCCCTGCTCTCCATGCTATTAGTAAACTGAAGTCTCCCCTGCTCTCCATGCCATTAGTAAACTGATGTCTCTCCATTCTGCATGCCCTCAGTAAACTGAAGTCTCTGCAGCTCTGCATGCCCTCAGTAAACTGAAGTCTCTCCCACTCTCTATGCCATGAATAACCTCAAGTCTCTCCCGCTCCCCGCGCAATTTTCAAACTGAAATGTCTCTCGCTCTCCACTTCCTTTCCTAACTGAAGGCTCTCCCCCTCTCCGCGCCGTTTTCAAACTGAAGTCTCTCCTGCTCTCCACTCACTTTTCAAACTGAAAGCTCTCCAGCTCCATTCACCCTTCTCAAACTGATGTCTCTGCCGCTCTCCGATTCCTTTTCAAACTGAAGTCTCTCCCGCTCTCAACGCCCTTAGTAAACTAAAGTCTCTCTGGCTCTCCATGCCCTTAGTAAACTGAAGCCTTTCTCACTCTCCCTGCCCTCAGTGAACTGAAACCTCTCCCACTCTCTATGCCATGAATAAACTGAAGTCTCTCCTGTTCTCCACGCCCTTCTCAAACTGAAATCTCTCTCACTCGCCACTTCCTTTTCAAACTGATGTCTCTCGTGCTCTCCACGTCCTTCTCAAACTGAAGTCTCTCCCCCTCCCCGCATCCTTAGTAAACTGAAGTCTCTCCCGCTCCACTCGCCCTTCTCAAACTGATGTCTCTCCCACTCTCCGTGCCCTTTTCAAACTGAGGTCTCGCCTGCTCTCCATGCCATTACTAAAATGAAGCCTCTCCCACTCTCTATGCCATGAATAAACTGAAATCTCTCTCGTCTCCACTTCCTTTTCAAACTGAAGTCTCTCCTGCTCTCTGGTCCCTTTTCAAACTGAAGTCTCTCCTGCTCTCCACGCCCTTCTCAAACTGATGTCTCTCCCGCTCCACTCGCCCTTCTCAAACTGATGTCTCTCATGCACTCCGCTTCCTTTTCAAACTGAAATCTCTCCCAATCTCTGTGGCCTTTTCAAACTGAAGTCTCCCATGCTCTCCATGCCATTAGTAAACTGAAGTCTCCCCTGCTCTCCATGCCATTAGTAAACTGAAGTCTCTCCATTCTGCATGCCCTCAGTAAACTGAAGTCTCTCCCACTCTCTATGCCATTAATAAACTGAAGTCTCTCCCGCTCCCTGCGCAATTCTCAAACTGAAATGTCTCTCGCTCTCCACTTCCTTTCCTAACTGAAGGCTCTCCCGCTCTCCGTGCCCTTTTCAAACTGAAGTCTCTCACGCTCTCAACACCTCTGGTACATTGAAGTCTCTCCACTCTCCATGCCCTTAGTAAACTGAAGTCTCTGCCGCTCTCCGTACCCTTTTCAAACTGAAGTCTCTGCTGCTCTCCGTGCCCTTTTCAAACTGAAGGCTCTCCCGCTCCACTCACCCTTCTCAAACTGATGTCTCTCCCGCTCTCCGGGCCCTTTTCAAACTGAAGTCTCTCCCACTCTCAACGCCCTTAGTACACTAAAGTCTCTCTCGCTCTCCATGCCCTCAGTAAACTGAAACCTCTCCCACTCTCTATGTCATGAATAAACTGAAGTCTCTCCCGCTCTCCGCTTCCTTTTCAAACTGAAGTCTCTCCCGCTCTCCGCTTCCTTTTCAAACTGAAGTCTCTCACGCTCTCAACGCCTTTGGTACACTGAAGTCTCTCCGCTTTCCATGCCCTTAGTAAACTGAAGCCTCTCTCACTCTCCACGCCCTCAGTAAACTGAAACCTCTCCCACTTTCTATGCCATGAATAAACTGAAGTCTCTCCTGTTCTCCACGCCCTTCTCAAACTGAAGCCTCTCCCACTCCCTGCATCCTCAGTAAACTGAAGTCTCTCCCGCTCCACTTGCCCTTCTCAAACTGAAGTCTCTCCCACTCTCCATGCCCTTAGTAAACTGAAGCCTCACCCACTTTCAATGACATGAATAAACTGAAATCTCTCTCGTCTCCACTTCTTTTTCAAACTGAAGTCTCTCCTGCTCTCTGGTCCCTTTTCAAACTGAAGTCTCTCCTGCTCTCTGGTCCCTTCTCAAACTGAAGCCTCTCCCGCTCCACTCGCCCTTCTCAAACTGATGTCTCTCCCGCTGTCCGATTCCTTTTCAAACTGAAATCACTCCCGCTCTCCGTGCCATTTTCAAACTAAAGTCTCCCCTCCTCTCCATGCCATTACTAAAATGAAGTCTCTCCCGCTCTCCGCGCCCTTTTCAAACTGAAGTCTCTCTCACTCTCCATGCCGTTAGTAAAATGAAGTCTCTCCCGCTCTCCATGCCCTTAGTAAACTGAAGCCTCTCTCACTCTCCACGCCCTCAGTAAACTGAAACCTCTCCCACTCTCTATGCCATGAATAAACTGAAGTCTCTCCTGTTCTCCACGCCCTTCTCAAACTGAAATCTCTCTCGCTGTCCACTTCTATTTCAAACTGAAGTCTCTCCTACTCTCCATGCCCTTCTCAAACTGAAGCCTCTCCCACTCCCTGCATCCTCAGTAAACTGAAGTCTCTCCCGCTCCACTCGCCCTTCTCAAACTGAAGTCTCTCCCACTCTCCATGCCCTTAGTAAACTGAAGCCTCACCCACTTTCAATGACATGAATAAACTGAAATCTCTCTCGTCTCCACTTCTTTTTCAAACTGAAGTCTCTCCTGCTCTCTGGTCCCTTTTCAAACTGAAGTCTCTCCTGCTCTCTGGTCCCTTCTCAAACTGAAGCCTCTCCCGCTCCACTCGCCCTTCTCAAACTGATGTCTCTCCCGCTGTCCGATTCCTTTTCAAACTGAAATCACTCCCGCTCTCCGTGCCATTTTCAAACTAAAGTCTCCCCTCCTCTCCATGCCATTACTAAAATGAAGTCTCTCCCGCTCTCCGCGCCCTTTTCAAACTGAAGTCTCTCTCACTCTCCATGCCGTTAGTAAAATGAAGTCTCTCCCGCTCTCCATGCCCTTAGTAAACTGAAGCCTCTCCCACTCTATGCCATGAATAAACTGAAGTCTCTCCTGCTCTCCACTTCCTTTTCAAACTGAATCTCTCCAACTCTCCACGCGCTTTTCAACCTGAAGTCTCTACTGCTCTCCACGCACATCTCAACTGAAATCTCTCCCACTCTCCGTGCCCTTTTAAAACTGAAGTCTCCCCTGCTCTCCATGCCATTAGTAAACTGAAGTCTCCCCTGCTCTCCATTCCATTAGTAAAATGAAGTCTCTCCCACTCTCTATGGCATGAATAAACTGAATTCTCTCCCGCTCTCCATGCCCTTAGTAAACTGAAGCCTCTCCCACTCTCTATGCCATGAATAGACTGAAATCTCTCTCGTCTCCACTTCCTTTTCAAACTGAAGTCTCTCCTGCTCTCCACGCCCTTCTCAAACTGAAGCCTCTCCCGCTCCACTCGCCCTTCTCAAACTGATGTCTCACCCGCTCTCCGCTTCCTTTTCAGACTGAAATCTCTCCCGCTCTCCGTGCCCTTTTCAAGCTGAAGTCTCCCCTGCTCTCCATGCCATTAGCAAACTGAAGTCTCCCCTACTCTCCATACCATTATTAAACTGAATTCTCTCCATTCTGCATGCCCTCAGTAAACTGAAGTCTCTGCCGCTCTCCATGCCCTCAGTAAACTGAAGTCTCTCTCGCTCTCCATGCCCTTAGTAAACTGAAGCCTCTCCCACTCTCTATGCCATGAATAAACTGAAGTCTCTCCCGCTCTCCGCATCCTTTTCAACCTGACGTCTCTCACGCTCTCAACGCCTTTGGTACACTGAAGTCTCTCCGCTCTCCGTGCCCTTTTCAAACTGAAGTCTCTCCGCTCTCCGTGCCTTCTTCAAACTGAAGTCTCTCCTGCTCCACTCACCCTTCTCAAACTGAAGTCTCTCCTGCTCTCCGATTCCTTTTCAAACTGAAGTCTCTCCCGCTCTCCATGCCCTTAGTAAACTGAAGCCTCTCCCACTCTATGCCATGAATAAACTGAAGTTTCTCCTGCTCTCCACGCCCTTCTCAAACTGATATCTCTCCTGCTCCACTCGCCCTTCTCAAACTGATGTCTCTCCCGTTCTCCGCTTCCTTTTCAAACTGAAGTCTCTCCCACTCTACGTGCCCTTTTCAAATTGAAGTCTCCCCTGCTCTCAATGCCCTTACTAAACTGAAGTCTCTCTCACTCTCCATGCCATTAGTTAACTGAAGTCTCTCCTGCTCTCTGTGCCCTTTTCAAACTGAAGTCTCTCCCGCTCTCAACGCCCTTAGTAAACTGACGTCTCTCTCGCTCTCCTTGCCCTTAGTAAACTGAAACCTCTCCCACTCTCTATGCCATGAATAAACTGAAGTCTCTCCTGTTCTCCACGCCTTTCTCAAAATGAAATCTGTCTCGCTGTCCACCTCCATTTCAAACTGAAGTCTCTCCTGCTCCCCATGCCCTTCTCAAACTGATGTCTCTCCCGCTCTCCACATCCTTTTCAAACTGAAATCACTCCCGCTCTCCGTGCCCTTTTCAAACTGGAGTCTCCCCTCCTCTCCATGCCATTACTAAAATGAAGTCTCTCCCGCTCTACGTGCCCTTTTCAAACTGAAGTCTCTCTCGGTCCCCATGCCCTTAGTAAAATGAAGTCTCTCCGACTCTCCATGCCCTTAGTAAACTGAAGCCTCTCCCACTCTATGCCATGATAAACTGAAGTCTCTCCTGCTCTCCACTTCCTTTTCAAACTGAATCTCTCCTGCTCTCTGCATGCTTTTCAAACTGAAGTCTCTACTGCTTTCCACGCCCTTCTCAAACTGAAGTCTCTCCCGCTCCACTCGCCCTTCTCAAACTGATGTCTCTCCCGCTCTCCACTTCCTTTTCAAACTGAAGTCTCTCCCACACTCCGTGCCCTTTTCAAACTGATTTGTCCCCTGCTCTCGATGCCCTTACTAAACTGAAGTCTCTCCTCTCTCCATGCCCTTAGTAAACTGAAGTCACTCTCACTCTCCATGCCTTCAGTAAACTGAAGTCTTTCTTGCTCACCATGCCATTAGTAAACTGACGTCTCTCCCACTCTCTATGCCATGAATAAACTGAAGTCTCTCCCGCTATCCATGCCCTTAGTAAACTGAAGCCTCTCCCACTCTATATGCCATGAATAAACTGAAATCTCTCCTGCTCTCCACTTCCTTTTCAAACTGAAGTCTCTCCTGCTCTCTGTGCCCTTTTCAAACTGAAGTCTCTCCTACTGCACTCACCCTTCTCAAGCTGATGTCTCTCCCGCTCTCAACGCCCTGAGTACACTGAAGTCTCTCTCGCTCTCCATGCCCTTAGTAAACTCAAACCTCTCCCACTCTCTATGCCATGAATAAACTGAAGTCTCTCCTGTTCTCCACGCCTTTCTCAAACTGAAATCTCCCTCGCATGCCACATCCTTTTCAAACTGATGTCTCTTGTGCTCTCCACATTCTTCTCAAACTGAAGCCTCTCCCACTCCACTCGCCCTTCTCAAACTGTAAAATGAAGTCTCTCCCACTCTCTATGCCATGAATAAACTGAAATCTCCCTCATCTCCACTTCCTTTTCAAACTGATGTCTCTCCTGCTCTCCACGCCCTTCTCAAACTGAAGCCTCTCCCGCTCCACTCACCCTTCTCAAACTGATGTCTCACCCCCTCTCCGCTTCCTTTTCAAACTGAAATCTCTCCTGCTCTCCGTGGCCTTTTCAAACTGAAGTCTCCCCTGCTCACCATGCCATTAGTAAACTGAAGTCTCTCCATTCTCCATGCCCTTAGTAAACTGAAGTCTCTCTCGCTCTCCATGGCCTTAGTAAACTGAAGTCTCTCCCACTCTCTATGCCATGAATAAACTGAAATCTCTCCCGTCTCCATTTCCTTTTCAAACTGAAGTCTCTCCTGCTCTCCACGCCCTTCTCAAACTGAAGTCTCTCCCGCTCCACTCGCCCTTCTCAAACTGATGTCTCTCCCAGTCTCCGCTTCCTTTTCAAACTGAAATCCGTCCCACTCTCCGTGCCCTTTTCAAACTGAAGTCTTCCCTGCTCTCCATGCCAGTAGTAAACTGAAGTCTCCCCTGCTCTCCATGCCATTAGTAAACTGAAGTCTTGAAGTCTCCCTGCTCTCCATGCCATTAGTAAAATGAAGTCTCTCCCGCACTCCATGTCCTTTCAAACTGAAGTCCCTCTCGCTCTCCATGCCTTTACTAAAATGAAGTCTCTCCCAGTCTCCATGCCCTTAGTAAACTGAAGCCTCCCCCACTCTATGCCATGAATAAACTGAAGGCTCTCCTGCTCTCCATGCCCTTATTAAACTGAAGCCTCTCCCACTCTCTATGCCATGAATAGACTGAAATCTCCCTCGTCTCCACTTCCTTTTCAAACTGAAGTCTCTCCTGCTCTCTGGGCCCTTTTCAAACTGAAGTCTCTCCTGCTCTCCGCGCGCTTTTCAAACTGAAGTCTTTCATGCTCTCCACGCCCTTCTCAAATTGAAGTCTCTCCCGCTCCACTCGCCCTTCTCAAACTGTAAAATGAAGCCTCTCCCGCTCTCTATGGCATGAATAAACTGAAATCTCCCTCGTCTCCACTTCCTTTTCAAACTGAAGTCTCTCCTGCTCTCCGGGCCCTTTTCAAACTGAAGCCTCTCCCGCTCCACTCACCCTTCTCAAACTGATGTCTCACCCCCTCTCTGCTTCCTTTTCAAACTGAAATCTCTCCCGCTCTCCGTAGCCTTTTCAAACTGAAGTCTCCCCTGCTCTCCATGCCATTAGTAAACTGAAGTCTCTCCATTCTCCATGCCCTTAGTAAACTGAAGCCTATCCCACTCTCTATGCCATGAATAAACAGAAATCTCTCTCGTCTCCACTTCCTTTTCAAACTGAAGCCTCTCCTGCTTCCACGCCCTTCTCAAACTAATGTCTCTCCCGGTCTCTGCTTCCTTTTCAAACTGAAGTCTCTCCCACTCACCACGCCCTTAGTAAACTGAAGTCTCTCCCACTCACCACGCCCTTAGTAAACTGAAGCCTCTTCCACTCTCTATGCCATGAATAAACTGAAGTCTCTCCCACTCCCCACGCACTCCTCAAACTGAAGTGTCTCTCGCTCTCCACTTCCTTTCATAACTGAAGGCTCTCCCGCTCTCTGTGCCCTTTTCAAATTGAAGCCTCTCCTGCTCTCTGCGCCCTTTTCAAACAGAAGTTACACCCTCTCCACTCACCCTTCTCAAACTGATGTCTCTCCCGGTCTCCGCTTCCTTTTCAGACCCAAGTGTCTCCTGCTCTCCATGCCATTAACAAACTGAAGCCCTTCCCACTCTCTATGCCATGAATGAACTGAAGTCTCTCCCGCTCTCCATGCCCTTGGTAAACTGAAGCCTCTCCCACTCTCTATGCCATGAATAAACTGAAATCTCATCGTCTCCACTTCCTTTTCAAACTGAAGTCTGTCGTGCTCTCCACGCCCTTCTGAAATTGAAGCCTCTTTCGCTCTTCGCGCCCTTTTCAAACCGAATTCTCTCCTACTCCACTCACCCTTCTCAAACTGATGTCTCTCCCGCTCTCCGCTTCCTATTCAAACTGAAGTGTCTCCTGCTCTCCATGCCATTAGTAAACTGAAGTCTCTCCCGCTCTCCACGCCCTTCTCAAACTGAGGTCTCTCCCGCTCCACTCGCCCTTCTAAAACTGAAGTCTCTCCCGCTCTCCACGCCCTTCTCAAACTGAGGTCTCTCCCGCTCCACTCGCCCTTCTAAAACTGATGTCTCTCCCGCTCTCCGCTTCCTTTTCAAACTGAAGTCTGTCCAGCTCTCCGTGCCATTAGTAAACTAAAGTCTCTCCTGCTCTCCATGCCCTTAGTGAACTGAAGCCTCTCCCACTCTCTATGCCATGAATAAACTGAAGTCTCTCCCGCTCCACTTACCCTTCTCTATCTGATGTCTCTCCCGCTATCCGTGCCCTTTTCAAACTGAAGTCTCTCCTGCTCCACTCAACCTTATCAAACTGATGTCTCTCCCGCTCTCCGCTTCCTTTACAAACTGAAATCTCTCCCGCTCTCCGCACCCTTTTCAAACTGAAGGCCCTCCTGCTCTCCATGCCATTAGTAAACTGAAGCCTCTCTCACTCTCCATGCCCTCAGTAAACTGAAACCTCTCCCACTCCCTATGCCATGAATAAACTGAAGTGTCTCCTGTTCTCCAAGCCCTTCTCAAACTGAAATCTTTCTCGCTCTCCACTTCCTTTTCAAACAGAAGTCTCTCCTGCTCTCCACGCCCTTCTCAAACAGAAGTCTCTCCCGCTCCCCGCGTCCTTAGTAAACTGAAGTCTCCTCCGCTCCATTCGCCCTTCTCAAACTGATATCTCTCCCGCCCTCCGCTTCCTTTTCCAGCTGGTATCTCTCCTGCTCACCGTGCCCTTTTCAAACTGAAGTCTCCCCTGCTCTCCATGCCATTAGTAAACTGAAGTCTCCGCTGCTCTCCATGCCATTAGTAAAATGAAGTCCCTCCCGCTCTCCATGCCCTTTTCAAACTGAAGTCTCTCTCACTCTACATGCCGTTACTAAAATGAAGTCTGTCTCGCTCTCCATGCCCTTAGTAAACTGAAGCCTCTCCCACTCTATGCCATGAATAAACTGAAGTCTCTCTTGCTCTCCAGTTGCTTTTCAAACTGAAGTCTCTCCTGCTCTCCGCGTGCTTTTCAAACTGATGTCTCTCCTGCTCTCCACGCCCTTCTCAAACTGAAGTCTCTCCCGCTCCACTCGCCCTTCTCAAACTGATGTCTCTCACGCTCTCCACTTCCTTTTCAAACTGAAGTCTCTCTCACTCTCCATGCCCTTTTCAAACTGAAGTCTCCCCTGCTCTCCATGCCATTAGTAAACTGAAGGCTCTCCTCCTCTCTATGCCATGAATAAACTGAAGTCTCTCCCACTACCCGAGCACTTCTCAAACTGAAATGTCTCTCTCTCTACACTTCCTTTCCTAACCGAAGGCTCTCCCGCTCTCCGTGCCCCTTTCAAATTGAAGCCTCTCCAGCTCTCTGCATCCTTTTCAAACTGAAGTCTCCCCTGCTCTCCGCGTCCTTCTGAAACTGAAATCTCTACCGCTCCACTCACCCTTCTCAAACTGATGTCTTTTCCACTATCCGCTTCCTTTTCAAACTGAAGTTTCTCCTGCTCTCCATGCCATTATTAAACTGAATTCTCTCTCACTCTCCATGCCTTCAGTAAACTGAAGTCTCTCCCACTCTCAACGCTCTTAGTAAACTGAAGTCTCTCTCACTCTCCGTGCCCTTAGTAAACTGAAGTCTCCCCTGGTCTCCATGCCATTAGTAAACTGAAGTCTCTCCCGCTCTCCATGCCCATTTCAGATTGAAGTCTCCCCTGCTCTCCATGCCATTAGTAAACTGAAGTCTCAGCCGCTCTCCATGCCCTTAGTAAACTGAAGTCTCTCCCGCTTTCCATGCCCTCACTAAACTGAAGCTTCTCCTACTCTCTATGCCATGAATAAACAAATGTCTCTCCCGCTCCCCATGCACTTCTCAAACTGAAGTGTCTCTCACTCACCACTTCCTTTTCAAACTGAAGTCTCTCCTGCTCTCCACGCCCTTTTCAAACTGAAGTCTCTGCTTCTCTCCGTGCCCTTCTGAAACTGAAATCTCTCCCGCTCCACTCACCCTTCTCAAACTGATGTCTTTCCTGCTTTCCGCTTCCTTTTCAAACTGAAGTTTCTCCTGCTCTCCATGCCATTAGTAAACTGAAGTCTCCCCTGCTCTCCATGCCATTACTAAACTGAAGTCTCTCCCGCTCTCCATGCCCTTAGTAAACTGAAGTCTCTCCCGCTCTCCATGCCCTCAGTAAAGTGAAGTCTCTCTTGCTCTCCATGCCTTTTTCAAATTGAAGTCTCCCCTGCTCTCCATGCCATTAATAAACTGAAGTCTCTCCCGCTCTCCGTGCCCTTTTCAAATTGAAGTCTCCCCTGCTCTCCATGCCATTAGTAAACTGAAGTCTCCCCTTCTCTCCATGCCATTAGTAAACTGAAGTCTCTCCTGCTCTCCATGCCCTCAGTAAACTGAAGTCTCTCTTGCTCTCCATGCCCTTAGTAAACTGAAGTCTCTCCCACTCTCCATGCCCTCACTAAACTGAAGCTTCTACTACTCTCTATGCCATGAATAAACAAATGTCTCCCCCGGTCCCCGAGCACTTATCAAACTGAAGTGTCTCTCACTCACCACTTCCTTTCCTAACTGAAGTCTCTCCTGGTCTCCGTGCCCCTTTCAAATTGAAGCCTCTCCTGCTCCCTGAGTTCTTTTCAAACTGAAGTCTCTCCTGCTCTCCGCGCCCTTTCCAAACTGAAGTCTCTGCTTCTCTCCGCGCCCTTCTGAAACTGAAATCTCCCCCGCTCCACTCACCCTTCTCAAACTGATGTCTTTCCTGCTTTCCGCTTCCTTTTCAAACTGAAGTTTCTCCTGCTCTCCATGCCATTAGTAAACTGAAGTCTCCCCTGCTCCCCATGCCCTTTGTAAACTGAAGTCTCTCTCGCTCTCCATGCCATTTTCAAATTGAAGTCTCTCCCGCTCTCCATGCCCTTTTCAAATTGAAGTCTCCCCTGCTCTCCATGCCATTAGTAAACTGAAGTCTCCCCTGCTCTCCATGCCATTAGTAAACTGAAGTCTCCCCTGCTCTCCATGCCATTAGTAAACTGAAGTCTCTCCTGCTTTCCATGCCCTCAGTAAACTGAAGTCTCTCCCACTCTCTATGGCATGAATAAACTGAAGCCTCTCCTGCTCTCCACACACTTTTCAAATTGAAGTCTCTCCTGCTCTCCATGTCCTTTTCAAACTGATGTCTCTCTTGCTCTCCATTTCCTTTTCAAACTGAAGTCTCTCTTGCTCTCGCGCCCTTTTCAAACTCAAGTGTCTCCTGCTCTCCGCGCCCTTTTCAAACTGAACTATCCCCCGCTTTCTGCACCCTTTTCAAAACTCCAAGTCCAACAACACTCAAGAAGATCGACACTATCCAGGACAAAACAGTCCACTTGATCAGCACCCCATCCACAAACATCCACTCAGAATCAGAGAATCACAGAATCACACATTGCAGAAGAGGCCCTTCGGCCCATCGAGTCTGCACCAACACGTGAGAAACTCCCTGCACCACTGACGCACAGTAGCAGCAGTGTGCACCATCTACCAGATGCACTGCAGGAATTCACCAAGGCTCCTTTGACAGCACCTTCCAAACTCATGACTGATACCATCTAGAAGGACAAGGGCAGCGGACACATGGGAACACCACCACCTGAAAGTTTCCCTCCAAGTCACGTGCCATTCTGACTTGGAAATATATCACCGTTCCTTCACTGCCACTGGGTCAAAATCCTGGAACTCCCTTCCAAACAGCACTGTGGGTGTACCTACACCACATGGACTGCAGCGATTCAAGAAAGCAGTTCACCACCACCTTCTCAAGGGCAATTAGGGATGGGCAATAAATGCTGGCCTAGCCAGCAAAGCCCACATCCCATGAATGAATAAAAAACACAGGAATTGTTGAGATGAATAGCATAGATGACAAATTTATGACGGTGAAAGGAATAGGAGCTTATGCTGATGGTGTTTAACATAGAAAGGTTGGAGGGGGCGAAGCTTGAATGGAGCATGAAGACCATATAGACAGGTTAGGCCAAATGGCCTGTTTCTGTGTTTTAAAGTCTACATGAGTCTATGGCGCAGATCCTGCTTGTTGCATGGTCTGCAGTAATATGGCCATAAAAGCGCAAGGCTGAAAGAATCTCAGATACTTCGCATAAAGACTTAATCAAACTATACCAGGCTGTGAGGACACTATTTATAATGTGGATGCTGTGTCTATATACTTTCAGCAGACAAATTCTGGCTACTTCTTTCAAATTTATTCTTCAAAACTGCAGACATGAGGGATGCTATTTATCCTCTCTATCACTTCACTCCAGGCAGTGTGGACAGCTAGTTGGTGAAGAGGATGACTCTGTGCCCCAAATAGAGTAGCTCGCCTTTCTTAACTTGCTGTAAAAGTATTGCAGGTGTAGTGTCTTCTCTTTTCTCTCTTTTTTTTTCCATGCCCAGTGTGCACAGATTCAGCAGAAATGGTGGCACTTTCCAAAATTCACAGGCCATGTTGCTTTAAGTAGGCCTTGGAGAGTTACAGGTTCAGATGAAATCCCACATTCTGTGAGCTCCTAGCCCTCAGGCCAATCCACGTAGAGAGCTCACAGATGGCTTGTAAATAACTGTGAGGTCAACCCTCTTGGGAATTCAGCAAATTGAACACATGCCATAATCCAGTTCTGCTTCTCTGTGCAGTACCAGAAAACTGGCCCAATTGTCTCGAATCTAACAGTTTCAGAATGGCTGGGGCCTCGAGATTATTGTATTAAAGGAACCAATGAGTGAAGGATTGATAGTGTAGAAAATGAGGATACACAAGTATCCTGAAGTTCCTATTTACCCTGAAGAGAAGGTAAACTTTGTAGAATCTCCGCCAGAAAATGTTGACATCATTTACATTCAACAGTGTTCAACAAGCATTATTTGCGTCTGGTCTGTGGAAGAAATTGGATTAATGGTCACAGTTTTTTCTCATTTCATGCTTTATTATGTGCCTGTTTTATTATCTTGAAAAGGCTCTGTGATGACCTTTAACCCAGAAGCAGTACAGTAAGGACAATTTGTGATCTCTTTAAAATGTCTGTGGAATCTGTAATTGTTTCTTAAAAATGTATAAAAAAAGACTTTTTAGAGTTTGCATCAGTTGTAAAGGGATCAATTGTAATTTTCTTGGTTAACAAGAAATGCCGGTCCATGTGACCTAGTGACCTAGAAGCAGTACCAACAGGTGGTAAGTAGGCACAAAGGGGAGCCGCAGACACACAGGAGAGCTACAAGCAGAGGAGCTGGAGGGCTAAGGTGATCAGTGACAGATGCAAACACAAAGAGAAAGCAGACAGAGACAGAAAGAGAATATACCAAATTCTTATTAGAAGAAGGAAATATCTCTCAGGAAGAGGTTAGTTTTTTTTTTCTATTTGGGAGAAAGGGAAACAGGAGCTTTTAGAGTACTGTGAGAGCTGGCTAAATAGGTCTAATATTTGGAAAGCTTTGTGAATACTGGAGACACGAAAGAGCTGGTTGTTTTCCCAAAATGACCAAACCAGGATGCAATTAGTTAGTTGGTTGAAAAGGATCTTCTGGAAAACTACACCATCAGGACTGTTGTGACCTGAGGGAAAGAAGGTTCATGGAAATGTGGCTTGTTGATGATAATCGTACTGATGAAACTCAAAGGTGAAAGTTATTGTTGGATAGGACTCCTGACCTACCCTGCATGAATAAACAACATCATATTATGGAACTGTGTAGCTATGTAGAGCTACATTTGTGCAAAGAGTGATATGAATGCATCTGGTTGCCTAAAATATATCTTTGTAATATTGACTATTGAAAGTGGAATTAACATTTTCGTTTGATGAACTATTTGCCTATTAATTCAATTTGTATTGATTCTGATTCATTTTTGTTGAAGTAAAGGTTACAACAAGTGGTATCCTGTTGGTAATTTCTTCATTCGGGCATCATTCAGTAAATTTGGTTGTTTTGCTTTTAATTTCCCCATGGTGATTGTAACAGCCTCTCATGGATATGGGACTTGGTGGGGTTCCTGTATCTGCCAGAGTCATCAATTATAGTTGAATTAAAACAAAGTATTTTATGCTTAAATTATTAGTAGTTTTGACAGTCTTATATACAAGATTTATGAACAGACTGCACAAGGTGAGTTTACTCCATTCATGAAGAAGTTTTTATTGTCCTGCACTTCTGGCAAGTTCCTCGTAACTGCAGCAATTAATCATTTTTGGTGGTTGAAGCCTGGTAATTACGTGCACTCACCATCTGAACATTAAAATACAGCTTTTTTTCCACCTATTTGCACTTGAATGTTGCTGACAGTGGCTTGAACTATCAAATGGAAATATAATTACATTAATTGTGATGGCAGTATCTGTTAAAAAAACAGCAAAATCTTTTTGTGTGGGAAAAGAGCAAAGACCAAGACATGTCACGATGGTTATGTTGACAACATGTGCAAGTGATGTGACAATGAGTGCTAATTAGATTTGCCTTCTTGTGTTGTTCATTGGGGAACAATAGCAGTGTCATTGTCATACATCCAGCTCAGAGAGCTGGAAATAAATGTCTATGGACCAGAAGTCAAACTTGTTACGCTGAGTAGGGCTGAAGAATCAGTCTCCATCTTTGGGATCAGCTGTCTCTTTGACCAAACTTCTTAGAGTGTTACAGGTGGTCCATAAATACACTAAGGGCAGCTGGACGATACCTCTGAACAGCTGACTTGAATTTGCAAAGCATCTCTAGCATCACAGCAACAAGTGTGCACTTTGGCTGCTGTAACTGTGGTACCTTCAGTTGCAATAGAAGAATGTGTCTGATGGGGCAAATACCCTCCCTCAGCTGCACTTATTTTGTGATCTAGTTGATGAATGTATTGATCATTATGGGCTGCCATGCTCACAGCTCTGAGTTTCAGATAAATAGCACCAATTAGCAAAGGTGGCATACCTGTTAACAAACCAAGCTTTGAGTTTGAATCCAGCATTGATCATGAGGTGTGCTGTTTTAACCACACATCAACCAACTACTACTTTCATTTATGTAGTGCATTTAACATTGTAACATGTTGCAAGGCACTTCACAGGAGTGTTACCAAACAAAATTCAGCAGTGAGCCCCACAAGGAGATATTAGGGTGTTATGACCACAGCCGGTATTAATAACTGCGCAAACCAAATCCCAGAGGGAAACTTGACTAATGGGTCACAACCTTTTTTTTTGTATTCTAATAACGAGAAGAAAACATACTGACGTCAACAGTAAGAGGTCCAGTAACACTTTTGGGTTTATAAAAATTAGAAGTAAAAGTTTTATTAACAAGAAAGTAAAGCAAACTTAAGCACATAAGATTATATTTACACAATCATGGTTAGTCATACAAAACATTCCTCAAAAACCCCCTACTTGGTCAAACCCACAAGTGCACACTTTCTAGGCAACACTCCCTAATAGATTTTTAATATAAAATCCGGTATTATCACACAAGGTAAAGTGCTGTAGCTTCTATAAAAATGTACCACATGACATGTACCTTCTTCCACTTTGCTATGGAATTCACTTCAGAAAAATACTGCTTGTTGCAGCCCAAGACTTCTCAACAGCTCAAACAGTTCCAGCTATCTCCAGTCACCTCCAGCTTAATGGCTTGACAACTCAATAGCTAAGAAACAACTATCCACAGTAACTCTAATATACCTTTTCTCCCTTTCATCTCAATCCCATTGTTCTTACACTCCTTTGAAACTCAAACCCCTCCAAATATAAGATCTTTCATGTTTCCATCTTGTCTTTGCTTTGGGTCAATAAAAATATAATTTCCCCACTACTTGTGTTACCTGTGGACTTCTGCAGGATGCAACTAATTTCCTTTCCACCTCTGATTCTCCACTGAAATTCAAACAACCTCTCAACTTATCTAAAAAATGTAAATATTAGATCTAACCTATTTACTTGTACATCAAACATAACAGTTTTATCCTTTTCATGTTTCCAAACACTCAGGCTGCCCGACTCCTATCAACCTCTTGCCCAGCTTAATTAAATCTCACACACAGGCACAGACACCCAGACTTCCAGGATAACACAATATTTCCCAAAATATTTTTTAAAAATCCATTCTTACAAGGACCAATGGCTAAAAGCTTGGTCAAAGACGTATGGTTTTAAAGTGCATCTTAAAGGAGGAGAGTGAGGTGGATAGAAAGATGGAGAGGCTTAGGAAGATAATTCCAGAGTTTAGGACCTCAGCAGCTGGAGGCACAGTTATCAATTTTGGAGCGATTAATATCAAGGGTATGCAATAGGCCAGAATTAGATACGTGCAAACACCTCAGGCAGTTGTGAAGCTGGAGGAGATTACAGAGATAAAGAGGGGCAAGACTTGAAAACAATGATGAGAATTTTAAAATCAAGGTATTGATTAGGTGGGAGCCAATGTAGATCAACAAGTAATGGGACTTGGTGTGAGTTAGGACATGGGCAGCAGACTTTTAGATGACCTCAAGTTTACGGAAGGTAGAATGTGAGAGAATGTGTTGGAATAGTCAAATCTATAAGTAACAAAGGTGTGACTGAGGGTTTCAGCAGCAAATCAGCTGAGTCAGGAGCAGAGTCAGGCAATGTTTCCAGGGTGGGTACAGGTGGTCTTATGATAGTGCCAATATGTGATCAGAAGCTCATGTTGAGGTTAAAAAGGACATTGAGGTTGCAAACAGCCATTCTCTCTTCTCTCGATGGAAAATTTCAGCCCATGCACAATGATGGGAGGTCCAGTCAGCATGTGCATTGAGCAATTCTTACTATTGTGCAGAAATAAAGCCAGGACTGACAAGATGCAAGTATCTTCTCTGTAATGGCTGAAAAGTTTCCAATTGACATGAGTTTTATCAGCCTTGACCCAATCCCAAGTGGACAGAACACCACAGCACAAAACTAGCTATCATTCAACACTAATTTTATCTTGAATTAGTAATATCACCTCAGAGACCACAAACCTAACTGTTATGGGAAAAGGAAATGTCAGATTAATGCTATAAGTCTTGTTTTTTTATTAGGTTAAGCCTAAACAATATTGTTAGGAGAGATTCGAGGACTGCTATTCTCTTTCTAACCCATGCTGGGAACGTTTAATACAAATACATGTTACTAAAAGTGGAATGAAAATCTACTTCCTATCCATGATACTCCTAGCCTTAAGGGCTGCAATAAAATCATCCATTCTCTAAGAAGGTCAATACTAACCTCCCATTCAGGTCACTTAATATCCAATTTACAACTATCTCTTTAACTTTGGTTCAATGTTCACTGCTCTTTCTCTGTACAATGTCACAACAGTGAGGGGCAGTAATAAAATATCGACAACAAAGTAAGAAAAGACAGGGATGAGAGGAAATGTCATTTGGCCAATCAAACTCATATCTTTTGTCCACTAATTTGTTAACTCTTCACTCTGTCTTTTAGAGACAATGGTGGCACTGTGGTAATGTTGCTGGACTAATAATTCAGAGGCCCAGCCGAATGCTCTGGGGACATGGCTTCAAATGTAGCTGGTGGAATTTAAATTTAATTAATGAATCTGGACTTAAAATGTGAGTTTCTTGCCCCAACACAGGAAGTGTTGGCAGAGATCTCTGCCCTATAGGCAGTTTTTTTTAATTCATTCATAGATTGTGGGCGCTGCTGGCTAGGCCAGCATTTATTGCCCATCCCTAATTGCCCTTGAGAAGGTGGTGGTGATCTGCCTTCTTGAACCGCTGCTGTCCATGTAGTGTAGTTATACCCACAGTGCTGTTAGGGAGGGAGTTCCAAAGTTTTGACCCAGCAACAGTGAAGGAATGGCGATATATTTCCAAGTCAGGGTGGTGAATGACTTGGAGGGTAACTTGCAGGTGACGGGTGTTCTCATGTATCTGCTGCCCTTGTCCTTCTAGGCGCTAGTGGTCGTGGGTTTGGAAGGTGCTGTCTAAGGAGCCTTGGTGAATTTCTGCAGTGCATCTTGTAAATGGTACACACTGCTGCTATTGTGCATCGGTGGTGGAGGGAGTGAATGTTTGTGGATGTGGTGCCAATCAAGTGGGCTACTTTGTCCTGATTGATGTTGAGTTTCTTCAGTGTTGTTGCAGCTCCACACATCCAGGCAAGTGGAGGGTACTTCATAACACTCCTGACTTGTGTCTTGTAGATGGTGGGCAGGCTTTGGTGAGTCAGGAAGTAAGTTACTCGTCACAGGATTCGTAGTCTCTGATCTGATCTGATCTGTACTGTAGCCACAGTATTTATATGGCTAGTCCAATTAGTTTCTGGTCAATGGTAACCCCCAGTATGTTGATAGTTAATGCTCTGAGGAGCATTAATTGGCAGAGATGAACCTTCTGCCCCCATCTTCGAAAGAAGCCCCACCTCTGAAGTCTTCAATCTGATGATCCGTAGCATCTCATGGATGCCCTGTTTTGATCTGCTTTGAACCTACCCATATAGCTTGATGGTAGTGCCACACAACACGATGGACGGTATCCTCAGTGTGAAGACTTCATCCCGATAAGGACTTTGTAGTGGTCACCTTTACCAATACTGCCATGGACAGATAGATTGTTGAGGATGAGGTCAAGTAGATTTTTCCTTCTTGTTGGTTCTCTTGCCACATGCTGCAGGCCCAGTCTAGCAACTATATCATTTAGCATTTGGCCAGCTCAGTCAGTAGTGGTGCTACAGAGCCACTCTTGGTGATAGGCATTGAAGGCCCCATCCAGAGTACATTCTATGCTCTTGCCACTCTTACTGGTGTTTAGCGTAGAGGAGTACTGATTTCATCAGCAGGAGGTTTCCTTACCTATGGTTGACCAGATGCCATGAGCCTTCATGGAGTCAGGAGACAACATTGAGGACTCTCAAGGCAATTCCATCCCGACTGTATACCAGTGTGACACACATCTGCTGGGTCTGGTCTGCCGGTGTGACAAGGCCTACTGAGGAATGTTGATGGCAGAGCCTGATTCATTGGCTGTAAGATATGATTTGGTGAGTATGACTGTCAGGCTGTTCCTTGACTAGTCTCTGGGACAGCTCTCCCAAATCCTAACATTAGTAAGGAGGGTGTTGCAGAGCTGACTGTGCACAGTGTGCTGTTCTGGTCTCTGGTGCCTAGGTTGATGCTGGGCAATCCATCTGTTTTATTCCATTTTGACTTTTCTGTTGGGATTCAGTACAAATGAGTAGCTTGCGAGGTCATTTCAAAGGGTAGTTAAGAAACAATCATACTGTGTAGGTCTGGGGTCATATGTAGCTCAGTCTAGGTAAGAATGGCAGATTTCCTTCCCTAAGAGGACATTAATGAACCAGATGGGATTTTATGACAATCTAATATTTTCATGGCCACCATCACTGACATGAAGAGCAAACTTTTACAATTTCCCTCCACCCCAGATGATGATGCTCATAAAATTCTGCAGGTGTCTTTCTTACTGTCCACCTGCCCAATCCTAACCTCAACATGATTTTACAGGTGTGGGTGGGGCCTAGGGTTACCCGCCTCATTTCACCATAGTTTCCGCCCCCAACTGCAATTTTTCAGCCAGTGGGAGAAGTTTGGGGATGGGGAGAAGCCTGGCCAGGTAGGCTGCTTGGGCCTCAGGTGGGAAAGGGGGGCCTCCTTGTGTGCCCCTTAGCCCCTGGTCTTTGGACTGTGCCCTCTCCCCAACCAGGACCTCCTGTCCTGGTCCTACCGCAAGTCCCCCAAACTTACCTTCCAACTGGCTCCTGCCTCTTTGTAACCATTCTAGGATTCAAAGTTGGACTGGTGATTATTCCTTGTGATCTGCATTAGTGATCATTCACTATGGTCTGGGTTAGTGATCATTCACAATTATATGGATTAGCGATCGTTTAGGGTGGTCTGGATTAGTGATCATTCACAATCATATGTATTAGTGATCATTCACAATGATCTGGATTAGTGATTGTTCATAATCATATGGATTAGTGATTGTTTAGTACGGTCTGGATTAGTGAAAATTCACAATGGTCTGGATTAGTGATCGTTCACTATGGTCTGGATTAGTGTTCCACAGGATCAGGGCAGGAATTGCAAATCTCATCATGCATTCTCTTTATCTCACATATGCACACAGAAACGCCAGCACATGTACACACACAGAAACAGTTGCATGCGTGTGCATGGACGCACATACACACACACAAAGAAACACCTGCATGCACGCACACACAAGACACATACAGAAAGAAACACCTACACACACCTACATACATACACAAGCACACACACACACAGTAACGCACACACACACCCAGCTACATATACATAAAAACACCTACACATACACACAGGCACACACAAATACCTCCACACACACAAACAAACATGATGAAACACCAACGTACCTGCGCACACACATACACCTAAACACACAAACACACACATAAACACCAGCACACACACACAGCCTCATATACATGAACACCAGCACACACACCCTCACGCACAGAAACACCTGTACACATTCACATAATTCCCTTAATACAATAGTTGTCAATTGGAACTGATCATTCTAGCCCTCAGGCTGAAGTGAAGCCTCCAAATCCTGCCACAGGGAACCTTCCTGTGAGAATCGTTAACATTGATTAAATAATGGTTTATGGAAATCCAATGGAATTTATTACAGAATTGTGACTTTTTTGTGTTTATTTTATGATCATTATTATTTCTGGCTGTATGTTCTCAACTGAATCAATAAGTAAGATGCCAGTTGAAAACTGAAGTAATTAGTTAAACAATTTGACACCAAATCGATTGTTTTGGTAGCCTTCACTTTCAAACAATGTGACACATTTCATAGCCTAGCTTTCTCCAATTTGTATTTTCCTCACTATAATTAGAGATGCTAAGTTAAATTTCAGGGCTTAAAAGATGGTGGAACTTTGACTGTAAGTGAGTTAAACACGTAAATATAATACTCCCAAACCCGCTCAGTCTTTAACATCCACTCAAAAAATTGGTCACAACCTATCTGTCAAATATGTGTTTCCTCCAACAGCTGTCTCAATGGGGCAATCAGATTTACACTCGCAGGAAGAAAGGGAGTCATTTTTCTGGCTTTTTAACCACAATTCCTTGAGGGTTTAAAGAAACATTCTCCTCACTCAGATCTGCTGCTTATGTTTTGTGTCTTTGAATTTATTTTTTGGCATAAGTGTAAGCGTTAAGCATGTTGTCATGAAAGCATTTGTAAAGGGTCTGTATACTTTCATGCAATCGTGCAGTAAAGAAGGAGGCCATTCAGCCCATCGTACCTGTGATAGCTCTCTGAAATAGCTATCCAATTAGTCCCACTCACTCCCTGGCTCTTTCCTCATATCTCCGTAAATGTTTCTGCATTAGTAACTTATCCAATACCACATTATTATTAAATCTGCTCCCATCACCCTTTCAGACAAGCATTCCAGATCACAACTCAATGTGTAAAAAAAAGTAAGCTTCCCTGGGTCTTTTAACAATTAAGTGAAATCTGAGTCTTCTGGTTATTGGACATCCCACCAATGGAAACAGTTCCAATCGATTCTGTTGAAGCTCCTTACAGCTGTGGACCTAAAAGGAGAAGGCACAAAATGGGAACTAGTGTTTGAAGACACAAAATGTAGTAGCTCGGAGAATTGTCACCCACTAGAAAATGGGTGCAGGAGCTGTTCTCTGAATTTTTCAATTGCACAGCCTTAAAATTGGCCACATCATATCATGCATAATGTAGAGATTGGAGATTTCTTCCTGGGGCCTCCTCATTGGCCTCTATAGCAATAGATAGACCTTGTAAATGGAATTCCACCAAGCACTTGTCAAAGATACCACCAACAATCCTGGGAACCCCAAGGAAATTCTTGGCTAAAGCGTAGAAGCGGGTGTGTGTCTTTATGGCTACAATGTTTAATTGCTGTTAAGTAAGCACTGGGTGAGTTCATAGGTTGCAGCTTCTTACACACTGCACCTGATGTGCATGAATAATGGTTAAATTAGTTGAAATTTAACTTCTTATAGTATGGTATGAGGAGGTCTTGCGGTGCAGTGCTCCCCACCTCTGGGCCAGAAGCTCTGGGTTCAAGTCCCATTTCAGAACTTGATGGCCATGGAAAGAGCTTTCATAAAGTGGCCAAACAGGTTGTAAATCCTTCCAATATACCTGATAGTAAGTGGTAAGAGCGGGAGAGTTTCCTGGTCAGCCATACTGCAGAAGGCAATGGCAAACTGCTGAAGTACTTTGCCAATCCAATGGCAGGTCATGGTCATCAAGGCCCTCTTAAGGGATGGTACCTGAAGGAGGAGGTGTTATGGGGTGGGCTTGGCTTTACCTTTGAGGCTATTTCAGATTCAAGAATGTGTGGAATGTGACATCAGCAATATGGGCACTTCCATGCATAGCCGCAGAGGAAATTTCCATAAATTGAATATTTGATATTATATACATATGTGAATGCAGGTGTCCATGTTCTCCAGTCTACTAGACTTCGTGTCCTCAAACACTTGTTCCCATTTTGTGTCTTCACCCTTTAGGTACACAGGAGTTAGGGGCTTCAACAGAATAGATAAGGACTGTTTCCAATAGTGGGATGACCAATAACCAGAGAACACAGATTTCAGATAACTCAGATAATATTTCCAGGAAAGATTACTTTTTTTTACACATTGAGTTGTGGTCTGGAATGCACTGTCTGAAAGGGTGATGGAAGTAGGTTTATTAATAACAGTTAATGTTTATTTTGTTCAATCACTAATTTTTTTGTTTATTCATTCACAGGATGTGGGCTTCGCTGGCTGTGCCAGCATTTATTGCCCATCCCTAACTATCCTTGAGAAGGTGGTGGTGAGCTGCCTTCTTGAATCGCTGTAGTCCATGTGGTGTAGGTACACCCACAGTGATGTTAGGGAGGGAGTTCCAGGATTTTGACCCAGCGACAGTAAAGGAACAGCGATATATTTCCAAGTCAGGGTGGTGAGTGACTCGGAGGGGAACTTCCAGGTGGTGCTGTTCCCTTTTATCTGCTGCCCTTGTCTTTCTAGGTGGTAGTTATTGTGTGTTTGGAAGGTCCTGTCGAAGGAGCATTGGTGAATTCCTGCAGTGCATCTTGCAGGTGGTACACACTGCTCTTACTGTGCGTCGGTGGGGGATGGAGTGAATGTTTGGATGTGGTGCCAATCAAGCGGTTGCTTTGTCCTGGACAGTGTCAATCTTCTTGGGTGTCGTGGAAGCTGCACCTATCCAGGCAATGAGGAGTATTCCATCACACTCCTGACTTGTGCCTTGTAAATGGTGGACAGGATCTGGGGAGTCAGGAGGTCAGTTACTCATTGCACGATTCCTAGCCTCTGACCTGCTCTTGTAGCCACACTATTTATATGGCTAGTTCTGTTCAGTTTCTGGTCAATGGCAACCCCCCAGGATGATGATAATGGAGGGTTCAGTGATGATAATGCCATTGAACATCAAGGGGCGATGGTTGGATTCTCTCTTGTTGGAAATGGTCATTGCCTGACACTTGTGTAGCATCAATGTTAGTTGCCATTTGTCAGCCCAAGCCTGAATATTGTCCAGGTCTTGCTGCATTTGGACATAGACTGCTTCAGTATCTGAGGAGTCGTGAATGGTGTTGAACATTGTGCAATCATCAGCGAATATCCCCACTTCTGACCTTATGATGGAAGGAAGGTCATTGATAAAGCATCTGAAGATGGTTTGGCCAAGGACATTATCCTGAGGAACTTCTGAAATTATGTCCTGGGACTGAGATGATTGACCTCCAACAACCACAACCATCTTCCTTTGTGCTAGGTATGACTCCAACCAGTGGAGAGTTTTCTCCTTAATTCCCATTGACTCAAGTTTTGCTCGGGGTCCTTGATGCCATACTCTGTCAAATGCTGTCTTGATGTCAAGTGCAGTTACTCTCACCTCACCTCGGGAGTTCAGCTCTTTTGTCCATGTTTGAACCAAGTCTATAATGAGGTCAGGAGCCGAGTGGCCCTGGCAGAACCCAAGCTGGGCGTCAGTGAGCAGGTTATTGCTCAGCAAATGCAGCTTGATAGCACAGCTGATGACCCCTTCCATTACTTTCCTGATGATTGAGAGTAGACTGATGGGACGGTAATTGGCTAGATTTTTGTGTACAGGACATACCTGGGCAATTTTCCACATAACCGGGTAAATGCCAGTGTTATAGGTGTACTGGAACAGCTTGGCTAGGGGCATGGCAAGTTCTGGAGAACAAGTCTTCAGCACTATTGCTGGAATATTGTCAGGTCCCATAGCCTTTGCAGTATCTATTGCCTTCAGCCATTTCTTGATATCACATGGAGTGCATCAAATTAGCTGAAGATTGGCACCTGCCATGATGAGGACCTCTAAAGGAGGCCGAGATGGATCATCACTCGGCACTTCTGGCTGAAGATTATAGTAGATGCTTCAGCCTTATCTTTTGCACCGAGTTGCTGGGCTCCTCTATCATTGAGGTTGGGGATATTTGTGGAACCACCTCCTCCAGTGAGTTGTTTAATTGTCCACCAGCATTCATGACTGGATGTGGCAGGTCTGCAGAGCTTAGATCTGATCCGTTGGTTGTGGGACCACTTTGCTCTGTCTATTACTTGCTGCTTATGCTGTTTGGCATGCAAGTAGTCCTGTGTTATAGCTTCACCAGGTTGACACCTTATTTTTAAGTATGCCTGATGCTGTTCCTGGCATGCCCACCTGTACTCTTCATTGAACCAGGGTTGATCCCCAGGCTTGATGGTAATGGCACAGTGGGGGATATGCTGGGCCATGAGGTTACAGATTGTGTTTGAGTACAATTCTGCTGCTCACAGCACCTCATGGATGCCCAGTGTTGAGTTGCTAGATCTGTTCAAAATCTATCCATTTAGCATGGTGGCAATGCCACACAACACGATGGAGGGTATCCTCAATGTGAAGGCAGGACTTTGTCTCCACAACAACTGTGTGGTGGTCACTCCTACCGATACTGTCATGAACAGATGCATCTGTGGCAGGCAGGTTGGTGAGGATGAGGTCAAGTATGTTTTTCCCTCTTGTTGGTTCCCTCACCACCTGCCACAGACCCAGTCTAGCAACTATGCCATTTAGGACTCAGCCAGCTCATTCAGTAGTGGTGCTACCAAGCCACTCTTGGTCATGGACATTGAAGTCCCCCACCCAGCGTGCATTCTGTGCCTTTGCCATCCTCAGTGCTTCCAGCAAGTGGTGTTCAACATGGAGGAGCACTGATTCATCATCTCAGGGAGGGTGGCACGTGGTAGTCAGCAAGGTTTCCTTGCCCATGCTTCCTTGCCCATGATGCCATTAGACTTCATGGGGTCCAAAGTCAAGGCTGAGGACTCCCAGGGCAATTCCCCCCACCCCTCCGACTGTATACCACTATGCTGCCACCTCTACTGGGCCTGTCCTGCCAGTGGTACAAGAGATACCCAGGGATGGTGATGGTGGAGTCTGGGACATTATCTGCAAGGATCTGTGAGAATGACTATGTTAGGCTGTTGCTTGACTAGTCTGTGAGACAGCTCTCCCAATTTAGGCACAAGCCCCCAGATCTTAGTAAGGACGACTTTGCAGGGTCGACAAGGCTGAGATTGCCGTTGTTGTTTCCGGTCCCTAAGTCGATGCCGCATGGCCCATCCGGTTTCATTCCTTCCTGTGGCTTTGTAGCAGTTTGTTACGGCTGCTATTTTGCTACAAATGCCATTTCAGGGGGCTTTTTAAAAAAGTCAACCACATTGTAAGCCAGACCCAGTAAGGATGACAGATTCATCAGACTTTTGATTCCAGATTTTTATTGAATTCAAATTCCACCATCTTCCACGGCAGGATTCAAACCCTGGAACCTAGAGCATTACCCTGGGTATCTGGATTACTAGTCCAGTGACAATACCATTACACCATCATCTCCCCTATTGTCTGATAGACATGTGAATTTTAATATCTGACACGTTTCCTACCCACTCAGAGTTACGATTCAGGCCAATATATTTGGGCTCATCAAGTACTTGACTTAGTTAAACATTTTGCCTTCAGTTCATTAGGTAGCAACTGCAAGGTTCATTTTGTTGTTAGGGAGAAGTGCATTAGACTGGTGGTAGGGGAATTAATTAGTCAGAACTGTCAGTCCTTTCCTTTTGCTGATGGTGGAATCACAGGGATCAGCTTTCAACTGAGCACATGATTCAGACACAGACTGGATGGAGCAAGCCCAATGGATAGAGAGGGTTGGGGGGTAGGCCGGAATCATTTCAATGCTGGAGCTCATTAGCATTCTGTCAGCTAGCTGTGGGCACTCTGGAACTTGACCAACTGGACAAGTCAGGAAATGTGGCAGCTATACCACAGGATAGCTAAAGGAGAGCCCAGCATGAGCAGGTTAGCAGAGGGTACTTGCTAAAAGAGGACCACAGAGTGCTGGGCAGTGTGGGGGGGTCCAATTTTAAAGAAAATTAATGATGCTCTTGACCGCACTAAAGTCATTTAAAGCCTTTTTTAATCCTTACTTTGAAATGCTGTTTGGACCGCTCAAAGCCAATCATCAATGGGCAAAAACTCCTCTCACTGATTTTCCAAAATCTCATCAGGATCCTGCAGACATCATTACACCACAAGGTAAATCAGGCAATGAGATTCCTGCCCGCTTCTGGAGGAGGCCAGGGCTTCCTAAGGCCTCACCAAGCTGGACATCAGCAACTTGGCAGCAGTAACTGAGCATCAATGACCAAGCATGGCATCAATGAACAGGCATCAGTGATTGGGCATTAGAGGCAACAGAGCAGTCAGTGCCATGTTGCCATTTTCACTGTGCTGTTGCCTTGTTCCAGCATGACAAGGGCTCCGTAGAAGTTTATAGCACAGTTGGCAACTCATTGAGCCCAACCTGCATTTGATTGAGGCACCTCCTTTGCCATGGCTGCTACATGAGTGACAGAGATTATACAAATTATACAAATATCCCACATTAGGCATACTCATAACCTACTGACCTTATGTAGCATACACTGCAAGTGGTGAATTCTCTACCTTTCACTGTGACAATGAGGTTTGCACTATGTAACCCTTTCCAACTTCAGGAGATTTTACAAAATAATTGCCATCACTTACACTGATTGGGTCACAATATACAGAGAGTACATCTATAAATAGAGACATCCCAACAGAGCTGAGCTGCAATCTTGGTGATTATTGAGATTATGACTGTCGGATGGGGTGCTACCAGGCTCTCATTTCATTAAGTGTATTATGCAGTGATTAGAAATTAATCAGTGGCTTCAGGAGTGAATTCTGTTCCAGCCAGCTCTCCATTTACAGATAGGAATGCATTGTAGGCTCCCTTTTTGCCTTTAATGCTTGATAGAAGCTAAGACACTGAGATTGATCATAATTATATTACAATATTGGAGAATAGTTGTACACTTGGCCGATGCTGTTCCTTGCCGGTATAAATTCTCATTGCAGCCTGATCTACAGAACCACGTGAATCAATAACTATCAGCCTCACTGATTACAATTAATTAGGAAAGTGAACTGCAACTGGCGTGACTCAGTGGAAAATAAGGTGCTCAGTTATACAGAATCCCATTATGTTGCTGACAGCAGAAAACTTCTGATGTAAAACAAATACCATATTTTCTTTAATAGAAGGAGATTTGAAGAGTACTTTAAAGGTAGGTACAGATGTTTCTTATTTAGTAAGTGATTTTTCATCTAACATGCAGGTTTGAAGTTGTTGGCTGCAAGAGTACTATATTAACTTAACAGTCACCTGGTACTGCAGAGCTTGACTATTGCTGAACAGGGAGACTTGTTGCTGAAGTTTTTCATCTTGCACTCATCAGGACAAACACATGAATGCCAAATTTTAAAATTAATCACAACAATTTGTACTACAGGAGATAAAGGGGCTGATTGATTGGCAAGTAAACTCTGATTGGCCCAGGCATTGTCATGGAGAAAGCAACGGAAAACCATAAAAAAGTCATGTATGAATTTCATTGCTGGTGCGATGCCAGGTATGTAGGCTGTATGCCTCAGCAATTGGCTGATCGAATCACACAGCATGTTCCTTCAGTTGTTGGTAATAGGCAACGTACAGACCATACAAGCCCACAATTATAAAACACAATACAAAATTCCTACTCATTAGATGTGATTCAGTGATTGGGCAGTACTTGCTGAACAATCCTGAGTGTGCTAATTGCTACACTAGCAACCAATTTAAGATAATCAGTCAAGCTCGTAATGTGACTCGTTTACTTACACTTGCTGGAAGCAATGTATGTCGAGATGCAATGGCTATTCTCTGCAAACAAAGGGAACATGTCCAAGCCTTGCACCTTCCCTGAATTGCCTGGGACCTTATAGTTCTCCATTGCATTCTCTTTAGCAATGTCTTGATCAATATTTAAAACATGTAGATGGAACTGATGCTATAATGTAAGTGTTTCCATTCCTGACATGAATACCAGCTTCCTTGAACTCTCTCCTGTCCTATGTTGTCCAGTTTCACTCTTCTTGTTCTGATTGTAGCCAAAGTATCTTCCTGCCCCCGCTGCCTCTCCCTCGCTGTATCACTGTAATCTCTGGAGTCTAGATGATGTATTCTTTGTCCCCACTTCTTCCTCATCTGTATACTGCTACTTGATGACATGGGTCATCTTCCTTATGTACGCTAACAACCTCAACCCTAAATCACCATCATCCCCCTCAACCTTTTTGCTGTACCTGTAGTCAGACCTCTGTCACACCTTTGCTCCTACCACAAAGTCCATACCTGCCATCATTTCCATCCCTCTCTCTGGCCATTGTCTCTGGCTAGACTCCCAGTAAACCCTGAGCCAAGGTTCTAAACCCTCTCTAACACAAAGCCCACCCACTTCCAACTCTGCAATATTGCCCCTCTCTGCTGCTGAAACACTCAACCAGGCCTTTGACACCTCCAAATGTGACTATTCCAATGTCTTCCTGGCCAGCATCCCTCCAAAACATCAGCTCTAAAAGTCTGCTGCCTGTACCTTATTCTGTTACACATTGCCCCAATTGTCACAGATCTCTGGTCCTCCCTGCCTTAATTTTACAATTCTCACACTCAGCTTTAAAATCCCTTCATAACCTTGCCCCTCCACATCTCTGTAACTTTCTGCAGCCCCACTCTCTCAAACACTGGGTCCATTTGATTCCAGCCCCTGCTGCACTCCTTCCCTCCCTTTTACTCAATGTTGGCAGACCTGGATCCTGCCACCTGGGCTCCACAGTCTGAAATTCCCTCTCTTAACCCCTCTACCTCCATTCGCTCCTTAAACCCCATCTCTTTAACCAAGTTTTTGGCCATTCCTCCTTGTTTGGCTTAGCATGAAACATTTCGGGACAATTCTCTCTACTAAATAATAACACCACATTTTATCTGGCGCTCCTCAAGGCGGGTCCAGGTACGACAACTAAAAAAAGCATTCCTTTCTGAAGAATGACATTTTCTAATAAGTACAGAATGCCTTGAACAAGCTGACATTTAACAGAAGCCTTTTCTTTTAAAAATAAGAAACTAGGACTGAAAATTTGCCTTGTGTCCTGTTAATACTGTGATTTCAGGTGATGAAGTCCATTCTGACCTGTATGGATAGTTAGTTCAGTCTCCACATGAAGTGGTTGTACATTATAGTCTCCAGACTAACTGAACACTTGCTGCTGAACTTTATTGTTAATAACTTGCGCTTCCAGAGGGGATGGAAAAACACATCGGCTGTAATTATGTGAATTATTTGAGTAAACAATGTGCTTAAAAGAAAACCTGAAAGTCAAAAGCTACAATGACTGAGACATGGAGACTTTCAGCTCGTCTAAATGAACTTCCCAAGAATATAAGAATTGACAAAATTGATCGGAGGAAATTGTCCAATTTTGTGAAGAGAATCAAATACCAGGGGAGGAAGAAAAAATTAGGGCATTAGGTGTCAGAAGGGAGATCAAAGAGAACTTTTCTAACTAAAAGGTAATAGATAAATGTTACCAAGGATATTACAGATGAGTTAATGAGATAATTGGATGTATTTCTGCAGAGAAGATGGTTTGGGGAATATGGTGAGTATGTAGGTCGGTAAAATTGATTTGAAAAAGGATGTGTTTGTTGGCCCTAATGTCCTCTTGCTGTTCCTAAAAATTCTTACGTTCTAACTGCGGTCAAGAAACAAATTACACAACAAACAGAACTGAATACACTAACTGTATAAGAGAGAGAAGAATCATTAGAAACCCAATCCTGCAGAGACAAAAGCTCATGGAAAATCACCATCCTGTAATACCAGTCTGCAGATACTAGAAAACTACATTCGGAATCAGTTGGCTCTAGGGGATTGCATGGGATTTGCAGCATGGAAACAGGCCACTCTGCCCAATTAGTCTATACTGGTATTTATACTCCACTCAAATCTAGGGATGGCACATTCCCCAACAGGTTTGAAAAAAGAAACGCATATATGTATAAAAGTAAAATAAAAAGACAAGCAGATAAATAAATAAATGGATGGAGAATAAATGGAGGAAGATAAATAGATGGATGGACAGATGGATGGGTGGATATCAATAGAAGTTAGATAAGGGCAAGGAGGTTTCATTTACATTGATTATTTTCTTTATGCTGTTTCCTTAAATTGGTGTTGTACAATTTGGTAAGTTGTTGCTGGAATATAGAATGGCTATTTGTCCATGCGCAGTGAAGATGACAATGTTGTATATATTATAGTGAGCAGGTTTATATTAGGGTTAAATTAACATCATCAGGTTAACCTTCTCACATTCAGGAAGGCAGTGGATAGAATTCCCCAAGTGGACCCCCATGAAAGTCAAAAGGAATGGTCGCAAGACAAGTGAATGGATCCACTGGCAGTCTGCTGCAGCGTTTTAAAGGGGCTATGGTTATGGTAGGGGTTGTGTTGCTGTTTTTTTCTAGCACAGAACATCATGTTGTGGCAAGAAGAAGCAGATCCCACTGGAGAAGACAAGAAACTACCTGACGAAAGGTCAAAAACCTGAAGTGTTAGTTCTGTTTCTCTCTCCACAGACTGGGTTGAGTATTTCCAGCATTTTCTGTTCTTATTTCAGATTTCCAACATCCACAGTCTTTTGCTTTTGGATTTGTGAGGGCGACCTTGTGAGGAGTGAAATGGAGAGCTGGAATCAGGTGAGCGAAGATCCTGAAGGGATTTAGAGAGGTTTTATTTTCTCATCCCCATGATGTGGGCATCCCCTGCAGACATTTGTTATCCGTCCCTAGTTTCCCTGAAATGATGATGAAGGAACGTATTTTTGAATCAGTGACAGTGAGCTACAGCATTATATTGGTGTGTGAAAGAAGACCCATATACTTCAGTCAAGGTAATGATGGGAGGATTCCTTCTTTGAAGTAATTGGTCAATTGGATTTTTGCAACAATCTTACAACTCCATGGTCAATTTTACTGACAACACTTTTTATTTCCACATTTATAAAACCAAATTCAAATTCACAAAGTGCCATGTTGGGAATTGAACTCATAGGCCAGGGATTTCCCGGTGGTCAGGAAGCTGACCACCACCCGCCATCGGGCTTCGACTGTGATTTCACGCTAGCTGGTCAATTAATGGCCTGACCAGCCAACGTGAAACGCACGCTGTGTGCAGCGCTGCTGGGTGCGGGTGGGGGGAGGGCAGGAGTGTGTGCGCGTGCACGGGGGGAGTGCGTGCATTAAAAGCTCCCAGAGGTACAGAGCTGCCTCAAAGAGCTGAAGAATTTTGAAAATAAAAAATGAAGAAGTTAAGAAATGTAACAACATGGCCCTTCATGTGACTTTGTCACATGAGCAGGGACATGTTATGAGTTAGTTTGAAAAATGTTCATTTTTTTTAGTCACTGATCGTAACCTCATCCTGGCCAAGGATGAGGTTTCACAAACCGTAAAGTTGGTCGGACAGTGAAAAGTTTCATTTAATTGGAACTCTAATGGCCTTAATAGGCCTGTTAATTGTCGGCGGGCCGCTGCCTACTCCCCCACGCGAACGCGCCCACCAACCGAAAATTTACATGAGTGCGTGATGACGTTGGGACGCTCATTCAACATCATCGCGCATCATTTTGCGCTCGTTCAGTTCGGGCATGCGCCAGCCCGAGGGCAACATTTTGCCCAGAATCTACTTCATTCCGAGTCCAGTAACAAGACACTAATCACCGTTATAGTTACAAACTGACAGATGTAGGGCCATATAGAAAGGCTTTAAAGATTGCACTTGATTTCTAACAGATTATGGGTAGGATCTTCCCGACGTTGTGTGGGAGCGGGCGGGTTCCTGAACGGCACCCCCCAGTCGGGGGGCGTGCCACCATTTTACGTGACGTCCGCCAGACAGCATTTCCCTGTGCGGGCGTGAGGGGGTTCCCTGAGCCAGGAGTGTGCACATTCGCGCATTTGAAGTGTTGCCTCAGGAATATCAGCTGAGGTTTGAGACATTGACTAAAGATGAGAAAAAAAATTACTGACATGTGCCCTCATGTGCCACTGTCACATGAGCTGGGACATGTCAATTTTTTTTTGTTTAGGCATTTCGCACAAATTTTAATAACCTCATGAAACCTCATCCCGCCCGTTGATTACGTTTCATGTTTTTTCAAAAGCCCGCCAGGCCTCCCGGCCTGCCCGCCAACCTTAAGGTTTATTGGCAGGTCCATTGATCACCTCAATTGCTTTATTAATGGCCTTAAGTGGCCATTGCCAGGGCAGTCAGCGCACAACCAATTCGGCTCTGCATTTGCCGACCTGAAAATGTAAATGACGTGGGGTGACATTGGGATGCCCACCTGACATCACCCCGTGTTAGTTTACGTGTTACTGAGCGGGCCCCGACCCCCGCTTGCCAACCGGAAGATACGGCCCTATATTCTGAATTCACATTGATGCCTTTATGATGATTAATAACCATTACTTTCAGTTTTCACTCTAAATGATGCCATTAACTTCAGAAGACCAAATCATGTGACGTTGTCTTAACAGGACTTAGAAAGGTCTTAATGTTAGGAGTGAGAGAAGCACATATCTCACACCATGTTGGACAAACAGACAAACAGCAGCAGTTTATATCCCCCATACGAAGCTATGACTTATAGAACATGAGGCAGAATTTTATATTCTGTCAGCTTCAACATCGGGCACCCTCCAAAACGTCTGGGCACTGCAGGTGCTGCCTGCCCCCTGACCTCTTCACCAACAACCCTACCCTCTCTCCCTGCCCACATCCTGAGCCTCACCTCCCCTCCTCACCATGAGACACCCAAAACCTACTTGGTCCTGGACACCAGGGCTTAGATTCAAGAGACTGCCTGCAGTGCCGGCCCTGTAGACTCATAGACTCATAGGTGTTTACAGCACAGAAGGAGGCCATTCAGCCCATTGTGTCCATGCCGGTCAACAAAGATCTGGCTGCACTAATCCCATTTTCCCGCGCATGGCCCATAGCCCTGGAGGGTATGGCAACACATGTGAATATCTAAATACTTCTTAAATGTTACAAGAGTTTCTGACTCAATCATCCTTTCAGACAGTGAGTTCCAGACTTCCACCACCCTCAGGGTGAAAAAAATGGCCCATCTTAGTCTTCTACCTCTTACCTTAAATCTATGCCCCCTGATTATTGACCCCTCCACTAATGGAAAAAGTGCCTATCTATGCCCCTCATGATCTTATACACCTCTATCAGGTCCACTCTTAACCTTCACTGCTCCAAGGAAAACAACCCCAGCCTATCCAATCTTTCACCAGGATTTTGCCTGGGCTGGAGTGCTTCAGCTATGAAGAGTGGCTGGATAGGCTATAGTTGTTTTCCTTAGAGCAGAGAAGGCTGAGGGAGGGCCTGATAGAGGTAGACAAAATAATGAGGGGCATAGATAGGGCAGATAGGAAGAAAATTTTCCCCTTGGCGGAAGTGTCAATAACCGGGGGCATTGATTTAAGGTAAAGGGCAGGAGGTTTAGAGGGGATTTGAAGAAAAATGTTTTCACCCAGAGGATGGTGGGAATCTGGAGCACACTGCCTGAAAGGGTGGTAGAGGCAGAAACCCTCACAGCATTTAAGAAGTATTTAGATGAGCACTTGAAACGCCATAACATACAGGGCTATGGGCCAAGTGCTGCAAAATGCGATTAGAATAGATAGGTGCTTGATGGCCTGCACAGACACAGTGGGCTGAATGGCCAGTTTCTGTGCTGTATAACTCTATGAATCTATGACTGTATTTCCTTACGGCTCAGACTCTCCAGACCAGGCAGCATCCTGTTAAATCTCCTCTGCACTCTCTCCAGTGCAATTACATCCTTCCTATAGTGTGGCGACCAGAACTGTTTATACAGCTCCAACATAACCTCCCTGCTCTTGTATTCTATGCCTTGGCTAATAAAGGCAAGTAACCCATATGCCTTCTGAAGCACCTTATCTACCTGTGCTGCTGCCTTCAGGAACCTATGGAAACGCACACAGCTTCTGGCACTGCTGGGGCGACAGGGCCACCAGCCAATCAGATTGGCCGGCAGCAACCTGAGGTGGGACTTGCTCCTGAGCGAGGGGCAGACGTTCCGCCTCCAGCCAGGAGTGTTAAATGGGCTGTGGGGCCATTGGCATTGACAGCAACGTATTCGCCACTGATTCCTCGGATGGTGGGAAGGGAAACTCCACCAGCTGAAAATCCCTGGCCACGAGGTTCTCCTTCAGGGCCTCATCAATGGCCTGGACTTTCTGCTTGGCTGTGCTGCATTTTTCAGTATCATTTGCCCCAAAGCAGATCATATCAAACAACATGTCTCAACTGCTGTTCATAATGGGTAAAGGTACAGACCGCACCCAACCAGCCCATGCTTCCAAAACTCAAAACACAGTGTCCAGGGTTGTGGAATTTTAAGTACCAATAACATTCAGTGAAACTTGAGTTTTGGTAACCATTGCTCCGGATACAAAGTGGGCCCTACCTATAAAACTGACCACACCCCCGGATTGAATCAATCACCATAGCGAATTTCCACTAATTGCATCCATTTCCAGCCAAATAGGCTCTTCAAATTAAGCTGTTTCTTTGAGTCACAAGAACGCTAGTAGGCATATTTTAACTTTTACAGTTATTTAAAATTGGGTTATATGCAGGTGGTGGACTTGACATTGATTAAAATGCTTATTTTTTGTGTTAAACCCGTTTTCAGCTACATTAATCAAACTGCGCCAAGTTATTATTCTTAAATATATCAAGGAATAGTTTTTAAAGCAAATTTACTTACAAACTTACATCCTAAAACCCTGCCTGATGGAGCTGCTTTGTGGCAGATTTTACTTTTGTCGATATGCAAATGAGTTTGAGCAGTAAAGTGAGTCAAAAAAACTACTTCAAAACTAGTATAATTTTGAGCCTAATTTGTGCCACAGATTGCACGCAAAGCGGAAACTCTAGGCCTCCGTCTTTTTCTGAGTTCTTGTTGAACAGCTTTATGAAAGCAAAAGCCTGATGTTTGGGGGTTTTCAGAGACCCAGTGAATGAAAGGTACACATTGGGAAGAATATCCCCCCCCGTTGGGGGGGAAGTGCAAGAGCGGGCGTGGGCAGGCGCGGCTCCGATTGGGGGTGCACCGCCATTTTACATGGGTGGGCCAATTAAGGTCTGCCCAGCATGACATCCACCAGGAAGTGCTATGCACTCCCTGTGCGGGCGGGGGGGGTTCCCTTAGCCTGGAGTGCGCTCTTTCGCTAAGTGCTGCCTCAGGGAGATCAGATCCAAATTTAAAAATGGTAAGGGTATAAAAACAAAATTTCCCTGACATGTCCCCTCATGTGACACCGTCACATGAGCTGGGACATGTCCACCACTTGTGATTGAACATTTATTAAATTTTTAAGAACCATCATAAACCCTCATCCTGCCCGTGGATGAGGTTTCATACTTTTTCTGAAGCCCGCCAACCCTAAGGTTTGACAGGCAGGTCCATTAATGAGGTTAATGACTTTGTCAATGGCCTCAATAGGCCATTGACAGGTCGGCAGGTACACAGCTGATTCGGCTGCACCCCCGCCGACCTGAGTATTGAAATGAGGCGGGGTGATGTCGGGAGTTCCGCCCAAATTCATCCCAGGTCATTTTATGTGTCGGCGAGCAGGCCCTGCCCCCGCGCTCACTGACCCAAAGGTCCTGCCCATTAAGTATTGTGCATCATAGGGGAGAATTTTTAGCTCATTGGGCAGGCACGCACCTGACCCGACCGAGCATAAAATGACACACGATGATGTTGGGCAAGTTTCCTGTCATCATCGCACCCTCGTGCATTATTTCAGTTGGTGGGCTTGTGCTGGAGTCGGCAGCGTGCCCACCGACAATTAAAAGGCCTATTAAGCCCATTAAAAAGGCAATTGAAAGAAATATTTTGCTGCCCGCCCAACTGTACAACTGACGGGCAAGTGAAAAGGCCAAGCGGCCTTTGCATTTTTTAGGAAACGTCATCTACGGGTGGAATGAGATTTGCTTCATTTATAACATGTCCCTGCTATGTGACAGAGTCACATGAGAGGACATGTTTTATTACATTTTAGAAATCATGATATTTATTTTGAAATATGTTCATCTCCCTGAGGCAACTCCATGCCTCAGGGAGCTTTCCCAGCGCTCACCCCCATGCATGCACAAAATTTGTGCTCGCCCTCTCCGGCCCCCCCCCCATCCTCACAGGCAGCACTGAGCATGACTCACACTGGGCGGACCTTAATTAGCCCACCAGTGTGAAATTGCTGAATGGCCCCGATCGTGGGCAGCGATCGGCTTTCCAGCCGCTTCCACCCACCCCGGCCGAGGCCCCGCAACAAGGGAAAAATCCCCCCCGTAAAGATCCCACCCAAAGATGAAGGTGTGAAGTTGATTATAATCCTAGCCTCTTTATGGGACTATTCTGGATCAGGCATGCTCCTCGGATGCTCACTGTCATTTAGGGTTGAGAAAGACAGGACTCACAGATACTTGAATGGATCTGAAGAACTCATCTAACTCTCCTTGTAAGAAAGGAGCCACCAGATAATTTTACCATTATCCAGATAGCCTTTTGAACAATTTTTAGCCAGATTATAACAACCTGCATATTACAAGGGTCTAGGGACATCTCCTCAACAAGGCACCTCTCCACGGAAGAGTGCACCAAGATGGGTTTTCAAGTTTAGATACAGAAGATTATTTGGGATGATTTTTTAAAATTATATAAAAGCTAATTAAAGAACTGAACATGAAATTTACAGCCAATGGTAAGGCAATTGCAATATTGATAGTATTAGGAAAAGAAAGTATAATCTTGTTTCTACAAGAGAATCCAAGCCTTAAGTGTGCATAATGCTACAGGGTGGTATTTAAGAAATGCATCAGAATTTAAAGCAGTATTTACCTTCAATCCAATGAGTAGAAAGGTCTAATCTAGTGAGATACTTCTATCCCAATTAAGGGGAGAACTGTCTTTGCTACACTATGTCAGCTATACTTTTAGCGTGAGAGATGTTGGAATGAATCCAATGAGTCTAAAGATCCTACTGTGTGGTTCCAATATTTATACCATAAAAGAGCTGAACCAGCAGGAATCATGTTAAGCATACTGCTGGACAACACCCTTCATTTTAGTCAAGATTATTTGCTTTAGTCAACATCCTTCAAGCAAACAGGGTACTGAGAGATGCAAATGGTGGTCACTTCCTTGCTACATGCAGTTTCCAGGGTTCATTTGACAAATGACTTAGGAGCCATCCATTGTTAGATTGTGGTATCTTACAAGTTAGCAGTGCCCCGCTAAGGAGATGTAGAGACTAGTTCCTGTTTCTCGGGAACATCCTTCTATTAGAGGATATACCATATCCTATGCCACAGGGTATTGGTGTCCTTGAGCACACAATTATGCCCAGGCATGTTCATAAACTTCTGAGCCTTTTGTCCAGCAGTTGAATTCTGAATTTAATTTTTAATCCCTGCTTCATATGAGAATCAACCTTAATCTTATAACTCTGTATTTATAGCTGCTTTCCTTCATAGGTGAGATGTATTTGATGGCTAAGGCAGGCAGAGCTGAACATAAACCTTTTAATCTGAGTTTTAAGGGCATAAACAGAAGACAAGGAGAAGGGGTAAAGTTTCAAAAAGACCTGCAGGAACAGATAACAAATGATGGCTTGTATTCATTTATCATCTTTTGATGCCTCTAAGAAACATGGCAAAGTATTTCAAATGCAATGAATTAGTTTCATGTGCAATGACCATCAGCTATGCTAATCAATGTGAAGAATTTTACTCACTCAAATAAAGGAATTGAAAGCACATTACATGGAAACACATGGAATGCTCAACATAGAAACAGACCATTCGACAGCAATATTTTATACTGTTGTTCATGGTCCTCATGAGCCACCTCCCACCATCTTCATCTTACCCATTCCTTTCTCATTCATATGTTTCTCTAGATCCATAATCCATAATTTATTAGTGACTAACTTGTAGTTATGACTTCTAGTTTTGACCTCCTGCACAAGTAGAAGCATTTTCTCTACATCAAGCCTATCAAACATTTTCATAATTTTAAAAACCCCTATGTAGTTATATAGGAATATAGGACTTAGGAGCAGGAGTAGGGCATTCAGCCCTTCGAGCCTGTTCTGCCATTCAACAAGATCATGGCTGATCTGGCTGTGGTTTCAACTCTACTTTACCATCTTTGCCCCTACCCTTGACTCCTTTGTCTATCAAAAATCTGTCTAACTCAGCCTTGAATAAATTTAATGACCCGAGCCCCACTGAGTTTTGGGGAAGAGAATTCCACATACTAACTAGCCTCTGAGAGAAAAAAAATCTCTATCTCAGTCTTAAATAGTTGATCTCTTATTCTTAAATTGTTTCCCCTATTCTAGTCTCTCCCACAAGCAGAAATATTCTCCTGGTAACTACCCTCTTCAGCCCCCTCTGGATCTCATATGTTTTAATAAGATCACTTCTCATTCTCCTAAACTCCAATGAATATAGGCCCAGCCTGTTCAACCTTTCTTCATAAGTTAAGCCCCTCATCCCAGGAATGAGTTGATTGAATGTTCTCTGAACTGCTTGTAATGCAATCGTACCTTTTTTCAAATAAGGAGACCAAAAATATACACAGCATTCCAGATATGATCTCACCAAGGCCTTCTACAGCTGCAGTAAAACTTCCCTACTTATTTATTCCATTCCCTTTGCAATAAATCTAACATTCTATGTGCCTTCCTAATCACTTGCTGTATCTGCATGCTAACTTTTTGTGATTGATGTACTGGGACACTCAGATCCCTCTGTACCTCTGAGTTCTGCAATCTCTCTCCATTTAAATAATAGACTGATTTTCTATTCTTCCTGCCAAAATGAACAAGTCCACATTTTCCCACATTATCCTGCACCTGCCACATTTTTGCCCAGTCACTTAACCTGGCCATATCCCTTTGCAGATTTTCTACCCCTTATTTTCCTACGACCTTGGTGTCATCAACAAATCTAGCTAGCATACATTAGCTCCTTTCACCCAAATCATTGATATAGATTGTAAATAGTCGGGGCCCCAGCACTGATCTCTGTGACACCCCATTAGTCACCGCTCACCAAACTGAAAAAGACTCACTTATCCCTACTGCCTGCTTCCTGTTAGCTAACCATTCCTTTATCATGTTGATATGTCACCCTCTACACAATGTAATCTCATCTTGTGTAGTAATCTTGTAGTTGTATAGTAACCTAGTAACATCTCAGTAGCTGTGGAATTGGACCAAGCATTAAAAGACTGAGTTTTAGAGGATGCCCTTGAGGACACCCAGAAGGAGACTGAGTTAGCTTTCAAACAATTAGCTAAGGAGACGATGAACAGTTGAGGAAAAGGACACAGTACAGAAAGTAATATGTGAGTTAGCTACTTCAGGAAGGCCATCTATGCCAAGTGCATAAGGTTAAGGTCAAAAATATAAGGGAATGCTTATTGATAATGCTTACATTCTAATTGGTTTTCTAATGGTTGGCTTCAACTTTTCACTTAATTGGATGTCTGTTCTCGTGTAAAGGTTAACTGGTATCAGAAATGGTGATGCTGCACTCATGCGAAAAAAAACTTAGACAATTAGTCCTCAGTCTTCTCACTGAACATGAAATCTCAACTTTAAACCTATGACCTCCATGTCATATTATTATCTATGAAAAGCCTGCAGGCAGTAGGTAGCTAAGTTTGGAGAGAAAGAAATAGTAAGTCATAACAGTAAAAAAACAGGTGGGTGATGAATCTCATCACAATCAGCAAATGAAATCTTGAAAATATCATAGGGAACCCAGGCTGAATTCTCCAGCATCTGAGGGGGCAGTGTCATCTATAGATGGTGACACATCATGCTAATCTGATGGGCAGACAATAATTGAGGGGTTCTGTCTATCTATCATCTACTTTTACACCTGTCTGTCTGGGAGCTGAGTTAGGCTACTCAGTCCCTTGAACCTGCTGCTAGATATCAGAGCAGGCTGAAAGGGCCATAAGAACTATTGCTGCTCATCTTTCTTAAGTACCTATCACCTATCAATCTGTACATCAATGTATTTCTTTTTCAACCTTTTTGATTTAGTACCATGCCTGCTATGAATTGACTTCTAATTTGGTTCTCTAGTTTTTTTAAATCCTTTCATGGTATGTAGGTTAAGCTAACACTTGTTGCCCCTCCCTATAATTTCCCTTGAACTGAGCAGCTTGCTAGGCCATTTCAGAGGATACGAGTGAACCACATTGCTGAGAATTTGGAGTCACATGTGGGCCAGAACAGGTAAGGATAGCAGGTTTTCTTGACTTGGTCATCATTATTAATTTTAATATTCCAGATTTATTAATTGAATTTAAATTCCACCAGCTGCTATTTGGGGATTTGGACCCATATACCCAGATCATTAGCCTGGGCTTCTGGAGTACTTGTCCAATGACATTGCTATGACACCACCATTTCCCCCTCGTCCCTGAAGATCGGCTGGCTATTTTTGGAGGTTGGTGAATTTGTGAGGTATTGCTTCTGCAGAACTGGGTTTCTTGAGGGAGCCAGAGAGGTTTCAAAAAGGAATTCCAGGTTGAAAGGCCGAGATGGCTGAAAGCATGATTGCCTACAGGGGGAGTAGGGGGTGTAAGATGCATTTGATGGCGAAGCCAGAAAGATGTAAAATTCATGCGAGGTTGTGGGATTATATGAAGTTACAGTAAGTGAGGGAATGAAGGGATTTAAACACAAGCATTAATACTTTAAATGTGAGGTATTGGAAACCAAACCCTAATGTAAGTCAATGAAGGGCAGGGTTGATGGGTGAGTGGGATTTGTTCTGGGACTCAATATGCTTGTCACTCGTGATGTCCTGCTGTCAGACAGTCTACTGGCTCTCACTGTTCAGGTTTATAGTCAAATAGTGACCACTTGAAGCATGACCATCATCCTTTATGTCCATTGTTCAGTGAAGGAGTCTTCAGCAGGGGAGGGAGAAGAGGGAAGAAAATTGACAATATAAATTGTTCAGAAACTTCTGCCCAAACTCGGCATTACATTTCTTTTTCCTTAAATAATTGCTTTCCATTATATTTTAAACATAGCCGTTTTCATTCCATTATCTTAGCATGAGCACATAGTCATTGATCTAGAGGCTGCAGCAATGTGGAAGCTGTGTTCAGTGATGGTAAAGCTATTTTACAAAACATTCTCAATATTGGTGCTTTTACAGAAATCACCACAGTAATTTGACTCAAAACAGAATGATCACAAATCTATATGGATGTTGCGTAGCTCAGCTACAGAGAACCCACCATTATGAGGTACTGCAAGACAGTAATGCAAACCTAGAGATCAAGTTGTCATCATTAATGATCTGACAGCTACTGCCTTTGTGCCATATTCCTTTATCCATTATTTTAATGCAGGAATTTACCTAAAAAAACTGTCTGCAAGCACTAGAATATCTTACAAACCTATCAAGTATTTGAAACTAATTGCAACTTTGACTAAAGGCGTAAAGCAGGAAAATGGATTCAACCAAATGCGAGAGAGGTATATACTGGGGCAGCTGAATTGATATTGTCTGTTTTACACTATCAACCAAAGCCTCAATTACTCCCTATGTGTACGGCTATCATCCAACAATCATTTCTGGGTTATGATGAAACCTTACTTATAGTGGAAAGTGTCATGTTATAAGCTGGATATATTTCCATGGTGACAGCAAATGGTTCAGAACACCTGACTAAGCACTTTTTTTCATTATTATTATTAGGACAACACAGATCGCAGGGTGATAGAATAGAAATATTTAAAATTATGAAAGATTGCCAGAAGGTGGATAGAAGCTGATGTTTTGTGTATGGTTAAGGGGTCAAAATGAAAGGCCAGAGATACAAGATTAAATGTAAGTGATCTAAAATGGACAACAGGAGAAACTTCTTTAAACAGAGAGTTGTGAGGCTGTGGAGTTCACATCCATTGTTAGTAGGTTATCCAGAAACTGAGATTAGATTAGATTGATAGATGAAGGAAAAGGGGTTGAAGGAATAAAGAAACATAATTATTGCTGAAAAGAGAGGCATGCCGCCAAAGCTTTTTGTCTTGCACTCATCAGGACAAACAGATTGCTGAATTTCAAACAATCACAACAATTTATACTACAGGAGAATTCAGTCAACTCTGATTGGCTGAGGTGTTGCTATGGAGAAAGCAACTGGGAACGATATCCTCCCAAAGCTACTGGTAATTCAAAAAAGTTGCAAGGCTTTAGCATATTCTTTTTATTTGCAGAGAACACATTCCTGTGTAAGAATGTTGCTTCTAACAAGTCTATTAAGTTAAGCAAGCTGTTTCATGCTGCTACAATGCTGTGCCTATACATGTGCTATTTTCCACTAACACAATGCTGCTGCCAGTCCATAAAGACATTCTGCCTAACAAACAATCGAGAAATATTGTGCATGAATTTCAGTGCTGGTTCATTGCTCATCCCAATAATTGGCTGATCGTATCAAACACCATGTTCCTTACATTGTTTGTAATAGGCAGAGTACACACTGCAGTCAGCAACAAAACCCACAACAAAACATCTACTGTTAAATGTTATTACACAATTGGGCAACACTTGGACAACCCTGAGTGTGCTAATAGCTACACTAACAACTAATTTAAGATAATTAGTCAAACTCATAATGTGACTCATTTATGCTGGCTAAGAGTGATATACGTTCATGCAGAGGGACCCGTTCTCTGCAAACTAAAGGAATAAGTTCAAACCTTGCACCTTTTTTTGAATTACTCAGGAGCATGGGAATCTATAGTTCCCTATGGCTTTCTCCATGACAACACCTCAGCTAATCAGAGTCGACTTGCCAACCAATCAGCACCATTTTTTACTGTAGTATAAATTGTTATAATTGTTTGAAATTTGGCATTCTTATGTTTGTCCTGATTAGTGCAAGATGAAAAACCTTGGCAACGTGTTTCTCTTTTCAGCAATAGTCAAGCTCTGTACTGCCAACATAGGAACATGGAGGGTGAATGTTAGCAGAGCTATTGACTTGTGTGGAGGGTAAAAGCTGGCATGGAGTGGTTAGGCCAAATGGCCTGTTTCTGTATTGGAACTCCAATGTATTTTGCTTGTGAGAAAATTATTAAAATTTAACAATATTCAAATAAGGCTGAGGTCTCCTTTAATTGTTACTGCTTTTGTTTAATGTTTCTGTGCTATGGATGGCAATGATTTAAACCAATAAGACACCCCACTTCCTCTGGCTGGGTGAAGACTTGGAAACTGTACAAAGTCTATGTAAAAGCAGTGCCTGGCATTTATTCAGCAAAGTTGACCCATGTCCTTTTTGTAATTATTAGAGAGAGAGAGAGCCACAGCATGCATCCAAGACCACTTAATACAGAGGAAAACCCAGGCACACCCCATTAGTGATAAGCAAAGCTGTTGTATTTGAATAGGATCAGTATCTGAATTAAGCACTGATACCATCTGATTTGGAAGAAAATGAGCTGAAAGAAACTAAATAGTATAGTGCATTAGAACTCTATTATAAAGCAAAGCATTCTCACCTCTGGAGACCTGAGTTCTAATTCACCCTGTAAAAGATGATGAAGGTTACTCTCTAATGGCTGCTAAAGGTTATATTTGAAATGAGTTCTATCAGTCTTTACTCAGTTCTTCATTGACATGATACCAGAACATAAAACTAGCTCAAATGTGGTATTTAATAAATCAATTTTTGTGCAATACTTGTGGGATAATTTCTAGACTTGGGATCAATCCATTTGGCAGTTTTAATTGTAAGATATCCACAGGAACAAGTGAGGCAATAAGAAATGTCTTCTCCCCTTACATTAATTCTGGAAACTTGAAAAGAGCAGTTTGAAAAAGACTGTAGCTGCATGCAGTGATTATTTGTAATTCAGCACTTCTGTGATTGTAAAACTGTGATAGTGAAAAAATCAATGAAGGGTTAACGTGATATAGCAACGCTACAGTAAGAATCATCCACTATTTGCACTGAGGTGGCAGATACACCATTTGGCAAGCTACTTTCAAAATCCATGGCTGCCAATGCCACTTCTCAAAACAGAGTTTTTTTTGAGTAAAGCCACATCTTTTATTTTTCCTCCAACTGTTGTCATAGTTGTCACCTGGATCTATTCTCCCAGGTGAATGTCTAATTTGTGTAAGTAGAGGCCTGTCTTCTGATTATGCAAATACAAAGTAAGAACGACTTGCACTTAGTTTCTTGCTGGCAATCAATGGAGTTCCAGTCTGCAAAGCATTCAAATCATAATAACTTTGCTTTAAATATACAATAATTCAGAAAATGCCTGGAATGTACTGTTTAGATTTTTCTTCATTGCAAACACAATTCCCTAGTTTAACCCTACATTTCCTCATCTGGTGGTTGGGATGTGTCAGAGGCGGTGAATATTCCTTCAGAAGTGGTGCCTCTGCTCCCCTTCTCAAGTCCACTTGCAGACAACTTCAGCCAGAAGTGCCGAGTGGATGACCATTTTGGCCTCCTTCAGAGGTCTCCAGCATCACAGATGCCAGCCTTCAGCTAATTTGATTCACTCCACATGATATGAAGGCACTGGATACTGCAAAACCTATGGGCCCTGACAATATTCTGGCAATACTACTGCAGATTTGCCCTCTAGAACTTGCCGTGACCCTGGCCAAGATGTTCCAGTACAACTACAACATGGACATCTGCCTGACAATGTGGAAAATTGCCCACAAGAATGCAGGACAAATCCAACCTGGCCAATTAATTCCCCAATCATCAGCAAAGTGGTGTGAAGTGCCATCAACAGTGCTATCAAATGGCATTTACTTAGTAATGACCTGCTCACTGACATTCAGTTTGGGTTCTGCCAGGGTCCCGCAGCTCCTGAACTCGCTACAGCCTTGGTCCAAACATGGACAAAAGAGCTGAACTCCCGAAATGAGGTGAGAGTGACTACCCTTGACATCATGGCAGCATTTGACTGAGTGCGGCATCAAGTAGCCCTGGAAAAACTGGCATCAATGGGAATCAGGGGGAAAACTCTCTGCTGGTTCGAGTCATACCTTGCACAAGGGAAGATGGTTGTGGTTGTTGGAGGTCAATCATCTCAGTTTCAGGACATCAATGCAGGAGTCCCTCAGGGTAGTGTCCTTGGCGAAACCATCTTCAGCTGCTTCATCAATGACCTTCCCTCCATCATAAGGTCAGAAGTGGGGATGTTTGCTCATGATTGTACAATGTTCAGCACTGTTTGTGACTCTTCAGGTACCAAGGCCATCCATGCCCTTATATAGCAAGACCTGACAATATTCAGGTTTGGGCTGATAAGGGGCAAGCAACATTCATGCCACACAAGTGCCAGGCAATGACCATCTCCAACAAGAGGGAATCTACCCACCTCTCCTTGATATTCAATGATTACCATCAGTGAATTCCTCACTATGAACATCCTGGGACTTACCATTGACCAGAAACTGAACTGGACTAGCCATATAAATACTGTGGCTACAAGATCAGTTCAGAGACTGGGAATTCTGCAGTGAGTAACTCACCTCCTGACTCCCTGACACAAAGCCTGTCCACCATCGACAAGGCACAAGTCAGGAGTGTGATGGAATACTCTCTACCTGCCTGGATGAGTGCAGCTCCAACAACACTCAAAAAGCTCGACAGCATCAAGGGCAAAGCAGTCCACTTGATCAACACCCCATCCACCACAATAAACATTCACTCCCTCCACCACCAACACACAGTAACAGCAGTGCGTGCCATCTACAAGATGCACTGCAACAACTCACCAAAGCACCTTCCAAACCTGTGACCTGTACCATCTAGAAGGACAAGGGCAGCAGATACATGGGAACACTACCACCTCCAAGTTCCCCTCCAAGTCACTCATCATCCTGACTGGGAAAAATCTCACCGCCCCTCATTGTTGCTGGGTCAAAATCCTGGAACTCCCTTCGTAGCAGCACTTTGAATGTATCTACACCACAGGGACTGCAGTGGTTCAAGAAGGCAGCTCACCACCACCTTCTCAAGGGCAATAATAGGTGGGCAATAAATGCTGGCCTGGCCGGCGATACCCATATCCTGTGAACCAATATGAAGGAAAAAAATGGATGGAAAACTGGGAGATGGTAGGAATGTTGCCAGCGCAGGAGACAATACAATGCATCATGGATGTGGATATCTTAGTGTATCCAATCTTTTCCAGGTGCGTACTTGACATGACTAGAGAATTCCTCTCATCAACTAGTTACTGTCTTTGCTGGGATGGCAGATTTTCACTGTGTTGAAGAGGAAGCTGTCTACACAACAAAGAATGACTGCTAACTTGTAGTATCTACGGATGAATAATCAAGCCAAGGTATTCCAGTCCTACTCCGGCCCCCTCCCACAACTCTTTCTCCGGTACATCGATGATTACTTCGGTGCTGCTTCATGCTTTTGTCGGGACCTAGAAAAATGTATTAATTTTGCTTCCAATCTCCACCCCTCCATCATTTTCACATGGTCCATCTCTGACACTTCCCTTCCCTTCCTTGACCTCTCTGTCTTAATTTCTGGTGATAGACTGTCCACCAATATCCATTACAAGCCTACCGACTCCCACAGCTACCTCGACTACAGCTCCTCACACCCTGCTTCCTGTAAGGACTCCATCCCATTCTCTCAGTTCCTTCGCCTCCGTCGCATCTGTTCTGATGATGCTACCTTCAAAAACAGTTCCTCTGACATGTCCTCCTCCTTCCTTAACTGAGGTTTTCCACCCACGGTCGTTGACAGGGCCCACAACTGTGTCCGGCCCATCTCCCGCGCATCCACCTTCAGGCCTTCTCCTCTCTCACAGAAACATGATAGGGTCCCCTTTGTCCTCACTTATCACCCCTCCAGCCTCCTCATTCAAAGGATAATCCTCCGCCATTTCCGCCAACTCCAGCATCAAGCCACCACCAAACATATCTTCCCTTCATCCCCCCGGTGGCATTCCATAGGGATCGTTCCCTCCGTGACACCCGAGTCTGCTCCTCCATCACCCCCTACTCCTCAACCCCCACCTATGGCACCTCCCCATGTAAACACAAAATATGCAACACCTGCCCCTTCACTTCCTCTCTCCTCACCGTCCAAGGGCCCAAACACTCCTTTCAAGTGAAGCAGCATTTCACTTGCATTTCCCCAACTTAGTCTACTGCATTTGTTGCTCCCAATGCGGTTTCCTCTACATTGGAGATACCAAACGCAGACTGGGCGACCGCTTTGCAGAACACCTTTGGTCTATCCGCAAGAATGACCCAGACCTCCCTATCGCTTGTTTTTAACACTGCACCCTGCTCTCTTGCCCACATGTCTGTCCTTGGCTTGCTGCATTGTTGCAGTGAAGCTCGACGCAAACTGGAGGAACAGCACCTCATTTTCTGACTAGGCACTTTACAGCCTTCCGGACTGAATATTGAATTCAACAACTTTAGATCTTGAACTCCCTCCTCCAACCCCACCCCCTTTCCGTTTCTTCCCCCTCCCTTTTGTTTTTTTCCGATAATTTAAATGGATTTTTCTTTTCCCACCTATTTCCATTATTTTTAAATGTATTCCACCCATGGATTATTTCATCCCACCCCCACTAGAGCTACCTTGCTCATCCTGCTCTCCAATCTTAATTAGCACATTCGTTTAGATAATATCACCACCTTCAACACGTCTTTGTTCTTTTGTCTGTGACATCTTTGGGTTATCTGCTCCTATCACTGCTTGCTTGTCCCTACAACACCCCCCCCACTTCTTCCTCCGCTCCCCCGTAAACCAGCTTATATTTCACCCCTTTCCTATTTCTACTTAGTTCTGTTGAAGGGTCATGAGGACTCGAAATGTCAACTTTGTTCTTCTCTGCTGATGCTGCCAGATCTTCTGAGTTTTTCCAGGTATTTCTGTTTTTGTTTTGGAAAGTATGATGTCTGGGTCCAGGTGTGTGAAAGATTGCCAACAGGGATGATTCAACAATTGACGATGTAACCATTGATTTTCTTTCTTCTCCAGATGAAAGAATGAAAAAGCTTGAACCAAGGCCCTGCACCTGCTCATTTATGACTCATCACCTTAGAAAGTAACTGCAAACTGGATAGAAGTGTTTTTGTGCAAAGTGAGGGCTCTTTGAAAGAGTAGCTGAAACCTTGCTGGAGTGATCAGGAGCTGCAGGAAATGTAGATCATGCTGCAGCTTGCCACCAGAGCAGGAAGGGCACTAGGGAACTGAAAGTGAATTACATTCCTTAGCATGGGTGCACAATTTAACAAAAATGATTGAAAATCTGTTTTTCCGATCAAAATTTGCAATCAGGGTGAAAATGGACATTCTGCACTAAAGCAATTGCTTTACAGCAAGTTGGGTGAAGGGATTTTCTTTCATTTATGCATGGATTTGGGTGATGCTGGTTCAGCCCAATTAAATGCCCCTCACAAAGATATTGCCTGTATCTTTGTGGCCTGCAGAGGACACCATACCAACTTAACTTCAGCCACCGTTGGCACTAACTGAAGTGAGTGTGTGACCCTAGTTGAAAGCCATCACACACCAGTTCAGTGGAGGAAGTGGACTCTGTATTACATCACTAATTGCAGGTCAGAAGACATGGTCAATATTGAATTCCTAAATTGTGGACAAGGCAGTTTGGCGGGGCGGGGGGGGGTGGTGGCGGGGAATCACCAAGAGAGTCTGGCTGAATATGTCTTGGCACTGCCCTTCTGATATTGCTGATTAATATTCTGTTTGAGGCACACATTTTCTTGCTATTCCAGAGAGCAGTGTGATTCCTGCCCACCTGGAGCGGTGAGATGCCTAGGCCTTAATTATATAAAGGAATCTCATTGAGGTCAGATTTTTTGTGTGCATTGTTGTAAGATTTATAAGATGTAGCAGAAATCTGCAGAGAAAGGAACAGGCTGAATTCTATACTCAAGAGAATGTGTATGAGAGCTTATAACTTCATCGGAGATCATCATAAAACTCAAGGGGAACCCACTCACATTACCTAAAGCAATTTTCAAAATATTTGGTACCTTCTGGAATTCTCTAGAAGAATGCAAAAGCTATGGATGTAGATGTCCAAATCTTGGGTTTCGTCAAGAGTGTATATTCCAGACCCAGGACCCATGGAAGGGAGGATTAGAGTAGACATGCACCGTACTGAACACAGCTCTCTCAAAAGAGGCACCATGCAAATGTGTCCATCGTCCATCTCATGTGTTTGGTCACAGAGGGGCCTTGGAGTAATTCATGTGATGCCACAATTAATTTAAATCTAGCTCTTAAGGGATTTATTTCATGGACGTATGTAGTGGGAGGTGTGTATTCGAGGCAAATAAACTGTATGAAATGATGCCAACCAGGTAAAACTTCAGCTTTAAATACAACCACCCCCTCCCAGGGCATCTCTCAGAAGAGCAGATGCTGTATGTTCCATAACTTTTCACTAAAAACTGCATCTTGATGTCTAGGATGGTAATGCCATGATGTAGAAAAAGAATTAGCACCGATAGCAGAAATTAAATCAAGGAACACTGGCTAGATAAGTACTTATTCCAGATTATTTTCGATGAGTACCTTCATTTCTTGTAGAGATAAAGCACAGCAACGGGTAAATATGCCCAGACTATCTTCCCTTACATTTTCTTGTGCATTTCCCAATACCACGCAATCCCACCATCTTCTCCAGTTCATCTTTACTCAGTGCTCCATATCATAACTCTTCAGACCTTGGAGCAGTCGATATCTGTATGCAGCAAGACCTGGATAACTGTTATGTTCCTTCTCTTGGGTTGCCTTTGCTCGCGAACATGATTGCACGCCTATCTACTGGTGGGTGAGTTGGCAAACAATATACTGCAGAAGCAAAGACCAATATAAGATGAAGCACATGCTGTTTATTTACACGAGTAACAGAGCACATGTGTGCTTCTCCAATCAGATCCTATTCAAAACTACTAATTAACATTGTAGCCCATGCTACACAGGCATGGGTAAAAGAGTCACATGGTCAATATGCTCACATTTTCTTAAAGGTGTTTTGCACCTTAGATTACCACAACAACATTCAGGCTTGGTCTGATAAGTGGCAAGTATCATTCATGCCATAGAAGTACCAGGCAAGGACCATCTTCAACAAGGGAGAATGTAACCATCTCTTCTTGATGATCAATGGCATTACCATCCCCACCATCAACATCCAGGTGGTTACCATTGACCAGAAACTGAACTGGTCTAGCCTTGGGTGTACCTACACCACATGGACTACAGTGGCTCAAGGACGCAGCTCAAGGGCAATTAGAGATGGACAATAAATACTGGCTTTGCCTATAGCACCCACAACCCAAGAATGAATAAAAGAAAACCTAAAGAGACGCAACAGCCATGAAGTTTGACTGGTCGATGGAACTGGTTGCACACTCAGGCTAGACAAGATGTTAGCTTTGATGTGTTTAATACTACAATGAAACACCCCTGAATGTTTTAAGGGCTGATAAAAGATTTTTTAAAAATCTCATTAACTGACCACTTAAGGGTCTCAAATGGCCCACAGGCAAGCAGGCCTCCCAATGTCTCCCTGCTGCTGGTAAGATTATAGCAGTGTCATGTGGGTATGTACCAGGTATAGCGCCACTAGCATGGCATCCCATTTTACACCCTCCCAACCTGCCATCCTGCTCCCAGGAAGGCTACAAAATTCAGCTCTATGGGTGGCATTTGCCAGTCCCACCTGCTGTGCGAATCATCGCAGTGGGGTGGAAAATTTGACGGGCAAGCAAGTGGACCATTGAATTCGAGCAGGAATTTCTAGCCCTGTAGCGGGTGGGACCTGAATATCCTGCCCAATGTGTGGGGTGATTTGAGTCCCTCTTTCATGTGTTAATGGCCTCCTTCTGTGCTGTAGCATTCTATGATTCTTTAATTTTAACTGGATTATAAACTTCATCCAGAATACATTGAGCAGGGATAACACTGAGTTGCTTAATGAAGTCCTGTTTGAAATATGCTTGGAAATGTATTCTGAGCAGGCAGCAGAAGGCCCATTGCTCTCTTCATTAGCACAGGCACTGATAAGAAAGTGTTATCTAAATGAAGTGGATTGGATAGTGCTGAATAATCACAGCACAATCCTGAGACAGCTTTGATAAAGACTTCCAGATTTAAGGTGCAGAACACAAAGTGTTCGGAACATTCTTGCCAACTACGCCAGCAATAAGGTCCACGCAGTATCTCAGTGTAGAGCTTTAGAAAGCTGACAATGAAATAGTTTTATTTTGAAGATCTATTTTGGTTCAGCCTCTGATTGGTAACAGCCTGCATCAGATAGAGTCATAGTTATAGAGTCATTATTGCACAGCAGGAGCCTTTCAGCCCATAAAGTCCATGCTGGAAGAAAGCAACCTGTCAATCCCATTCCCCCACCCTATCCCCATGTGGATGCTTGACTGCAACACATAGTCTGGAAGGGAATGTTCTAAATTGTGCAGTTTCCAGCAATGAGATCTTTTGGCATTGTTAAAGGATAGCAATATCCATGTTTAACCAATAACTTCAAAAATATACATTTCAATCTGGAATGTGTGATCTCTTTTTCTCAGGAGAGCCATTGCACACACATGGTGCACTGGCTGACTAATGAAACCATGGTACACCATTCATAGAATACTCCACCGTTTGTACACCTGGCATATTACAGAAAGAGGACATAGTGAGGGAGCAGGTCAGTGTTTCATTGCCATGCCTAATGGAGATGAGCTTGCATGTCATTTGCCAGCCACCAGAGGAAAATGGCCATGGAAGCTGCTCAACTGTCATAAAAAGCCAACTGCGTCACTAACTTCCATCAGGAACCTAACACCTCTATCTGGTCTTAGCTACACAAGATTCCAGTTACACACTATGGAGTTGACCCTTAATGCCATCTGAAGTGACCTAGCAAATCTTTCCATGGTTCAAGGCAATTAAGAATGGCCAATGAATGTGACTTTGCCAGCATTGCAACATCCCAAGAACAAATGCAAGTAAGTTTGCCATGGTTCCCTGTTGAGGCACTGTCAGTTTATGTCAATAATTTCCTCCACAAGACAAAAGGAGCAGTTACTCAACTTCTCCTCTGGACCTCTTTAGGCTGGTTTTACAGTATTGGGAGAGTACTAGGACATTGCTTTCCACAAATTGATTGTCATACTTTTCTATGTGACCACAAAAATTCAAAATAATCCCTTGGCTTCAAAAAAGCCTCACGGAGTGTCCAGAGGACATCAACAGCACAATGAAAATATAAATTTTGTTTCCTTTTTTCTCTGGTGAAGGGTAGCTATAACTCATTCATATGTAATGAAGTTATTCCTTGAGGAATGCTAACTGCATCTTTGAATTCTATATAATTGCAGTTCTTAATACTGTTACTGTTCTCCTGGAAGGAGGAAGTAGAACATAACCAGTGTTAGAAAGCAATCAGTGGTGATGCCCCTTCCTCAATCTGTGGTTGCTCAGGACCATCAAAAAAAGAAGCTCTGGGACTCTTATATGGACATGCAGGAGAAGTAACAGGGAACACAGAAATACAAAGTAAGGTGGTAGATGAAGATTGGTCATGTCATTCATCTTTATGTATCTCTTCATTTCCTGAAGCCTATAGTTAACTATCATCGTAAGACATTATGAATCGCTCAGATTATGTCTTGTACTGAAAGTCACCTGCTCACCTACCCATCCTACCATTTCTTCTTTTGCCCCCTCCTGGTTACACCAGAGCAACACAAAGAACAGCTTAAAGAATAGAATAAGAATAGCACGAAGAACAGCACAAAGAATAGCACTAAGAATACATGCCTTCTGATTTGGTCTCATCCAAATCCTTTCAACAAATGGTGCCAACTGCTCTCTCTCTCTCAGTACTGACACTAAGGAGTGAATAATGACCATGAGGGGCATGCAGTACGAGATGCACTGAGCATGAATGGGCTGTTGGAGCTGGGTGGAAGATGAGTTAAATGGAGAGTAATTTTGGCTTCAACCAATAATGTGTAACAGGCACCATCACATCACCCATCAGTTATACATCTCTTTTGATTTCCGTTGAAGTCAGTGATGGCATGGTAAGGAGCAAATTGCCCTCAACTGAAAAGCTTCATGAGCATCTTGAATGTACATACAGACCTGTGGACATTGTCTCAGAATGTACTGTAGCTGATACGGATGATGGATCACGTAGCAGCTCAGAGTGCCAGGCAGTGAGGTCAATGTAGCAACACCTTGATAAAGGAAATGCAGAAGATAATTGTTTAGCAGAGAAGTTATAGCAATGTGACCTTCCAATGAAATCCTTTTTTAAATCCACCATGGCCTGTCAGCATCCATCAAACAAAACTTCAACCTTTTCTAAGCCAGAGTGAGTCACAGCCTTACATCAGGAAATCCAGCATTTGACATCAGGACGTTTGAATCTAAATTAAATATGAATAAAGTATTTGCTGAGTTTCAATAGAAACCTCAAAACCGCATTCTTAAAAAGACTCTATGTCGTCTTTCATGATCTCAGGATGTCCCAGAGCATTTTACAATCAAAACAATACTTTTAACATTAATTACTGATGGAATGTTGGAAATGAAGCAGACAATTCACACACAGCAAGGTTCCACAAACAGCAATCTAATAATGACCAGATAATCTGGTTTGGTAATGTAGGTTGAGAGATAAGTACTTGTTATATTCACTTGAGAGGCCAAACTAGATTTTGAGTTAATGTCTCGCCTATCAGTGAGTAGCCCATGAGTATTGTACTGGAGAAAAAGCTAGGATTTTGTGCTCAATTCTCTGGAGTGGAACTTGAATTCAAAACTTTCTGATTGAAAGGCAAGAGTGCTATCACTGAATCACAATGCAGCATAACATCTCACTATTCCATTTTCCAAACTTACCCACTTGGAAACCATCTGAAATGGGGTTGTATTAAGCCTGACACTTTGTCTCTTCCAGTGCTCCGCATGAAAATGTGCTTGCAGGGAGAGGGGTCCAGACTTGTTCAGACAAGAGAAATCAGTAGATGAGTATTGTCCTGTGTTACACGGATACCTTCTTTACCTTGAGAACAACACAGGTTAGTGCTTTATGATATAATTCAAGCTATTATGCCATTTGTGTGTTAGCAGAATGAAGTCCATTGTTCACACAGCCTGACTGTCCTGGTAGGTTGTTTCTCATGTCAGATAACAAAGTAAAATGAGACACATCACAGCAACACTTGGTCCCTAAAATATTGGGCAACATGCTTGCTGGCCATAACGTTAAGAATCTTTTCCAGAAAGATGGGGAGCTAGGGAGCTGGGGAGCTCCTGCGTCCATCTGGCTACAGTATGGGAAATACAGTTATTCTCATCTTCAGCCATGTATGTTTTGGCAAACTTGGACAATACTGTGCTCACAAACCATCAAATAGCCAAACAGAACCTGCATAACCTTGGATTTTATTCACATTCCTCCCAGTTCATTAATTTTTAATGATACGTTTCAAGGCTCTGTTTGACTGCACCGTGAATCAGATGGTAGTAATCATTCTAATCCTAGGCACAGCATGGACCAGTGGCATTTTATCATCATGTCATATCTTCAAAGAAAAAAATATATGGAAAACTAAATGGGCTGACTCATTCCATCATTTTTCTCCCATTTGTTGAATGGCCTCCATCTGAGTTGTGGCAGTCTATAATTTTATTATTTTGTTTCATTGAAGTTGCTACTCTTTTAATTATCTTCCTTGCTTTCTTCATTTTCTCCAAATTTCACTCTTTTCATTGTAAACTTTCTCGCATTCTTTGATATTTTGCGAGTGAATTTCTTCAATGTTTACAAAGCATCAGCAATCTATTAATGGTGTATACTTTTCTTTAGCAAGGAAATGCTGGGCAGAGGTCATTTCTGCTGCTCATGTGCCTTTGAACTGCCTTCAATGAGTCTCACTGAAGTTTTTGAGCATTTCCATTATCTGCCCACTGCCACAACTGACCTCATTCTTGTATGTCCAAATGAGAGCCATGGCTGTGTCACCTGTTAGTTTCCTCAGCTTGCACTGCTAATGCACTCCAGGTAAGTCAGTCTGGGATACACAAGCAACTGCCATGACCAGCTGATCAGGATGGGAGTGAAGAAATCTTGGAAAGTTTGAAGGCAGCTTTGGCAGCTGGAAAACAGTTTCATGGAATTTTTTGTGTTGCCATTCTGCCTCCAAACACATGGACTTGCTGCTTACTGCTTCTCTCAAACTTAAATCACTGCTAAATTTCCAGACCTTCCATGTCCATACCTGTTATGATTATGAGGTTTATAAGATTGTCATGTTTCGGGGCTGTGTCTTTAATTTAGGGTAAAATGAAGGGTGTGATATGACTTATTCTGAAATCCGTCTAACAACAGGCCTGGGTGATGGGGCTGTTAAAGATGAAAGTTAGGCACAAGTTGTTTTGCCCGAAAGGTGTAAGGCGTTCATAAATGGAAACAAAGGTGGCAGCATCTGTTCTTAGATGGCTTAGGTTAGACTGTTAGTCCCCAAAGTCTCAGGAAGGTGTTGAGAATGTCAGATTGTAAACAGTAATGCTTTAAACTGTCCATTTCCTTCAAGGTAAAAGAGAGTTGTGGCCTTAAGGATAGCTAATCTACATTTCTATATGGATACAAGGTCCATGCAATTCATATTACGATGGAGGTGGGCTTTGAGAGGGAAAACATTTCCTAAAATATCACTAAATCTCCCAGACAAGTTAGTCTGCCAGGACCCTGGAGAGAGGGAGCAGCTAGAGGCTGAACTTCTCTATTTTTCACCATGCAGGAATGGTGGGAGCTTGTGATCAGATTGAAAGGGCCAAATTTGTGAGGATTTCAAATGAGATTGGAAGATTTGCCTAGCTTGCGTTAGAGGGAGAATCGCCTGGAAAAACCCTCATCATGAAAGACAATTCTGGGGTGAACAGTTACCAGGCTAGCAAAGGAAAAGATCAGAACTTAACCCTTGGGAGCTAAGAATCACTTTGGAGTGGGTCCAGGAAAATTGAATGACTACTTAAGGGGCATTGTATAGTATATCTATGAAGTGAGTTTCTCAGTTGTGTTAAAAGTAAAAGGGGAAAATCCTGATCTGTAGTTTAAAGTGTATCTTTCCTACAACAGTAGTGTTTAGTTAATAATGTCTTTAGTCTGTTAGTGTAAAAGGCATAAAACGTGAAATCCTGTCATGACATAAGATCGTAAGTAATAGTAACAGGAGTAGGCCATTCGATTCATTGAGCCTGTTCTGTCATTCAATAACTTGATGGCTGATTTGATTGTGGTCTTAACTCCACTGTCCTGCCTGTCACTCAACCTTGACTTCCTTGTCAATCAAAAATCTGTTTAACTGGGTGTTACAGACAGGAGAGGCAAAACTGAATTCATTCATTCTCTCGCCATCTGTCCATAAGAAGAAGTGTTTTATTGGTTTAAAAATAGGCTGTGGCACGTATGTTTAGTTTATTCACACCTTGAATCCCAGGGCAGATTGTGGGGTTGCCGGGGAGGAGGCGCGGTGGGTGGTCAGGTGGTGATGACAATGTCACACACCGACACACACACACACACACACACACACACACACACACACACACACACACACACACACACACACACACACACACACACACACACACACACACACACACGTGTCCAGTAAGGGAATAGGAAGGAAGAGTTACAAAAAGAACCACAAAAATGGGTATCAGTTCACATAATTGCCAGAGTTCAGAAAGTCCAAATCTAGAGGGTGTTCCTTTATGAATAAGTTCCAGTTGAAGCAGGTTCCTGGCTAAAGGCAGTAGTGCAGAATTTCTTTAAAGATGATGGCGATGCAGTGAGCTGAGGTTGATATTCAGGGACTTGGTCTGCTTGGCTGGTGGTGGCTAGTGGCTTCTAGATAAACAGACTTCAAGGGGGGCTTGTTTGCAGGCTGCTTGGTCAGCCTGGAGTCCTGCTGTCAAATATTTGCAGCTTGGAGTTAAAAAAGCAGACTGCTCCGCTACTGTGTTCTCAACTGCATATAGAGATTTCAAAATGGTCACTCAAGTCATATGACCTCCATCCTCCACAATGAGTTCATAAAATGATCTCCCACTCATTAGCTTCTGAAAGGGTCATCATCTATATTGATGACCTTGTTGCATGTAACTGTTGTATTGATAGACCCTTGGATTCTGGTAGAGGGGTAAGCTTATAAAGATGCAAATGACATCCATCTCCTTTCACTAGTTTCTTTTTGGAATGGACCTTGGCAGTCTCAGGTATGAGATTCCATGAGCCACATGTCTAGTGCAATCAATATAATGCCTTAGTAGTCACCTTACAATTCCAGACAACAGCTAACTTGTGATCATATTTTAGTTAAATAAGTGAAAAAGAATAAAGTTTTATTTACATAGTTTCTGATTTTTTTCATGTCTTAGAGACGTGTCACTCAGCCTTGAATATATTCAATGACCCAAGCTCCAGTGCTCTCTGTGGAAGAGAATTCCTCCTCATCTCTGTATTAAATGAGTCACCCTTTATTTTTAAACTATGCCCCCAGTTCTAGATTCCCCCATGAGAAGCCCCTCAATCCGCGCAACATCCACCCTGTCAAGCCCCCCCCTGCCCCCACTTATATGTTTCAATAAGATCACCTCTCATTTTTTATAAACTCCAATGTGCAAAGGCCTAATCTGCTAAACTTTTCTTCATAAGACAACTTGTTCATCCTAGGAATCAGGCTAGAGAATTTTCTCTGAACTGTTTCTGATGCCAGTATATCCCTCCTTAAGTAAGAAGACCAAAACTATACACAGCACTCCATGTGCGGTCTCACCAATACCCTGCACAGTTGTAACAAGACTTCTCTACTTTTATATTCCAGCCCACCCCCTTGCGGTAAAGACAATGTTCCATTTGCCTTCATAATTACTTGTTGTACCTGCTTATTAACTTTTTATGACTCATGTGCCAGGACATTCAGATCGGTCTTGTCATGATTGTGTAGTTGAGATATTATAGATTTTGTAAAAAAGCTATATTTCAATTTTAAATAGACACAAGGAGCCTTAAATATGGTGGCCAAAAGTCATGTGACCTTTTCCACTGCAATGTGATCAAGCTTCCAGAAAGTTCCGAGTGGATTGCAGGTAGAAATATCCAGGCATGTGAAGACATTCGACATTCAATTCACATTTCTGCCAGAATAAACAGAAACTAATTGAGCTTCCCTGGAGGTGTGAATAGCATTTTCTTAACTCCTCAAACCTGGGAGAATATAAACCATTGAGGTTAAAGGCTAAGACCTTTAAAAGGTTAATTACTTTGGCTAAAAAGACAATGGATGGATATATGTCCTCTAGACTAAGCCAATACTCATATCGAAGCATGATTCAACAGTTTGGGATAGCAGCCATTTTAATTTTTGGAACTGTATAAAGTCTGGCTGTGAACAGCTATTTTGTGTGCAGAACAACCTTGAACATCATGAGAGTGACACCTTGAAGCAGAAACCACTTTTCAATAAGCAGAGACTGAGGAAGGTTTCCTGAAACTGCTGTTGGCCTACTGTACTAAATCAGGCTACCAAGGGCAACTACCTGCAATATTGTAAAAGTGAAAACAGGAGCCTTCACTCATTCCCAGGACCTGTTTTGCTTGTTGAGTCCACTTACAAAGGCAAATTCCAACTCTTCAAATACAGAAGCCATCTCAACTGCTCAAGTTTCAACTTCTTCACTTTGGAAAGAAGGAATTCAAGAAACAAGTCCAGAACGATATCTCAGAGACCAATTTTAAATCTCATCTTTAAGTATCTCTTTCTCTTCATCTGCATTTCAATCTTAGTATCTGCATTTTAGTTAATAACTTTATAACTTTTAAGTAACTTTCAGCAGTAGTTTTGGTAATAAACTAATCTTTATCCTGTTTAAGGCTAAAGCTTATTGCCTGGGTTATTTTTTTGTTGAAATTGAATCACTCATAACTTAAAAGGAGGCTACGTATACAGACACAGATTCTTGGATCACAGACCACTTTAAGGAAACCCCTTTTAGGTGATCACGACACTCTGCGTTTTTCAGTCTCTCTCCATTTAACTAGTGTATTGTTTTTGTATTCTTCCTGCCAAAGTGGACAAGTTCACATTATTCCACTTCTCAATAAGCAGAGACTGAGGAAGGTTTCCTGAAACTGCTGTTGGACTACTGTACTAAATCAGGCTACCAAGGGCAACTACCTGCAGTATTGTAAAATTGAAAACAGGAGCCTTCACTCACTCCCAGGACCTGTTCTGCTTGTTGAGTCCACTTACAAAGGCAAACTCCAACTCTTCAACTACAGAAGCCATCTCAACTCCATCTTCCAAACTTTTGTCCACTCACTTAACCTTTCCATATCCCTTTGCAGACTCCTGAGTCTGGAGTGCAAATTTGGGAAAACCCATAACCCCACAAACCCGACTCAGGAGAAAGTGCCCCGAACAGTCAGATTTTCATTTGGGGGAGTGGGTGCTAACTGTAAGCAGGACCACCGCTGCCAGAAAGAATTTGGAGGCAGCCACAGGGGCTGCCAGGTGCTGAGGCAAGCTGTTTAAAAGGCCTTCCTTGGTGCTCTGGGACTTTGCCCAGTAAGACCAAAAACAGCCATCATGCCCTCACCCCTCAATCCCCTCACTCCCACACGTTCCCCATGCCCCATCCATGCCAACTCATGCCCCCCCCCAACTTCCCATGGTCCCTCATACCTTCCATGATAACCTTTATCCCTCTACGCACCCCCATGACTCCTCATGCCCTCCATGACAACCTATTCTCCTCTACTCACCCCAATAGTCCCTCATACACTCCATGCAACAGTGCCAACACATGACAACCCATGAACTCCCACTCACCACATTGTCCTTTATAGTCACTTGGCCAACTTAGTGCCAATTCATGATTACCCATGCCCCCTAACACACCACTCTTTGCCCTTAAACCCTCTATGCTAACTTACCCAGTATCCACCATAAGCAGATCTCAGGACTCATGGCGAGATGACATCAAATTAAGTTCTAAGCATTTATTACAGACTTCACTATCTTAAAAACAACTCTCACTGATTAAAAACACATTCAATCCATTCAAATCCCTTTAAGTGTATAATCACTTCTAAAAATAAACATTGCCTTCAAGTGTTTAATTCCTTATAAAAACAAATGTTTGTATTCATAGCCTCACATCAATTCCTCTACAATTTCTCTGAGCTGTCAATTACACTGTAAATGTACAAGGCCCACACTGTGATAATGATAGGTTGTGGAAGCAGCCAAGCAGTACTGATTCCATAGGAATAGTTCTCAGGCTTATGCCAACAAGCACCTCTTGAAATTGAAAGCACTAATCTTTTTCAACTGCAGGCTGGCTGCTTCTTTTTTCAATATTTAAAGTGCAGGTTATTTAAATGATTTGATATCTTGACAGTTCCAAAGACCTTATCCACTTTTTACATTAATGTCAACCCTTAACATCCCAAAGAAGTACTTGACCTCTCGCAAAGGGTACTTGACCTCTTCAAAGAACTCCAGTAGGTTTAGATCTTCCCCTCAAACACCACTGGTTTTTCAGAAACCAATATTACCTCTAATTGAAAGCAGATGCACTTTTAAATGTGTAGCGGCCTCCATGAACTGCAGATGTATGAAATACCTCCCGCTGCCACTCCCAACCACCCCTCCCCCCTGCGAAAATGGTGGGTGCCTGTTTTGGGGTGGGACCTCTGGACTCTGAGCTCCAGTGCCATTTTAGCTAAGGCACAGGGCCGTTATGGCTTTATGAAAATTCGGGCCTTACAACTTGCTTTCCTATCATTTAATATTCAAGTCCCATCCATGGTCACTTTTCCAGCATATGATAATGGCTTTCATATCATACTCATTTATTTCTATTTGTGCTCTCAGTTCATTCATCTTGTTACAAATGCCGTGTGCATTCAGATAATTTTAATTTAATTCTGTATTTTTACCATTTGTCCCTCCTCTGACCTTATTTACTGGCACACTTTTTTTTGTATGCTCTGTCTCACCCTGTAACACTCTGTTTAACATCACCTGTATCATTATCCTACACTATTGCCTTTCCATTTCTCTTTAACTAAACCTCCTCTCGTGTGAACCCTTGCTCTCCCCGCACTATTTACTTTAAAGCCCCCTCTACAGCCCTATTTATACAATTCACCAGGACACTGGTCCAGTGTGCTTCAGGTCAAGGTCCAGGACACTGGTCCAGTGTGCTTCAGGTCAAAGTCCAGGACATTGGTCCAGTGTGCTTCAGGTCAAGGTCCAGGACACTGGTCCAGTGTGCTTCAGGTCAAGGTCCAGGACACTGGTCCAGTGTGCTTCAGGTCAAGGTCCAGAACACTGGTCCAGTGTGCTTCAGGTCAAGGTCCAGGACACTGATCCAGTGTGTTTCAGGTTAAGGTCCAGGACACTGGTCCAGTATGCTTCAGGTCAAAGTCCAGGACATTGGTCCAGTGTGCTTCAGGTCAAAGTCCAGGACACTGGTCCAGTATGCTTCAGGTCAAAGTCCTGGACACTGGTCCAGTGTGCTTCAAGTCAAGGTCCAGGACACTGGTCCAGTGTGCTTCAGGTCAAGGTCCAGGACAGTGGTCCAGTGTGCTTCAGGTCAAGGTCCTGGACACTGGTCCAGTGTGCTTCAAGTCAAGGTCGTCCCAACGGTACAGCTCCCACTTTCCCAAGAATCGAAACCCATTTCTCCCACACCAATCATTGAGCCACAAATTCAGCTCTCTGATCTTATTTACTCTATGCCGATTTGCTTGTGGCTCAGGTGATAATAATCAGGTAATTGCCTTTTGTGGTTCTGCTTTTTAATTTAACCCCTGGCTGCTTATATTTCCCCAGCAGACCACCTATATAATTGTACCCATATGGACCACAGCAACTGGGTCCTTCCCATTCCAAGTTCCTCTCCAGCTTAATGAGATGCCCTTAACCCTGGCACTGGGCAGGCAACACAACTTTCAGGACTCACACTCACGGCTGCAGAGAACTGAACCTATCCCCCTAACTATACTGTCCCCTACTACAGCTACATTCCTTTTAATTCCCCTTACTTGAATGCCACCACAGTGCCATAGGCAGTTTGGTCATCCTCCCTGCAGTCCCTTTCAGTCAACCTTTCAGCTATCAGCTGGAGGTTTGAGTTTATTTTTTTTTTAAAGTTATAGGTCTCTTTGGGGATACCCACTACTTACAGTCAGGGATTCTCAAGTATTCCCTTTGCGTATCCTCCTGTATCATGGAGGAGGCACAACCTCACTCTTCTTCCCTGCACTTACATTGAAAACATGACTACAGCCAGCTCCCAGTAAACAGAACCATTGTGAAACAGACTCCCTGTGGGAGGATTGAGGTCTTTCCCCATTGTCTATCTTCTATTGTTCTGAATGAGATTTTCCAGTTGTGTTTTATTAGTTGTGTTTCTTTTTAAATTTTAATTATGGGAGGCCGGAACATTGAAAGCCACATAACAGTGAGGCACACACAGGTCATTGAATGAATTACGTGTATGTGAAGTGATCGAGCACTCTACACTGTGTCCTCCAAAGAATGCACAACGAAACTCGTGCAGCAATTATTATTGTCACACTTGGGATATTTGTAGGCTAGCTCTGAGTGTCCCGACACCCTTGTGTTAGTTTCAAACAAATTTTATATGTTTGCAACTTGGGGAGAATCAGTTTTGATGCTGAGAAACATCGTCAAAAAATGAAGCTGCACAAATAGAATTTAATTCTGGGTCTGGAAATTTCACATAGTATCTTCATATTGGACCTGATTTAAATTTGTACAGCTGATTAATCTGGCTGGAAAGTGAGCAGGATAGTTCAAATGGAGTGGGGCACTTACCCAATCCTTTCCCATTCCTTTTTGACACCAACTTGGCCAACTTCAATCTTAAATTGTGGAAACCAAGGGAACCCATCTCAAACCCTTGTTAAATATGCAAATTGGGCTGCAGCCTGAGGAAAACTTGGACCTCATTTTCCCTGTGCCCACCCTGACCACACACACTGATTGTAAATGTGTCTGGAGACCTCACTCCTGCACCATGATCACAATCGTGTCTGGAGACCTCACTCTCGCACCCTGATCACAATCGTGTCTGGAGACCTCACTCTCGCACCCTGATCACAATCATGTCTGTAGACCTCACTCCTGCACCCTGATCACAATCGTGTCTGGAAACCTCACTCTCGCACCCTGATCACAATTGTGTCTGTAGACCTCACTCCTGCACCCTAATCACAATCGTGTCTGGAGACCTCACTCCTGCACCCCCTGATCACAATTGTATCTGGAGACCTCACTTCTGCATCCTGATCACAAGTGTGCCTGGAGACCTCACAGCCCTCACCACTAAGCTGACTGTTGGAGACACTGCTGACAGCTTCTTGCTACCTGAATTCCAACAAACCCACTATGTAACGATTCCTGCCAGGATCAGGTGGGAGTCAGGGCCTGGATATTGACATGAGGACCAAGAGTTAAAATCTCTAGGCACATTGATTTGCAAGATTTTTTGCTTGCCCAGTGTAGTAATAGGGTCTGGTACATAAAGGGTTAATGTAGGACTGAAAACAGCACCACCCACACAATGATGTAAGAAAACATGACCCAAAGCCAGGGTCAGTCTAGAGATGGACAGGGCTGGGCAAAGACCAAGATTCAGCTCCATATCTGTGCCTTCTACTGTAAATATTTATATAGTTATGAGTTGTTAATAAAGACTTGCTGTGAATATACTCTAGACTGTGAAGTCTACTTCATGGTGTCCTAAGCAGGATTCTTCACCCAGACCCTGTGCATAATCCAGCCACAAGCATTCAGATCTGATAAGTGGTATGTTACTGGACAAAGGGTCAAGAGGTTAGCTGGGGAACTTAAATTCAGTTAATTAAGTAAATCTGGAATAGCAAGTTAGTATTAATAATGGCGATCATGAAACTACTGAATTGTTATAAAATCCACTTCCATTGATGTCCTTTTGGGAGTAGAAATTGCCTAGCAGGCCATTCAGCTGCACCAAACCTCAATGTTAAGTATTAATAAGGATACTTGTCCTCTTGTCCATCACCAAACACATCATCCCCTCCCCTCCCCATCAGCATTCTGAAAGGACCGTTCCCTCCATGACACCCTGGTCCAGTCCTCTATCAGCTCAAACGTCTTGCCCCCTCCCCACAGCACTTTCCCAAGCAATCGCAGGAGGTAAGACACCCAACCTTTTACCAGCTCTCTCCATACCGCCAAAGGCCTCAAACACTGCTTCCAGGTGAAGCAGTGACTATCTTGTACATTTTTCAATTTAGTAAGCTGTATTCACTGCTCACAATGCAACCTCCTCTACACTGGGGAGAGCAGTTGAAGATTGAGTGACAGCTTTGCAGAACATCTCCATTCAGTCCACAAACATGACCCTTTCACCATTTGCTCTCACACTCACTTTCCTGTCCTCGGCCTGCTGCATTGTTACAATGAAGCTCAATGCAAACTCAAGGAACAGCACCTCATCTTCTCATTCAGTGCTTTACAGCCTTCCGGGCTCAACACTGAGTTCTACAGTTTTAGACCATGAACTCTGTCCTGCATGTTTTTTGCCATGTGCCTGTCTGAATTTTGTTTTTCATGTTTTTGCTTTCAGACAGAGCTGTTTATTCATCTGCCATTTGCACTCACTCTGGACAAATGCTTTGTTTCTTTACGGCAACCATTACCACTCCATTTGCCTTTTGTTCCATGCCATTAGGTCAAACATGGACACGGAAACCTTCCACTGTTTACCACCTACTACTCCCACCTCCCCTCAGTTGATGAATCAATATTCCTCCATGCTGAACATCACTTGGAAGGGGACAGAATGTATTCTAGGTGGGGGACTTCAATGTCCACCAGCAAGAGTGGATAAGTAGCACCAGCACAACACTGCAGGAATTCCACAGAGCAATGTTCTAGGAGCGTCTTCAGCTGCTTCTTTAATGACCTTCCCTTTATCATAAGCTCAGGAGTAGGGATGTTTGCCAATGGTTGCTTAAGCATTCAGTACCATTCACAATTCATCAGATAATTAAATAGTCCTTGTCCCCATGCAGCCACACCTGGACAACATTCGGGCTTGGGCTGATAGGTGGCAAATAACAGTTGTGCCACACACGTGTCAGGCAATGAGTGTCCAAACCAGAGAGAACCTACCCATCCCCCCCTTGACATTCAATGGCATTAACTTCCCTGAATCATTCACCATCAATATCTTGCGGGTTACCATTGACCAGAAGCTGAACCGAAGCAGCCACATGAATACTGTGGCCACAAGAACAGGTCAAAGGCTGGGAATTCCGCAGCAAGTAATCTACCTCATGCCTCCCCAAGATCTGTCCACCATCTACAAGGCACAAGTCAGGAGTGTGATGGAATACTCTCTGCTTGCCTGGATGGGTGCTGATCCAATAACACTCAACAAGCTCAACACCATCCAGAACAAAGCAGCCCACTTGATTTGCACCCCAAATGCCATCTTAAATGTAGATCCATTCCACTGCCAGTGCACAGTGCTAGAAGTGTGTACCATCTACAACATATGCTCACCAGGGCTCCTTCAACAGCACATTCCAAACCCGTGATCTCTACCATTGAGAAAGACAAGAACAGCAGACACATGGGAACACTACCTTCTGTAAGCTTCCCCCAAGCCACTCACCATCTTGACTTTGAAGTATATTCCTTCATTGTCCTGGAACTCCCTAATTCTTAACAGCACTGTGGGTGTACCCTACACCACCTTCTCAAGGGCAATTAAGAGTCAAAAATGCTGGCCTTGTTTGCAGGCTGAACATCTTACCCGCTACTATGCGGACCGAAGCAACCCCGCCCCTGAGCACAGATTTCTCTTGTCCCCATACCCCCCCTCCCAATATATTGGGGGGGATTGTAATAGTGAGGTGTCATTTAATTTGGCAAGTGCTGACAGGGAGATTTCTGAATGGAGATGATGATGGGGTGGAATCTGGAGTTTCATTTATGAAGCTGGGCCAGTCACAGTTCGTTAAAGAGGAATTCAGCTTTAGTGTCCCTTCTTGTTCCACAAAAATCATTGAAGGGCATTCCTGTGTGGAGTGACCTGCAGGGATCCGTTTAAGTACCTCTGGTCAAGACGCTCAGTGCCTCCTAGTAATGTTCGCATTTTTTCCCCCTTGGTATTTGTACAGTTTAATGAGGTACCCACCTGTTCCCGGCAGGCACCTAAGCTGTCCATCTCAGTAACCCCGCCAACATGCAGCTTTGAGCCCGTGATTTAGCTGCTTCGAGACTGTTGTGTTACTGCCTCCCGGTTCCCATGTATTTGGTAATAAGGAAAGTAATGGGCTCCCGGAATGTTCTATTATTGTCCTCACCTGTACTAATGGTCCACTTTGGTCAAATACTTAGATGAAATATTTTAAGGAGTGTGGAGCCTCAAGAGCAATTGCTTTCCAAACAATGATGAAATGAATGGAGAGAGAGAAGGAAAGAGAGAGAGGAGGAAAGGAAGAGAAAAGGAGAGAAAGAGAGTACACAGATTACACAGCAATAAAGTGACCAGCCTGCAGTTGTATGAGAATCAAATCACTATAGTCAAATGACAGAGCTCATTTCCTTTGGTACTTATACCATTATTAAACCCACTTACTTAATTGTCCAACTTAGTGTCCATTAAATTCTAGCTATTTCCTCCCTCAAAGCAGTTTAGTAGCTTCTCTTCCTTCCCCTCCCCCACCCATGACAGATGTCAGCTCATTTCCCCAGGAACATATTGGAGGAATGAAAAGCTTTAATTGTTAGCATGCAGCTAGCTGCCTCTGATTGGTTGCTCTGTTTTGTTTGCATCATTCCAGTTTCAACTCATTCATCATATTTTGGCCAAAGGTATTGGGAATAGAAAAAATGGACAATTTCCTGCATTTCGCGCAAAGAGGCAACAAGCAGAAAACCAATCATTAACCCATTTATTTCTTCCAAACGCTCATATTCCCCACTCCTCCAAGCCACACACCATCCTGGCTTGGAAACATATTGCCGTTCCTTCATCACCACTGAGCCAAAATCCTGGAATACCCTACCTAACCTGCTTTCCCACCATCTGTGGGAACCTTGAGCACAGGTAAAGAAGGTGCCGCTTTCTCAGGGGCAATATTAATGGGCAATAAATGCTGGCCTCGAACAGATAAAAGAACAAAAATTAATTTGCTTTAAATTCAAAATCTGCACATGTCAACCATAAAACAGAGCAATCCAGCTTTCGTAAATCTTGTAATAAATGTTGCTGAAACGTTCTGTAAAACACATTGTGGGAATGTTCAGCATTCATATTGAAAAGTTGATGGAATCAGCTGTGAAAATAAAAGCAAATATCTGTGGAGACTGGGGGATTAATAGTGTTCTGCTGAAGTAAGTTTGAATTTGCATGGAGCAATGCTTTGATCCATCATGTCCGGTCCATTGTTACTGACAGAGGTTAGCAAGCATTGCACTCTGGTGCAAATCACTAGAAGAATGTTTCCTCATTCCCAGTCTACCAGTTTCTCAGAAGATTTCAATTTCCTGCCACAAATTTTGGAAAAACATTATTTCATGCCAGTTCTTATTAAAACAGAAGTTTATTCCTGTTGGCCTTTGTGGATGTGCTTGTATTTTTTTTGTAATCTTCTCATTTTGTATGTTTCCAGTGCATTCTGTGGATGATGAATTTGCCAGACATCTTGTTTTATGAAAATCTATGTTTTGTTCCTTTCATTATAATTATTACTTCCTGGGTATTCCCTGCTCCACCCCTGAAAATTCCCAGCCCCATCTATCAGGAAGTGAGGAAATTGATAAAAGTCAACACTCGGGTTCTTATTACAGATACAGAGACGAGAGTGGACAAAGTAGGTAGCACAATTCAATATATTTCTACAATAAATTCCATGTGGAATCAGTGGAAGAATTGCAATCTAAATGTGACCCCCAATATAATCACATCCAGAGCTAAACATACCTCCTGGGGCAATTTATTCATTAAGGATCATTAGCTTAGGTCAATGGCCCTAAATATTTCTGGAGGCAAAGCCGTAGAAAAATATCCATAGTCCTTAATGGCCACCCGTGATGCAGATACCGGCATCATTGATGCTATATATTATTACAGATCACTCAGGGAGTATGAGTTGCTGCAGTAACATATACTTTTACATGCATGTTGTAGTCAGGAGGTGTGGATACTGATAGTAGAGGCTCCAATATTCTTTCCATCACATGGCTGACCAGGAATCTCTCCCGCTCCTACGACCTGCTATTGTTGTATGTTGGAAGGATTTTCAGGTTGATCCTCAACCTATTTGGCCGTGTTATGGAGACTCCCTCCTTGGCCATCAAGTCCTGGGACGGGGCTCAAACCCAGAGCTTTGGGTTCAGGTGTAAGGGTGCTACCTACTGTGCCACAAGACCTCCTGCTGGCGCCATTAAGTGCGCTAAATTAAAAGTCTTCAAAGTTTGCATAATCATCATTATCACTCTCCCCAATCCCATCACCATTACCCTCTCACTCTTCATTCACTGTGTCCCTCTTTCACTCTTCATTCACTGTGTCCCTCTCTCACTCTTCATTCAGTGTGTCGCTCTCGCACTCTTCATTCACTGTGTCCCTCTCACACTCTTCATTCACTGTGTCCCTCTCTCACTCTTCATTCACTGTGTCCCTCCCTCACTCTTCACTTATTGTTTCCCTTTCTTACTCTTCATTTATTGTTTCCCATTCTAACCCTCCTTCACTTCCGTTTCATCATCTTTCCCCTTTCTTTAGTTCTCCATTTTTTCATCACATTTACTCTTTTCTCCCATTTCTGCCTGGTTTATTTCTGCTGCTCTCCTTTTTTCTCAGAATTCCCCCTGACCTATATTTCATGAACCCATATAGCCAGAAACAGAAGCAAAGGTGCTGGGGAAATGCCACTTGCAGTAGCTGAATGATCAACAAGAGTGGGATCAGTCACAGTTAGTCACACTCAAGAACAAGAGGTATTGAGATATTATCTATTATACATTGACATATGATACGTTAAAGTTCAAGAACCATGGGACATGAATATAAAGTGATTGGCAAAAGTACCAAGAGAATGAGGAAAAGATTTTTTACACTGTGTGTGGTTAGGATCTGGAATACACCACATGAGAATGTGGTGGAGGCAGATTCAACTGTGACTTTTAAAAGGGAATTGGATATGCCTATGAAGAGAAACCCATTTGCAAGGCTATGGGGAAAGGGCGGGGTAGTGGGGCTAGCTGGGTTGCTATCACAGAGTGCCAACACAGACATGACCAATGGGCCTCCTGTGAAGTAACTCATTCAATGATTCTAGGGTATGATTGGCAAGAGTCAATTGCAAGACAATGGAGCATCTAAATTCAGGCCATTCACTTTTGGAGAGGGTACGTGGATGACAAGGTCAGGGCAGTAATATGATTACTGAAATTTAGTTCAATAAATACTGACATAAGCCAAAGCATTCTCATTGATAGAATGCAGCTGAACAGCAGGTTGAGGGATGTGGGCATGGCACAAATAAAGAGGGAGGAGAACATGTTCTATGCATCTCTGAGATAATGGACTTGCTAAATCTTACTTGTGTGTTTTGCTGTTGAATACGTTGCTGCTGACATTGGGAGTTACTGAGAAACTTACAGAAGCTAGTAAACTCATCCATGTCCATCCTTACAAAATTACTGCAAACTTAATTTTAACGTTCTCACAGTTATCACCCCTCAGTGTATTGTAGTATCAATAATTTCAACATTGTCTTATTTTCCAGACAAATATTCTTTGTTCTTTATTCTTTATTCTTCTCTCTCCTTATGGCAGAGAAGGTTAAGAGGAGATTTAATAGGGGTGTTCAAAATTATGAAGGCTTTTGACAGAATAAATGGGGACAAACAGTTTCCACTGACAGGAGTTTCGGTAACCAGAGCACAGATTTAAGATCATTGGCAAAAGAACCAGAGGGGAGATGAGAAAATAAAAAATTGTTCTACGCAGTGAGTTGTTCTAGTCTAAAATGTATCAACTAAGGCGGTTGAATCAGATTCAATAGTAACTGTCAAATGGCAATTGTATATACACTTGAACAGCTAAAATTTGCAGAGCAATGGGGAAAAATCAAGGGAATGGGACTAATTGGATAGCTCCTTCAAAGACCTTGCACAGACAAGATGGGCCGAATGGCCTTCTTCTGTGCCGTATGATTCTTTAAGTCATCTTTCCTTTATCAGGAACAGAAGTTCATTCAAAACTAAATTGTATGAACAATCCAATTGATTTACTGTTGCAATTAATCAAGGCATCCCACTGGAAGTTTTCCAATTAGCACACCATCCCTCTCTATAAGAGATTTTGCAGCTGATTTTAACATGTTGAGAATAGAAATAACCTTGCAAAAATAGCACTTCTATAATTTGATGCTCCTATTATCTATTGGGGAATTTTCTGGTCTCATTGCGAAAGCTGTAGAACCTCACAGCAGAATGCTTCTCACTCACTGTAATTACATTAGCCTAATTCAAAGGATTTTATATTATATAGTGAGCTCCTGGCCTTGATCAGGACCAGCACTGGGAGTTCACTAACTTCAGAAGGCACAAAATAGTGCACAAATGAAGCTCTTTAAAGACTGTTACTGCTATTTAAAGCAAGCAGTTAATTGCTGCAAAGAAAATAATTGACTGAGGCAATGTGTGGATCCATTCCATTTGCTGATGGCAATTCAGTGGGTGGAACTTTATGTGCCTGCTGGCGTCCAGTGCGTTTGGTGGTGGGAGCGGACAATATGGTGAGAAGGCCAAAAATCAGTTTCACGACGTTTCACACCATCGGACGTTGGTAACTTCATTGTAATACACCTGCAAATCATTATAAGCTTAGCCTGCCAGGATCATCCCTCCACATACGTTGGCATGATTGCATGCCATGTTTCACAACATAAGGCATGCAGCTGGCGAGCTGCACTTTGAGGGGAACTCGGAGGTGAGTGCACAGTAATGTTGCACAGTGCTCGCAAGGGTTGCCTGTTGGATCTCAAGGGTGAGGTGACTTGGATGTTGAGGGGGTGGGGGCAAGGGCTGCACTGTGGTTGATGGTGATGCACAAGCATGTGCGGGTGCAGAATGGAGGGAAGTTGCCACGCATTAGTGAAACCTTATATAAGGTGACCATCCCTCCACAGCTGAGACAGTTCAGACGCAGCCACATTAACATGCGTGGAGTTGGTTCCCTAACTTATTTGCCCACTCAAGAAATGCAGAGACATGAAAGTGTCACCAAGTACTTCAGAGATTTTCACCCCTCGGGCACAGGCTGCTCATCAGAACAAGGAGCCACAGTCAGGGAGACATTCTTGGGAGTTTATTTACAATAGTGAATGTTATGTACAAGTGATTAACACCTGTGCCATGCTGTGCAGCTACATCTTCTTAACCTTCCTAACCCTGCTGCTATGTCTAGGTGCCCCCCAGACATCCATAAAGGAGGTGAAGAAAGCCTGCTGACTGCAATGCCTGGCCTGTGATGACCTTGATGGGTGTCTTCTGGAGGACCGAGACCTAGAGGGCCCCAGCCTGCTTTCAAGGTCCTACTGTGTGGCAGTGGCATCCCTCCTCAGCCTGTGGAGCTGGAGCTGCTGAGATCACGGGAAGAGGGAATTTGAATGGGCTGGACACTTCTTTGAGTCACCTGGGTAGATGGCCCCGGAGTGTGCACCTGCTGATCCTCCTACCTATGGGTGCGCAAGAGCCCATAGCTGACTCCTTGAGAAGGAGGGGTAGCTGGAGTGAGATTGAGCTGCCCTGCACCCTCTCACATTGACATTGTCAAAGGCCAACTATGGCGTCAGCGATGGAGTTCAGCCCGCGCAGCAGTGCAGGAGCGATATCCTGGACCAAGGTCTTCATGGAGGCCATCATCTGAGCAGTGTTAACCTCGATGCATTGGCATGCTGGCGCTATCATCTTAGCTTGGAGGCAGACAGATTCCTCCATCATGCCTTGCAATCTGAGGAGGGCAGTGGATATCCCTTCCTGATGTTCCTGAGCTTACATTTACAGCTTCAGCAATTGAGACATGACCAAGTCCAAAGGCTTATCTTCAATTTGCACTCAGCAGATTTCTGGTCTCCAGCAGTTCTCCAAATGCCGGATATCTGGGAAGTCCCTGTCACAGCCGTTTACTGTGGATCAGACAGTGTGATGTGCTCACCAGATTGTGATCCCCAGGCTACTCTAAAACTAAGTGCCTCCAAGGTGTGTGTCTCTGTGCTGGTGGAGGGTGTGGGTGAGTTCTGAGACAGGACTTCAGTGAGAGTTTGAGCAGATTCCTCTTCTAAGGTTTCTTTGGGGCTTGATTGGAGGCCCTGGGTCATGGACTCCATCAACTTTTTCCCAGATATGCCTGTGAAAGCAAGGGGAGATAATTAGTGTATGGCAGTGGCCTGTGAAACAGGACACACCACTCACAGCATGGTTGTCTGATGATGTTGCACTGCTGGATTCTCACTTGGCAGAGCACCACCGACTTCACCATCAGCACAGGACAGAGCCAGATCATTGCCAGCCAGTTGACGGTTCTGTTTTCAAAGTCTGTGAGGACCTTGATTTCTGGCATTCCTCCACAGGTCTGTGACATCTCCCTCTTGTTGTGTGCCAGCTTGTCCTGTATGAATAGAAATGGAGAGAGTGTAGGCAGGATGCCTGCCAGGCTAGATAATAAGTATTCCTGGAATATGCGGGTGGTAGACAGGATGAGGACAATGAAAGTGTGTGTGAGAGAGTGAATGGTGATGTCCCTTGAACTGGCAGTGAGTGAGGGCCCTGTGGATGTGTGATGGGTTTGTGAGTGTGTGAGTTGAGAGTGATGAGAAGAGTTACTCACCCTGGCAGAACGGAGGAGATCATTCATCCTCTTGTGGCACTGGGTGGCTGTCCTCTTTTTGCAGGGCATTGGTGCTGACCACCGCTGCCACCACCTCCCTTGCTGGATTAGTGATGTTGCTGCCCATCTTCTGGCCAGAGCGGGAATAGACTGCATCATGCCGGGCCTCCACTGCTTCCAAAAGTCACTCAAGGGGCGCATCATTAAATCGGAGGTCACAGACCTTTTGCCTTTCAGGGTCATGTCTTCTGTACAGCAGTCCTGGTCTGGAAGCACTGAGAGGTAATCCCGCAGCTGCACTTTAAATATGGCACATGACATGAGGAAGCGGCGAGGAGATGGCATGGCAGGCAAAAGAGAGCTAGCCTGTCATCGAAACAGCGTGTTTCCCAGGAACACATAATTAATTAGGTGTGAAAAGCTACCATCACGGCCGGCGGGTAAAACTTTTTCCTGCCTGGTATCACACTTAGTGCAAATCTGGGACAATTCCTTAACCCAGTGAAGGAGAAGTTTCCTGTTTGGGAACCGGGGTTCCCTTCTCTATGAACAAATGTATATGCTGCTGGGCTGCAGACCTATCAATAGAGGAGGGAAAAACTAGTCATTGGAAGCTCAGGTAAAACCCGCCTGTAATGTATCATTTCAACTAGATGAGTGAGGAACATAAAGACTGCTCTTACCCAGTCACACCCTGACTGAGATTGCAGGTTCAACACTCAGAAAACAGTTCTATCCAAGTACTGTATCTGGGCACAAGTTAATGCTGTCAATTTAAATTGCCATTTGGGAAGGTGTCTTCATAATGCAAACTCTCCATACCATTAGCCTGAATGCTGCAGTTTTATTTCCTCACACATAGGTTGGGCATAGGATGGGTACTTGGTTGGGTGAAAGAATCTTTTCTTTTTACCAAGTTTACACATGACATTAAGGAAGGAGGCATAGTAAGTTGTGTGGTTGAGAACAGAAAGTTACAAAGGGAGATAGAAAGGTTAAGGGCTTAGAAAGAACTGTGGCAGATTGCAGTAATTGTAGCTTGCAGTAATTGTAGCTTTAAAGAATGTAAGCTTTAAAACTTATTGTGTTGTATGATATTACATGACAGTGTGATCGATTCAACTCCAAACGCGGGGAACCTTGGAGTGAGAGTTCTTCTTCTAGCTGCAGCCTGTAAATAAAGTTAAATGTTTTTAATGAAACTGGCGACGAGTATGGGGTAGTGTCCAGCATTGTCCTACATCCAGCGACTGTGATTATCTTGTTTAAACAGCAGAAGAGGAAAATGTACTCACCCGGTATGCTGCAGAGTTCAAACATTTTAAGTTTTTAAAAAAAGGCCCTTGATCCAAATGGCTGAGAAATCTCCTGGAGCACTCCCGACATTTAAAAAAAGCAGGACCCGCAGAGGCAAAAGTAAAAAAAAAGAGAATGTGCACTTATATTGTGAATTACGTGGCAGCCCCACAGTCTCAGCAGGTTAGAGAAGCTGGAACACAGCTACAAGTAAAAAAAGGTTTAAAACCAACATGCAATGCACAGTAAAAAAGCAAAGTTAAGAATTAAAAGAACCTTTGCTGCAAGGTTGACAGCTTGCAAGTTAAAAAAGGGCAATCAGGGCAGAAAACAGTGCGGCAGTTTTAAATTTAAAGGAAAGAATTGGCCCCAATCGGACCACGAGGCCGCTGGGTCTCCCAACTTGCAGGACGTTCAACATCAAAAGATCCTGTGGAGTTCATAAAAAACAGAAAAAAATACCTGCAGGATTGCCCAGAGATGAAATTGCTGTTTTTTTGAACAGAAACAAAGATTTACAAAGTTAAAAAAAGCAGCCAGATTTACCGGTGAGCCTGCCAAAACACAAAGCAGCAATATATTTAAAGTGGTAAAAAAAAATGTCAATAGACAGAAAATTAGATGAGACCCCAGAGAGAGGGCAGATCTCAATACAGGTCCATTGACAACAGAGACCCCAGAGAGGAGGCAACTCTGCCAAGGGCAACAGGAGGCCCCAGAGGGAGGGCAAGCAGGAAATAAACAGTTGAAAGAACATTTGATTGTCCTTCAAGGCAAATGCAAAAAGAGTGTAGAACCATTCAGCAACATGAAGAAATAAAGACATGCCTTAAACACTAGAATGGAAGCACCGCAGAAGAGACTCAAAGAGGGCTCAGGGGAAGTCCTGGTAATTGGAGAGGGTTCACAGGAAGCCCTGCCTGGGAATCATATGGCTGGATGCATCCAGGAGACAGGAGTTTGCAGAAATTCCAAGGCTGTGCCAGCTCAGTGAAGTTAGCTGTTTAGCAAAGAACTGAAGAATCAGTTGAATGAAGCTAAAGAGGCTTTGAAAGGAAATGTCGTATAACTTTACAAGATGTGAGTGGTTACCTGGTGTAATAGTTTCTTTGACCAGACCCTTGTTGTACCATGTGGAAGTGGAGGGCCGGATTGATCGCCCTCGAACATGTGGATCATTTGAGTAGAAGGGAGATACCCCAACAAAATTATGTTCCACCTGTAACCATTGTAGAACCTGTGGTCCTCGTTGAAATTGTTCAACCAAAAACAGACATACCAGATGTCTCTGTGGGAGTAGATAACACTGAACTGCCTGTGTCTAAAGAAGTACATGATGTTGCTGTGGTTCCAGATAATGTGGATCCTGTGAGAGAGCTACGACATTCCACCCAGATGAGGAAACCAGCTGAGAGACTGAACTTATAATTTCATGACCCGTGTATATGTTTGTAATATCATTAAGGTAGATGTTCCTGTAAATACAAACTGTACAACAACTTTAAAGAGGGAGGAATGTAGTAATTGTAGCTTTAAGGAATGTGGTGACTGTAGCTTTAAGACTTATTGTGTTGTATAGTAACACGTGACAGTGTGAACGAATCAGCTATAAGTGCGGGGAAACTTAGAGGGGAGTTCTTCTTCTAGTTGTGGAGCTTGATGGAAAAATATAACTGCTACAGTAGCCTGTGAATAAAGTTTGATGCCCCTAGTGAGGAACCCATCTGGAAAATCAAGTCCATAACACTGATGGAGTTCAGCGTGGGGAAGCATGAGGTCATCCATGTTAGATGTGGGAAAGACAAATCAGAGTATTTTCTTAATGATGAAAGTCTAGGACCTGTCAAGGAGTAAAGGGATTTGGATGTTCATGTAGACAGATAACTAATAACTATTGGATGAGTGTAAAATATTTCTCAGAGGAGTTAGAGTATAAAAGTGTGGAAATGATACATCAGTTGTACAGAGTTTTAATTAGATCCCATCTGGAGAATTGCATTCTGATTTGGGTACCAAATCTCAGGAAGGTTATATTAGCATTGGAAGGGGTACAGCACAGATTTACCAGAATTATACCAGGGCTTAACAGAGTTAAATTGTCAGGAAAGGCTGCATTAGCTTGATATTGTGTCCCTTGGGTACAGAGGTTGAGGTGTCTAAAATGATTGAGGTTCATTAGGGTAGATAGAACAAAACTATTTTCTCCTTTGGGAGAATCCAGAACAAGGAGACACATTCTTAAAATTCAAACTAGCACATTCAGGAGTGGTGTCTGAAAGTATGCTTTCTCTCAAAGGGTAATGGAAATCTGGAACTCTTTCCACCAAAATACTGTATTGCTGGGGTTCAATTAGAATTTTCAGCACTGAGATTGACAGATTCATAGAGCATCAAGAAATATGGAGAAAGGCAGGTAAATGGAGTTGAGGTACAGAGCAATCTTTGATTGAATTAAATGGTGGAATAGGCTCAAGGGCTGAATGATCTATTCTTGTCTTTCTGTTCCTGCATGTCTATGTCTCTTCCCTCGCAGGTTCACATCTTAACACTACTCTGTTTGCAGGACAAAGCTGCACATAACAAGAGTCAAACTAGAAAAAGGCCCCCAGTGTAGATGTTCCACAGAAGCCCCAGCAATTTTGTGCCAAGGATACGAAGGGAGTGGGCCAGGATGACTCCAGAGCTGAAAATCCTTTATTTGTTGTACTCACTGTTGAGTTTCCCAGTCACTCACACACATACTTTGCTGAAAAGCAACCTGAAACTCTGTGTGTCCTGTTTTAAAGGATGCTTATAGATCCTTAGGTGTTCATGGAAAAGCAGATGCAGAGCCAATTCCCAGGCCTGTGTAATTTAAACATTGGCCCAGTTTATCTTTTTGACTCATTAATGTGCCAAGCCTTTCTGTGCGCTTCAGGATTCTGACATTGGAATCGAGGGTTGATGTTCAGCGCCGGCCTGCCTGTCACCTTTAATATGATAGCGAATGCAGAGGCAGCCTGTAAGTGTGGCCTCAGGCCACCTGCTCCCCCACCACCCCCCACCCCACTGCCCCGGTCCCAATGTCAGGTGAGAGACCACTCAGCCAGTGGCAAAATGCCGGCATGGCCACAAAATTGGACTTAATTGTATCCATAATCAGACCCCCCTCTAGCCAGTCTTGGCTAGCCCCTGACCTGACAGCCCACCCGACATGGCCTGACTGCCCACTGACTCACCTACCACCTCACCCAACTAACACACTTCACACCTACAACCCTACCCAGCTGCCACCCTACTCACCCAATACCCTACCCACTTATCACCCTACTCATTATCACACTACTCACCTATCGCTTTGCTTAGCTGCTACCCACTTACCAATTACCTCACCCACCCTGCCCACCTACCCACTTACCTCATTCACCCTACCACTCACACACCTACACATTCACCCAGACACTCACTCACTAACACACTGAAAATCTGTTCAAATTCCCAAAGCTTTTCAGTGTGTTAGTGAACACCTATCAAAATATGGCAGCTAGTACCATAAATAGGAGGGGAGGGTGGGGGGGGTAGTTTGTCTTCCTCTCGATGATCCAACGTTACGAGGAAGCAATTTGAAGGAAGACCGCTCCACATTTCTGAAGAAGCCGAGATCGGAAGAGCTGGCCAGAAAGGCGGAGCTCCATCGTAAGGCAGAAAAGGAGGTGGGGAGCAGCAATCCAATGGTGACTGGTGTGTCTCGGAAGTTTCAGGACCATGAGTTACATCCAACATGATTCATTCACGGGATGTGAGCACTGCTAGCTGGGGCAGCATTTATTGTCCATCTCTAGTTGCCCTTGAGAAGGTGGTGGTGAACTGCCTTCTTGAACCACTCCAGTCCATGTAGTGTAGGTACAGCCACAGTGCTGTTAGGGAGGGCGTTCCAGGATTTTGACCCAGCGGCAGTGAAGGAATGGTAATATATTTCCAAGTCAGGATGGTGAGTCACTTGGAGGGGAACTTCCAGGTGGTGGTGTTCGCATCTATCTGCTGCCCTTGTCCTTCTAGGCGGTAGTGGTCGTGGGTTTGTAAGGTGCTGTCTAAGGAGCCTTGGTGAATTCCTACAGTGCATCTTGTAGATGGTATACACTGCTGCTACTGTGCGTCGGTGGGGGAGGGAGTGAATGTTTGTGGATATAGTGCCAATCAAGTGGGCTGCTTTGTCCTGGATAGTGTCCAGATTCTTCAGTGTTGTAGGAGCTGCACTCCTCCAGGCAAGTGGAGAGTATTCCATGCCATTCCTGATTTGCGCCTTGTAGATGGCGGACAGGCTTTGGGGAGTCAGGAGGTGAGTTACTCGCCACAGGATTCCTAGCCTCTGACCTGCTCTTGTAGCCATAGTATTATATGGCTAGTCCAGTTCAGTTTCTGGTCAATGGTAACCCCCCCAGGATGTTGATAGTGCGGGGGTTCAGCGATGGTAATGCTATTGAACATCAAGGGGCAATGGTTAGATTGTCTCTTGTTGGAGATGTCATTGCCTGAGGCTTGTGTGGCGCGAATGTTACTTGCCACTTGTCAGCCCAAGCCTGGATATTGTCCAGGTCTGGCTGCATTTGGACATGGACTCTTCAATATCTCAGGGGTCACGAATGTTGCTGAACATTGTACGATCACTAGCAAATCATCATTTCTAACCTTACGATGGAAGCTGAAGATGGTTAGGCTGAGGACACTACCCTGAGGAACTCCTGCAGTGATGCCCTGGAACTGAGATGATTGACCTCCAACAACCACAACCACCTTCCTTTGTGTTAGGTATGACTCCAGCCAGCGGAGAGTTTTCTCCCGATTCCCATTGACTCCAGATTTTCTAGGACTCCTTGATGGTCCTTGGACCTCATGAAGTCTCATGACATCAAGTCAAACATGGGCAAGGAAACCCCCCGCTGATTACCACGCACCGCCCTTCCCTCAGATCAGTGCTCCTCCATGAACACCACTAGGAGGAAGCACTGTGGGGGCAAGGATGTAGAATGTGCTCTGGGTGGGGGACTTCAATGCCCATTACCAAGGTTGGCCACTTAAGGTCCAGCTCCTGCCCAACCTCAATTTTTAGGCTAGCGGAAGAATTGAACTTCCATGAGCGGAGCTGGAAAAAGAATAGACTTACATCTCAGTTGGAAGGGGAGCGGAGGGACGCCTTCATCAGAAGTTCCCCTCTGAAGTCAGGTGCCCCTCTCTTAAGGCCCAGCGGCCTCCAGAACTCCGTCCTCCCCAGCCTTTCCCTCAAGATCTGTTGAGCACCCCAGGCCTTCACGACCCTCCCCGCCCTGGGGCCCTTGAACCTACCTAAGCCTCCGGTGCCCGGACTTAGGCTCTGCATCCTCCTGCATTTCTTCTCCTGTTCACTGCAGCGCTGACACTCCAGGAACTGGAGAGTTGAGAGCCAATCAGATTGGCCAGCAGCTCTCTAAGGCGGGGCTTCCTACCGAGTGATGTGTGGAAGTCCTACCTGCATTTACTTCACATTAATTCAAGCATGAAATGGCTGCAGGGCACTTGGAGTCGGCAGGGAGGTGATCCTCACCAAGAAGGTCATGTAAGTTTTAACTCTTCCAATTCTAAGACTACACTGAGATTTAGGATGGATTACTCAGCCAGGATCTGCAGTCTAATGAGAACAACATGAGCAAATACTTTCCCCACAATATTCAGCAGGGAGATGCCTCAATAGTGGTTGCAATCACTGTGGTCCCCCTTGTTCTTGTAGAGGGTCACATTCTTTGCATTATGTGCATGCTAGTGCACTGCCCCCTCCCTCCAGCAGAGACAGAGATGTTTGTACAGATGCTGCAGGGGAGCCTGTTTCCTGTGGTTGACGAGTTTAGGGGATACAGCATCAACACCTGGAGCTTTGCCCATGATAAGTGAATCAAGGGTGGAATCAACCCAGATTTGCACTAAGTGCGGTAGCGGGTGGGAGAAAGGACATTTTACCCATTGGCCGCAATGGCAGCTTCTCACGGTGTTTCATCCCAATCCCACCTCATTAATTATTCATTCCCAGGAGACACAGGTTTCAATGGCGGACGGGCTCTCATTCGCCCGCCACACCATCACCTCACCGCTTCCTCACATCTGGCATCATATTTAAGGTGCAGCTGTGTGCACACCTCTCAGGGCTTCCAGCCCAGGGCTGCTGCACAGAAGACATGGCCCCGAAAGGCAAGAAGACTGCAGCCCCCCGATTCAGTGATGTATCCCTGGAACACCTTTTGAATGCAGTGGAGGCCCACTATGATGTCCTCTGCCCCCACTCTGGGCGCAGGATGGGCAACAACATCACCAATCCAGAATGGGAGGAGGTGGCAGCAGTGGTCAGTGCAAACGCCCTGCAAAAGAGGACAGCCAGCCAATGCCAAAAAAAGATGAACCATCTCCTCAGTTCCGCCAGGGTAAGTCACTCTTCTCATCACTCCCAACTCACACAATCACAAACCCATCACACATCCACAGGGCCTTCACTCACTGCCAGTTCAAGGTACATCAACTTTCACTCTCTCACTCACACCTTCATTGTCCTTATCCCGTCTACGGGACCACTCACCACCCATACATTCCAGGTATGCTTATCATTTGGCCTGGCAGGCGTCCTTGCTTACAGTCTCTCCATCTTTATTCATGCAGGACAAGCTGGCACACAACAAGAGGGCAAGGTCACAAATCGGTGAAAGAATGTCTGAAATCAAGGTCCTGACAGACTTTGAAGATAGAGTCATCCAGTTGGCTGATGATGATCTGGACCATTCCTGTGCTGACAGTGAGGTCAGCAGTGCTCAACCAAATGAGGATCCATCGGACAACCATGCTGTTCCGCAGTCCCCTGCCAAGCATAAATTACCTCTCCTTACTTTCGCACATCTGGGAAACAGCCGAGAGATTCCATGACCCAGGGCCCTCAGTCAAGCCCTGAAGAAACCACTGGAGAGTAATCTGATAATCTAATTGAAGACCAATCGCAGCGCTCACCCACACCCTCCACCAGTGCAGAGACACACACCTCGGTGGGAACTAGCTTTAGAGTAGCCTCAGGATCACAATCTGGTGAGCACATCGCACTGTCTGACCCACAGCAGGCGGCGATAGGGACTTCCCAGGTATCCGGCACTCAGAGGACTGCTGGAGGCCAGAAATTTGATGAGTCTGAGTCAGATGACAAGCCTCTGGACTCAGTCATGCTATAGTTACTGGAGCTGCAAAGGCAAACTTGAGAACATCAGGGATGGATGTCCGCTGCACTTCTCAGATTCCAAAGCACAATAGAGGAGTCCATCCGCCTTCAGGCTGAGGTGGTAGTGCCAGCATGCCGATACACCGAGGTCAACACTGGTAGGATGATACCCACCATGGAGACCTTGGTCCAGGACGTCGCTCTTGCACTGCTGCACGAGCTGAACTCTATCGCTGTCGCCGTAGTTGGCCTCTAACGGCATGTGTGCTAGATGGGTGCGGGGCAGCTCAATCTCACTCCAGCTACCCCTTCTCCTCAATGAGTCAGCCAGGGTCCCTTGGGCACCCAAAGGGAGGAGGATCAGCTCCACAGGCTGAGGAGAGTGCCACTGCTACATAACAGGACCCCAAAAGAATGCCGGGGTCCTCCAGGTCTCAGACCTCCAGAGGACGCCTGCCAAGGTCATCACAGACAGGGTGTCACAGTCAGCAGGCTGCCTCCACCTCCGCTGTGGATGTTGGGGGAGCACCAAGACGTAGTGGAAAGTTAAGAAGATGTAGTTGCACAACCTGGGAACGGGTGTTAATCACTTGTACATACTGTTCACCATTGTAAATAAGCTACCAAAAATGTCTCTCTGCCTCTGGCTTCTTGTTCTGATGAGCAGTGTTTGTGTCACTCAGATGTGAAACCTTGGTTCCTGCACAAGATAAAGGCAGGTATTTCAGTCCAGGTCCTCTTCCCTGTGCAGTGTGTAACCTTCAGACCAAAGTGAGGGTCCGACCTCACACTCCCTGGACACATTACTGACGCCTGCACCTCGATGGTGCTGGTCATTGCCGCCAGAATGTAATGGGCAGGCGTCACAGAGTTCCGTCATTCTCTCTGTGTGCTCTCAGCATCTTTAAGGTGGGACTGGCCCCCATCTCTTCAGCATCTGTGACCAGTGACACTGTGCTCCTGAAGGGCTCAGGTGCTGAAGGTGGACAAAGGATCAAGTGCATTTTAAAGTTTCATGGCTACGTCTCTATATGGCCCTGAGCACAGAGCGTAATCGAGCAGCCCTCAGCCACACAGGAGTCAGACGTTCTCAAAAGTTATGTGAAGATCTATGGCCTCTCCTCACTGCACGTCCTCATCATTCTCTACAAATCTAGCAGCTTTAAGGGCCTCCCGAGCACACCTGCTTTGTCTGGCCAGTGCGAGGGTCTCATCACCGTAATCGTCGCCTTCGAGGACCTCCTCACCCTCATCCCCGTCAACGACCTCCTCATGGGAGGAGACCTCCAGCTTGTCCATCTCCTCCTCAGCCAGCTCCTCTCCCCACTACAGCGCCAAGTTGTGAAGGACACAGCAGACGATGATGATGCGTAACACCCTCTGTGGACTATATTGCAGGGTTCCACCAGACCAGTCCAGGCAGTGGAACCTCATTTTCAGCATCCTGATTGTTTGCTCCACCAGTGTGTGAGCTGCAGCATGAACTTCGTTACAGCATCGCTCTGCTGCAGGGTGCCGCACGGGTATCATCAGCTACGTCCTCTGAGGGCAGCCCTTGCACTGCCTCCACTCCCAACTCGCCTCAACTGCAGGGCAGCCCATGTCCCCCCACCCACCCACCACCCACCCCAAGGCTGAGGCCTTTAAGTCCAACAGGCGACCCTCGTGAATGCTGCCCAACGTTACTGTGCATTCACCTCAGAGTTCCTCGCAAAGTGCAGCCTGCCAGGTGCACGCCTTATATATGCTGCTGTGAAACACGTCAGCGTGCACATGGACTTGGAGGGCTGAACTTCGAGGGGAACTCTGAGGTGAGTGCACGGTAACATTAGGCAGCACTCGCGAGGCTCACCTGTTGGACTTCTAAGTTGAGGCGCCTGGGCGGGGAGGGCAAGGAATGCCCTGCAGTTGAGATGAGTTTGGCAGGAGATGCAAGAGCTGCCCTCAGAGGTCGTGGCTGATGACACCCGTGTGGTGGCCTCAGGCTGCGGCAGAGCGACGGTGTAACGAGGCTCAAACTGCAACTTGTGGCTTGATGGAGCAAACCATCAGGATGCTGAAAATGAGGTTCCGGTGTCTGGACTGATTTGGTGGAGCCCTGAAATACTGTGAGGTTCCCGACGTCCAACAGTGGGGAAACGTGGCCCGCCAATGTCGGGCAGAACGCAAAATTGCCCATCGGTTTCACAGTGTCATGAAACCGATTTTTGGCCTTTTTGCCATTTTGTCCGCTCACGCTGCCGAACTTGGCCACCAACAGCAGGCACAGAAAATTCTGCCCAATAACTTTGCTGAGCTCCTCCACTGTGTGTTCAATATCCAGCTCATACATGCCCCTAGGATTTCCTGTGTCAAAGGACATCTGGCTATTCAGGCAGAGTTGTAACCAGTAGTCATTGGTGCACCGGCGAGCTGTCTGTTGGACCTTACTTGTAGCAGCTCTTAGTGCATTTAGAGTTTTCACTTGTAATTAATGAGAGCAGACCACTTGGCTTCAATGACAGGCTCCATCACAGTGATGTTAGTCTCGATACAGTCAGCATCTTTCCAATCTTGATTCCTATATGTTGAGAGTGTGGTATTGTAAATGGCGTCACAATGTATGCTCCATTTCGTTTCTGCATTCTGTGTGAGAATGCCAAAGAGCAGCTGTTCCATCAACTCAAGGAACTGTTGTGTTTTATTAGGTAGGCAGGATAGCTGACATTAATACAAGAATGACATTTCTGCTATGAATGGAAAAATTTCAAGGGCAGAATTTTATGGGGAGAATTTTCACCATTCAGTATGATCATGGCTGTTCTCCTACCTCAGCTAGTCATTCCCTAACTATCCCCATATGTCTTGATTCCCTCAGTATCCAATAATCTATCATCCTTTGTCTTGGATGTACTCAACAACTGAACATCCGCGTCTCTCTGCAGTAAAGAATTCAAAAACATTGGATTCCCTTGAGTGAAGGAAACACCCCTCATCTCAGTTCTAAGTAGCAGATGCATTATTCTGAGACTATGAACCTGTGTACTAGATTCCCCAGCCTTGGAAAATATCCTCTCAGCAGTGACACTGTCAAGTCCCTGTGCAGGCGAGGGGGAGAGGGGGAGTCAGGGCCTGCACTCTTTCACTCATGCACGCAAAAGAGCACAGAAATCTCCCTGAGGCACGGATCTGTCTCAGGGAGATTGAGTTCAGAATGAAAAATTGAAAAAAAACATTTAAAAATTATTCAGACATGTCCCCTCATGTGAATTTTCATGAAACATTTTATTGAATTAATAAACCTTTCATGAAACCTCATCTCACCCGTGGATGAGGTTTCATAAAAAATACGAAGGCCGCCTGGGGTCTTCGCCTTCCCGCCAATCTTAAGTTTGGACGGGCAGCCCTGACAATCACTTTAATTAGTTTATTAATGGCCTTATCAGGCCTTTGACAGTTGGGCAGGCACGTAGCCGACTCCGGTGCGCACCCGCTGAACTGAAGATCGGACTGAAAGGCGGTGACATTGGGACGCACGCCCGGCATCACCGCGCATCATTTTACACATCTGCATGCAGGGCCCACCCCCACTCGCCAAATAGAAGATTCTGCCTTATGTTCGACGGGAGGGCAGATGCCTGACCTGAATGGGTCTAAAATCACAGGAGATGATGCCGGGCAAGCTACCCGTCATCACACATTCGCGCAATATTTCACTCTGCAGGTGCGCACGACAGTCGGAAGAGCACCCGCCAACAGTTAAGCCCATTAACAGTGCAATTGTAAGCAATTTTTCGTGTCTCATCCAACCTTACGGCTGGTAGATGGGCCAATTGGCCAGGCGGACTTTACATTTTTGATGAAACCTCATCCAAAGGCGGGGTGAAACCTCTGTTAGGAAATAAAATTAAAATAAATATCTGGGGACAGCATTTTTATGAGGTATCTTTCAGATGATTGATTGTGCTGCATGGACATTTTTTGCAGCTTTTTTGTGCTTAATTTTGTCATTTGGAGGTCTGCAGCGCCTTGAGGCAGCTGTCTGCCTTCAGGGAGCTCAGTGGAAGTTCTCACCAGCACCCATGGTGATGTCAGTACCCGCCCTCTTCCTACCCCCATCCCAGCAACGTTGAGCTTTTCAACATGTGCTTCATGCTGGCTGGCCATTAATTGGGGACCGGTTGTGGTTGGCAGCCAGTTTCCTGTCTGCTCCATCACACGCAGCCAACGAGGGAAAAATTCAGACCCAAGTGTTGTACCGTCATTCTACACACCAGATAGTGATCAGTATCACAGTCAGCACTGTGGTAGCTGTTTGTTTTGAGATTGCTGTTCAAAGAGTCACATCTGGTAATGTTGGTGCCAATGCCCTGATCTTGGATGTCCCCAGGGCACCTTGTGGCATGGTTTGTTCTGAAAGAAAGTGCTAGTTACAAAAAGTTCCTGGTAGTAGCAAAGCTCAAATAGTCTCTGTCCGTTTTTAATTATCTTTCCCAGGCCATGATGTCTGTGGCAGGAGGGCCGTGCCTCATTGTCCATGTCCACTCTTTCATTGCAATCCCCCAGTAGATAAAGATGTTCTGACTTCATGGACTAGGTCTATATTCTCTAGAATTTAAAAGGATGAGAAGTCACCTCATTGAAACATGTAAAATTCTTAAGGGACTTGACAGGGTCACTGCTGAGAGGATATTTTCCAAGGCTGAGGAATCTAGTACACAGGTTCATAGTCTCAGAATAATGTGTCTGCTACTTAGAACTGAGATGAGGGGGTTGTTTCCTTCACTCAAGGGAATCCAATGTTTTTGAATTCTTTACTGCAGAGAGACGCGGATGTTCATTTGTTGAGTACATCCAAGACAAAAGATGATGGATTATTGGATACTGAGGGAATCAAGACATATGGGGATAGTTAGGGAATGACTAGCTGAGGTAGGAGAACAGCCATGATCATACTGAATGGTAGAGCAGGCTTGTGGAGATGGATAACCAATTTTGTATCTTATGTCTGCTTCCTGCCCTCATTTCCTCTTTGTTGCACCATAGAATTGAAGATTGACCAGTACAACCTGTTTTCTTCCCTTAGATTCATTTATTTTCAGCATGTTCGGGCAGCGAGGGTCATTAACCTCATTTAGCTGCCACCACTTACTATTGGTCAGACCTAAACGCAATCATTTTTCTCAGTCTCACTAAATACAGAGACTTCCATGATCCCAATGGATTGAACCATGAAGATAAATATTTGGAAAAGGGGATATAAGGGTAAATTCCATGACCCCTCAGTTCTAGCAGGGCTCTGCATTCAAAGATTTTAATAAAAGCTGATGCTGGAAATCCAAAATAAAAACAAGAAATGCAGGGAAAACTCAGCAGGTCTGGCAGCATCTGTGGAGAGAGAAACAGAGCTAACATTTCAGGTTGATGACCTTTCAACAGAACTGAAGAAAGAAATGTAAGAGTTTTTAAGTCAGTGGAGGGCATGAAGAACACAAGGGAAGCTCTGCGAAAGGGCAAAGGTCAGGGGAGGTTAAATAAGCCATTGAAGGTAATTACTTTTGTCAAGGGACCCTGGTTGAGAAGATAATTTCTCCAGCCATTATCTTATCATGTCTAAACAGTGGAGTTGGAATCAACTTACTATGATCATGTTTGGGTAATGGGTCAATTGGTGAGAGGGGATCTTGCAATGAGCACAAAGCCCTCTTTTCTGTTTTAAGTAACTGCTTTTCTCTAGGTCACAGAGCATAAAAAGAAGATGCCAAAGATGAAGGATTCTGAGGGGGCGTTCTTTCTCTCTCTCTGTCCATCCATCATGCAAGCTTAAGCCCTGCCTGCTGTTTGTAATGAATATTAGTATATAGCCTAAAATGGAGACAGAGAAGTCAAGGAAGGGAATCTGTTATCATCATTGTGGGTCATAAAGGGGGCTGTTCATGATCTTGATTTATAGAAACTGTTGAAGGCTAGGGTGTTGGTAAGCTCTATCTTTTATTAAACATAATACTAACAACGTACAGTACAGATTTAGCATGAGGGTTGATTTAGAACTATCTCTCTCCATGCTCTGTTATCATGTGATCCTATGTCACTAATGATGTAGATCATCTATTTACATATGTAACATTGACCCTTTATGCTATAGGGAAGGGAAGAGTCAGAGATGGACCGGGTGAAGGTGAGAAAAGGGTGGAAATTGGAAACAAAGTCAATGAAATGTTCCAACTCATGGCGAGAGCAGGACGCGGCACCCATACAGTCATCAATGTACCCAAGAAAGAGGCGAGGGAGGGGGCCTGAGGAGGACTGGAATAATGCATTGCATTGGGTCAGAGCCTTGTAGCTTTATCAAGGGCCTAAACATCCTTCACATGTGACTCACCACTCAAATATGACTCGGTCCAAATGGAATTTATGCGAATTTACCCTTGAATGTTTCTCCACTAACCCTTCTTTTCATTGTGAGCTTGATGACAGATAGTTCATAAGGTTCTAGCACATCTCAGCTCTTCAGGCAACAAAGAATATTGCTTCTCATAACAGGCTAAATCATTCAACAGGTTTATTCACAAAATAAGTTATTTATTGAAGCACACAGTATGGCTGAACCTTTGAACTGTTCAATATAAAACTAAAAGTTTGGAACCACTTTTCAAGTGATTACCCAAAAAAACCAGTCAGTTTCGAATTCTTTGAATTCTCACTACAGAATTTGAGGACAAGGAAAATAAACCACCCTGTTTGCTGGCAAAAGTACAATAAACACTTTGTAACAATTACATTAATTGTAAGCTTACAATGTCTACATTGCCTCAGGCACTACCAAAGATAAACAGAACTGCCAAACATGCATTTTATAGCACTCATAATCCCATACAAGAAAAAACACCATTTTTGGAACACTGATATTATAAACACAAGTGGATAAATATGTGGGAGCAGGATTCGCTCTGTGATTCCAGCTGAAGTTAGTCAGAATTGCCACTGAAAATGAGAGAATATTCAGGTTGTGCAGTCTATTATCATACTTCCCTCTCCTCATACCTCCTGAGATCATCAATGGCCACACCCTGCCTGTGAATGGCAGTGGGAGCAGGGCCTTTTTTCTCAATGGATCTCCCTCCCATTCACATGTATCACTCTTGCTGCCTGAAGCCACCATGGGAAGGGTGATAGTAAACCCTGAGGAGCAGCAGGAAGGGCACTGACCTACCCCAATAGTGAGACAGCATCCGATATCCCTTCATTCTTCCCCAGCACTTTCCCCTGAAAGTCTCAGCCTCAGTTGAGGCCTTCAGTGAAATATTGATTTCATCCTTTGAGGTGTGACCAATCTTTGAATATCCCATTCCCAGCTATTCTAGTGCTGGAAATTTATGGCCAGTCTCCCTCTCATTGAATTATAGAATGACACAGCACAGAGGAGGCCATTCAGCCCATCAAGCCTGTGCAGGCTTTGTGAAAGTGTTATCAAATTAGCCCTACTACCTTGTTTCTTTTCTATAATCCTACCCTTTTCTTTCCTTTTTGAGTATTTACTCAAGATCACAACTCACTAGGGAAAAATAATTCTCATTTTTCCCAGTTTGTTCTAACTATTATGTTAAACCCGTATCCTCTGGTTATTGATCTTCCTGCTAGTGGATATAGCTTTTCACTATCTACTCAGTCAAAACTACCCCTGGCTGTAGAAATCCTACTGTAAGCCAAGCGTGCATAGCTCATTCACCCTGATTCAGGGAAACGGGTCCTGAATCCAGTGTTATTGGTGGGGTAGCTGTTGTTTGGGCCTGCTCATTTTGACACAGTTTCAACCGTGATATCTGTTTGACTCCATTCTGATTGAAAGGAAACAACCTTTCCAGCTGCCTGTCAAGTCTTGAGCGTGTCAATGTGTTTTAAACTGTCCAAAGACCTTAGGCCAGCTTGTGTGAACCTAAGGGGCTTAAGGAAAGTGCAACTAGATTTCAAAACATGTGACAGGAAGAGCAGCCATGAGCAACATCTCTATTTTTATTAGTTATCTGCAGGCGTGCCCCTCGCTCTGTTGCTGAGGACATTGTAGATTTAATGATGCACCCCAGAAAAGGCCTTGACAATGTGATTAGTTGTCAGTGGCACTTAAAGGGTTAACAGATCTTACAAAGTCAAACCATTTATCTAAGTCAGCACCATGGGCAGGGGTGGGGGGGGCGGGTGGGGGGGCATTGGTGGTGGGGGATTGCTGGGGTCAGAAAATGTCTTAATCCATTAGAGGGCATGGCAAAGTATAATATGGCGTTTCAGTGACTTGGGTGTCAACCAGGCAGGGTTTGTTTGGCTCATTAGCTGAAAATGCCCAAAGACTCATAGAAAATTATGTCTTTCCACTAAAACTGTACCAAAACCAAATATACCCCCAGAAATGGGCAGTTAGACAAAGGATAATACATTTAGTGCCTTTCTTTATAACAATTTGGTTTCTGAGACTACCTGCCAATGACAACTGCTTTCCTAAGCTGACGTTAAGGGATATCTCCTGAGCCTGGGGCAGCCTAAGTGAAGAGAATGAGAATGCCAGTGATGAATGTACCATTATCACACTATCACACATCTCTGACCTCTCCAATCCAATTATGCTGTCACTGATGGAGGTGACTCCAAGTCATTACACTGATGTCCTTTGCTGCCTGGAAACACATGGCAAGACTCAGCAGCCGACTATGGTGCAGAACATAATTTATGTGATTGCAGATATGGAACTCACAGTTAAGGCAGCAGAGGGTGTAGGCCTGCATGGGCTCTGAGGGATTTAAGCACATAGTATAGGCAGGCACTCCAGTGCAGTACTGTGGGAGGGTGATACTTTCAGATGAAACTTTAAACCAAGGTCTCGTCCGCCTCCTAAAGTGGATGGAAATGATCCTGTGACATTATTTGAAGGGGAATTCTTCCTAATGTCCAGGTCAATATTTATCCCTTGATTAACATGGCTAAAACTTATTTCCTTCATTGCTGTTTGTGGGGTGGGTGCTGTGAGCATATAGGCTGTCACATCTACATTACATTACTCAACATTACTGATTCATAGGCATTTAATTGGCTGCAAAGCACTTTAGTACATCCTGTGAATGTAAAAGATGCTATGTAAATGCAAGTGCTTCTCTCTCTGTGGCAATAAATGCAAAGTTGAAGATACAGTATGAAGCAAGCTCCTGACTAGAGGCCATGTTGGATTCGCTCCAGTGTGATGTTGCCAGAATAAATGAGCTATGAAAGAGCTGATGAAACCTCTTGTAATTGTACTGTAACAGGTTGTTTTGACTGACAGGAAGCTTTGAGACATAAACCAGCAACCATCTGGAAGTTTACATCACACAGCTAAGCAGCCAGCTAGAACAATAAGGTGGAATTATCCATTTATTCATAATGCATGAAAGAACATTCTGCTTGTCATTATGAATGTCCAGCCCAGGCTGATGAGATGAAAGTCTGTCCAGCCGGCGCTGCCTTTAAGAATTCTGTATGAGCTGAGATTGAAAGCATTCGCCCAGTTCCTCATGGCCACAGGGGACAGTGGGCACTAAATTGGCACTCTCACATAGAGAACCACCACCCCCCCCCACCCTTCTCCCACCCCCCACCCCGCCAGAGGCAACTATATGAAATAGAAGCAACAGCTCTAGGGCCATAAGAATTTCCTGGGCCAAATTGTTGCTACCAAAGGAGGTAGCTCAAGACGAGAAATTTCCCGATTTGGCAGACCTACCTCGGTTTAAGCACCCAGTCACACGCAATTTTAGCTTGAGGGAGCAGGCGTGGAATACAGTCGGGCCTACTGATCCTGGAAGCGGATCCTAGCCAGCCATGGAGGCAGTTAGACCATCTTTCCCTCACTCCTGACACCACCTCACCTCCTCCAGCCACTCCTCATACCCTCCATGCCACTTCAATGCCAACTCATATCCCTTCCATGCCCATTCACCCAGAATGCACTTTGGAGGTAACCAATCAGCCATTAGTAACAATGGCGAGTAACAATGCTGAGACAAAAACATCAATTCAGAAATATTTTTTGAAAAAAAACTGCTGATCCTACCAGTCTGTAAAAGTGTCCATTGGACGGACCATTAAAATATCAATAACACGGACTTCAAACACTTCATATCTCTTAATTTTGTTCAAATAAACATTGAGACATTGACAAAAGAGATAAGAGAAAGAATCACTTATTAAAACCACTCAATGTCAATGTCAGTCAAAACAAAAGATGTCAATTAAACCAAGTCAACAATCCAGTTTACTTATCAAAACAGATTCCCTGCTCAGCCAGTTATTTTGTATGTCTGGGCTCTCAGTTAAGCATGCATAATGAGGAGTTAGCCATCTGGATGGAAGAGGTGTGAGTTTGCATTGATTTGCCATGGAGAATATGAAGGGCAATAGGGAGGAATTGGAGGTATGAGTTGGCATTGGGTTGGCATGGAGGGTATGAAGGGCCAAGGGGAGTGGCTGGGGGGGGCATGGGTAAGACTTTTTAAACTTATCTTTCCAAAAGTTTCCAAACCCAGACTATGGATCATGACTCTTCTTGAGGGGCTGTGAGCCACACGTTATGAAGAAGTTGGCCCACCTCCGCAAAAATTGCGAGGGGCTATGAAATACCTAGCCCACAATGGAGCCAGCCAGGTCGGGAGTGCAGCATGTGGGCTCCCATACTTACCTTGCACTGGCAAAACTTGTTGGTGCTAGGAACATGGGTCAGGAATCTGGAAATCGGGTCCCATCTGCCATTTTTAAATGACTCTGGAATCAGCCAGACTCTGCGCAAATGCAATCCTTGTCTTGGGATAGACGTGAGGCACCAGATTGGGGAAAAGTAGAGGTCGAGAGGGAGAAAAACGAGGAATATTAGGCAAGTAATGACCAGATAATCTCAATGTTTTTTAATGTCATTTAAGTGATAAATATCAGCCAGCACACTGGTGAAAACTCCTTTGTTTTAGTCTCTGAATAATCTGTGATTGGGAACTGCTAGATGCTGAAATTGAGTGCCAGAATAGAAGATATTAGTGACGAAGCACACAATTTTTTTCCCCCAAAGAAACCCAAGTACCTCCCCTCCCTCCACAAACTGACCCCCACCCCTGATAACAGCAGATAAACTGAGGCCTGAAGTTGTCACATGTTAAAGATAGGTTTCAGCACTTCTCACTATCATTTGCATTTGCTTTTCAAGGGCAGAAGTCAAGAGAAATATTGGTGCCTTTTAAAATAAAAGTTCAGTAATTTTATATCTCTGGCTTTGCCACCCTTCTGGCTGATTTAAAATGCACCTTGAGAAACTTGCCAGAGTGGCTAGGACTTTAGGTCATTAGTACTGGGGAAGAGGATGTTCAGAATGGTGAACTTCACTGACCTATTTCTCGCTTCCCCCTACTACACATCTGCTACCACATTGCAACAACAAAGTACCACTTTCCTGGACTAGATGCAAAATCCTTCATTGTGTCCTTGCCAGAACCAACTGTGCTGGTGCCACTGCCACCCAATTAGCACAAGAACAGCTTTTGTGTTGCTGTTACATATCCAAGGATTCAGGCCCATTATGTTATGATCATGACTGTGGATTAACACAGAAACATACCCTTGAGAAAGTTCTTCACTACATCCTGTTATTTCCCTGTGCCCTTGTGAATAACTTAAGTTTCCCTTGCTTCTGTGCATGTTATGACAGAAAGTCATACTGGCAATCAGAAGTTAATGATCTGATTCAAACCATGCTTCTCAAATTCCTCGGCAGAACAGCACTAACGCCAGTCCAAATTAAATTGACGGTTCCATCACTAATCACCACTACATCTCTACTGGACAAGTTAGAGGAAGAGCTTTAGGAAATGAGGTGTCACACAAGTTCAGTAAATGGCTGCTATGTGCCTGGAGTTCAGGCTTTCTGAAAGAGAAATACAGAAAGCAGCACCTGACCTGTTGAACATGACGCATAATATACAACATGGATGGAGGTGCAAAGCGAGGAAAATGCCAGTACGAATAGTGTGTGAGGATATCAACTATCAACTGGAATACTCATACAGTTGAATAGCCTATTGACAGAGACGGACCAGATGCACACATGAGGAATATCTACTTCGACACTGCTCCAGGGAATGTATGGAAATTATTGGACCTTAGATCTGGAAAAATAACACTTTCAGGGAGGACAAGATAAACAAAGACATTTAAAAAAAAAAGGCAGAAAACAACACTTTAAGTACTTAATATTTGAAATAGAAAATGTAGCATCACTAGGGTAAGGAGCTAAAGGATGGATTCTTGTACGACTGCACCCCAACACAAGTCATTGTCCTCTCAGCAGCAGAGGAGAAAGAAAGTTCACCGCTGCAGTTCATTATCTTGCCTATTAACCACTGATAGCCTTTTTTTCATTCATTCATGGGATGTGGGCTTCACTGGCTGGGCCAGCATTTATTGCACATCCATAGTTTCCCTCAAGAAAGTGGTGGTGAGCTTAACCAAACACAGATCAATGAAAGTGTTGCCACTTGAAAGTTGCAGTGACATGTCTAACCTGCAGATCTCATCACTGTGATTACGGTAACATAGGCACGGGGAGGGATCAGCTATTTGGATAATTCTGCCTCGTTCCCTGTGTTGCAATATTGCTGCAGTTCATGGCTAGACTCCAACACACTCTGACAATGTCATTGAGTCAAAATTAACATTGTTCAGCAAATTGATGGAAGTGATCATTAACAGTGCTATAAAGCGGCACTTACTCAGGAATAGCATTTTCACTGATGCAAAAACAGAATTACCTGGAAAAACTCAGCAAGTCTGGCAGCATCGGCGGAGAAGAAAAGAGTTGACGTTTCGAGTCCTCATGACCCTTCGACAGAACTTGAGTTCCGCCCAGTTTACGACCGCTTTGCAGAACACCTGCGGTCTGTCCGCAAGAATGACCCAAACCTCCCTGTCGCTTGCCATTTTAACACTCCACCCTGCTCTCTTGCCCACATGTCTGTCCTTGGCTTGCTGCATTGTTCCAGTGAAGCCCAACGCAAACTGGAGGAACAACACCTCATCTTCCGACTAGGGACTTTACAGCCTTCCGGACTGAATATTGAATTCAACAACTTTAGGTCGTGAGTCCCCTCCCCCATCCCCACCCCCTTTCTGTTTCCCCCTTCTTTTTTTTTCCAATAAATTATAAAGATTTTCCTTTTCCCACCTATTTCCATTATATAAAATAAAAAAAAAACCCACTAGAGCTATACCTTGAGTGCCTTACCATCCATTCTTAATTAGCACATTCGTTTAGATAATATCACCAACTTTAACTTTAACACCTATGTGTTCTATTGTAGTATTGTTGTTGACATCTTTTGATGATCTGCTTCTATCACTGCTTGTTTGTCGCTACAACCACACCAACCCCCTCCACCTCTCTGTCTCTCTATCTCTCCGCCCCCCACACACACACCTTAAACCAGCTTATATTTCAGCTCTTTCCTGGACTCGAACTCAAGTTCTGTCGAAGGGTCATGAGGACTCGAAACGTCAACTCTTTTCTTCTCCGCCGATGCTGCCAGACCTGCTGAGTTTTTCCAGGTAATTCTGTTTTTGTTTTGGATTTCCAGCATCCGCAGTTTTTTTGTTTTTATCTCTGTTATTTTCACTGATGCTCCATTTGGGTTCCACTGAGCTGATGACCTCATTACAGCCTTGGTTCAAACACGGACAAAAGAGCTGAACTCCAGAGGTGTGGTGAGAGTGACTGCCCTTGACATCAAGACAGCATTTGACCAAGTGTGGCATCAAGGAGCCCGAGCAAATCTGGAGTCAATGAGAAGCAGGGGGGAAAGGTCTGCAATGGTTAGAATCATATTGAGCACAAAGGTTGTGGTTGTTAGAAGCCAATCACCTCAGCCCATGGCCATCACTGCAGGTGTTCCTCAGCATAGTGTCCTAGGCCCAACCATCTTCAGCGGCTTCATCAATGATGGTCCCTCCATCATAAGTTCAGAAGTGAGGATGTTCAATGATGTTTGCACAATTTCAGCACTTTTGCAATTCCTCAGATACTGAAGCAGTCTGTGCCCATATGCAGCAAGAGCTGGACAACATTCAGGCTTGGCCTGATCAGTGGCGAGTAATATTTATGCTACACAAGTGACAAGCAATGGCCATCTCCAACAAACAGGTCAGAGGCCTGAAATTCTGAGGCAAGTAACTCACCTTCGGACTCCCCAAAGCCTGTCCACCATAAGGCATAAATCAGGAGTGTGATGGAAAACTCTCCACTTGCCTGAATGAGTGCAGCTCCAGCAATGCTCAAGAAGCTCAACATCATCCAGAACAAAGCAGGCCACTTAATCAGAACCCCATCCACAAGCATTCACCCCCTCCATCCTGACACACAGCAGCAGTGTGTACCATATAGAAAATGCACTGCAGGAACTCACCAAGGCTCTTTCGGCAGCACCTTCCAAACCCACGATCTCCACCACCTAGAAGGACAAGGGCAGCAGATACATAGAAACACCACCAAATGAAAGTTCCCCTACAAGCCCCTCACCATCCTGACTTGGAAATATATTGCCGTTCCTTCACTGTTGCTCGGTCAAAATCCTGGAACTCCCTTCCTAACAGCACTGTGGGCATACCTACACTACATGGACTGCAACGGTTCAAGAAGGCAGTTTTTGAATTAGGGATGGGCAACAAATGCTATCCTAGTCAACAATGTCCACATCCCATGAAAGAAAAATAAAGCTTCCAAGTATCTTTCAACGGGCAGAATTTTACGGATTGGGTGAACGGCCAACATGATAAAGTGGGTATCATCAGCACGCACGGGCAGCTGGCAGGACTTCCCACTGAATTTTACGGACGACAGCCAGTTAAGTGGCTGCCACCAGGGTTGCCATCCTGGTCAGGATGACGGCCTGTCCCCAAGAGTTTCCAGCCCAATCAGAGATCGACAGATCAGCAGCCTCAGCAGCATCATCGGGGAAGTGGCCACTACTGAGGCAAGCAGGAGAAGCCGACAGGAGGTAGGCAAAAAATATCTGTAAAAAGCTTCAGGAGCTGAGTGCTGGAGGGGAAAGCTGGCTGGGGCTGTTGGGGCTGACTTCTCTGGCTGCAGCGCCGTCTTTTCTTTAGAAAACCTTCCCCTGGGCTTGCACTTGAGGCCACCATCGTTTATCTTTTGGGGAATCCTCCCCCGCCCACACAGGGAGCGCATAGCTCTTCCTGCCGGACATCACGCTGGGCAGGCCTTAATTGGCCCGCCCTCATAAAATGGCGGTGCAGCCTGCTTCTCCAGCAGGGATCGGCCGCACGCCCGACAGGCAGAAAACTCTGCCCAATGTTTCTTTTCGGTGCCTCCTTCCCTTTCTCATTCTACTTTCAATGTTATTCTTTTTAATCCAGGTTCTATACTCTGCTTCATATCAACTCACTTCAGTAAAGTTACTTAATTGTAATTGCCTTCACATAATCCTTGTCCATTTTGGGGTTGAGGGACCCACATTAACTGTGCTCCTAAAAAATGGGGACATAGATGTGACAAGTGAAACTTTCAGGGAGTAAAATTGGTCTTTGGTGGAAACAAGTGGCAGTGAAATTGTCTGGTTACATCCTTTCCCAATTTTATTATCCACTGGAGCAGAACATTGACTGGCCAATTCCCCATCACGAAAGACCAATTTCACCCTCTCTACATGCTTTCTCAGTCAACAAAGGAGACCAATTGCTCCATGGTTATAGAGAGCAGTCCGGTGAAACAAGGTGACTTACTGTTCAAGAATTGAATAAACTCACCTGGACTTTTCCTGATCATCTGATGTAACATAAACAACCAGTTATCTCATTTCACCAAGGTTCTATCAAGGTTTCTACATTGAGAGAACATAAGAAACAAGCAAAGGAGTTGGCCATTTGGCCCATCGAGCCTGCTCTGCCATTCAATAAGATCATGGCTAATCTGATTGTGGCTTTAACTTCACTTTCCTGTCTGACCCCATAACCCTTGACTCTCTTGTTGATAAAACATCTGTCTAACTCAGCTTATTAACTTTTTATGATTCATATACAAGCACACTGAGATCCCTTTATACCACAACATGCTGCAGTGTCTCTCCATTTAAGTAATATTTAGCTTTTCTATGCTTCCTGCCATAGTTGACAATCACAAGTTATACTGCATCTACCAAATATTTTGGCCACACCTTTAACCTATCTATATTCCTCTGCAGACTCCTTTGTGTCCTCACAACTTGCTTTCCTACCCATCTTTGTATTATCAACACATTTGACTACAATCCATTCATCATCCAAGTAAGCAAGACCTGGACAATATCCAGGTTTGGGCTAACAAGTGGCAAATAACTTTTGCACCACACAAGTGCCAGGAAATAACCATCTCCAACAAGAGAGAATCTAACCATCACCTCTTGATATTCAATGGCATTACCATTGCTGAGTCCCCACCATCAACATCTTGGGGGTTATCATTGACTAGAAACTGAACTGGAGTAGCCACATAAGTACTGTGACTATAAGAGCAGGCCAGAGACGAGGAATCCTGCAGTGAGTAACTTAATTCCTGACTCCCCAAAGCCTGTCCACCACTGACAAAGGCACAAGTCAGGAGAGTAATGGAATACTCCCCACTTGCCTGGATGAGTGCAGCTCCAACAACACACAAGAAGCTTGACACAATCCAGGGCAAAGCAGCCCGCTTGATTGGCACCACATCCACAAACATTCAGTCCTTTCATCACTGAACCACGGTGGCAGCAGCGTGTACCATCTATAAGATGCACTGCAGGAACTCACCATGTCTCTTTAGACTGCACCTTCCAAACCTGTGACCACTACCATCTAGAAGGACAAGGGCAGCAGATACATGGAAACACCACCACCTGGAAGTTCCCCTCCAAGTCACTCACCATCCTGACTTGGAAATTTTTCACCGTTCCTTCACTGTCGCTGGGTCAAAATCATGGAACTCCCTCCCTAACAGCATTGTAGGTGTACTTACACCACATGGGCAGCAGTGGTTCAAGAAGACGGCTCATGACCAGCTTCTTAAGGGCAATTAGGGATGGGCAATAAATGCTGGCCTAGCCAGAGAAGCCCACATCCCATGAATGAATTTAAAAAATAATATAGATTATAAATAGTTGAGGCCCCAGCACTGGTCCTTATGGCACTCCACTGGTCAGTGTGCCAACTTGAAAATGACCCATTGATCATGATCCTGTTTTCTTTTAGTTAACCAATCCTCTATCCATGCTGATATATCACCTCTAACACTTATTTTATGCAATAACTTTGAATGTGGCACATTACTGAATGCCTTTTGGAAATCCAAATACACAACGTCTGCTGGTTCCTCTTTATCCACCCTGCTTGGAGCTCTCATAAACCTATCAAACATGATTTCCCTTCCATCACACCATGTTGACTCTGCCTGACTGAATGATGATTTTCTAAAGGTCTTGCTTCTGCTTCATTCAAAATCTATTCCAGAATTTTCCCAATAGCAGATATTAGGCTAACCTGACAGATGCTCTCTCCTGCTTTACTTTCCATCCATGGAATGATAGTGGCTGTATGTGAGTTGCTGATGGTACATGTTAACTTATAGGTTAAACAATGCACCCATGGTGTATCCTAGATTTACAATGTATTAATGTGGACAAGCAATGTAATGTGAGAGCAAGTATAAGAGCAGATTTATTGTGGTCATCTTCACTGTGATTTGGAGTTTTTGCAAGAACAGGTTAGTCTTCGAACTAGGGTTAGTATGAACAACACAAGAGCAAAATACTGCATTTTGGAAATCTGAAGTAAAAAGAGAAAATGCTGGAAATACGCAGTAGGTGTGGCAGCATCTGGAAAGAGAAACAGTTAACCTTTCAGGTCTGAGACTTTTCATCAAATATGAAGGTTTATTGTGAACACTGATCAGAATTGGAGCAGGTCGGGGAACATAAGAAGTTGGAAGATAGGACCAGGAGTAGGCCATTCAGCCCATCGAACCTTCTCTGCCATTCAAATAGATCATGGTTGATCATCTACCTCTACATCATTTTTCCCCGCTATCCCCATATCCCTTGATGTCATTAGTCTCCAGAAATCTATCGATTTCTGTCTTGAACTTGCTCAATAATTGAGTTTCCACAGCCCCCTGAGGTAGAGAATTCCAGAGATTCACCGTCCTCTGTGTGAAGAAATTCCTCCTCATCTCAGTCTTAAATGGCCTGCCCCTTATTCTGAGACTGTGTCCCCTGGCTCTAGACTCACCAGCCAGGGGAAACAACCTACCCACATCTACCCTGTCACACCCTTTAAGAATTTTATTTCAGTAAGATGAGGTTGGATCAAGCAGTAAATAGGATTGGTTCTTGGGGTCTATCAGTTTTGCAATGGGATCCATCAGTAATGGGATGGGGTCTTGGGGTCTACCATTCATTGGAAAGTGTCTCAGGATTGAGCAGTGATTTAAAGCACCCCCCCGCCCACCCCCGGAGCACTGAATGAGTCCTATAGTACAGACAACATTATAGGAGGAGTTCTGGGATCAATGGGACAGACCTTGAGTCTGAGTGGTCTGAGGGAGAGAGGACCTGGGACCTGGAAGTGTTGGAAATCTGATCCAGGACTTGGTAAGAACACATCCTGGAATTTGGGAGTGAGAGTGCGGCTGCAATGGATTAAGCAATGTGGGGTCCAGATCTCGCACTGTCATGGGACAGCCAGTTAGCAGCACAAGAATTGAACTGTCCCTGGATCCTTTCAGGCCATCAGGCCCCAATTAACCACTGACAGCTTCCTTCATAACTCATCTGTGGCTCACTTTTTATCAAGGAATCCACTGCAGCATTCTCCAAAACAAACAAAAGTTACTTCATAAAGAATTTATGCTGTTTACATTTTTAAAAAAAGAGCACTCAGCGCCTAAAGTATTCCTGAAGAAGAAGATTTTGCAATTGAAAATTCAACCTGTTGGGGGAGGGAAAATAAATTAATTCTCAGGAAACGATATCTGTTGACAGTAAGAAAAGAAACAAAGAGGAATTTTAAGCAAAAGACGGGTTTGGGTCTGGTGGGAGTGGGTTAAAGGTTTAAAAATCAGAACCCCACTCTAAATATGATAATGATGCTGTGAACCTCATTGTTATTATACTTTACAACTTTAACACTGCTTGGCCAGGTTCCCCAGGCCTCAAGAAGCCAACAGCTACATCTAGACAAGAGTTGTCAGATCCAGGGGGCGACTGTACTTTCACCAACCTTCTGGATCCAGTGAGCAACCGCTCCCCATCAGGTATCATCGCCTGCCTGGGTCTTCCCCATGCAAATTTCTCCTCTCCACTCTGGGACCTCAAGCTCATGCCTCCCCTCTTCCCCCCACCTGAAATGTGGATTCCTCACTGGACTATACCATCCTCAAGATTGCTCCCCTCAACTGGTCAACATCCACTTCCCATCCATCGACTCTTTCCCCCCAAGATTGCCCACCATCCTGCTAGGAACAACCTCACCCCAACAATCACTTTTCTCCCCCCCACTCTAATCAACCTCACTCCCCCTCCTTCCACTGGATTAATCCCCCACCAGCTTCACCCCTCCACTATAGGTGCAGACTGATTTATTTCAAAGTTTTTAGGGAAAACTGAGTAATTGTCAAATCCTCACAAGATGAGGGGAGTTATATTTAGCGCCTGTTGCTACCAAGCTTGCGCACTGGAAAATTCTGAAAATTGCACATTCTCTGGACTGAATTTTGCTGTCGGTGAGCAGGGGGCGGGGCCCGCTTGCCGATGGGTAAAATGACGCAGGATGACGTTGGGCGGAACCCCCAACACCATCCCGCCCCATTTACATTTTCAGGAAGGCGGGGGGGCAGCAAAATCAGCTGCAGGCCCGCTGACCTGTCAGTGGCCAATTGAAGCCATTGACAGGATCATTGAAACCATTAAAGGACCTGCCTGTCCAACCTTAAGGCTGGTGGGCAGGCCAGGAGCCCCGGCGGCAAATAGAAACCACATGAAACCTCATCCACAGGCAGGATGAGGTTTCATGTAGGGATTTGAAATGTTTAATAAAGTTTTAGTGTAATTTATGAACATGTCCCATCTCATGTGTCATTGTCACATGAGGGGGACATGTTAATGATTTTTTTTTCTATTTTTAATGTTTTTAAAACCGTCAGCGATCTCCCTGAGGCAGCACTTAGCCCAAGGGAGATGTGCGCTCTTTCGTATGCATGCGCGAAAGAGCGCATTCTCGCTTTTGGGGAATACCCCCTTGCCCGCACAGGAGAAGCATAGAGCTTCCCGCCGGATGGCACGCTGGGCGGGCCTTAATCGGCCCACCCACTTAAAATGGCAGCGGGAATCGGCTCCCTGCCCGCCGGAGATTGGATTGGGCCCGCCCACCCAACAGACAGAAAATTCTGCCCTGTGAATTCACACATGTGATTGGAAACTTTCCAATGTTTTCCTTAGGTAAAAATTTCCATTTGAAACAGGTGTTCTGAGACAGGCTGAGGATTTTGATTAAAATCATTAAGGAGTCATCAAGAGCAAGAAAAGGCAATTCAATTGTTAAATTTCATTGTATTGCTGCAAAATATATTTGTTGACTTTTTGATTGCATTTTGAACTTTGTTTTGTTTTGTGCATGAAGGATTTCAGTAATTGAGGAAGTATTGTAGACTCAATTTTTTGTCAAAACATTTTGAATGGTTGGTTTAGTTCATGAGCAGAAGATATAGGCAACTGTCTAAATTAGAAATCATCTTTATAAATGTTTACATAGGTATTTTTATTGAGCTAAAAAATAACACCAACATCGAGCATGATAAATCGCCTCTCTATTCTCGACGTTCAAAATTCTGGAGGTTGAGGGGGGGAAAGGAAGGCCTGCAAAATCATCCACACTCCTGCTTAGGCCATCTCAGCTTGTAGGGGGCTTTTTTGAAAGCCCAACTTTCCAACGCAACTGCAATTTCGTGGATTTGGCCGGCGTTCAGGAGGTCCCTTGGACTAGCTGAAGGCAGGTGTGGACCAAGTCAAGTGACTCACGGGGAGACGAGAAACACTTTTGTAGGTAAGTCTAAAGGCTGCAGAGCTGAGTAGGAAAAGCTGCAGCAACACATTGCAGGTCAGGGGAGGAGCCAGCATTAAAAACTTTGCCAATTTAGGGGGTTGTCACCTCCTTGGCATCACATGGGTATCAGAGAAGTGGCCAGGGGTGTTTGGACTTCAGCTGAGCACCAGCAAGGCTGCAGGCTGGAAATGGGTGCTGCACCTTCAGAAACTGAGGCTGTTGGAGATGAAGAGCAGCAGTCTGCACTGGAAGGGCAAAACCTCTGGAGGTCAGAGGTGAGGGACAAGGAGATGGAGGCACTATCCCAAGCACAGGATCTACAGGCTGAGGCAAAGCTTCCTAGACGTGACTGAGAACCAGTGCCGAAAGATACTGTGACTCTCTAAGCAGACGATCACAGATATCTGTGCCCTTATCAGTGTTGACCTCAAAGCTCTCACCACACCCTGCCAGCAGTAATAAAGGTAACCATGGCATTGAATTTCTTTGCCATTGGATCCTTTCAAGAATCAGCTGAGGACCTCATCTCACAGGCACCCGCACGCTGGTGCATTACCCAGGTAACAGGTGCCCCCTCGGCCAAAGCTGGATAACACATCAGATGCACAACTGATGAGACGTCACAGGCTCAGAGGACATTGGGTTTCACCGCCATCACTGGATATACCCACGCCAAGGACATTATTGGCTGCACCCATGTTGCCGTCAAGGCACCCAGTGATTGGCCATTGAGATTTATCAGCAGGAAGGCTTCCTCTCCCTCAACGGTTACCTGGTCTCTGATCACAACAAAAGCCTCCTCCATGTGTACGCTGACTTTCCTGGTAACTGTCATAACTCCTTCATCCTCCACCAGCCTCAAATCTTCACTCCAGCCCTCAGAGTACATGGATGGATCTTCGGGGACAAGGGAAATCCACTGAAGAGGAGACTACTGACCCTTTTTGGGATCTCCAGACAGAGATACAGAGGTGATACAGCCAATGCCACCTGCTCATCAAGGTAACCGGTGAGTAAGCCATTGGGCTTCTGAAGATGCGATTTGGGTGCGTGGGACAGTCAGGTGGTGCCCTGCAATACCTCCCTGCAGTGGTCTTGGCCATTGTGGTGGTCTGCTGTGCTGTCCATAATATGGCCCTCCAGAGAGGTGTGGACCTGGAATGGGCCAGCTCATTGAGGGAGGAGCAGGAGTAAGGGGGCAAGAGAGGAGGAGGAATTGGAGGTGGAGGGACATGACGTTGAACAGCTAGGTGCAACCTGCTGCATAATGAAGGGGCCACCTCACACCACCCTCCCAGATGAGCACCTCTCTCCTCTCCCTGATGGCTTCCAGCATTATATGCAGAGCAACATCGATGAAGCGAAGGGCTGCCCTTGCTCTGGGTGTTGGGTGCCAGGCATCCAACTCCCATGTGGCAGCCCTGTAGAACTGTGGGAGGTTCTGGCAGCAGATCTCTCCCTCAGGACAAGCAGCAGCCTCAGTGATGACTGCCATGGATGTCTAAATGAATCCAATCTTCACCTAACCCGTCTCCATTCCTGCCCCCACTGCCACTAATTAGGCAGGAAACTCATCTCCATATCAATCAAGAAATCACCCCACAAAAATCTAGACTTCAGTCAGGAGGCCGGTTTCTGACACAGACATGGACCCTGTTTCCTTTTTCCCACCTCCATGGTGAAAATCCAGCCCAAGGAATCTGGTAATTTTTTTTAGTAAGGTTTAGTCACTTTCTTATAGCATCAAAAATGGTGGAATTCAAAACTAAAGCACAATCTTCAGATAAAGTGATGCTAGAGAGGATATTTGGGCCAAGGCATGCAGACGTGATTGAGCCCCCATTTTAAAGTCACAAATCTGCTCTTATTTTGTTATAATTCTTCAATTATAGGTTATTACGGCAATTTGGAAAGGGAAGGAAAAAACGTACAGTTAGTTAGAGCATAGGTTTGTCTGCAATGTAGGTGGGAGGTACAAAGTGAGGCACTGCAATGCCTCCAGCTGCAGGATGGTACAATTGCAATTACAATGTGACACAATTACACAGGCAATCCCCATTATAAATGTATGCAAAATAATCTACAGTGGGAAAATTACCATGGGGAGGCAGTGATGTAGTGGTGTTGTCACTGGACTACTATTCAGACACCAGCGTAATGCTCTGGGGGCTCAGGGCTAAATCCCACCATAGCAGATGGTGAAATTTGCATTCAGTAAAAATCTGGAATTAAAAGTCTGGATCACCATGATACTCTTGCCAATTGTCATAAAAACCCATTGGTTCACTAATGTCTTTTAGGGAAGGAAATCTGTCATCCTGGCCAACATGTGACTCCTGACCCACAGCAATGTGGTCAATTAATGCTGGACTAGCCAGCAACACCCACATCGCTTGAATCAATAAAAAAAATTGACACAAAACTGTGGCAACAGGAAGTGAGTTTTTTTTAGGCATGAGCTGTACGCAGACAAAAGACATTTTGCAGTTTAATTTGATGAAAAGGCAATAACAGGTGCTCAATGGGGACACATGCCTGTTTGAAAGTCCAGATTAAATACACAATTTTGATCCTAATTGCTGATTACTATAACTTGAACATCAATTTCCAGAGGGTTACCATTGAAAAGAAACTGAACTGGACCAGCCATATAAATACTGTGGCTACAAGACCAGGTCAGAGTCTCAGAATCGTGCAATGAGTAACTCACCTCCCGACACCCTAAATCCTATCCACCATCTACAGGGCACAAGTCAGGATTGTGATGGAATACTCCCCACTTGCCTGGATGAGTGCAGTTCCAACAACACTCAAGAAGCTCAACACCATCCAGGACAAAGCAGCCCACTTGATTGGCACCACATCCATAAATATTCACTCCCTCCACCACCGACACACAGTGGCAGCAGTGTGTACTGTCTACAAGATGCACTGCAGGAACTCACCAAGACTCCTTAAGCAGCACCTTCCAAACCCGCAACCACTACCATCTAAAAGGACAAGGGCAGCAGATACGATATATGGGAACAACATCACCTGGAAGATTCCCCGAAGTAACTCACCATCCTGACTTGGAAATATGTGGCCGTTCCTTCATTGTCACTGGGTCAAAATCCTGGAACTCTCTCCCAGAGAGCAAAGTTCACAGGTTAAGCCTCTGCGGTGCCTTCACAAATCCCCTTGATCTTCTTGTTGTGACCGCTGAGGGGAATTTGTTGGATTGGTCAACATTCTGCGAGTTGGTTGGTGGATTCTTTGATGTTCATCCGAAAGCGTAAGGTAATCAAAGATGTGTTTTTCCAGGTGATAACAAGAAGAGGGCTTTCCTGTTTCTTCTGCAAGTGTCTAATGGTGTTTGGACGAGATAGGAACGTGGTTGATCCATTCATTGAAGGACTGTGCCTTCAGATTATTGATCCTAAATTCAGACCTTCTGGCCTGGTATTAAGGGAGCCAGAGTCTTGATTCTATGGGTGAAATTTTCTGTGCCTGCTGGCGGTGGGTGTGATAGGTGCCATGAGCAGACAATGTGGCACGATTGGTTGGGTTTCACAACGGCGGGAGGCAGGTTGTGATTTTCTGCTCAGACTGTTGATGGCAGATCATGTTTCCCACCATCGGTTGTTGAGAACCTCGTTGTAATACATCAGCATGTCATTACCAGGCCATCCCGCCAGGCTCTTGCATTCCCACTGGATCGTCTGTCCATGTCGGCGGGAAAGTGCGCTGATGTGTTTCACAACAGCACAGAGACAAGGCGCACTTGACTGCCTTCACTTTGGCTGAGCTGGAGTTGAGGGGCTCAGGGATAAGTGCAGCCCTGCCTCTGAGGCAACCTTTGAGGGTGAGGGGGAGTTGGGGATATGTGTCGCCCTGCCTCAGAGGCGACATTTTAGAGCGAGGGGGAGCAGGGGCAAGTGCAGCCTTGCCACTGAGGCAACTTGTGAGGGGAGCAGGGACAGCCCTGCCATTGAATATAAGACACAAACATTCGGGATGTGTGGGCAAGGGAAATGGCCACGCATTCGGGAAACTTGTAGAAAGTGACCATTCCTCTGCAACTGAGACAGTTCAGGCGCAGCCACTTTAATATGCTTGGAATAGGCCTCCTAGCTAATCTGCCCACTCAAGCAACGCTGAGGCAACAAAGTTCCACCAAGTTTTCCAGAACTCCCCCTCCCACCCCCCGGCACAGATGGCAAATTCGTGAGCACTTTAGAGGATGCAGAGCAATTGGACTGCACACGTTGTACAATCTCCTTGTTAAAGCTGGCCATGTAGCTATCACTGCTGGAGGCGCTCACAGCCCCTTGTAATGTTATCATCCGGGTTTGGACCAGTCACCCCCATGCTTCAAGCTAACAGGGCAGCCATGCAGTGCTGGCCATCTCTGGCCATCAAAGTGGTGGTCAGCACTCTCCAGGAAGCATTAAGGGGCCATCACACTTAACCAGGACAGGTTCTTAGCACACCCATGTTAACCCATATGTCTCTCTCTTTCATCCTGCAGGAGGAATACATCAGGATCATGGAGCCTGGTGAACTGGCTGTATGCCTGATGGTCACAGAGAGCGAAGACAATGGAGGAGAGTGTGACTGAGGTTCCTGGCTGTGCACAAGGAGGAGCAGCACCCTCAGGAAGAAGGGGCAGCTGGGGCTCCTGCACATGCTGCCCAAGACCCACAATGAGCCATCATGTGCCTAACTAGATCCAGGATCTATAGACGGCGCCTTTCATTCCTGCAGATGACCGAGAACGAATGTCACTGAAGACTGCGCATGTCTAGGAAACTGGTCGCTCGTATCTGCCACCTGCGGCAGGATTTGGTGCCATGGGGACATGGAAGGCATTCACTGCCAGTGGCTGTTAGAGTGACCACAGCACACAATTTCTATGCCAGTAGCTCCTTTCAGGGCTCCACAGGTGACCTCAGAGGGATCTCTCAAGCCTCCACCCACAAATACATCCATGAGGTCACAGACGCAAGCTTTGCAAGGGCACACAACTTTGTGCATTTTGCTCGGGACCAGGATAGCCAGGATGCAAGAGTGAATGGATTCGCCCAGATCTTGGGTATTGCACAGGTGCAGGGTGTGATCATGTGGTGCTCAGATCTCTATCGCTACACGTGGTGAGCTACATCAACTGTAAGGGTTTCCATTCGCTGAATGTGCAGCTGGTGTGCGACCACCACAAACGCATTCTGCAAGTCTGTGCATGGTTTCCAGGGAGTGTGCACGTGCCTACATCCTCAGTCGGTCACAGGTCCCTGGAGTCTTCCAGGGTCCACAGAAGCTGCAGGGATGGCTCCTCAGGGACAAAGGCTACCCACAGAGGCCGTGGCTGATGACACCAGTGCGGCAGCCTCAGACTGCAGCAGAGCGACGGTATACCGAGGCTCATGCAGCAACTCACAACTTGGTGGAGCAAACCATCGGGATGCTGAAAATGAGATTCTGGTGTCTGGACCGGTCTGATGGAGCCCTGAAATACAGTTCACAGAGGGTGTCACGCATCATCATCGTCTGCTGTGCCCTTCACAACCTGACAGCAACGGGGAGCGGAGCTGTCTGAGGAGGAGATGGGGGAGCTGCACGTCTCCTTCAATGAGGAGGACGCCGATGGGGATGAGGGTGAGGAGGTCCTCAGAGGTGATGATGACAGGGATGAGGCTCTCGCACTGGCCAGAAGAGGCAGGGCTTCTTGGGAGGACTTCATAGCTGCTAGATTCGTGGAGGATGATGACGACATGCAGTGAGGAGATCCCATAGATTTTCACGTTGCATCTATGAGTGTTTGACTCCAGTCTGGCTTATCGCAGTGCCGATACCCTCTGTGAGAATGCTCCTGTCATGGAGACGGAGTAGAGGCCCTAATAGTCACTTGATTGCAGGAGGATGATGACGAGATGCAGTGAGGATGCTCCATAGATCTTCACATAGCCTCTGAGAATATCTGACTCCTGTCTGGCCAAGGGTAAGCTCGCTTGCGTTCTGTGATCAGAGTCATACCATGGACATGCAGCCATTAAACTTTAGAAGCATCTGATCCTTTGTTCGTCTTCAGCATCTGAGTCCTTCAGGTCACTGGTCACAGACACTGAAGAGATGGGGGTCAGCCCCACCTTAAAGGTGCTGAGAGCACACAGAGAGAATGATGGAACTCTATATGGCATCTGCCCACTACATTCTGTCAGCAATGACCAGCACCGTCGAGGTGCAGGCATCAGTAATGTGTCCAGGGAGTGTGACGATGGACCATCACTTTAGTCTGAAGGCTGCATAGAGCACAGGGAAGAGGCCCTGGACTGAGACACCTGCCTTTATCTTGTGCAGGAAGGTTTCACATCTGAGTTACACAAACACTATTCATCAGAACAAGGAGCCACAGGCAGGGAGACATTCTTGGGAGTTTATTGACAATAGTGAACCTTGTCGACAAGTGATCAACACCCGGTCCCAGGCTATGCAAATACTTTTACTTTACCTTCCTAACCCTGCCGCTACCTCTTGGTGCTCCCCGGAGATCCTCAGCGGAGGTGGTGGCAGCCTGCTGATTGCTACTGTAAACACTGTTGGAAGCCAACTATTTCATCAGCGATGGAGTTCAGCCTGTGCAGCAATGCAGGAGTGAAGTCCTGGACGAAGGTCTCCATGGGGCTGCCATCCTGCCACTGTTGAACTTGGTGCATTGGTATTCCGGCGCTATCACCTCAGCTTGAAGGCAGACGGACTCCTCCATTGTACCTTGCAACCTGAGGAGTGCAGCAGACATCCCTTCCTGATGTTCCCGAGCTTGCCTTTGCAGCTCCAGCAACTGTGACATGACCGAGTCCAGAGGCTCATCATCTGACTCAGACTCAGCAACGTTCTGTCCTCCAACAGTCCTCCAAGTGCCTGATACCTGGGAAATCCCTGTCTCCACCTGCTGTGGATCAGACAGTGTGATGCGCTCACCAGATTGTGATCCCGAGGCTACTCTAAAGATAGGTCCCACTGAGGTGTGTGTCTGCACTGATGGAGGGTGTGGGTGACCGCTGTGACGGGACTTCATGGAGGATGCCTCCAGATTCATCTCCAGAGGTTTCTTCGGAGCTTGACTGGAGGCCCTGGGTCATGAAATCTGTCGGCTGTTTCCCAGATGTGCCTGCGAAAGCAAGGAGAGATATTTAGTGCATGGCAGTGGCCTGTGAAACAGGACACATCACTCACAGCATGGTTGTCTGATGGATGTTGCACTGCTGGACCCTCACTTGGTAGAGCACCACCGACCTCACTCTCAGCACAGGACTGGTCCTGGTTATCGCCGGCCAGCTGGATGGATCTGTTTTCAAAGTCCATGAGGACCCTGATTTCAGGCATTCCACTGCCGGTCTGTGACCTATCTGTTGTGTGTGTCAACTTGTCCTGCATGGATAGAGATGAAGACAATGTAAGCAGGATGTCTGCCGGTCCAGGTGATAAATATGCCTGGCCTGTGTGGGTGGTGAGTGGTTCCATGGATGGGATGAGGACAATGAGGGTGAGTGTGAGAGAGTGAATGGTGATGTCCCTTGAACTGCCAATGAGTGAGGGCCCTGTGGATGTGTGATGGGTTTGTGAGTGTGGGATTTGAGCGTGATGAGAGAAGTGACTTACCCTGGCGGAACGGAGGAGATCATTCATTCTCTTGCGGCACTGGGTGACTGTTCTCTTCTGAAGGGCATTGGCGCTGACCACCACTGCCACCGCCTTCCAAGCCAACTTGGTCACATTGCTGCCCATCCTGCGGCCAGAGCGGGGGTTTAGGACATCCCATCGGGCCTCCACTGCATCCAAAAGTTGTTTGAGAGACCCACCATCAAACCGGCGTGGGCTGCAATCAGTTTTCAGGCCATGTCTTCCGTGTAGCAGTGGTGAGCTAGTAGCACTGAGATGTGCGCTTGCGGCTGGACTTTAAAAGTGGCGCCTGGCATGATGCGGCGGCGGGATGATGGTGGGCGGACGAATGAGAGCCCGGCCACCATGGAAACGGCATGTTTCCTGGGAATGCATAATTAATGAGGTGGGTTCAGGACGATGCGGTGTGAAAACCCGCCATTGCAGCTGGTGGGTAAAAGGTCGTTCTAGCTGCCCACTACCGCACTTAATGCAAATCTGGGAAAATTCCATTCTATGTCTGGAGTTATACAAGGTTTTCTGTTTCTCACGCTGGCCGATCTCCATGTTTTCCACTGGTCAGCTGCTGTAACATTGGGTTGCAGGTTCCATTGCAGCAAAGGGACTTGTCTCTTTGGCCATCGGCCCATGAGCAGTTCTGCTGGTAAAAAGCCTTTAGTAAAAGCAGAGCTGAATTCCCATCAGTGCTCTTGGTTGCTCACACTTTGATAATTTTCACAGCTCTTCCAGCCTCTCCATTGGCCTGGGGGGTGGAGAGGAGAACTTACAATTTTTGAAGCGTTCATCCACGAATTGTGGCCCATTTATCGAAAACAATTTCACCTGGAAAGCCACACATGGAGAATCTGCTCTGTAGCACCCTTAACACAGCCTCAGCCATCATAGCGTGGAGCCTGGTGGCTTCTAACCACCTGGAATAATAATCAGGGGAACAAGAATGCTTTTCCACGAAAGTCGAAGAGACCCAGTCCCCATCTTTTCCAAGTTTTTTTCTGGGAAGCTGGATGGTAATAAAGGGTGGTTGGCTATTAATTGCATAAGTGTGACAGGACAAGACAAAATCTTGAATGGCCTTTGAAGTGCCTGGCCACCACTCAGATTGCTGTGCACATGCTCTACACTTTACTATTCCCAAGTGACCTCCATGGGTTCAATGAAGAATCTTCTCCCTCATAGTCCTGATGGTGGTTGAAGTCCAGAAGGCCATCCACTATCATCAAATGCTTTCGCTCATGGTATTTTCACAGGAGTTGGTCAGTCGGATTATTTTGACCAAACTCCTTGGCAAAATGTCGAGACCCAGGTACACTCCGAATCTTCCTTCTATGCTTTCCTGACAGCTTGCAGCTTTTGTTCGGACACTGGTAGGGACTTCATTATGATTGATGAGAATGCTTCCACTTTGGCCACAAGTATGAAGTCCTGAGTAATGGCGTGATCAATCGGAGCTCTGGATAGGGCATCAGCTGTTGTCTGCTATTTCCGTGGGACATACACAGCTATGCATCGGTAATGTACCAACCTAAGTCTGAAAAACTGTATGTGTGAAGGCATTTTGAGAATCTCTGTGGAATTCAAGAGGGTGACCAATAGTTTATGGTCAGTCTCAATTTTGGTTGATAATTCTATCAAGTAATCCGAAAATCTCTCTGATGCCCAGGTCACTGCCAATGCTTCCTTCTCTATAGTTGCATAGCATTGCTCTATTTCTACCAATGCTCTGGAGGCAAAGTAGACAGGTTTTTCTGTTGCCAGCCTTCTGAATCTGAATAATTTGCCTCCAAGGCCTGTTGAGGGTGTCCTGTGGGATTGTAATGCACCAGCACACCTGAAGAGATGAGCCTTTTCTTTATTTGCCGAAATGCGTTGGTTTGCTCAATGCCCCCAAACCACTGCTCACCCTATCATAAAAGGGCCTCTCAAAGATTTGGTAATTGTTGCTAAATTTTGAATAAACTTGCCAACATGGTTGACCATGAATATCTGGACACTAATAATACACTTTGTGGAAAGTCGCTGATGGCTTTTGTATTTTGAAGGCCTACTATTATGCACTGTCTTTGATTGATGTGTCCCAAGAATTTGACAGTGGTTTTGATAAATTCACATTTGCTCTTTAAGGTGAGACCTGTCTCTTGTAGCGCTTTGAGAACCTCCTGAACCCTGTAGCCATGTTCCTGTCTTGTGGCTCTATGGATAAGGCTGTCATCCATGAGACAAATTACTCCTTGTTTACTTTCCAGCATGTTTGACATGGTTCGCTGGAATATCGCCGGAGTTGATGATATCCCGAAGGGAAGTTGATTAAAACAGGATGGTCCTCCGGCATGATAAATGTTGTTAATAGCCTGGACACCTGGCTGGGGAGAATTTGCCAAAACCCGCAATTAATGAAAAGGACACTGTTGGCAAGTTTTGCCAAGCTGTCATCCATTGACGCCATAAGATGAATTTCCCTCTAGACTGCTTTATTTAATTGTGTGGGGTCGACGTAAATCCTGAGCTCACCGTTTGTCTGGGGGCTGTTACCAGCCCCGAACACCACCAGGTTGGCTTTGTGATAGTTAATATGACACCTGTATGTAACATTCTGTCAAAACTGCTTCACGTTTGGCAGCAGTGGATGTGATACCCTCCTGGGAGTATGTAGATACACAGGTGTAGCATCTTGAAGCAATGTAATATGGTATTCATGCTTGAGCTTACCGAGCATCTCAAAGAGCTGTGGGAATTCTTGGCAGAGTTCTGCCCCATTGTCCTGTTCCAGGACTTGGTCCACGTTTTGCAGAATGCCCAGTTGCATTTCTACTTAGTAAAGAAATGGTTTGATTGTACAAGATACAAAAGATGTCTGGAACCTGTTGCCTTTTGTGATGAAGAGAGGCAGTTATCTAACTTTTTACTTGCAGATTTGTGCCACATGGACCTTGGAGTTTCATGTTTGATGGCTGGATGGGAATTGTTTTGAGCTGACCTGTAAGTATTAGAACACCAGCTCCAGTGTCTCGTTTAATGCCAGTTTTAAAGTCAGCTTTAACTCACAAAGTGATGAACCAAAAATCTTGTTCATGGTCCTTTACTTCTCCTAGGACATCTATGATGTAATTTCTGTACTTATTCCCAAGAGTTATCCGCTGGTCGTAGATATTCTGTTGCTTTCAAATTTAGTGGAATTTTTAAATTTAGAAAACTGCTTGGAGCCTCCTGTTTTTCTACATTGGAAACACCCTGCTGGGCAATCTTGCCATCTGTGGTACTTTGTGCCAAAGCGTAAGCACCTCAAGATGACTACTGTAGGGCTTCCTTCCCTTTTGGCCATTTTGACAGGCTTTTGAATGGGTGGGGCTTCTGCCTTTGGGCCTAGCGGACTTTTCCAAAGGCCTTGATGTGTTGACGGATGAGAGACCAATTTCGCTCCCTCAGTTCGGCTGGCCTAATGTATTGAAACGCTCAATCGACCGTAAGGCCATCGTTTGCCTGTAAAAAGTCTGACAGCTTTTCATCACGGACTCCAGCGACAATGCGATCATGAATATGTTCATCCTTCAATGCCCCATTCCCGCAAGGACTGGCGATCCTATACAAGTCAGTAAGAAACGATTCAATGGATTCCCCTGGTCTTTGGGATCCCCGAATCACACTCGCTGATGATCAGGTTTTGTTTCAGGCTAAAATATGCATTGAACGCTTTGAGAATAGTTTAATAGTCCACAGAGGTCTCTTCTATCCCAAAACTCACAAGGACATTGTTGGCAATAAGCCCTATGATGTAGAGGAATGAACTGACCCGGTGCTGCTGCTCTTTGGCGCATCAACCAGACATTGCTCGGTATCTTAGGAAGTTTTTTTCTCCACAACTCCCAACGCTGGCCTCCCTGCGGACCTCCAAATTGTTGAACAGCCGTGGAAGGGGCAGCGGATGCTTGACTGGTGCTGGCATCAATACTGATTCTCAGTGTGCCCTTCGAAGGTAAGCTTTCAGATTCTTGCTACTGTCAGGTCTTCTTCCACTTTCTCACCATGGGTGTTCTGTCAGTGTCACCAAAACCATTGTTGAATTGGTGTCACCACTGCTGCTACCAGGTTTAGTGTGTTGGTCTTATGACATAATTCATACTGGGAAGTTTTCCCTGTTACTATGAGTAACTCTGGTCTGACTCAGGTAGGTTACATCAAAACTGCTTTATTTATACTATATGGATGATATACATGATGAGCTTGGGTACTGACTATTCTGTCTGCTCTACAGAGTCTCCACCACATGACTGCTAGAGTCACTGTTACATCATGATACACATCACTAACTCATTACCATAACTATTAACATGTTACACTGGCTGACACACAGCAGCACATTGTAGGATGGCTCAGAGACTGAGGGAGAGGATGGATTCTCAGATGCTTCTCTGGAGGCCAAAGGAGGATATATGTTTGCATTCCTGGGTGTGGGGAGGGGGAGGTGCAGGCTTGGGTGGGGAGGTGGTGGGGAGGACACCACGTCCCATTCCTGTCCATCTCTCTTGCAGCAGACGCCACTGTTCTGCCTGGCCACATAACTTGCCCCATTCCTCCTGCAGACCATAGGTGACCACTGGCGAGATACCCCGGTTTACTCCTAAAGGTATTCAATCAGGTGAAGTGCAGCATTTGTTCTTTTAAGGTGAAGTTCTCAGAGGATTTGTAGAATGTACATTGCTTAAGTTTTGGTGAAGCTTTGACAAGTTTTGGTCAAGACCTCCCTCCTCCATCCCCACCCCCTTTCTGTTTCTTCCCCCTTCCTTTTGTTTTTTCCAATAATTTATATAGGTTTTTCTTTTCCCACCTATTTCCATTATTTTTAAATCTTTTATGCACCCCCAGCCCCACTAGAGCTATACCTTGAGTGCCCTACCATCCATTCTTAATTAGCACATTCGTTTAGATAATATCACCAACTTCAACACCTCTGTGTTCTTTTGTTCGTCTGTGACATCTTTTGATTATCTGCTCCTATCACTGCTTGCTTGTCCCTATAACCACACCACCCACCACCCCCCTCCACGTTTCTCCCCCCACCCAACCCCCCCAGCCGCCCCCCCGTGCCACCACCCCTCCCATCCCCCCACCTCCCCACCTTAAACCAGCTTATATTTCACCACTCTCCTTGGATTCACCCAGTTCTGCTGAAGGGTCATGAGGACTCGAAACGTCAACTCTTTTCGTCTCCGCTGATGCTGCCAGAACTGCTGAGTTTTTCCAGGTAATTCTGTTTTTGTTTTGGATTTTCAGCATCCGCAGTTTTTTGTTTTTATCTTTAAGTGACAGTCAGTTGCTTGACCAGCCTGTGGACAGCCATTTCTAACACTGATTCCTTTACCAAGTTGGTAGTTTGCATTAAACATGGGGCTAAACTGACATTTCAGCTCAAGAGCCCAGCTTGGGTCACCTTGTAAGATCTGAACATGGTGTCGAGAATCACAACATAACATCTCCTTTAGTTAGAAACTGCTGGCTTGTTTACCAAAAACCATTGTAAAAAATCAACGGTTTAGGAATTATCAAAACTAATGGCAAGCACACTCTGCAGTTGTTATGGTGACTGTGCTTTAGGTCAGTTTAAAGGAATAATCTTCAATAATTATTTCCTGAAGTGTTACACAATTACAAACTGCAGAATCACTGGCGTTCCCTAATTAGCTGCTGTTTGTACACAGAGGTTTCTGGTAAGCAAGTCAGAAATGCATGTTGCCCAAGCAATTTAATTCATTAATGGGGTGGCAATGCTGGATGGAAGAAGGGGGGAATGAAAGCTTGGATGAAATACAAAAAATCTTTTATAATTTGCAGAGCTGCTTAAATTAGACAAATAAAAGCAAGGCTGCCAGTTAGGACTCCCCTGTTTCAGACCTTGATCGGACATTTTCCTCTTTATTATGAAAAAGATTGATATGGGAAACTTATCTTTTCACATCATAGCACTTTAACAGCTAGCAAGTAAATATTTTAATTTCCAGCACATCTTCACATCAGCCATGAATGCTTGTTCTATTGAACAAACTGTAGACACATGGCTGATATATTCTCTCCTGGATGATTGGGAGTTTGATGAAAAGTTCACTTTGAGAGCAATGTTCAGTAACCCTCTGCCAACATGTGCCAATACAACAAGGTCACAATTCATGTAAAAAAAAGTTATTTAACGGGACTCTGGATTGAGCCTAATTAAATGATAATGATGTGTATTTAGTGTTCCATATTTGCCTTAAGCTATCGAAGGATTAAATTGTTGTTTCAAGCTGTGAGGCTGAGACATTAAACAGGTTCAGTTAGTCACTGTAATTCCCTTTTATATTTACTTTATAGTCTGGTATATTATTTGTGCCTGCATGCTGCTCACTTCTTGATTTTTATGCTTGCTGGTTTTGTTTAAACTTTAAATCACACAGGTGTGTTAATCATTTCTCGAACCATAGAGGATATGAAGATTCAGCTGAGGTACACCCGAGCACTCAGCTAGGCCTTGCAGCAGTCAGCAACTAAGCAGCACAAGCTGGAAGGATCCCAGGTTATGTGTCCTGTCATTGTAGAGTCCGCAGACATCCATCAAGTGAGAATTGGAGGACTACGCAGTTCCCTTGCTCCTCTGATTTGAGCAGCAGAATATCACGGAGCCTTGTCACTCCTACTCTCTGATGACGCCTGCTGGATGTGTGTCAGTGCTGAGTAAGAGCTTGGTTAGGCTTGGATGCGATGGTTCCAATGTCTGAAAGCTTGTCAATCCTCATTGTTTGAGCACACATGTGAAGAATGGCCCCTGGGTGAATTAGTGTTGAGGTTGAATTGCCAGTTGTATTCCATGACTACAGTGGAAGAAGAAACAAGCAGTGAATAAAAGGGAGCATAAAATAGGTGTAACATATAGGGTCCTGACATTTCTCAGGGGTTCGACCCTAACTTGAGTGGGAGAATGAGGACCCCCCCCCCCCCCCCACTCCCCCCCCACCACCACCATCATGCCCCACCCATAACACATACTCCCAAGAAAAGGAAGATCTGGAGCAGGTCATCATCGGCCATTGACCAGGAGAATGATGGACAAGGGCAGGCCTCAGGACAACTTGTGGATCATCAACAACAAAAACAACAACAAACACTTGTATTTATATAGCACCTTGTTCATAATAACTGTCCCAAGCTGCTTGACAAGAGCATTATCAAGCAAAATTTGACACTGAGCCACATAAGGCTATAGATAGCCAAAACGTTGGAGTATCTTAAAGGAGGAAAGAGAAGGAGAGATGTGGAGAGGTTTAGGGTTGGAATTCCTGAGCTTAGGAGCCAGATTGCAGAAGGCAGTTTTGAGTTTTGGGTGAGCTCAAATTTATGGAAGTCAGAATGTGTGGCATTGCAGCCAGGAATGCCTCAGAATAGTTAAGTCTTTGGTAAGGAAGACATGAATAAGGGTTTCAGCAGCAGATGAGCTGATACAGGGACAGAGTGGGGTGATGATATGGAGGTGGAAAACGGCAGTCCTAATGATGCTATGGATATTAGGTGGGAAGTTCATCTTGGGGTCAAATATGACACCAAGTTTGTGAACTATCAGATTTAGCCTCAGACCGGTGCCAGCAGAGATGGAGTCAGCAGCTAGGGAACAGGGTCCAAAAACAATAGCTTCAGTCTTCCCAACATTGATCCAATCTGGATGTCGGATTAACCATTTAGCACTGGTGGAAGAGTTGAGAGAGCTGGTGGTGAGGTAAGAACTAAACACTAATGTTGTGCTTTTGATGGATGCCACCAAGGAGTAGATGAGGAATAAGAGGGGGCCAAGGGTAGACCCTTGAGAGATGCCAAAGGTAATGGTGCAGGGATAATGGCTGTTCCAGGGGAAATGGCCAGGCTGAGAAAGAATAATGAATTTATCGGGAACTAGGGCATCAAAATTGGACATGGGGTTGTGGTTGAGCAAATCAGTAACTGCAGGAATTTTGTGGTGAATGGAGGGCCAAAGATTAGATGGTTGGAACTATGGAAGTGCAGCTGTAAGTGAATTTAGGGATGGTTTATCCAGGGACAGATACAGAAGGAATTAAGGCTGGGGGTGGGGGGGTGGTAAAAGGGGGATGTAGGTGGAGAGAGATACAAAGCAGTAATCAGAGGTGCCCTTATCTGTGATTGAAACAATGGGGGTTATCAGTGGCCCACAATATACCAAGTGGTTGAGGCATACAGGTCCTGCCAAGGGCACATGTGGGCACCAATGATGGCTCCAGGCTTGGTGAGTGAGCCAAATGCCCAAACAATTCCTTCACAGGCCTGATCGAAGGAGGAGAGTAAGTAATCGACCCTCCACCCCTCCACTGGGCAGGGGTACGTGAAAGAATTTCCACTAGCATGGGAAGGCAGGTGCTAAAGAGGCATGCCAAGCAGCAGTACTTACTCTCCATGCATACCCACCCTCTGTTGTCATGAAGGGGTCAGTCCAGAGGGTGAGGTGAACCTGAAAACTAATGTTGTGCTTTTGGTTGATGCCACCAAGGGGCAGCTGAGAAGTTGCAAGCTGGCATGACCTGGGTAGTAGCCATACGTGGCACTGATGGGATTCTGCAGCCTGGATAAATACATCACTTAAAGAGAGTCACCTGCACATAATGGTGGATGGAAGCTGTTTTGCACATAAATGTTTTGTGGTCATTATATTTAATAAGGCTCCTCACCTCTATTAAAAGCAGTTTAGACTTTACGGAATATTTTATAATTTGGCTGCCTTTGTTTTATCAGTGTTTAAAATGTAAAAAGCATTTGATAGAATAGATCTGGAGAAATTGTTTCCCCTGGCAAGGGAAGGTCAAGAGTCAAAGCCATTCTGGAGTAAAACCAGGAAATTTGGACGTCTGTCCCCCAAAAGGCTTTGGATATTGGGTCATCTGTAGTTTTCAAGACTGGGTTTACTAGAAGAGTGAAGGGAGGTAAATGGAGTTGAGGTACAGGTCAGCCTGATCTAAATGTATAACAGAACAGGCGCAAGAGGCTAAACTTCTTATGTACCTTATACTGTATAATGGGCTTTTTGCTCACGGACATTACATTATATATACAGCACAGAAACAAACCATTCGGCCCAACCAGTCCATGCTGGTGTTTATGCTCCACTCCTCTCATTTTTTTCACCTAACTCTATCAGTAAAATTTTCTATTCTCTTCTCTCTCATATGCTTGTCTAGTTTCCCCTTAAATGTATCATACTATTTGCTTCAACCAGTTCCTGTGGCAGTGAGTTCCACATTCTCACCACTCGCTGGATAGAGAGTTTCTTCTGAAGTCCCGGTTTGATTTCTTGTTGACTGGTGCTGACCTCGATCGAGTTTTGCCCTTCCTGACAATTTTAAGCATTCTCTCGGTCCTGGACATTTGGCACAACAGGGAGGCTCTCCATTGTGGGGAAATTGGCGGATGGGCACAGAAATCCTAAGTTCCACCCCGCACACACACTTCCTATTTTCGCGGGAGTGGAAATGGGGGCAGGCCAGGGTTCCCATGTATGTGATTCAAGGAGGCAAGCGGCCATTTAAATCATCCGCTCCAGTCAAATCAGATTTTGGCATCCCTGTAGTGTGGGACTTGACGTGTGCAGAGCAGGTCAGAGCAGGTCTGTTCTTTGTGCATTTTCTTGCATAATCCTTTGGAAAGGTGAGGTACCCCTATGAAGTTGTCTTTACATTTGTATTTACTGCCCCAGAAGTGACAAGCGCTTAACTCTAACGGCCTTCTCATTACTCAAGGGAGTGGGAAGATGGGGCTGAGGACAATTTTTGATACCACCTACTGACCATTGCACCCAGATGGAAGAACTTAGTGCTTTTGAAGGGAGCATTGTGCTTCATCTGAGGGAACATAGAGGATGGGGAAGGCACCCTCTCACATAGAGGCCATAGAAGCTGGTCAATATGAGTACCTGGAGCCCAGAGAGAGGGGTAAAGGTCATGAGGGAGAAGCTGTGGCACGAACACAAGGGAGGAGGAGAAGCAGGGGGTCAACTAGGTTCTACTCTGTGGGGAGGCTGTACAGGCTGAGGGCATCATACCTCACCAAGATGGAAAACCAGTGCCAGAGAAGACTTAGGTTGAGCTGTGATGTTGTGGCGGCAGCAACTGGAGCCACAATCAGAGGGCATTTAAGAGTCAGTCACATTGCTGTGGGTCTGAAGTCACATGTAGGCCAGATCAGGTAAGGATGGCAGATTTCCCTCTCTAAAGGACAATAGTGAACCAGGCAATCAGGAATGGTTTTGTGGTCACCATAAGACTTTTAATTCCAGATTTTTACTGAATTCAAATTTCACCATCTGCCATGCTGGGATTCAAGCCCAGGTCCCCAGAACATTGCCCTGGGTCTTGGAACTGGGTATTGTCCAGTGACAATACCACCAGGCCATCACCTCCCCTTTGCATTAAGACTAAAATTAATGCCCTGTTTGCTCGTGGGGGGGAGCACAATAATTTCCCTATAGATTTGACATCTCAGGTGCAAAAAGCCATGACATTTGCCCAATTACCAGGCTTCACTCAGATGCAGGGTATTATTGATTGCACCCCTGTTGCCTTAAAGCCCCCAACTCAACATGCAGACAGCTTTGCCAACCAAAAGCCCTTCCACTCAACACATGTCCAGGTGGTTTGTGACCACAACAAGATCTTTCTTCAAGTGTGTAAGATTCCTGAGCAGTTGCCATGACTCCTTTATACTAAGTAATTTCAGCCACCAAAGCAGATCTGGTTATGGTTCCTGTGGGACAAGGACTATCAGTTAAGAACATGGCTGATGACCCCTTTTAGGAGCCCACAAACTGAGGCAGAGCACAACTACAACAGCAGCCACGCTATCACCAGGGGCTGAATTCTCCAGTTGGCGAGCAGGGGCGGGGCCCGCTCGCCGATGTATAAAATGATGCGCGGTGACGTCCGGATGCTGAGTCAGCTGCACGCCCGCTGAACTGTCAAAGGCCTATTAAGGCCTGTTAAAAACTAATTCAGACAATTAACTGAGCTGCCCGTCCAATCTTTAGGTTGGTGGGCAGGCAAAGAGCCCAGGGGACCTTCGCATTTTTCATGGAACCTCATCCATGGGCAGGATGAGGCTTCATGAACTGTTTAAAAATTCAATAACAATTTTTTTTTAAATCATTGATATGTCCCAGCTCATGCTGTCGCATGAGGGGACATGCTTTAAAAGTTTTAAATTTTTTAAACTTAAACAAATCTCCCTGAGGCACCTCTATGCCTCAGGGAGATTTCTGCGCTCTTTCACGCACAGTCCCGACTGAGGGAATACTACCCCCCTGCCCACACAGGGAACGCTCAGTGCTCAGTGCCTTAATTGGCCCACCCATGTAAAATGGTGGCGCGCACCCGATCGAGGGCGTCGATCAGGTCAGCACCGACCCCTGCCCCCACACAACCTCCCAAAGGGGAGAAAATTCAACCCCTGGAATACCATTGAGCATTTTAAAGATGAGATTCAGATGTCTTGATCGCTAAGGTGGGGTTCTGCAATATGTCCCAACAAGGGTTTCAAGAATCGTTGCATGCTGCACAACATGGCGGAGTGGAGAGGCCTCCAAATTGATGATGATGAGGTCATGGGCTGAGCTCCAACCTCTGAGGAAGAAGACAATGAAGAAAAGGAAAGGAAAGAGGAAGCCTCTGTACATCCTGCTGATTTCAAAATGAATGAGGATGGTGAGCTGACCAATGGCAGAGCAGCAGGGAGGCATGACAATGTAACCAGGGCTGACACTGTACATCATCAGATGGATCTTTGTTCAAAATAGATTTTCATGAGGTCCACCTATGTAACACTTGCCATCAGCCAGTCCCTGGCGACATACTTCCACATCAAGAGCCTTGTAAATTGACCCCACAGTTACTCAAGGGACTGCCCATCCCTTACAAGGGACCGAATGAAGATCAAAGAGTTTGACTCTGTCACATTCATATGGCTGCTCTCCTCCCCATCATAAACATGTGCTCATCATATTTCAAACACACATGGTACCACATGGTAATATGGCCGTCACAACCTAGCTCCTCACATGAATGCATTTGACTGTAAATGAAGCACTTTTGGCACTAACTTGTCCATAACCAAGCTGAGACTGACACGATTTAAAACTTAAAACCCTATACCTGCTGATAAAAGTGCATATTGTATCATACATGTAGATATGGTTTCTTGTGCATGATGATGACACGATGAGCCATTACTATTCTTTGAAAGAACTTTCACAACATCCAGTTCAGCCAATGGTCCTGTTTAAGAACTGGGTGCTACGTGCATCATTCCTGATTTCCACATCCTGTGACACCTGGAATGTCAATGCAGCCACTGTACAGGTGACCAATACTGCTGCCCACACCTAGGCCACAGCACTGCAGTGCGGATGAATGTCTTTGCTCCAGCACTCATGCTTGAGATGCATTTGCTGATCAGCATCTGATCATGGAGTTGGATCATTAAGGCTCCCTTAAAATCTCGCTGAGATGGAAACTGAAAGATAAAAGGAGCATCTTAGTGCTTGGGCCTTTGACCTCTGACAGCAGAGGAGGAGGAAGCACTCCTCATCCTCACCAAGCAGCCCAGTTGAGAGGGATCTCAGTTTGCTACCCTAGTCATTACTGTAAATAATTTGCCTTCATGTTTTGATCATTATTTTTGAGCTCTCTTGTGCACAAACACACACTGAGTCACATAGAAGTAAAAGCAACTATATTTAAAAAGTGCTCACATGTGTTAAATACAGTGTGATATGTGTAACCATAGTGAACCCATTAGTGTTCTAGGTGAGACGACACCTTTTGCTCTTGTACACTCCTATGAAGTGCTCCCCCTGTTGCCTCAGAGAAGGTGGAGGCAGGCTGCTCACTTCTCAGTCTATGTCGCAATGAAGAGTGTAGTGGCTGGCCTCACTGTGCAGGGACTCATTGGGGAATTCTTTCAGACTGAGGCCTCTGCATCTCTGCATGAGCAGCCATGGTCACTGGCGCATGTGGACCAGGTGACGGATCTGGTAGAGGGGCCAGGGAGGTGGAAGAAGAGCAGGACGCTGGGAAGGTTTCAACACCTTCACTATCTTTAGTTACCTCCACAGCTCTGGGTTGACCTTCAGGTGGGATGACAGGGCTGGCTGCTGGTGTGCAGCAGCCATCCATTCTAGCAACCCTTGGGCCAACAGTGTGACCATCCCATTAAGGGTATGTAGCTCCTCATGTCAGTGCTCATACTATGAGTTGACTGATCCAGGCGACTGAGGTAGGCTCGCACTCTTTCCTGGCCGAGATGCTGCTCCTACATCCACTCCGAGTGCTGGATAGAATGGTTCCACACACATACTTGGTGCCATGTATGTCACGGCCATGACACCACAATCACTGACAGCCCTGCTGGCTTACTCCATTTTAGTGCACCATGACAGCGTGCAGACAGATGTCAGGGACGGTGAAGGGTCCACAGTGTGAACACATACTGATAGGTGGGTGGCAAAAGGGCAAAGTGAATGAGCATGGCATTGTTCATCATTCATCCACTCAGTCCAGCCAGCTAACTACATCACTGCATATTATTTGCAGCAGATGCAGGATGAAGTCATCTCCATTGCTGTATCTTAGTGGTTTGGTTTAGCATGCTTCTAATATAGGCAGCAGCAATGACAATTTTCTCATAGGGAAAGTTGACAATGGGCCATTCTTCACAGGGTCAGCTAACAGTTGGACAACATTTACAGCTTTAACACTCACCTGATAACCCAATGACGTCTCCTCCAAGGCTCAGGAAGTATAGCACCGAGGACCAACTTCTTAAACAGACCTTTCAGAAGGGCTGCTTTCTATGCCTAAGCCACCAACCTGTGCCAGACCCACCCCCAACCCTTCGGTACTTCCGGGGTTGCCCGGCCCAATTTCAAATCTTCCTCCCTCCCCCACCCAGCCCCTAACCAAAAATTGCAAGTGCGGGCAGACACTTTTAAAGGTCGATTTTATGGAACCGGGAATTCTCCTGACTCTGTGCACCCGGCTCGGGATGAAAATCTGGGCCCCAGTGTCAAGTCTATCAAATCCTTTCATAATTTCAAAGACTTCTATTGGATCATGCCTGTGTCTTCAAATTTCAATACCAAAGAAACCAAACCTGTTCAATCCTCTCCTGATAGGTACAGCCCAGCATTTCTGGTATCAACTTTGTAAACCTATTTTTCACCCCCTCCTGTGCCCCCTTGTTTTTACAATATGGCAACCAGAATATTTGGACTCCAGATGTGGTCTAACGAAGGTTCAATACACGTTTAGTATAACTGATCTCTATCCTTCTAGCAATAAACCTTGATGCTTGGTTTGTTTTATTATGACCTTGTTAACATTTAGTGATTTGTGTATCCCAGATTGCCTTTGCTCACGCATTTATTAGTTTCTTACAAAACGTGACCTCCTTACTTTCCAAAACGTAATGCCTGAAATTTACCTATATCAAAATTAATTTGCCAAATCTTTCCCAATTCTGTAACTTTGTTAATTCAATTTTATTTATTCATGGGCTGTGGGAGTTTCTGGCTAGTCCAGCATTTTTTGCCTTTGAGAAGGACAATTATACCCACCCTCTTGTAATTTGTTGTAATTGAATATCGTCTTGTAATAATATCCTCTTGTAACTGAATATCCTCTTGTAATTTGTTGTAACCCTCCTCAGTGTTAACATTCTTCCAATTTGGTGTCATCCACAAATGTAGAAATTGTGTTTTTGATTCCAAAGCGTAAATCGTTAGCATTAATTGAAAAGAGCGGTGGCCCTATCACATTGAAGTCCCCCGCCCAGGGTACATCCTGTGCCCTTGCCACCCTCAGTGTTTCTTTCAAGAGACATTCAACATGGAGGGCCATGGTGGACCATGGTGGACCACACCACCCTTCTGCCACTCCAAATAACTACCTTTTATCCCCACTCTGTTTTTTTATCTTGAAGCCAGCTAGCAATCCATTCTTTTGCTTGTCCCTGGCTCCTCATTTTCTGAACTTATTACTCCATTATGTGATACCTTATCAATGGCCTTTTGAAAATGTAGATAAATTATTTCTACTACATGTCTACTCTCACTGTTACCTCCTCAAAAAAATCATTGAGATTGATCAAGTAAGACCTTCCCTTTTGAAATCTGTACTCCTCCATTTTGAATGTCTCTTGGAAGAAACACTGAGGGTGGCAAGGGCACAGGCTGTATCCTGGGCGGGGGAACTTCAATGTCCATCATCAAAAGTGGCTCAGTTGCACCACTTCTGACTAAGCTGGCCGAGTCCTGCAGGACATAATTGCATTCTTCATCAAGACTGGCAATGGTTTAAAGAGAAATTTGAACTTCCAATTATTAGCTGAAAGGATGACACATCAACATTCCACATTTTAAAAGAGCTTCTACCATATCAATGACTAAGGACATGAATTGTTAATTAAACACTATTTTCTTTCGGCAGGCCATTTACACTTTAAACAACCAAACAGAATTTTCCTTTGTCTACTTTTACCAACAACCAAAACCCCCAATTTTAATATGTTACTCTGTCTCTTAAGTAGATGTTCACTTTTCCTGGAACCATTCCAAAGTGTTTCACAGCTCTCAAGGATTTGGCTTCTGTTCTTTCTCTTTGCCAACACTATCTTCCATAGCAAGAGTTTTCGCTGGGGATTCTCCTTCTAGCTTCAGCGATCCCGCCAGCCATGTTTTGATTCCTCACGGACTACATTTTCAAATGGGCCGTGAGCTCCTGCATTCTGTATGGTGAACAATGGAGTCAGCATTTTCTCTGCTTAAGGTGCAGGCTTGCTCAATACCTATCTTCATGCTCTTCCCCCTCCCATTTGGCTGCAGATCAACCTTTGAATCTAAGATGAAGAGCAGTGGTAATTAGAGATAGCTGAATAACATTTCTACATGGATACAGGGCTAATGTGTTTCCTGTTGCCATGGAGAGGAGGGTAGAGGAAGCCATTTTTGAGTTCATATTATAGGTTTCTTCATAAATCCAGAGATATCACAGAAAGAAGGCAGTTGCAGCTTTGGTTTTGGTTGATCTCCAATGGTTCAATGAAGAGTGCAGGAGGGAATGCCAGGAGCAGCACCAAGCATACCTAAAAATGAGATGTCAACTTGGTGAAGCTACAACATAGGACTACTTGCATGCCAAACAGCATAAGCAGCAAGCAATAGACAGAGCTAAGTGATCCCATAACCAATGGATCCGATCAAAGTTCTGCCGTCTGCCACATCCAGCTGTGAATGGTAGTGGATATTTAAACAACTCACCGGAGGCTCCACAAATATTCCCATCCTCAGTAGCAGGTGCAGGTTCCAACCCATCACGATTCCAGCAGTGTCAGGAACAAGTGGATAATTTTGATATTGCTATAAGAGTTCAGTGAATTCCATTCTCCCTCATTGGAGATAATGTGACCCCTCCCCACCCCCCTTCCTGGGTAATGCATAATAGAATAATGTAAATATGATGCCACTCATTACTTGTGAGCCAAATCCTGTCTCCATTGGAGTTCTGGGTTGCTTTATTATCTCTCCCTTTGAAGTTAGCTGCTGTGTTTCAATCTTTGCAGCTTGTGATCATTATTAAATTTTCCTGAAATGATGAAAATGACTTTGCACCAATGACCTTTCGAAATTCTAACTTTAATAAAACAGGAATCCTCCAATATTGTTGATCCTTGTCACCTGTTTGGGGCAGAAGTGCACTTGTTTTTCAACATAACTTGGGGGGCCAAATGCACCAAAAAATCTATATTTTTCTTATTACATACATCCAACCTTCTAATTGAAAATAAATTGCTGATCCAAATGATCATCTTTATAATACTTGTGTCAATTAATAATATGATTCACGGGAATCACATCAATCATATTGCTGCCTCCCTCCTAAAACTCATAGATTGCAAATGACACTTGAAATTTGATTTATAGCCCATTAAAGGGAAGAGCTTGTGTATTTGCGCTGATGAAGGAGAGCTCCGAGCCAGCTGGGTGTTGATGTGATCCTCCCACTATATTCGTCACACACAGATTGCATTTATTTTGTCCGATAATGTCCGATCTCCAATCTCCAGGACATCTTACCCAGTGGGGGGAGCCCCAAAGATGTGCTGGAGGACACCTCCCACCCCCCCACCCCTCCCCCACCCCCACCTTGTAGGTGCCCATGAAAGGACTGCATGGCAAATGCCTGGGAAGTTCAAGCTTCCATTAAGTAATTGCCCTGTGCTGGGAACCATCTGATAATCCGATTTAAACAACAAACTTCAGATGGTTCCAACTGCCTTACAGGAATAGAAGAATTAAAATTAAAATTATTAAGAAAGAATTAAAACCACTTCTAACTCCTGGGTAACTATAATACTGACCCATACTGACTCCCATGGGATCCCTGACCACCCCCAACCTCCCCGACTACCCCAAACCACCCCCACCCTCTCCCGGTTACCCGTCAGCCCCCAAATACTCTCCCAACCTCCCGATTTATGCCCTTAAGCCCCCAGCCCCCTCAACCCCGTCTACCTCCACTCCTCTGACAGAACTCCTGATTCCCCTGATGGCCTTCCCGAACCATGACTGCACCCCCCCACCCCGCGCTATCATCAACAACCACACCCCCCCACTGATCACCCCACTCACTGACCACCCAGCCACCCCACTGATCCTCTGACTATTCCCACCGATCACCCAACCACCCCTCCACTGACCTCCTGATCCCCTCCCTCCCCCCTCCCCACTGACCACCTGACCCCCTTGCCATTCCCCCATCCCCCATCCAACCCCTCCACCTGATCCTACCCACCTACCTTACACACTTACCCTGGCTTCTCCAAGCAGCCAGACCTTTAAAGTTACCTGCTCTAGGGCAGCCAGTGCCGTAAAAATGGGGCGTGGACTCCTTTCTTCCCCTGACTGTACCAGACTCGATTGAAGGCCTCAAGGATCTGCTGTATTGCATCTTTCTAATCTGGCCTTAGTCAGAAGGTTGGGTGAGAAGATATGGCTGCTTTCCAGTGTAAGTAACTAGGAGTGGAGTGGCAATCCGTCTCTGATTGTCACCCCACAGAAGTTAAGGCCCATAGTGATTTTAACAACCTCAAAGCACTTTACGTCAACACTCTTGTCATTGTTGGCATTTGTCATTGCTGTTTTAGGGCTATGGGGGATAGGCAGGGGAGGCATGAGGTGAATTGCTCCTTCAGAGGGCCAGCACAGATGCAACAGGCCGAATGGCCTCCTTCTGCACCATAACCCTTCTATGATTCTATGATATCATTCTATAGGAACCAAATCCTTAAGCTGTGATATTTTGGACACCAAGTTAGAGTTGTAAAGAAGGATATGCAGCAGTCAATTTCCACACAGGGTGGTCCTAACAACAGCGTTGAGATAATGACCAGTTCACCTGTTTTAGTGATGTTGGCTAAGGGATAAATATTGGCCGGGACACCAGGGAGAATACCCATGCCCTTCCTCAAATAGTTCCCTGGGAGCTGTAACATCCATTTGAGAGGGCAAATAACATGTTCACAGTTTGATGCTCCTGCCAGTGCAGAATGCCCTCAGTAATATACTGACATGTCAATCTAGATGACATGCTCAAATGGGACCTGAACACGCACCCTTCAGAGTCTGATGCAAAAGAGCTATCACAATCACCTGACAATCATGCATACGGCCATGTTTCAGCCTGCAGGGATATTCTTGTCTGGGGGGTTTTGGGGGATACTGAGACCATATCTCCCACAGTGACCATCTGAAAGACCCACAAACTTCCATCTGTCACTGCCACGCTCTTTGGCCTGTTCTTGCCTTTGTTCAATTTCTCATTGATCAGGATGAGCAATTTGGCACAGACAGACACGAGAGTAAAATCAAGTAAACCGCTCAGACTCCACCAAGAGGCTTATCCAATGGGGAGACTCATAACCAGGATCCGGCTGTGTGGGAAATCACAGGAAGGAGCTCACAGATTTCCAATCATTGCACACCAGAGTAGAACAGTAACTCTCTGAGCCGCCACAATGCCAACCAGATCAGATAGAAAAGACCACAAAATGCACCACTTACTGAGAAAACTCTAAATAGGACAAGGGTGTATGTTTTTCAACTGAGGGCTGAGAGAGGGGAACAGACAGCGAGTGACCCACTCACTGCTGGCCTCGATATTTCAGCCTGTCAAATCAAGTATTGGACAGCCAACTAGTGACTGGATGAGTGCGGCTCCAACAACACTCAGGAATCTTGACACCATCCAGGATAAAGCAGCCCACTTGATTGGCACCCTATCCACCACTTTCAACATTCACTCCCTCCACCACCGACACACAGTGGCAGCAGTGTGTACCATCTACAAGATGCACTGCAGCAACTCACCAAGGCTCCTCCGACAGCATCTTCCAAACCCATGACCTTTACCATCTAGAAGGACAAGGGTAGCAGACACATGGGAACTGGAAGTTCCCCTCCAAGTCACTCACCATCCTGGCTTGGAAATATATCGCCGTTCTTTCACTGTCGCTGGGTTAAAATCCTGGAACCCCATCCCTAACAGTACGGTGGGTGTACCTACACCACCGCAGTGGTTCAAGAAGGCAGCTCACCACCACCTTCTCAAGGGCAATTAAGGATGAGGTATAAATGATGTCCTAGGCTGTCACACCCACACCCTGTAAAAAGAATAATTTTTTAAAACTAGACTTGAGAGTAAAATTAGCATGAAGTGGGACCCGCTCCCAATCAGGAATCTAGGCTGGGACATCATACGGCAGAGAGGTTATGCCATGAACAAGATGTCTGTCACAGCTACAAATTTAAAAGCCCCCTGCTCTCTCAATCCCTCTTTATTTCTTACGGGAGGCTCCAAAAAGTTTATAAATTACATCAAACAACATGCGGAAACTGCCACCTCCTCCAGCAGAATCTGCTGCTACATGTAGCCATAGTCCTCATGGCAGGCCCTTTCTTCTGTCCTTGTGCTGTCTCATCATACCTGCCGTAAAACACTCCCAAACCTTTTTCTGTCCAGCATCTGAAAATGCAACAAAAAATTCCTTACAATCGGCTCCTTAAAAAGCTCAATAGCTTAATCAGCGATATTAAAATGGTGGCTGGGTTTTTGATTACACACTAGCTCACCTTGCATAAGATGTAAGTCTGGCATGATGACATCATGACAACCTGATGTATATATGTTTAAGCTGGGGGAGGGGCACTGGGGGGATGGGGTTTGCCCAATTTACAGCCGTTAAATCCAGCCTTTAGTGCCCAACTATTGCAGCTTAAGGATTCTGTTCCTATTTCATAGAATCATTTAAATGTTACAAGACCAAAGGAGGCCGTTCATCCCATCATGTTTGTGCTGGCCCTCTGAAGAAGTAATTTATTACTGTCACTCCTCTGCCTTTTCCCCATCGCCCTGCAATTTTTTTCCTTTTCATATAATGACCCAATTCTTTTTTGAAAGCCTCAGTTGACGCTGCCTCCACCAGGCTCTCAGGCAGTGCATTCTAGATTCAAACCACTTGCTATGTGAAATAAGTTTTTCTAATGTTGTCATTGCTTCTTTTGTCAATTACCTTAGATCTGTGCCCTCTGGTTCTCGATCCTTCCACCAATGGGAACAGTTTCTCCGCATCTGCTCTGTCCAGACCCCTCATGATTTTGAACACCTCTATCAAATCCTCTTTCAACCTTCTCTTTCTCAAGGAGAACAGTCCCAGCTTGTCCAACATTTACACATAGCTGAAGTTCGTCATCCCTGGAATCACTCTCTTGAATCTTTCTGCGCCCTCTCTAATCCTTCCAAATGTCTGGTGCCCAGAACTGTATGCAATACTCCAGTAGAAGCTGAACCCATGTTTTATACAGGCTTAACAAAACTTCCTTGCTTTTACACTCTATGCCCCTGTTGACAAAGCCCAGGATGCCATTTGCTTTATTAACCACACTCTCAACCTATCCTGCCACCTTCAAAAATTTATGCACCTATACACCCCAAGCCCCTGTTCCTTCACCCGCTTTAGAATTGAACCCTTTATTTTATATTACCTCTGTGTTTTTCATACTAAAATGAGACTTTTCACACTTCTCTACATTAAATTTTATCTGTCACTTGTCCGCTCATTCCACCAACTTGTTTACATCCTTTTTAAGTTCTACACCATTCTCCTCACAACTCACAATACTTCTGAGTTTCTAATTATCCACAAATTGTGAAATTGTGCCTTGGACACCGAGGTCTGGGTCATTAATATATATCAGGAACAGCATGGGTCTTAACTCCAAACCCCTGGGGAACTTCATTAAAGCCCTTCCTCCAGTCCGAAAAACAACCATTAACTATTACTCTCTGTTCCCTGTCACTCAGTCAATTTCATATCCATGTTACAACTGTCCCATTTATTCCATGAGGTTTAATTTTGCTCACAAGTCTTATCTGAGGAGGGATGTTCTTGTTATAGAGGGAATGCAGCGAATGTTTACCCGACTGATTCCTGGGATGGCTGGACTGACATATGAGGAGAGATTGAGCCAGTTAGGATTATACTCGCTGGAGTTCAGAAGAATGAGGGGAGGATCTAATAGAAACCTATAAAATTCTAACAGGACTAGACAGGGTAGATGCAGGAAGGATGTTCCCGATGATGGGGGAGTCCACAACTAGGGGGCGTTGTCTGAGGTTACAAGGTAGACCATTTAGGACTGAGATGAGGAGAAATTTCTTCACCCAGAGAGTGGTGAGCCTATAGAATTCGCTACCACAGAAAGTAGTTGAGGCCAAAACATTGTATGTTTTCAAGAAGGGGTTAGATATAGCTCTTGGGGCAAAAGGGATCAAAGGATATGGGGAGAAAGCAGGAGCAGGCTATTGAATTGGATGATCGACCATGATCATAATGAATGGCGGAGCAGGCTCAAAGGGCCGAATGGCCTATACCTGCTCCTAGTTTCTATGTTTCTATGTCCCTGCCTCTCTCTCCCCCTCCCTCTGTCTCTCCTCCTCTCTATCTCTCACTCAATCACTCTGTCATTCTCTCTCTGTCTCTACCTCTCTCTCCCTCTCTCTCTCTCTCTCTTGCTCCATCTCTCTCTCCCTCTCTCTCTCTCTCTGTCTCTGCCTCTGTCTCTATCTCCATATCTCTCTGTCTCTGTGTCTATCTCTCTCTCTGTCTCTGTCTGTTTCTCTCTCTGTTTCTCTTTCTCCCTGTCTGTCTGTCTCTCTCTCTCCCTCTCTCTCTCTCCCTCTCTCTGCCTCTCTGTCTCCCTTTCTGTCTCTCCCTCTCACTTTCTTTCTCTTATTCTCTCTCTCTCTGTCTCTCTCTTTCTATGTCTGTTTCTCTCTCTCTACGTCTGTCTCTCTCTCTCTTTCTTTGTCTCTGTCTCTCGCTGTCCCTCTCTGTGCTTTTGTATTTCACTTGTGGGTCTCTCTCTTTGTGTCGCTCTGTCTCTCTGTCTCTCTCTCTCAGTCTCTCCCTCTCTTTCTCTCTCTCCCTCTGTCTCTGTCTTTCTTTCTATCAATGTCTGTCTCTCTCTGTGTGTTGCTGTCCCTCTCTCTCTTCCTGTTTCTCATTTTTTCTGTCTCTCTCTGTGTGTTGCTCTACTTCGGTCTCTCTCTCTGTTGCTAACACTTTCTCTGTCTCTTTCTCTCTATATATCTCTGCCTCTCACTGTCTCTCTCTCTCTCTCTGTATCTGTCTCTCTGTTTCTCTGTCTGTCTCTCTCTTTGTGTTTCTCTGTCTCTCTCTGTCTCTCTCTCTCTCTGTCTCTCTCTCTCTCCCTCCCTCTCCCTTTGCCTCTCTCAGGGTCTTGCCCCCTCCCTGTCTCTATCCTTCTCTGTCTCTGTCTTTATCTTTCTCTTTTGCTGTGTCTGCCTCTGCCTCTCTCTTTCTGTCTCCCCCTCTCCCTCTTTCTCTTTCCCTTAAGGTATGAATATAAATATTAATATAAATATAAATATCCAAGAGATTTGGGTGTGTTCATAAAAAGAACACATAAAGTTAGCATGCAGGTGCAGCAAGCAATTAGGAAGACAAGTGGCATGTTGGTCTTTATTGCAAGGGGATTGGAGTACAAGAATAAAGGAGTCTTGCTACAGTTGTACAGGGTTTTGGTGAGATCACATCTGGTGCAGTTTTGGTCTCCACAATTAAGAAGGGATATACTTGCACTCGAGGTGGTACAGCAAAGGTTCACTAAATTGGTCCTTGGGATGAGGGGGCTGTCCTACGATGGGAGATGAATAAGCTGGGCTTTGCTGGAGTTTAGGAGAATGAGAGATGATCTCATTGAAATGCACAATATTCTGAAGGGACTTGATTAAGGTAGACATTGAGAGACTGGTTCCACTGGTCGGGGTATCTGAAACAGAAGGGCACAGTCTTGAGATATGGAACTGATCATTTAGGACTGAGATGAGGAGAAATTACTTCACTCAAATGTTTGTGAATCTTTTGAATTCGCTACCCCACAGGGCTGTGAATGCTCCATCGTTAAATCCAGTTAAGGCTGGGAAAGACAGATTTTTGGGCACCCAGGGGATTAAGGGATATGGGGAGCGGACTGGAAAATGGAGTTGAAGTCCAAGATCAGCCATGTTCGTATTGAATGGCAGAGCAGGTTTGATGGGCTGTGTGGTCTACTCCTGCTTCTATTTCATGTGTTATTGTGTCACCTTACCTCTGAAATTTAGCTCTTTTGTCCATGTTAGTCCCAAGGCTGTAATGAGGTCTGGAGCTGACTGGTCCTGGCAGAAACCAAACAGAGCATTAAATGGGTGAGCAGGCTATTGCTGAATAAGTGCACTAAATAGCACTGTTACTGACACCTTCCATCACATTTTTGCTGATCGAATTGGAGGTAAGTGGTAATCAACAGGAGGTTTCCTTGCCCATGTTTGACCTGATGCCATGAGACTTCATGGGGGCCAGACTCAATGTTGTGAACTCCAGCTCCACTCCCTCCTGACTGTACACCACTATGCCACATATCTGATGGGACAGGACATACCCAGGGATGGTGATGGTGAAATTTGGGACATTGCCTGTAAGATATGACTCAGTGAGTATGACTATGTCAGGCTGTTTTTTGACTAGTTTGTGACACAAGACTCCCAATTATGACATAAGCCACCAGACGTTCGTCAGGAGGACTTTGCAGGATCGACTGGGTAAGCAAGCCTTTGTCATATCTTTGTTGATGCTGGCTTGTCCATCTGGTTTTATTCTCATTTGAATTTTCTGTAGCAGTTTGGTACAACTGAGTGGTTTGCATTTCAGAGGGCAGTGAAGAGTCAGTCACATTGTTGTGGGTCAGGAGTCACATGGAGGCCAGAGCTGGGCAAGGACAGAAGATTTTCTTCTCTGAAGAACATTAGTGAACCAGATGGGTTCTTTATGACCATCCAGTAACTCTCTGGTCACCATCGCTGCGACTAACTTTTATTCCAAGCTCACTAATTAATTGAATTTAAATTGCCCTAACTGCCATGATGGGATTTGAACTGCTAACCCTTAATGCAGGCCTGTGGATCACTATATTACCGCTATGTTACCTTGCTTGAACCCAGCAAAGCACTTCTAAATTCAGCTAAATATTTAAAAATAGCGTGAACATTGGATTTGAAGGCAGTAAATCCAATGTTTGTCTCATAATTTTATCACAATTGACCTTCAGGTAGCAAGTTTACATTATTGAAGTGAAATCTCCCACATAAACATTGTTTCACACAAGGATTATACTCCTATTTTGGGGCATCTCTGTAGCAGGATTTTACTGTGATGGTCACAAGATTCTGTAATGACTTAGCTGGAAATACTGACCATTTCATCATCTTGCTGTAGGTACCCACACTACCAGCAGTTGAGTAAGGATCTAACTGTTGTTTACACCAGACCTAATATCTTCTCACCACAGTAGGGGCCTCTCTCTTTCCCGTTCTTCCAATTATTTCTTTTATTCTGGTAAAACCAGCAGAATATCCCTTTTGTTACTGGACTTAATTACTATGATGAGATGTGATGTAATACAATAACAAGAGTCATGGCAGAATAAGGAACTTAATATTTCTTAATACAATGCTCTCAGGAGAGATAGGGTGAAGAATTGAAGTGGCAGAATTAATAAAAAATTCTACCATCATGTTAGAAAATAAGAATTTTCTGGGGTTGTTAAGATAGAGTTAGTGAGATTGAGTTTGGAAATAAGAAGGGAAATGATATAACTGCTAATCTGTGTTACACAGTGGAGATAAGATGGTGGGGGAGAGCAGGAGAGAACGGGGGAGGAGAGAGCAGGGAAGGCAGAGGGAGCGAGAAGACAAGAGTGAGAAAGAGTGGGAGGAGGCAAGGCAGAGGAAGAGAGAGGGAGAGCAGACCGTGGGAGGAGACAGATGGAGAGCAGGAGAGAGAAGAGGAGAGAGATTGGGAAGAGGGGCGATAGAGTGAGGAGGCAGAGAGAAGATAGATAAGGAGAAGAGCAAGAGTGAGGGGGAAAATGAGGGGTGAGATCCTTCTAAATATTTTTCACTGCTAATGTATTGCCAGTTCCTTCCATTCAATCTGAGCAAATTCATTTCTGTCACAATAGAATTCTTTTTTTCTCAAGTCTAGATTTTTTTTCTGTCTAACATTGAACCTCTGTATATTGGGGTCACTGCTTCCCAAATGTTCAGCTATTTTTAGTTTGCCTACTGGCTGTACCTCATTACCCCGAGCCAGTTCAAAGTATTTCTTTGTCTCTTGTCAGAGCAGCAACTGATTGAAAAACAACCCCTGAACACACTGCTGAAAAACATCCCCTCCGTCACCATCTCATCTTCCTCATCCCAATCCATTCTTAGATAATTCATATCTACTATGACTATATTCTCTTTTCTTAAAACATCTCAAATTTCTTCACAAATTTCACCCACAATTTCCACTGTCCAGCTTTCTATAAGACGCACAAATTGGCTATTCCTTAGCTCAGGGGATACTGAATGGGCGCTTTTGGATCGAGTGGGAGTTTAAAATGTTCGAATCTGAATCTTAACCACAGCCCACCTCAAAGCCACCCATTTCCAGTTTTAATGAAGGTGGGATGGGGTGGGGTGCGATGGGGTGGGATGGGGTGGGGTGGGGTGGGATGAGGTGGGATGGGGTGGGATGGGGTGGGGTGGGGTGGTGTGGGGTGGGATAGGGTGGGATGGGGTGGGGTGGTGTAGGGTGGGATGGGGTGGGATGTGGTAGGGTGGGGTGGAGTGGGATGTGGTGGGGTGCGATGGGGTGGGGTGGGGTGGAATGGGATGGGATGGGTGGGTTGGGATAGCAGGTTTGGCGCTTTAACTGAGACTTTGCCTCATTTTCACTCACCATTTTGAATTGAACTCTGGACAGTTGGATTTCCTCAGCCTGAGGATTATCAGCTGCTCTTGGGATTGATGAACCCCATCACCTGCCAACTCCCTGCAACTGGACATCCTGCCCCAATTCATCTGATCTCCACTGACTTCCCCCCTCTCCCCGGACCTCAAATCACCACTCGTCCCAACCTCCATCAACCCCTCCACCCTAGGCCTCCGACACCCCTCCACTGAGGCTTCTACCCCCCCTCTCACCAAGGCCCCCCACTTCCCAAACCCTGTGGGATCAGACACCTACATCCTGGGATCGGTACCTCCACCCCCCACCCATCGGATGTACACCCACCTCCCTACCCCCAGAATTAGGAGCTGGGGAGGAGGTCACATGATGGGAATGGAGTATGACATGGCCAAAAACACCTCCCCTATAAAAATTACTGATATTGGGTTAAAAGGTTCAGTTTTTTGACTATCAGTGTCTCGGGGTTTGTTCCAACACTCAACATACATTCGTAATGTCTAAACCCAGAGAAACACAAGCAGAATGAAACAAAAACAAAAAATGCTGGAAAAATTCAGCAGGTCTGACAGCATCTGTGAAGAGGAAGACAGTTAGTGTTTCGAGTCCTTATAACTCTTCTTCAGAGATCTGAAGAAGGGTCATATGGATTCAAAATGTTAACCCTGTCTTTCTCTCCATAGATGCTGTCAGACGTGCTGAGTTTTTCCAGCATTTTTTGTTTTTGTTTCAGATTTCCAGCATCCGCAGTATTTTGCCTTCACAATCAGAACGAAACCGGGCCTGGTGCTTTATCGACTGTGGTGCCTGATACGACAGCTGGTCACAACATGACAGCTTCCCGCACTGAATTGAGTTCTGTCAGCACACTCGCTGGCTTACAGAGCACTATTCTCGCTGAAACAAAAACAGAATTACCTGGAAAAACTCAGCAGGTCTGGCAGCATCGGCGGAGAAGAAAAGAGTTGACGTTTCGAGTCCTCATGACCCTTCGACTCGCTGAATTTGCTTGATCCATTCAGAACTGTGTTCCTCTGCTGCTACTTTACAAGCCTCTGCTGATACTCTACAAACCTCTGTTGCCTCCTTCAGTCAAAGGCTGCACAATGTTGAACAATCAACTACAGACTCGAGTGACAGAATTGCGGCTCTGGAGACCTGCTGCACCCAGCTGGAAGCCCAAATACTAAAGGTGGATGACCTGGAGAATCATAGCCGAAAGCAAAGTTTAAGGATTCTCTCGGTGCCCAAGGGTGCGGAACAGGGAAACCCTAAAACTTTTACTGAGGCACTTCTTTTGGATGTTTGCAGCAAGGAGAGTTTTGATCCACTGCCGGGAGTGGGTCAAGCCCATAGCTCTTTGGTATCGCGGCCACTGCATAAGGAACCCCCAAGGCCGATAGTACTAAGACTGCATCACCATAGAGTGAAGGAGCAAATTATGTGTCACTTTAGAGAAAAGGGTCAACAATACTTTCATGGAAGCAAGATATTCATCTACCCTGACCTCAATGTGGATCTAGCCCGGTGTCATGGAGAATATAAACCTGTTAAAACCCAACTTTGTGAAGCCAGGCTTAAATATGACCTTCTCTGGCCTGCTCACCTGCCTGTAACTTTCAATGGAGTGAATAAGATTTTCAACAAACTACAAGAAGTTTCAGCCTTTTTCAATAACACAATTGTATCTTCTCTTAATAAGTCTTAATGACTTCACCCAGGACAAAACGGTACTCAATGCTTAATTAGGTAACTATGCGTGATGATTCTGAGACATGATAAGTTTTGTTGGTTATACCAATCTCTTTGTATCTTATGTCCAAACTGCATTAATCATGGAAGTTTTACATAAACCCTATGAGTGTTTATTTTTTACCTTTTACCACATGTGCAATTGAATTCTTTGAGAGTTGAACCTCCCTTTATATTCTCCCTATCATGGTGAGTACTGACGGATCATCCACTTGACACTTCTGGCTGAAGATTGTAGCAAATGTTTCAGCCTTGACTTTTGTACTGATCTGCTGGGCTCCTCCATCACTGAGGATGGGGATATTTGTGGGTCCTCCTCCTCCAGTGAGTTGTTTAATTGACCACCACCATTCACGACTGGATGTGGCACAGTTTAGATCTGATCTATTGGTTGTGGGATCGTTTAGCTCTGTCTATCACTTGCTGCTTATGCTGTTTGGCACGCAAGTACTCCCATGTTGCAGCTTCACCAGGTTGATACTTCCATTTTTAGGTGTGCCTGGTGCTGCTCCTGGCATGCCCTCCTGCACTCTTCATTGAACCAGGGTTGATCCCTTGGCTTGATGGTAATGGCAGAGTGGGGGATATGGCAGGCCATGAGGTTACAGATTGTGTTCAAGTCCAATTCTACTGCTGATGATGCCCACAGTGTCTCATGGATGCCCAGCTATGAGTTGCTAGATCTGTTTGAAAACTATCCTATTTACCGCAGCGGTAGAAAGCTTTCTTATTTTTCATATCTGTCTTAGGCTCATATCACTTACTTCTTTGTAATTTGAGTAATTTGACAAGGAAGTATTCAATGAAAGATATGACAATGGGAAGTTCTTAGGAACAAAGGGACCTTGGTGTGTGTGTCCATAGATCTCTGAAGGCGGAGGGGCATGTTAGTGGGGTGGTGAAAAAGGCATTTGAGACACTTGCCTTTATCAATCGAGACATAGATTACAAAAGTAGGGAGGTCATGTTGGAGTTGTATAGAACCTTGGTGAGGCCACAGCTAGAGTACTGTGTGCAGTTCTGGTCACCACATTATAGGAAGGATGTGATTGCACTGGAGGAGGTGCAGAGGAGATTCACCAGGATGTTGCCTGGGATGAAACATTTAAGTTTTGAAGAGAGGTTGGATAAACAATGGTTGTTTTCATTGGAACAGAGAAGACTGAGGGGCGACCTGATTGAGGTGTACAAGATTATGAGGGGCATGGACAGGGTGGATAGGGAGCAGCTGTTCCCCTTAGTTGAAGGGTCAGTCACAAGGGGGCATAAGTTCAAGGTGAGGGGCAGGAAGTTTAGGGGGATGTGAGGAAAAACTTTTTTACCCAGAGGGTGGTGACAGTCTGGAATGCACTGCCTGGGGTGGTGGTGGATGCGGGTTGCCTCACATCCTTTAAGAAGTACCTGGATGAGCACTTGGCATGTCATAACATTCAAGGTTATGGCTAAGTGCTGGTAAATGGGATTAGGTAGGTAGGTCAGGTGTTTCTCACGTGTCGGTGCAGACTCGATGGGCCAAAGGGCCTCTTCTGCACTGTGATTCTGTGATTCTGTGATTCTTGGAGGAGACTTTAACTATGTTCTTAACCAAAATTTAGATCATTCATCCACAAAATCTGCTCCAATATCAGAATCAGCCTCAGCCGTCAGGTCTTTTCTGGATACACACATATTGGTAGATTCATGGCATTTTCTTCACCTATCAACAAGCCAATACTTCTTTTTCTCTCCTGTTCACCACACTTATTCATGTATTGTCTATTTTTTCCCTTGACAAGAAGCTGCTCATGTTAATTCATTCTTGTGCACAGAATAGTTTTGTGATCTCTGATCATGCCCCCTTAGTTTTAGCAATACGATTCCATGTCCAACCCGTTTCTCATCCACCATGGAGTCTTGATTCTCTTCTTCTAGCGGACTCGGATTTTACTAAATTCATTTCCTCACAAATAGATACTTACAGAACTTACTATTACCCCAGATATTTTCTTTGCTACTGTCTGGGAGAGTATGAAGGCTTACCTATGTGGACAAATAAATTCATGTACTGCTCAACTTAACAAATGCAATACCTCAAAATTGCCCCAAATTGGTTCGCCAAATTCTCTTTGTGGACCAGCAGTATGCTATTGCATCTACCCCAGTATTATATAAACAGCGTCTGGCTCTACAGACTGAATTTGATCTTCTTTCTACTAAACAAACAGAAAACACTTAGATCACATGGTACATTTTATGAGCATGGTGAAAGAACTGGTAGGCTCCTGGCTCACCAGGTTCACCAGTCTGCTTCCTCTCAACTTACTACTGGAATCATCACTCCAACAAGGTCAACCGCCATCGGTCATCAGGAGGTCAATGATCAATTCAAACTTTTTTATTCCACTCTTTATATCTCAGACTCCTTTTCAGATTCTGGTTTATTTCACATTTTTTTTGATAATATGGACATCCCATCTCTAACTATGAATGCACCAGAAGTACCCCTTTCCCAAGATGAAATACCGAAGGCAATTAAATGCATGCAAGGTAATAAAGCACTAGGGCCTGATGCATTTTCAATAGAATTTTATGAAAAATGTTCTCATCACAACTTTCTCCATTATTACTGTGTCTGTTTTCAGAATGCTTTCTCTCTGCTCCATCTTTGTCTACTCTTTTGAAGAGGGATAAGGATCAGCTGCAATGCAGTTCATACCGGCCTACTTCCCTATTAAATGGGGATGTTAAGATACTAGCTAAGGTCTTAGCCCACCATCTTAAACCTGTCCTTCCAGCTATTATCTCTACTGACCAGGGAGGTTTTATACAGGACAGACAATCCTTCTCTAATTTAAGGCGTCTTTTCAAAATTACGTTTACGCATTCAACTACTCCTCTCCCTGAAGTTCTTATAATTATGGATGCAGAAAAGGCTTTTGACACAGTGGAATGGGACTACATTTTCTTCATGCTTCAAAAATTTGGATTTGGATCCATTTTTATAAAATGGATAAAACTATTGTGTTCCTTATCAGTTACTTCAGTACATACAAATAATATCCACTCTAAACTCTTTGACCTCCACTGAGGTACCAGACAGGGCTGTTCCCTTTCCCCCCTACTTTTTGCTATTGCTAGTGAGCTCCTGGCTATTTCACTGTGGACCAGTGGAGATGTATAGGATGTTATGCAGGATTGAGTCATGCAGAAACTCTCCCTATAAGCTGATGAACTGCTTCTTTACACCTCTGACCCGGCCTCATTACTCCCAGATATTTCCTCTATTCTTGAGCGATTTGGTCATATTTCAAGTTTTAAAATTAATTTGTTAAAAGAGTGAAATGTTTCCTATTAATTCAATTGCAAAAGAATCTTCTTTCTTCCCTCCCCTTCAAGGCCTCAGTAAACAGTTTTAAATATTTAGGAATTTTAATGACTTGATCGTTTGAAGACCTTTTTGAACTCAACTTTGACCCTTTGTTGGAACATATAAAGCAGGACTTAGCACGTTGGTCTACCTTACCTCTTCCTTTAGTTGGTCGTATAAATTTAGTAGAGATGAATATTTTGCAAAAAATTTCTATGCTTATTTCAATGCATTCCATTGTTTATCCCCAGGCATTTTTTTGTTGCAATAGACCAATTAATTCTTCCTTTATTTGAAATAAGAAAACACCCAGAATTCATAAAGTTTTTCTACAAAGATCTATGTATTCAAACTTTTTTATTCCACTCTTTATATCTCAGACTCTTCCTGATGACCGATGGCGGTTGACTTTGTTGGAGAGATGATTCCAGTAGTAAGTTGAGAGGAAGCAGACTGGTGAACCTGGTGAGCTAGGAACCTACCAGTTCTTTCACCATGCTCATAAAATGTACCATGTGATCTAAGTGTTTTCTGTTTGTTTAGTGGAAAGAAGATCAAATTCAGTCTGTAGAGCCAGATGCTGTTTATATAATACTGGGGTAGGTGCAATAGCATACTGCTGGTCCACAAAGAGAATTTGGCGAACTAATTTGGGGCAATTTTGAGGTATTGCATTTGTTAAGTTGAGCATTACATCAATTTATTTGTCCACATAGGTTAGTAGTATTTAGGTGGCTTGGCACCACCAAATGCTCAGTTTTAATTATTGGCCTGCTAAGATCCACAATATTTCTTTTTGGCTTCATTCGGACTTGGCCAGTTTAGCATGGGTGCAGTTGGAGGCAGCCTCCTGTCAATCCACATCTCTGCCTGCTCTGTTGTGCTCCTCCATTCCTTTCTCAACCAGTCACTTATCTTCAAACCCCATTGTTAGACAGTCACTTCAGATTTGGACCCACTTCAGAACACACTTTGAGCTGCAATCTCTCTCTTTATGCAGCCCTAGGAATGCAAACCATTTATTATCATCTTCATCAGAAGATTCTGCCTTTCAAGTCTGGCATGTGAGAGGTGTCAAAACTCTTGCTAACTCATACATTGGTAATATTTTTGTTTCTTTTGACTCTCTTGGAAATATGATCTGCCCCGCATGCACTACTTTTGCTACTTACAAATCAGAGATTTTGCAAGTAAAAAATGGCTCAGTTTCCTTTATTGCCCCCTAAATCACCGGTGAATATTATATTAGAACTAAATCCTTTTGTTAAGAGGTTCATTTCCAAATTGTATCTTCTAATTTTTTTTTCTACACTGCCCTTCGCTTTCTACCTTAAAAACTCTTTGGGGGCAAGATTTTGACTCAGACTTATCAGAAGATAACTAGAAGTCTATTCTCTTCTGTACATCCCTCATCTGTATGTGCAAGACATGGGTTGCTACAATTTAAAACCCTACGTCGTATCCATCTATCCAAGGTAAAATTATCTAAGATTTATTCAAATTTTGAACCAACCTGTGATAAATGCCATACTGCCCCAGCCTCTCTAATTCATATCTACTGACTGTGCCTCATATTTTTAGTAGCAACATTGAACCTTCTCCTATTACAGCACTCTTTGGAGTAGAACCAAATAGCATCCTTCTTACAAAAAGTCAGGCTGATGCATTCGCGTTTTCAACATTATTGGCTAGACACATTATTTTATTAAATTGGAAACAGTCTGCCCTGCCCTCTCTTACTAATTGGATACGTGATCTTATGCGGAATCTTAAACTTGAGAAAATAAAGTACACTGTAAGAGGCTCCACTGTTGGATTTTACGGAGCCTGGCAACCTTTTTTAGATTACTTTGAGGAAACACAGCTCTCTACTTTCATGCAACTGCCCCTAATTAGGTTGTAAGTATTATATCATGTGAAACTATATCTAACCTATGATTGTTGTTGATTTTCTTACTATTTATTTTTGGGTGTGCTGGGGAGGGTTTCTTTCTTTCCTTTTTCTTCTTCCTCCTCCAACTTCTCTTTTCCTTTCCCCTTTCTTTCTTTTTCTCTTCCAAATGTAAGTGTATTAAATTATTGCTGTATTGTCAGCTATTTTTTGCACTCATTATAATTGCTGTTAAAACTTAACAAACAAAAATAAAAAATAATTGAAAAAATAATTAGAAGCTGCTCCAAACCTCTCCAGAGCTAGCTCCTTTTCTCCAGTGTTCTTCATCTGACTGAAAGCCAAGTTAATCAATCAGGCTGTCCTCCAAGATGAGGAACCTGTCAGTGATGTTACGCATATCGTCCATGTGGAAAACCCCAACTTCTGAGAGTCATTGGGCATGACTGTGACCCCTGCCAATTCCAGTGAGTCAAAATGTATACATCTGTCCAATATCTGTGACTAACATTACTGCATGATTTCTTTCTTTCCTCCTGAAAGCTTTATCTACATTATCCTACATTCCCCTCTGAAGCGCCTGCCTTCATCCCTAGTTCACAGAGACCGTTGTGGTGGTTTCACCAATCTCTCCAACCTTGATCTCAGCTCTCATGGACAATGCATAGGATTCAAGTTCTTCGTGTTCCCTCTCAAACTCGATAGAGCAATATGTGAATCTTCAGAGAATACTGACAACCCTGTTCAGGTTGTCTTCCTGATCATCTGGGTAGTTGGTCCATTCCATTGATGGTCTTCTTCGTGTAGATAAACGCGCACTTCTGTTTCTTCTCACTATTCCAGTTTCAGTCTGCACAAGATTAGATCGTGGATCTAGTGTTTTTTCTTAAATTTGCCCTTTGTGATTTTGGTCAGGAATCCATACTGACTCCCCTGCCTGGAGTTCTGATAAATCATGTACTCTATGAGATTGATTGTAGTTTCTGGTTTGATCTGCATGACACTCATCCTCTTTCCCCCTTACTCTATGTCTACTGCTTTGAGACATCGCATTAGCGCGTGAGGACGAACAGGAAGTTGAGTCCATTGTTGTCTTCCCACTAGATGTTCGTACATAGCCACACCTTTCTGAAGTGTTATGGAGTGGTGGCTCAACAGTGTCCAGCTGGTATCATTATTCTTTTTCAACAAAGCCTTTATTGTTCTTATTCCCCTTTCGGCCTTTCGGATAGATTGTGGGTAACAGGGTGAAATAGTCATGTGGACAAATCCATAGGCTTATGTGGATTGCTTAAAACATTTGTTTTCAAACTGTGGGCCATTATCTGAAATAACTAAATCAGGGGTGCCATGTGTAGCAAAATATTCTTATAATAATTTACTAACTGCCACCGAGGGGGACCATGAAGACGCTTGACCTTAATCCAGCTGGAGTAATAGTCAACAACTGTGAGGAATATCTGTGAAGCACAGGTGATGCAGCTCAAAATCATTTCCCATAATGATTTTGAGATTCTTGGCCACCAAACAGAATTTCACACTTGAGCATGACATTATCTAATGCCCGGTGTCCCTGGTGTATTCTCTGAAGGGTCCCAAGTCTGAGGACTCTAGGCACGGCCAGCCTCTCATCATAAATCAGTGTCATCCATGACACTGAGATGCTACTCATTGCTCAAAATGTTGATTCAGGACGAGGTTGTTTGGAACATATTCTGGCCATCCTTCCAAGCAGTATTTCCAACTTTTAGCACATTCTGTGTTTTGTGCCTTTTGAATTTCATTAAGCCTCTGTTGCTGTCAAGATTTTGTGATCACTGAGTTATAGGATTCCACATCTTCAACAAAAGATATGTCCTCTTGTTCAGGCTTTTCAACAGGGATGTGTGATAACATGTCCATCGTTGCTTGTTGTTTTCCTTGTTATTTTGTCCATCCGTTTCTTGCTTGCTGTAAGCTGTCCTTCCAGGTAATGCTTGTGGTTCCTTCACCTGCAGGTCATGCCTGGTTTGCTCGAGGTTTTCACATGGTTGTAAATTGTAAATCTGTCCAAACTTTTCAGCTTGACACTTAACAGTCTTGATTTTCAATCACATACAAAGTTTCTGTGATTTCTCTTCCTTTGTACTGAAGTTTAACAGTCAACTGTCTTTCAACCAAAGGTTGAATGCCTCCTGGACTGTGGAGTTGTATAGTTGATGGCTGGAGGAAGACTCACTTTAGCCACTGTCTATGTCTGAAAGATCTGAAACTCCTGCTCCAGTGTCTAGATTGAAGTTTGTTTTATGTCCATTGACCATAATGCCTGTGATCCAATAGTTCCCAATAGATCCTGTAATTTTTCCCAAGAATGGCATTTCGTTATCTTTTTTATCTTCAGTTTCTTGAATACTACATGTTTTAATTGGTTTCTCTTTAAATTTCTGTGTTGGGAGCTTTCTGCTGCAGCATACAGCTTTAAAATGTCCTCTCCTCTTACAGGAATGACAATCTGCATTTTTGGTGGGACACTCTTCCAGCTCCACTTTAGTATAAAAAATAGGAACTGAGTGGTGAGCCGATAGTGGTGGTCACACGCTGGAAGATTCGGTTATCAGTGCCTGCTAGCTTTGTGGTGAACTGAAAAAGGTTGAATTGCTGTGGAGGGTTTTCCAATGGCCCACAGTGACCTCAATGAAATATCTATAGAAATATAGAAGGAATGACATAAAGGAAGTTCAGGTGGTTTCTGCGATTTCTGAAAATATGATCAGGAGACTTCTTGCAAATATTCGAACCCATGATTTCTCAGCAGACAATTCATAAATTAGCAAAGATATACTGAGCACAAAGCAAGGATTACACCGCAGGATCCCACGCACTCACTGAAATTTTGATTTCCTCCAAAGATGCTAAAGTTTAGCTCTTTCCAGTGATTTCCTTTGAAAGAAACTCTTGACAGTTTTAGTCGCAGTAACATTGACCGGGTGTTAATGAGTTAGCTGTGATGGTGTTCCCTCATAAGTTGTAAATAAGTAACTTGTTAGTCTGCCTCCACAATTAATAAAAGCACCACGCCCATTCATTCTAAAGTTCATGATCTTGCTTTTGGCTGTGACAAGAGATATAATATAAATGCCCCGATATTTACTGGGATAGGATTTCCAAGTAGAGGGAAGGAGCTCTGGGAATGCTGTATAGTTTTGAGTCCACAGCCTGTGTGTTTCTTTTTAAACAGGATCTCTGCCCAGAAGACAGCCTGATTGATAGGTTCATCTCCCTATTGAGTGGGAGCGCTGCATTAGAGGCTGTATCCCAGGAATGAGTATACTGGGTTAGAGATTGCGAGGTGGGGAGAGGGGGTGCATGTACTGAATAGCTTGTAGCATCAGGAGGCACTCACAAGGGATCGAGAGAGATTGGGGTAGAGATGATGTGTAGGAGGGAGGTTGGTAGCCATGGATTTTTTTTATTATTCATTCATGGGATGTGGGCTTCACTGGCTGGATCAGCATTAATTGCCCATCCCTAATTGCCCTTGAGAAGGTGGTGGTGAGCCACTGCAGTCCATGTGGTGTAGGAATGCCCACAGTGCTGTTAGGAAGGGAGTTCCAGGATTTTGACCGAGTGGCAGTGAAGGAATGGTGCTATATTTCCAAGTCAGGATGTTGAGTGACTTGGAAGGCAACTTCCAGATGGTGTTGTTCCCATCTATCTGCTGCCCTTGTCCTTCTAGATGGTAGTGGTCATGGGTTTGGAAGGTGCTGTCGAAGGAGCTGAATGTTGTCTAATTGGTAGGTGGGAAACAACTGGGGAGGGTGTGAAGAAAGCACCCCTGCTCCTCTTGACCCATAAGCTGTGCTGTAAAGGCACTTACCTCCTCCCTGAAACTGTCCCTGTCTTCCTTTAGCTATCAGGTTTCCCAAGGCCTGGGAAAACCAGCTGGACAAGTGTAATAATTAAAAGCAAGAAAAAATCTGAGATGAGCAGCACCTACATTGAAATATTTAAATGACTTCCCAGCTTGTGGAAGTCAATTGGTTGCTCATTCCTTGTCCCATCAATTGTAAAACTAAAAGTGGTCGGGTTTGAGGTAGGTTGTGTTCGGGTTTAAGAGTTTGATGATTTTCATACCCCACCCAAAGCAAACCCACCCATTCCGTGTGTTAGAATTCCTCCAGAAGCCTGGATCATAAGCTGACAGAAAGGCTTTCCAAACAGGAGAGCAGCATGGACAGTCGGTATCAGTAAAAGGAATAGCAGCAAAAATATTCACTGGGTAAAGGGGAAGCATGCTGGATGATATCTAGAAGCCATCTTGTTTCAGCCAAATCTCATGACCACTGCTGTGGGCTAGAATCTGGTACATTTTTATTTTCTGTTATTGTCTCAACGTAATTGAATCAAGGGAATTCAATCGTAATGCCTGTCCTGTCAGTTAACCTTGCTGTGCAACAAAACAGCTTCATAATTCATTTCAGTCCTTGTCGCAAAATGTCTTTGAATGTTTTACCGTCAGAGAGATGAAAGAAGTACATTTGTGGTATAAATCACATGAAAGTGCAATGGTTATAGTCTCAGATTATGCTATTATACAAGGAGATATTATTCAGTGTGAGTCAGGTCCTATAATGTTAAGAAACTCAAACTGCCTACAGGAGAACCAGATGCCATTGAACCAGAGAAAGGATTCAAGGTAGGTGCCAATTTGTTGCATCTGTGGAGAACATTAATGAAACATGAGCTTCTGGTTCTAATGAATGTTTCTATCTGTTTTCTACTGGAATATACATCAGAAAGCTAATTGGTAAATATTTAAATTATCTCCATTCAACCATAAAACATGCTGGAATACCCCTAGCAAGCACAAAAACTGAACAATATACAGTAGTGGTGCTTTAATATGTCTGCACATGTGATCTTTGATGCTCAGACAATAGACAATTTACTTGCAATAGTTTAATGATTTAATATCGACAGCTTTTATATCCTTGTGTACAGAGAAAGGGTTTTATATAAACTGACAAGTGGTGATGGAGCTTACACAAACACATTCGCCATATGGTGCAGAAGTTGAGGTCAGTCTGCTGAAAGCTATTTTGTTTGTTTACTTACATTGAGTGGACATATTCTAAGATTAAAACAGGAAAGACAATCAGCTGGGGAAAGTCTAACTAATGATGTGACTGAAATTCTCTGAGCAGCAGCTTAGCCATCAGCAGTACATTTGGAACTGTTGCATTTATTTGGTTAATTTTCCTCATGCCTTTTTCCCTTCAATAGACAGAGCCATGGATCAAACGATACTGCTCAGATGATGCCTCAGAGTAAACAGCTCATTGGCTAAGAACATCAGATTCAAAAGAAATGATTCACAACATCTTGTCAAACAGTTTTCTGTTGAGTATCTGACAGTCTCACAGGCCACAAAATGGTGTATTTTCTGAAAGAGTGAGTTTATTAAATCCATTTGTCCAAATTCTTTAATAGTTTCTCAACAAAATATGCAACATCAATCATTCCCATCCACAAATCCCACTGAACTTGCAGCAATCTCTTCTCTCATATCTAAAGCTGACATCATTCCCCAGCCCATTGACAAGGAAGGTACTTGTATGCAGGAAGTATGTCTTTACTGCGGAGACCAAATTCCAAACCTCTTATTTCACCTTTCTTGAGACCATAACTGCACAAATGAAAATCAAGGCATCATCTCCCAGACTGTCTCTGGCCATATCTTCTGTGTAATTCTTGCCCTCTGTAGCCAATCTTTCAACAAGAATACATCCAACTTAAAAGAAGCCAAAAGTTCAAGAGACAGTACTGCAAAGACAAAGGCCATTTATAATGGACAATATTCAGAATTTTGCCAGGTTTGACTCCCAGCATTCCATGGGAATTCGGAACTGGATTTAAAAACTGACTTGAAAGCCAAATATGGACACAATGAGTGACTTGTTCAATATGCTAATCAGAAGCAATTAAATCAAACAGTGAAATGCATCTATCCAATATTTAAATGATTTGTCTCAACCACTAGGTTGCTATGAACTGCTAATAGATCAGTAAATAATATTTACAGGTTAACAAGCTAAGGGACCACTGGGTCTGGGTGTACCCCATATTCCTTGAAGATGCTAATCCCAAAGCACTGTTTCATTAAACCGAAGTCTCACAATGTTGGTAAGGCAGAATCTTGCCCATCAAAGCATCTTAATATGTTAATGGACTATTAAGGAGCCCAGGATGTGGGATTGTTGCAAGATGCAAGAAGGTACAATCAAAAGTTTATGGCAATTATTGTCATGGGTTTGATTTACATTTTTTGTCCTATGCGAAACATATTTAGGGAGAAGGGCAGCAATTTGCAAGGTTAACTACGGGCGGGATTAATCATCTACACATATGGGAACTTATTTCTCTGAGTGATCGACTGGGTAAGTGCAGTTCAGAAATTAAGGGAGCAGCATTTCTGAGTATTGATTTCACTTGAAAGGAGCAGGTACTGATGTTTGTAAGTTATCAGAGGGTACTGATATTTATAAATTACCGGCAGTACAATAAATTGTTAAAAGAATGCCAGGTGTACTGAGTTGCAAGCTTTGGCCAGTTTTGCCACACGGACAGGTTCAGTTCAGACTTTAGAGTTAAGAGTATAAGAGAGGAGGTGTTGGTTCACCTACCTGAATGTCACAACTTCCAATCACCTAGTCCTGTAGCCCTGCAAAGATCATTTCTACCTCCTCCCCAACTTCACAATCAATACTCTCACAGCAGCCCTTTTGCTTCAGTTTGGCCCTACCCCAATCTATATTAATGACTTAGATGAAGAAGCTGAAAATAATGTATCTAAATTTGCTGATGATACAAAACTAGGTGAGAATGTAAGCTGTGAGGAGGACACAAAGATTGCAGAGATATAGGCAGGCGGTCCTGGGTTTTCACCCAGGCTGACTCCGGACCCCTTTAAAATGGCAGCTAGGACCCATTTCCCGAATTCCCAACTCCATTCCCGGGGTGTCACATTTACAACGGGGCTTTTTAAGGGAGCAGGCTGGCTCAGGTCAAAGGCCCCACACCCTGCACTCACGACCTTGCTGGCTCCATTGCAGGGGCAGGCATGTCCTAGTCCTCTGCAATTTTCATTGGGCCAGGTTTAAAGGACTCATGGTTCATGGCCCCTCAGAGGTGTCATGAGATATGACACTTCCATGCCCATTCACCAAATACACACTATACTGAACCAATGAACACTATAGTGACAGTAGGATGTGTAAGAAAAACTAAAACAAATCAGTCATACATTGATAATTTCCCTGGTTGTTTTAAAAAAAACTCAATTTTTACTATAGGCCAATAAAAGTGTCAATCATCCAGACCCTTTAAAATCGCAATAGCTGAAACTGCAGGCACTTGAAACCACATTACCTTGGAAGAATAAACATTGTAAAATTGACAGAATAGATCAGAGAGCCAAGAGCTCTCTATGTTTTTTTCCTGAAGCTCAGGTGTTTTCAAACTCTAATGGGTGTCAGGGCTCTCATTGATTCTATACAGGGTCTAGTGGCTGAATAGGTAATGGATGCGCCATAGTTTGGCATGGGAGGAATGAGTGGCCATAGGGCTTGTTTGGGGGCTTACCAAGGCATGTGAGGGGGGTGGGGGGGGGGGCATGAGGGGCCATAAGGGGCCATAGGGGATTGGACCGGGGACACGAGTGGCATGAATGGAGCATGGCAGTGTGTGGGCTGTGAGAGGTGAAGGCTGGAGGGCCATTCTGTTTTTAATATAACTGGGACAAAGTCACACAGCCCCCAAACGGGCCTTTTAAACAGGATGGCTCACCTTGTTTCACGGCCCCCATCCCTGCCGAGGCGGAGCCATAAAATCCAGGCCAAAGTAACCAATTTAGCTGTGGAGTGGGCTGTGCTTAATCTGTGCGGGTGTTGGCCCCACTGCTAAATTTGTGGGGCCCTTTTTTAAGTGTCCCAGGCACATGCAAAAAAAAGCCATTAATCCCCTTAGGTGTGTAAATTAGGAGCTGCTGCCCACTGAAAGGCTCCTTGGTGAAGTTATATAATAAGCAGGCAGCATTCAGCCCTGCTCCACGCAGGATGTTGCCCCACCAGCCTCATGTAAGTTAAAAGTCCCATTTCTGTGGAGCAAGGAGGAGTGGGAGTGCCTCCCCTGAAACCAAAGAGTCAATTAGCCCCTCCCAGGAGTCCTGGGAGACTGTTAACCTGATGTTATCTCTGTTCCTTGAATCATCGGGCCTCTGGTTTCATTTGCAACTTGTCGTACTGAGTCTAGATCGAGATCAAAATCTTCCCATCTCTGCAACCTGCTCCAATATTCAATAGACACTTTCAAGTTAAGTGCTCTATGGTGGGCAGCTCTCCCACCTGGTCATACATGGATGAGAAAGCCTAAGAGGTCACCCTTCAAAGTCTTGACCGTCAAACCCAGTGGTCCGTCTATGGCACCCTCTATTTCACAGTCGTATTACAATGTGAACAGTACTCCACTCTCCCATGGGCAAAAAGCAAGGGTTAAGTGCTGGCTTAATGCGTTTAAGTGCTTCTCAGCAGTCTAATTGATTTTGACGTTCAATTGGACAGCCCACAGTGTGAGCAGAAGATCACACAGTTTCCAGATGGAGCAGAAGCAGCAATACTGAAGATTAATGGTCAGGCAGGAATTTACCCAAACACTTTACTCACCCACAGTTACTTTACAATCAGTGTACCAACAGCAGCACTCATGGTTATCGAGCCGTCTGTCACTAGAAATGGCTTCTCTTTGTATATTCCATCAAAAGCAGTCATAATTTTGAAAAGGAATGAAGAAAATACTCTTAGAGCTACTGGCAAAGCCTAGTCCCAGTAGTCCAATGGGGAGCCTATTGGACGAGGGAGGGGGCAGGGTTATACAATGGACTGTCTGGAGAAGCGCAGCCTCCTATGCACTGTTCCTCAGGTGGATCCCCAGAAATGCCTCTTGCTCTGTAACCTGTGTGAGGTGACTTGGCCTGTTTGACTAGTCCTCTCGCCTTTGCCTTCTGATAGGCCCAGCTGCTGCTGCTCATCCTCCTCCAACTGTTCCTCCATTGAAGTGATACCATCCATCCGAAGCAGGTAGAGTTTCCTGAGGAAACACGAGGCAATACATGTCATAAAGAAGAAATCTAGAAGGTATAAGCCTTCCTGATAATCCAGAAGGAGCAAAGATTCTCTTATCTGTAAGTGAGAACACCTCTTAATACAGTTACAGTGACTCCAACATACCAATTCCACCAGGTATCACTGGCATATCCAGCATTGGGCAGGACTAGCGCCGCTTTTAGTTAGAATAGCACCGGAGTCCAATTGCGGCCCAGCACCCTGATTTTAATGAGGCCCTACCTGCATGTGACAGGGGTCTCGGCCCCCAGCAAAAAGTGGGTGCTTACTGGGGCAGCAGGGGAAGTGCGGTGGTAAATATTCCACTGCTGTTTAAATCACCTACCCATTCCACTCCTGTCAGGGGTCAACAGTAAAATGGGGCCCGATTGTTAGCTGCTTGTCAATAGAGTAACCAGCAAGCAATGCAGGCCAATGTACAACATTCCACTTCTTCAAATCTGTTTGGCACAAGAGTAGCTGATGCTTAATTATAAAACTTACTTTCAGATGATTACTTGGCCTAAATTCAACAGGAGACCCTAAGAAGCACTGGAATTATTTTACAGCATTCCATCCATCTCCATCAGAAATTGGACCACACGACCTGCTTGGATCAATAGAGATAAATGGCTTCCACAGATCACTGTGTCCATTGGAGACTGAGAGTAAATGCGAACAAGGATTGTGGTTGGTTGCTTTAAGAGTTGAAAAAAATACTTGGACTTGGAATTCTATCAAACACGCTGTGAAGCTCAGAATCACCTCACTAATGAGCTGGTCTGGGAGATTTTAATTTTCACCAGAAAGATACAGAGGGCAGCTCACTGTTGACAATGAGTTATTGCAGTTCCTCCACCAGTGTGAAAGAGCCATAAATCATAAACACCACACGTGTGACTCCGTTATGATGATGCCCCTTTGCGAAAGTGAATAATTGTCTGAAATTCGCTATCACTGATGATATTCTATTTGTTCTCTGACTGATTCTATTAGTTCTAAAGGCCTAGGCAGAAGCTTAGTGGAATACTGGAACTGAGAGTGCTTCTGCCCAATGTGAAGCATTACTCCACACACACACACACACACACAAACACTCCTACACAAACAATTACAAACACACCTTTAACACACACAAACACAATCACATGCATAGGTACAGTCCCCAACAACTTCACCATCCCTGCCTATTCCAAACAGTAAATTCGACCATACAATTATAGGTAAATATTTGCCAGTTCCTCAGGCAACATTTTCACAAGCTGCCCATGAAACACTAAGTGCTCCATTTATTTTGGGCCGAAACAGCTGTGTTTACTCACATTCACACAGCATTCACATTGAATGTCATAAAAGGGCCGTTGCTATTCAGTGAACACTGCTTAGACCTGCTGCAGTGGGAATTTTAACTGTCCTCTCTCTGGCAGTTTTTAAAACTGTGTAGAAACTATTACAAAATCAGCAGAACACAATCCCATCCGAAAAAACATCCAGATAAAATGTAAAGTTCGGAGTAGGGAAGTCAGCTCTTCTCTAGTAAACATTGCTCTTCTCAAATGCTGGGGTGACTAGTCTTTGTTCTGGTTACTGAATTAGAGCTGATTAGATGCACAAGTTCATTAATACCAGCCTGCTCCAGTAATCAGTTGTGGGCATTGGTTCGAACTTTGGACATTCTGAGCTTGTTTGTTCCCTGACAGTAATCGTCAATTTGCATGTTCCCAACTGATGATTAGCAACCAAGAAATAGCATCTATTAGTGTGAATATTACATAGAACTGGTAGAGTTCATTAGATGTAAAACCCATCTGTGGGACTTTGTGAGTCCCTTATTCCCAAAACAGTTACAATTGGACTTTTTGTTTAAAATGGGGTAAACACTGTAAAAACTCACGGGGCCAATAATAGATAGAAGCAATGTGATCTCACTGTAGGCCTAGGATTCTGAGAGTGGAAATAAACATATCCATGGAGTAGAAAGTGAACTAATGATATATTTTAATAACACCACCAGACATCGTGGATAGCAAACAATTTGCATTCACACAAATATGCCCATTAAAAATGGCGGAAACCATTTATCTAAATTAGTCACAGGATTATGGAATCAGAGGGCAAAATTTTTCACTCGGCATGAGGGTGTGTGCTCGACCTGCTCAAGTGTGAAACAGTAAGCAGTGACGTTGGGCGAGCGTTCCGACATTGATATTTCAGTCGACGAGCAAGCACAAGAGTCAGAAGCGCGTCCGCCAACAGTTGAGAGGTTTATTAAGGCCATTAAAGTAGTAATTAACTGATTAACCAATGCTACAGTTGGTGGGCAGGCCAATCAGCCAGGCAGCCTTTGCATTTTTCAGGGAACCTCATCTATGGGCAGGATGAGGTTTCTGATATTAATCTTAGGGAAATGTTTGCACAGAATTTTCACCATCCATGTGTTCCAGTGACTGATTAGGATGTGTGAGTATTTTTTCTCGGTTTTTAAAACCTTTATTTTTTGCATTTAAATTCCTCAGCTCCCTGAGGCAGCTCCCTCCCTTCAGGAAGTTCTCATTCCGCACTCCCCCACGCCTGTACTTATGTCAGGGCTCGCCCTCCTCCTGCTCTCACCCCGGCAGCGCTGAGCCTTTCAGAGGACCTTTTACGCTGGCTGACCGTTAATTGGCCAACCAACGTGAAATTGCGGTCAGAGGCCAATCGTGGTCGGGGGCCCATTTCTCGGCCTCTCCCGGGCCTGCCAATCGCCTGTTGAACTAAAATCCTGCCCATAGAGCCTTACAGCACAAAGCTTGGCCATTCAGCCCATCATATCTCTGTCAGATTCCAATGAGTCCCACTCCTCTGCTTTTTCCCCATAGCACTTTTGAACATTTATCCAATTGCCTTAAAATGTGTTCCAGATCAAAACAACTTATTGACTAAAAATACTCTCTCCATCGCTCCTCTGGCACTTTATCCAATTATTTTAAATCTATGTCCCCTGGTTACCAACCCTTCTTCCAATGGAATCACTTTCCCCTTATTTATTTTATTAAAACCCACCTTAACATTGAACTCCTCTATTAAACCTCACCATACCTTTCTCCGTTCCAAGGAAAACAATCCAAGCTTCTCTTGTCTCTCTATGTAACTGAAGTCCTTATCCCTCGTATTATTCTGTTAAATCTCCTCTGTACCCTCGCCAAGGCTTTGACATCCTTCCTAAAACGTGCTGCCCAGGATTATACAAAATAATCCAGCTTGGACCTGTCCAATAGATTTTTTTTTGGATTTACCATAACTTTCTTGCTTTTGTACTCTTGGCCTCTATGTATACTTCCCAGGATTCCATACTCACTTGCAAGTAAGAGCTTAATCTGCCACCTTCAAAGATTTGCGGTGAATTTCCCAGGTCTCTCCCATACCATTTAGTTATTAAATAAAAACAAAAAACTGCAGATGCTGGAAATCCAAAACAAAAACTCAGCAGGTCTGGCAGCATCGGCGGAGAAGAAAAGAGTTGACGTTTCGTGTCCTCATGACCCTTCAACAGAACTGAGTGAATATTAGGAGAGGGGTGAAATATAAGCTGGTTTAAGGTAGCGGTGGGGGGAGGAGTGGAGGGGGGTGGTGTGGTTGTAGGGACAAGCAAGCAGTGATAGGAGCAGTTAATCAAAAATGTCACAGACAAAGGAACAAAGAGGTGTTGATGGAGGTGATATTATCTAAACAAATGTGCTAATTAAGAATGGATGACAGGGCACTCAAGGTATAGCTCTAGTGGGGGTGGGGTGGAAAGACTAGCAGGGAATAAAAGATTTAAAAATAATGGAAATAGGTGGGAAAAGAAAAATCTATATAAATTTATGGAAAAAACAAAAGGAAGGGGGAAGAAACAGAAAGGGGGTGGGGATGGAGGAGGGAGTTCAAGATCTAAAGTTGTTGAATTCAATATTCAGTCCAGAAGGCTGTGAAGTGCCTAGTCGGAAGATGAGGTGCTGTTCCTCCAGTTTGCATTGGGCTTCACTGGAACAATGCAGCAAAAGGACAGACATGTGGGCAAGAGAGCAGGGTGGAGTGTTAAAATGGCAAGCGACAGGGAGGTTTGGGTCTTTCTTGCGGACAGACCACAGGTGTTCTGCAAAGCGGTCGCCCAGTTTATGTTTGGTCTCTCCAATGTAATGGAGACCACATTGGGAGCAACGAATGCAGTAGACTAAGTTGGGGGAAATGCAAGTGAAATGCTGCTTCACTTGAAAGGAGTGTTTGGGCCCTTGGACAGTGAGGAGAGAGGAAGTGAAGGGGCAGGTGTTGCATCTTTTGCGTGGGCATGGGGAGGTGCCATAAGTGGGGGTTGAGGAGTAGGGGTTGATGGAGGAGTGGGGCGTCTTCCATCTTCCTTAACCGAGGTTTTCCACCCACGATTGTTGACAGGGCTCTCAACCGTGTCCGGCCCATCTCCCACGCATCTGTCCTCACGCTTTCTCCTCCCTGCCAGAAACATGATAGGGTCCACCTTGTCCTCACTTATCACCCCACCAGCCTCCGCATTCAAAGGATCATCCTCAGCCATTTCCGCCAACTCCAGCATGATGCCACCACCAAACACATCTTCCCTTCACCCCCCTTATCGGCATTCCGTAGGGATTGTTCCCTCCGGGACACCCAGGTCCACTCCTCCATCACCCCCTACACCTCAACCCCCTCCTATGGCACCATCACGCAAAAGATGCAACACCTGCCCCTTCACTTCCTCTCTCCTCACTGTCCAAGGGCCCAAACACTCCTTTCAAGTGAAGCAGCATTTCACTTGCATTTCCCCCAACTTAGTCTACTGCATTCGTTGCTCCCAATGTGGTCTCCTCTACATTGGAGAGACCAAACGTAAACTGGGCGACCGCTTTGCAGAACACCTGTGGTCTGTCCGCAAGAAAGACTCAAACCTCCCTGTCACTTGCCATTTTAACACTCCAACCTGCTCTCTTGCCCACATGTCTGTCCTTGGCTTGTTGCATTGTTCCAGTGAAGCCCAACGCAAACTGGAGGAACAGCACCTCATCTTCCGACTAGGCACTTCACAGCCTTCCGGATTGAATATTGAATTCAACAACTTTAGATCTTAAACTCCTTCCTCCATCCCCACCCCCTTTCTGTTTCTTCCCCCTTCCTTTTGTTTTTTCCAATATTTTATATAGATTTTTCTTTTCCCACCTATTTCCATTATTTTTAAATCTTTTATTCCCTGCTAGTCTTTCCACTCCACCCCCACTAGAGCTGTACCTTGAGTGCCCTACCATCCATTCTTAATTAGCACATTTGTTTAGATAATATCACCACCTTCAAGACCTCTTTGTTCCTTTGTCTGTGACATCTTTTGATTATCTGCTCCTATCACTGCTTGCTTGTCCCTACAACCACACCAACACCCCCCGCCCTCCACTTCTCTCCCCCACCCACCCCCCCACCCACCCCACCTTAAACCAGCTTATATTTCACCCCTCTCCTAATATTCACTCAATTCTGTTGAAGGGTCATGAGGACTCAAAACGTCAATTCTTTTCTTCTCCGCCGCTGCTGCCAGACCTGCTGAGTTTTTCCAGGTAATTCTGTTTCCACTTAGTTGTTGCCTTTTCTTATTCATCCATGGGATGTGATTGTCGCTAACAGCTCATACATTTATTGCTAACCCCTAATTGCCCTTGACCTGCCTTCTTCAACCTCTGCAGTTCACGCACTGTCGACACACACACACTGAACTGTTCAGGAGGGAGTTCCAAGAATTTGACCCAATGATAGTGAAGAAATGGCGACATCGTTCCAAGTCAGGGTGGTGCGTGAATTAGACCTGGATCATTGTCCAAGTATAGGACGCACAGAGTCAGGGGAATTCCTGGATCCACAAAACTGACTTTTAAAAATGGCTGCTCGGACATCAGATTTTCGACCTGGGGTTGTGGGTTGTTTTAGGAGTTGGGGCAGCAACCCTGGATGTAGTGAGGAGGATGCAGAGTGCGGAGGCGACTGGGTGGAAGGCCTGTCTCGGGCTCTGACATTGTGTCCAAATTTTTTTTTAAAAGAATAAAACATGAAATATCCCCACAGCCCTCACCCATCACCTCCCCTTACCCCCTACACACTACCATGCTCCATCAATGCCACCCCATGTTACCTCATGCCCTGTACCAATCCCATAACCCCTCATACCCTTGATGTCAACCATTGCCCCTGCACCAACCCCATTGCCCTTCTCACGCATATGCCAACTTAGTGCCAACTTATGCCAAACCTTGATTGCCCAACCCACCATCTTGTGCCCTTACACTTACCGTGTCAACTTACCCAGTGTCCATCATGGGCAGACCCCTCAGGATCCGTGCAGAGATGAGATAAAATTAAGTTCTATGAAATACTTTTCTAAGTGTCTATTGCAGACTTCACTATATTGAAAAAAAACACTCATTCAGAAAAACCCATTTACTGCAAACAGCTCATTCAAGTGCCCAATCCCTTATAACAACAAGCATTGGAATTCATAGTCCCATTTCAAAGATTCTATAACCATATGTAGCTGTCAATCGAACTGTGAAACAGCAGGGGCCCTACTGTGATACTGGATGATTGTGAAATTATTCATTCTGCACTAATCCTTCAATGCAAGCCCTCAGGCTTGTGCCAACAGACAGAGTGAAATAGCAAGCATTTTTTTAATACTCCAGGCATTTTTTTCAAATATTTAAAGAGCAGGACTTTTAAATGTCTTGACAGCTGGACAGCTCCCTTTAGCACGTCCTTTTTCTTGATAGGTCCTCTTGACAATTGCTTTTAACAGTTTTGGCTGTTGATTTGGCAGGTCTGATGACAGCTCCAATAAGCTTGACAGTAATGAGGTTATGCATTTTCTACACATATTTATGCCTAATTTTAACAATTCCAGAGGGCATCTGACCTGTCCTGAAGGGCACCTGACCCCCCCAAAGGTGTTCCAGGGCCATATCAAAAGGGGTACCTTACCTCTCTAAAGAGGTACCCTGGCTATCCAAAGAAATGCACAAAGTTCAGACCTTCTCTTACTGGTCTACTCTGTACATTCAGGTTTCACAGTCCTGGGCCACAAAAACCCAACATGCGTGGAGGCAGCTGATTATTTAAAGTACCAGCTGCTTCCGTGAAACACTAATGCGTGGAACACGAGCCATCTCCATTTTGCCCCTGCAAAAATGGTAAGTGCCATGTTCAATTTCCGAGCTCTCCGTTGTGACAAAATTCCAAGCCTTGGATTGAAAATTGCATGTGGTGGTGTTCCCCTGAACCTACTGCCCTTGTTTCTCCAGGTAGTAGATGTCATGGGTTTGGAAGGAGCCTGCTGCTGTGTCTTGCTTCATTCTTCTTCATGAATGTATCACTTCACACTTCCCTGCATTAAGTTTAATCCTCCCCTGTGTCGCCCATTTCTCACTAGCCTGTCTATACCCTCATGATGTTTCTTGTGATCCTCCTCGTTGTTTAGTACATTTTCAAGTTTCATATTGCCTTCAGGCTTTGAAATTATGCTCTTTTTATCCAAATCTAGGTCATTAATATATCAAAGAGAGCAGTGGCTCTCATTGCATCCCCAGTGGAACAGCAGTGTATACCTCCCCCAAGTCTGAAAAGTAGCTGATCACCATTACACTCTGCATCCATCTTTTAACCAGTTTCATAATCATACTGTCACTGCCCTTTCAATCCTTTCATTGCTTTCTATTTCCCTCCTGGTGTTTGACAAGGTGTTTACCAAAAGTCACATTCACAGCCATATTTCCTTCCTCAGTGACTGTCTCTGTCTCCAACTTACTCCACGTGGATTCCAACTGAAGTCCCACTCTTCATGTTTCGAATCCACCCAGGATTACAGGTATCTCCAGGACATACAACGTTCCTCGGACTGCTGTTCTCACCGCATCCTGAGATCCACACTCAGTGCCATGCGCTACCATATGAACACACTCGACTTTCCCTCCAGCAGCACTGACTCACCCTAACTCAAAGCAGTTCTTGGCCCCAGTTTCATTTTATTCTTCATCTCATCCGATGCCTTAACAGGAAACTTTTCCCCTTCCTTTCAGCTGCTAGGAAACGCAAGCTCCAATAACTTATTAATACCAATGCTCATCCAGGACCCTCCACCCCTTCCCATCCCTCTGACCCCACCCGGTCTTCTAATCCTAGCCCTTGCCTTGTATTCACCATACCCTCTGACCTTCCCCTCTCTGATGCCGAATGTTCTGTACTAAGCAAGGGACTCAGTTTCATAGACTTATACCCTCACCCCAATAGATTCCGGGCTTGGCATGAAGCCAAACTCCTCTTCCACCACCTTCATCTCCGTGCTCACTTCTTTGGGCAGGAGCCGTCGTTTCCCCCCCGCCATTCAACGGATCATTTCACCCTTCTCCAGTATTGCCCCTCCACCTGGACCCCTCCCTCTGGCCTCTTACCTGCTTTTGATGTTTTCATTGAGAACTGTCGATGTGACAATAGTCGTCTCAATTTCTCTGCTCCTCTCACCCACTCTAACCTGTCTCCTTCTGAACTTGCCACATTCCGTCCTCTCAGGTCCAACCCTGATATTGTTATAAAACCTGCCGTCAAGAATGATGCTGTTGTTGTCTGGCGCACTGACCTCTACCTCGCAGAGGCTGAGCATCAACTTTCAGACACTTCCTTCTACCTCACCCTGGACCATGACCCCACCACCGAACATCAAGCCATTGTTCCCAGGACTGTCACTGACCTCATCTCCTCTGGAGATCTTCCCTCCACAGCTTCGAGCCTCATAGCATCCCAGCCTCGGACAGCCCACTTTTACTTCCTTCCCAAAATCCACAAACAGAACTGTCCCAGTAGACCGATTGTGTCAGCCTTTTCTTGCCCTACAGAACTCATTTCTTCCCTCTTGAGTCCATTCTCTCTCCCCTTATCCAGTCTCTTCCCACCTACATCTGCGATTCCTTTGATTCCCTACGTCATATCAACGATTTCCAGTTCCCTGGCCCTAACCGCCTCCTCTTCACCATGGACATCCAATCCCTCTACACCTCCATCCCCCACCAGGATGGTCTGAGGACTCTCCGCTTCTTCCTTCGACAGAGGCCCGAACAATCCCCATCCATCACCACTCTCCTCTGCCTGACTGAACTTGTTCTCTCACTGAACAATTTCTCCTTAAACTTGTCTCACTTCCTCCAAATAAAAGGTGTGGCTATGGGTACCTGCATGGGCCCCAGTTATGACTGTCTCTTTATGGGGTATGTGGAACATTTCTTGTTCAAGTCCTACTCAGGCCTCCTCCCACAACTCTTTCTCCGGTACATTGATGACTGCTCCAGTGCCACTTCATGCTCTTGTCTGGACCTGGAAAAATGATCAATTTTGCTTCCAATTTCCATCCTTCTATCACCTTCACATAGTCCAGCTCTGACACTTCTCTTCCTTTCCTTGACCTCTCTGTCTCCATTTCTGGTGAATGACAGTCCACAAATATTCGTTACAAGCCCACAGACTCCCACAGCTACCTCAACTACAGCTCTTCATACCCTGCTTCCTGTAAGGACTCCATCCCATTCTCTCAGTTCCTTCGCATCTGTTCCAATGATGCCGCTTTACAAACTAGTGCTTCTGACATGTCTTCTTTCTTCCTTAAATGAGGTTTCCCCCCAAATGTGGTTGACAGGGCCCTCAGCTACATCCAACCCATCTCCATGCCTCTGCTCTCACACCTTCCCCTCCCTCCCAGAACCATGATAGGATCTGCCTTGTACTCACTTATCACCCCACCAGCCTCCACATTCAAAGGATCATCCTCCACCATTTCTGCCAAATCCAGCATGATGCCAACAGCAAACACATCTTCCCGTCACTCCCCCTGTCAGCATTCCATAGGTACCATTCCCTCCGGAACACCCTGGTCCCCTCCGCCATCACCCCCCAACACCTCACCCCCTTCCCATGGCACTTTCCCATGCAATTGCAGAAGGCCAAACACCTGCCCCTTTACTTCCCCCCTCCTTACCATCCAAGGGCCCAAACTCTCCTTTCAAGTGAAGCAGCATTTCATTTGCACTTCCCTCAATTTAGTCTACTGCATTCTCTGCTCCCAATGCGGTCTCCTCTACATTGGAGAGAACAAACGCAGACTGGGTGACCTCTTTGCGGAACACCTTCAAGCTGTCCACAAGCATGGCCCAGACCTTCCTGTCACTTGCCATTTCAACAGCTCTCATGCACACATGTCCGTCTTTGGCCTGCTGCATTGTTCCAATGAAGCCCAACACAAACTGGAAGAGCAGCACCTCATCTTCTGATTAGGGACCTTAGAGCCTTCTGGATTTAACACTGAGTTCAACATCCTCAGACAATGAACTGTCTCCTCTATCCTCACCCGCTTTTTAATCCCCTTTTTCTACATTCATTTTTATTTTTTATCCACTTTGTTTTATTCATTTTCTTCATTGTTTTATCCCCTTGTTTATCCTCCTTCTATTCCATTTTATATACTTTTTTTCCCCACCACCACCACCCCCCACTCTAACCCCAAAAGGGCCATCTGTTACTTCTTCCATGTTGTTCTTTCACACAATGCCACCCTTGTTCTGTTATTGTCACATTCTGTTTTTTTACCTTTACACCACTACCAGCACCTTTTTTAGCCTTTAACACTACCATTAACACCCACTTTGTCCTGGCCTTCTATCCAGCTTCACCTGGTCCATCTCCCTTAAACAGTATAAATTTCATCACATTTCTACTTCTCTTTATCTCTGAAGGAGGGTCATATGGACTTGAAATGTTAACACTGTTTCTCTCTCCACAGATGTTGCCAGACCTGCTGAGTTTTTACAGCATTTTCTGTTTTTGTTTCAGATTTCCAGCACCCTCAGTATTTTGCTTTTATCCCTTTCAAATTCATTGATTTCAATTGTGCTAACAAGTCCATTACATGGCACTCTATTAATTTCCTTTTGAAAGTCCATATATGCAACATCACCATCAACTGCACTATCCTCATTAATCCTCTCCGTCACTTCACCAAAGAACTCAATCAGATTCATTGAATACTATTTGTGATTAACAAACCTGTGCTGGCTGATAATAATTAATCCAAGATTGCTGAATCAATAACAAAAATGTATCAAATACTGGTTGCCTTTGAAGGAATGCAGGTGGAAATCAGAAACATTAATTTTAAGGAACAGGTTATTAGAATGCTGAATGTTTTGTCACAGATGTCCACAGAGAATTTAAAAAGGAGGATGTGGAGAAGGTGCAGAGACATGGGAAATAGTTCTCTTTGCCGTTGTTGTAATTGAGAAAAGGAGTAGTGAACCTGGCTGTTTCCTGACCAGGGAGTGATGTTGATACAAGGTGCTGACATGGGAAGTGTTCCAATTCCCAATACAACATCCTTCCACTTTAATGGATACAAAAGCCTCCATCATCTACAAGAACGAGTGAATATGTGGCATAACGATGATCCAGTTTCTCTGTGCATAAGGTGTAATGGAATCTTAAGCTCCATTAATAACGAACAGGCCTAATGTTTTCTTGCAGTCTGTAAACAAAGGAAGTCTTTTCCCCATGATGGATCTTTGGTGCATGAAAAATAAAAAGTTTCCACTGAGCTGAAGTTCCCTTAGCCCTGCGAGGCATGCGCTATTCACTCAGGGCTTTACTTTTCCATTGTGAATCCTTTTCAATTTTGATTCTTTTCTGCTCCACTTGTCACCATAGCAACATTTTTTGCAAAGACTCCAAATAGCCCAATGGGTTCGACATTGGGGCCTGGGTATAAATCTCACCTGCACTAAGTTGGAAGATTCTTTTGATAGTGGGCAGGAAGCACCCAAAGCGAAACGAATTGTGTTTAAAAACATGACAGCTTTAGATGGAAAAGGAAATGTTTCCAATGGAATGAATTGGCCATAACAAGAGGTCACTGCCTGTGTCCCCTGGTTCCAGTCTCTCCCACAAGGGGAAACATCTTTTCCGCATCTGCTATGTCAAGAACCCTCAGGATCTTATGTGTTTCAATAAGATCACCTCCTATTCTTCGGAATTCCAATGGATACAGGCCCAACCAGGACATGGCTTAATTTTTTTCCTCTTTATTAAAATTTTTGAAAATCAATCTAACCTCAGGACTTGTGCGTCCCCATGGCCAGTTATGATCTGCTTCTGGGATTGGCGGGCCTGACTCTACCCCCACCCCATCATCACAGAGTGAAAATTGGAATCAACTCGGGCCTTTAAACCAAGAAAAAAGCAAAGTACTGCAGATTCTGGAAATATGAAATAAAAACAGAAAATGCTGGAAAAACTCAGCAGGTCTGACAACATCTGTGGAGAGAGAAACAGGGTTAACATTTTGAGTCAGCAAAACTCCTTTTCAGAGCTAAAAAGAAGTAGAAATATGATGGAATTTTTAATGTTTAAGTGGGGGGAGGCAGGTGGAGCAGGTAAAGCAGGAAAGAAGGTCAGTGATTGGTTGGGGGCTAAGGAGAGATTGATAAAGATATCATGGACACAAGACAAAGGGATTGTTAATGGTAGTGGTGAAAATTAAAAAAGGTGCTGATAGTGACATAAAGGTAAGATAGCAGAACGTGTTAATAGCAGAACAAGGGTCAGCGCTCTGTGAAAGAACAACATAGAACAAGTGACAGATAGCCCTTTTCTCTGGGTGGGTGGTAGGGGAAAAGGATTTAGAAAGGGGATAAAACAATGAATGAATATGAAATAAGTAAATATAACTAACTTAAGTATTGTTTAAAATGTATTTTTTTTTATTTACCCTTTAAACCAAGGCAGGCTTACTCAGCAGTGAAAATTTGGCCCTTAGTATTCATTCTCATTGCTGATGTATGGCATATTTTCACTTTGTTAATTGCCGAATTTACTTTTTTTTTCCAGTTTGCTTCACAAAGCATAAAACACATTTTTACAAATCTAACAAGCTTAATAAAAATGTAGGATGACATGTGAGGTAGATGTGAAGGAAGGAGTCACATTCTAACGAGTTTCCACATAGTGAGAGTTTTCGAGTGCATTGCTGGCTAGGCCAGCATTTATTGCCCATCCCTAATTGCCCTTGAGGAGGTGGTGGTGAGCCATCTTCTTGAGCCACTGCAGTCCATGTAGTGTAGGTACACCCACAGTGTTGTTAGGGAGTGAGTTCCAGGATTTGGCCCAGCGACAGTGAAGGAACGGCGATATATTTCCAAGTCAGGATGGTGTGTAGCTTGGAGGGGAACTTCCAGGTGATGGTGTTCCCGCATGGTTGCTGACTCTCAAGGATTGTCGCCTCATTGCCAATTGCATGAGAAGCAAAACCAGGAAATGGAAGATTATTTGAATTTTCATAACAGTAATGTTAGTAAATCCAGAAAAATAAAAAGCTCCCTCCAGGATCATACAAATTCACCACACTGAGCATTAACAGTGTAATTGGGACCCCTCCTGACACCCTAAGTTTGACAGTGTCACAAATCCATTGTGTTTGGATGCTTTAAGATATCGATGCCAATGACAAAAGGGCACCCAATTGTACATGTATAGAAGTTTAAAATGCTTGAAGGGCGTTCTTTTCTGTTCTTCACTAATATTAATGGAAAAAGTAGAAACCAAGTTTTATTTTGATTTATTTTTATGTGTGGCCTTTGGTTACTACCACCACCAAAGCTACACAAGGGGATTCTTCTTTTTGTGAGTCTGTTCCAGCAGAACAGGAATTAAACGCACACATCCAATCCCCCCACCACCTTTCCCCAGCCCACTGCATGTCTGCCCCAATCCAAAAAGGGTTGTGTCTTAGCAGAATCACAGTGGGCTCCAAGAGAGAGTTCCATCACAAGTGGTGAACAAGGAAACACTGGTAATGTTGCTATGGAGATACCATGGCAGCATCAGAGGAGTGGGCGAGTGATCTTAAAGGGACAGAACGTTCTGGACACCAGGAGGAAGGATCCCACCAAAGGCAACAGCTGCAGCTGAGGTGGAAGATCTAAGCAGGTTTTGGGCAGCTGGGGACTTTGCCAACAGAATTTCCAAGCTTCTGTGTTCCATTCACTTTAGATTTCAGGTGAAGCTGTTGAGGAGATTTCTCCCTGTGTATCAATGCTGAAGGAAGTTATGGATCACTTAACTATTCAAGGCAACTCACTAACTTTCAGCTGAAATCACTGTGCCCTCTCCAAGCTTTGACACACTCTCGTTTTTCCCTCTGTTTTCTTCCTCTATCACATAATTTGCAACCTGCCGCTTATCTTTCCTACCACAAGATCATGGCGTAAGATCGGGTGAAACACATCCTTCACCTCGTTTGACACTAGCTTCCCACATCCAACTTTTGCCATCTTCCCTCCACATCTCACTGCTTCTGAAATGAGTTTTGTGTTCTGACCTCAAACACTCTTCCTAGAAACTCACTCCAGCTTTTGATCAACTTCTGTATAAAGAAATATTTTCTACTTTGTTTATTTGTTTTTCATTCATTTCACTACAATAGAACATTTTCTGGAGATTGAAGCCTGCAGATGACTTTAGAGAGCCTTTTCTTTGTAAGTCAGTGGGTGTTTAACTGTTCACGGACTCTGTCAATAAACTAATTCTACTCAGCTCTGCGAACACTGTTCCACGCATCAAGAATATTGGGAAATCACAAGTGGATGTCATATATCCAAGAAATCCTGGCCTGTTATTTGAATTGAATTTGGGATTTTCAATTTGAGATATTGAGAACTCACATCCTGATTCCCTGCATTAGGTCAGGTGTGTGTGGCTTCATTTACCTGCAATAAGCAATGGAGATTACTCATACCTGAAATGATTGCAAGGGGCGATGGATTTCTGAAATAGATTTGCAGAAACAATAGCTACAACTGTGGCAATTGTATTGTAATAAACGCAAGACTAAAGATCGGAGCAGAGGTGCCAATATAAAAAGATTAAATTTTCTGCAGCCTATATTGATAACTGAGATGATGAAGCAATGGAAATGTCAAGCCAGGCAACCTGTCAAGGGTGAATAATGTAGGATAAACAGTTATTTCTAAATGCTGAATTACCTGTAAAAACTCAGCAGGTCTGGCAGCATCGGTGGAGAAGAAAAGAGTTGACGTTTCGAATCCTCATGACCCTTCCACAGAATGAGGACTCGAAATGTCAACTCTTTTCTTCTCCACCGATGCTGCCAGACCTGCTGAGTTTTTACAGGTAATTCTGTTTTTGTTTTGGATTTCCAGCATCCGCAGTTTTTTGTTTTTATTTCTAAATGCTCCTTAACTTATCACTGGACAGGGACAACAAAAAAATTTGCAACTAATCAAAAAGCAGAATACCGATGATGCTGGAAATCTGAAATATAGGGAAGATTTTTCCCTCTATCGGTGGGGGGGTAGTTCAGGAGTGGCCACGTGCAGGCATGATTGGGGGTGCACTGTCAGTTTACATGGGCGGGCCAATCAAGGCCCACCCAGCATGATGTCTGCCAGGAAGCACTATGTGCTCCCTGTGTGAGCTGGAGGGGTGGATTCCCTCAGCCGAGAGTGCACTCTTTCATGCATGTGCACAAAAGAGCGCACTCATCTCCCTGAGGCTAAGCGCTGCCTCAGGGAGCTCAGCTCCAAATTTAAAAATGTGAAATGTAGAAAAATAAAATTTCCCTGGCTTGACCCCTCATGTGACACTGCCACATGAGCTAGGACATGCCCATCACTTTTAATTAAACTTTTATTACATTTTTAAAAACCCTCATGAAACCTCATCCTGCCTTTAGATTTAGATTTTTCTTTTCCCACCTATTTCCATTATTTTTAAATCTTTTATGCCCTGCTAGTCTTTCCACCCCACCCCCACTACAGCTGTACCTTGAGTGCCCTACCATCCATTCTTAATTGGCACATTCGTTTAGATAATATCTCCACCTTCAACACCTCTGTGTTCTTTTGTTCTTTTGTCTGTGACCTCTTTTAATTATCTGCTCCTATCACTGCTTGCTTGTCCCTACAACCATACCACCCCCTCCCTACTTCTCTCCCCACCCCCCCCACCGCAACCCCCCCCCCCCCACCCCAACACCTTAAATCAGCTTATATTTCACCCCTCTCCTTATATTCACTCAGTTCTGTGGAAGTGTCATGAGGACTCGAAACATCAACTCTGCCGATGCTGCCAGACTTGCTGAGTTTTTCCAGTATAAATTGTTGTTCCCTTTAGATTTGGTATTCATGCAAATCTTTCCTGATGAGTGCAAGATAAAAAAACTTTGACAGCGTGTCTCTTTTATTAACAATACTTAAGAAACTTTGCAAGACATTTTTCCCAGCAGATTTACTGGGTCGCTGGAGTCTAACAGTCGATGTGATTGCTTTCCTTCAGTCCAGCCTTAGGGACCTTGCCCTCATTTCACCAACACCAAATCTAAAAGAATGAACAAATTTATTCAACAGCTCAGGGCCATTTTTGTCTATCATTTAACAGAAACAATCATGAATCGCCTGCATGTATGTCTGTTTTTTGTGCTTGTTTCTCTATGCTGGTGCTCCTATGAAGAGTTTCTCTTATGGCTCCATATGTGGAATTGAAGGCTGCTGAGCATCCATTGAGGACATTTCAAGTGGCCATGGTGGACGACCTTGAGCACCTCTGGTCCTTGATGGTCCGGCCACAGATGGCAGCATCTCAGCCTGGGCCAGGGCAGGCTGGCTGTGTGGCACTGACAAGGTCACTGGCAGAGTGGGTGTTGGGGAGCAAGTATATTGTTATCCTGAGAGAGGAGTCCAGAGCCTCTCCCATACAGTGAAGACCACTCTTCTACTGCTGAATGTGACAACACAATGCAGGAGTGGCACGATGCAATGGAACCTCTGTCAACCTCAGGCCCTCAGAGTGAAGGTGGCAGTGGTTTGACCATCCCAGCAGCAATGTGACCTGCTGTGGAAACATGGGTGCTCAGCAGAGGTCCCGTCCCATCATGGTGGATGCCACTGTGGTCCTCATGGCTTTGAACCCTCAGTCCATGCTAGACAGAATGGAAGTAATAGGAAACCAGAGGTCTAGTGAAAACAAGAAACTTAAGCATGCTAGTATTCATGAAGAAATAGTACTGAAGAAATTATTGGGACTAAAAACCAACAAATCCCTTGGATCTGATGGCCAACACCCCAGGGTTTTAAACAAGATGACTGTAGAGATAGTGGATAAATTGCTTTTGATCTTCCAGAATTCCCTATATTCTGGAACATTCCCTGTGGAAGGTAGCAGATGTAACCTTCCTATTCTAAAAAGGAGGGAGAAAGAAAACAGAGAACTATCGGTCAATTAGCCTAACATCTGTAGTAAGGAAAATGTTAGAATCCATTATTAGGGGTGTGTTAACTTGGTACTTAGGAAATTATAATATGGGTGGGCAAAGTCAACACAGATTTATGAAACTTTGAAAAATCTATTCAAGGCTTTTTGAGGTTATAATTAACAAGGTACATAAGGGAGGTGAAGTGGATGTAATTTGTTTGGATATTCAAAAAGTAATTGTTAAGATGCCACATGAGACTCTTACACAAAATTAGAACTCATGGGATTGGGCAATACATGGGATTGAGGATTAGTTAATGGGCAGAAAACGGAGAGTGGGAATAAATGGAACATTTTGGAACTCAAGGGTATCAGGGATCAGTGCCTGGGCCTCAGTTATTTACAATCTTTATTAATGATCAGGATGACGAAATGGGATGTAATGTATTCCAAGGGGAGAATTTTCTCCCCGTTAGGGAGTTAGGCAGGAGCAGGCGCAGGCAGGCACGCAGCCGATTGCCACCATTTTACGTGAGCAGGCCAATTAAGGCCCGCCCAGCGTGGTGTGCAGCTGGAAGTGCTCAGCACTCTCTGTGCAGGTGGAGGGAGTAGGTTGAGTTGGGGCCTACGCTCTTTCGCGCATGTGCCTCAGCTGCCTCAGGGAGATCAGTTTGATTTTTTAAAAATTTTAATAAAGACAAAAAAAAATTAAGGCATGACCCCTCATGTGACAGTGCCACATGATCTGGGACATGTCAGTGAATTTTATTAAAAACATTTATTAAACTTTAAAAACCTTGATGAAGCCTCATCCCGCCCGCTAATGAGGTTTTATGATAAATGCGAAGGCTGCCTGGGCTCTTCACCTGCCTGTCAACCTTAAGGTTGGACGGGCAGCTCAGTCAAGTATTTTAATTGACATTTAAATGGCCTTAACAGGCCATTGACAGTTTGGTGGGCGCGCAGCCAACTCTGGCGTGCGTCCACTGAACTGATTATCTGAATGACGCGTGGTGACGTCGGGACACCCACCCCATTTTACACGCCAGCAAGTGGGGAATTGTAGATTCTGCCCCAAGTTTTCTGACAATACAAATTTTGGTGGGAAAACAACCTGTGAGGAGCACACATAGAGGTTGCAAAAGGAGTTACACAAGAATCTGCCAGATGGAGTGTAATAATAATGGTATTTTATTCAAGAAGTACATTCACAGCCCGAAGGCTGAATTGCAATGTGATTTCCATTGAAGGATTCATAGAGAGTCTCATTAATCAGGTTAAAAACAAGCATGCATGTAACAATTATGTAGTAACAAAAATAGACAAATATATTCAACAGGCAACATGGGAGTAATGGAGTGGATATTAAAAGATGGGTAATTATGAATTAAAATTATATTAAAATTACAGACCAATACACCAATACATTACAGGCACTGAGGTACATACAGGCTTCATCATTTCAGTGCTTCATTCAAGTTAGAGAAATGTAGAGTTATTCACTTTAGAAGGAAAAATAGTAAAGCAGATTATTTTTTAAATGGTGTAGGGATGGGGAATGTTGGTATTCAGATGGATCTTAGTGTCCTTGTACATGAAACACAGAAAGTTAATATGCAGGGACAGCAAGCAATTAGAAAGCAAATGGTGTTTATGACAAAGGAATTGGTGTGTCAGAGTAAATAAGTTATCTGCAATAACACTTGGTCATGGCAAAACCATACCTGGAGTGCTGTGTAGAAATGTGGTCTCCTTACCTAAGGAAGGATATATTTGCCCTATAGGGAGAGCAAAAAAGATTTACGAGACTGATTGCTGAAATGAGGGGATTGCCCTATGAGGAGAGACTGAGGAGACTAGGTCCATGTACCCCAGAGTTTAGAGAAGTTTCATTGAAAGATATAAAATTCTTAAGGGATTTGACAGTGTAGAAGTTGTAAGGATGTCTTTCCTGGCCCGAGAATCTAGAACACGGGGTCATAGTACCAGAAGCCTCCTTCAACAGCATCTTCCAAACCCATGACCGCTACCATCTAGAAGGACAAGGGCAGCAGATACATGGGAACACCACAGCCTCTCCAAGTCGCTCACCATTCTGAATTGGAAATATATCGCCGTTCCTTCACTGTCGCTGGGTCAAAATCCTGGTACATTCCCCATAACAATACTGTGGGAGTACCTACATCACATGGACTGCAGAGGTTCAAGAGGGCAGCTCACCACCACCTTCTCAAGGGCAATTAGGGATGGGCAATAAATACTGGCCCAGACAGCAATGCTCGCATCCCATGAATGAACGACAAAAAAGGTCAGCCATTTAGAAATGAGGAGGAGGATGAACCTACCCTAGAAGGCTATTAACATTCAGTCATTGAATACGTTCAAGACTGGGATTGATAGATTTTTGAAATTCTAAGATAATCAAGGGATATGGGGATAGTATGGGGAGGTGGAACTGTGATAGAAGATCAGCCATGATATGGACTGCCAGAGCAGACTCAAGACATCAGATAGCCTACTCCTGCTCCAATTTCCTATGAAAGGATATCCAGCGGACTAGAATACAAGGGGGTAGAAGTCATGCTTTAGCTATATAAAGCCCTGGATGATCAATAATGGCCACTAAATTTTAGGAAGGAAGGAGTGCAACGTAAGTTTAGCAGTATGGTACCTGGAGTCCAAGAGTTAAATTATGTGGAGAGATTACACAAACTAGGTTTTTATTCCATAGAAAATAGAAGATTAAGGAGTGATTTCATTGAAGTTTTCAAGCTTTTAAGGGGAACAGGTAGGGCAGATGGAGAGAAACAATTTCCACTGGTTGGCGAGTCTGGGACTAAGGGGCACAGCCAAGAAACTAGAGCCAGACCTTGATTCCACCATTCCTTCCTCGAGGCATCTGCTCCATGACTCCCCTCCCCTCCCCTGCCTCGACCGGCAGAGGGATCTGGGTATACAAGTGCACAGGTCAGTGAAAGTGGCAATGCAGGTGGATAAGGTAGTCAGGAAAGCATATGGCATGCTCGCCTTCATCGGCAGGGGTATTGAGTATGAAAGCTGGGAAGTCATGCTGCAGCTGTATAGAACCTTGGTTAGGCCACACTTGGAATATTACGTGCAATTCTGGTCGCCACATTACCAGAAGGATACGGAGGAGTTGGAGAGGGTGCAGAGGAGGTTTACCAGGATGCTGCCTGGGCTGGAGGTTATTAGCTATGAGGAGAGGTTGGAGAAACTTGGATTGTTCTCACTAGAGTGACGGAGATTGAGGAGCGACTTGATAGAAGTTTACAAAATTATGAGTGGCACGGACAGAGTAGAAAGACAGAAGCTTTTTCCCAGGGTGGAAGCGTCAATTACTAGGGGACATAGATTTAAGGTGAGAAGAGAAAATGTTAGAGGAGATGTGCGGGGCAAGTTTTTTACGCAGAGAGTAGTGCGTGTCTGGAATGCGCTGCCAAAGACGGTAGTGGAAGCATGTACGATAGTGGTGTTTAAGAGGCAGCTTGACAAATACATGAATAGGATGGGAATAGAGGGACACGGACCCCGGAAGTGCAAACTATTTTAGTTTGACAGGCAATATGATTGGCGCAGGCTTGGAGGGCCGAAGGGCCTGTTCCTGTGCTGTACTTTACTTTGTTTTTGTTGAAAACGTATTTTCCAATCCCTAACCTTGCTTGAGGATTTTTTCAATAAAGCCAGAGAATCCATGACATGACGTCAGTTGTACATCACTTTTCCCAGCACAGGAACTTCAAGATGCAGAGCAGGTGCCACCATAGATTTTCCATACCATTCACACAATAAAATCCCAGCAAAGTAACAGTAAAAATTCTTTAATTTTGAACCACTGTTAATTTTTATTCCAATCGTGGTGGAGTTAAATCCAAAAATAGGAGAACTGTTTTGTATGGGACATTTTGTTGAGCGGATTACTGGAAGTGCCTCTTCTTCCTGGCAGACAATCACAGGAGACTAATTCATTACTTGAGCTGTGCAGTTTACCTTTAATTAATTCATTTATACGCTGCCAACCAACTCCTGTTCTTGTCGCCAAAAATAATTCCTGATTTAACCAATCTATGGTTATATCAACATTCATGTTTAACAATGACATTCTATTGATGCAATTATAATTGTGCACATGAGAAAAGATTTGTTGCCTTGTGAAAATATGGCTGAGGCCTTGATTTCTTTCAAAGTAGCTCAGGCACAGCTGCTAGTCAGTTTACATTTCCCACACACACTGCTCCAAACCTTAACTCGGGTGATTTGTTTAGCTTTCACATCTGGTTTTGGCTTAAATAAAATGCTGAATATAAAGTAACAAGCTGGGCTAACCCTCCTACGTCTGGGAAATGAAAGGACGAAACTTAAAAATAAGATTTATAAAATAAGATAAAGACAATAGGCAGAATCCTCCCAAAATGAAATTGAGCGTGGTGCCAGGCACTTCCGGCAGCCCCCAGCCCTCCGTAATGGTGGCAACTCATGCCCGATGCTGCGCTTGGAACATTAATTATGCAGAGGCGTGTTTCACTCCGCATCACCTGGGAGTTGATTGATCTGCTCACCGTTAGCTGGTGGGTTCAAAGGTCTGGGTGCCATATTTAAATGCCAGCCCAACCCACAATCTCAATCTCTCCAGCCCACCAGCGATGTCCACAACCCATAAGAGGAAGGCCGGTAGCCTCAGGATGAAATCTGCTCCCCATTTCACCCCCCAGGCCTTGCTCAGGGGGCTGCAGGGTACTGTATCCCACTGATGGCTGCAGAAAGCACAGCAGCCTCAACTCTCTGGTCTGGGGCACCATCGCAGAACAGGTCACAGCGGCTGGCACCCACCCCCAAAATGCCATCCAGTGCAGGAAAAGGATGAATGATCTCATCCACTCTGCTAGGGTAAGTCAGCCTTCAAAACCCTCCAATATCAAACCTTCATCATGGCATCATGCACTCAAATGGTTGCTCGCTTCAGGGGTCTCACACAACCATTAGCAGGGGGTACATATCAACACTTATTCTCTCATCGAGACTTTCACATCACCACCATCCCATCTATCATGTTGCTCACACTCCATCCTCTGGCCCTCCTGAGGAGGGCTCACCACACACAGGGGACTTGCAGCTCATCCAGCCTCTGCTCCATTCCATCTCATCACCTGCATTTCTTTCTTCTTCATACAGACCAAGCTGGAGCACAACAGGCACAAGAGAGTGCAGACCCGGGGAGGGGCAGCCGACATCATTGCCCTCACTGAGTTTGAGGAGGCTGCAGTCGAGCTGACTGGGGAGGACAGGGATTGCTCCAGTGGGGGAGGGGAGATTAGCCTCTGCCACCAACTTAGTACTGATCACAGCTTCATCACTTCATCAAATCCTGACATTCACAGTGAGTCACGTGCAGTCTTATCTCATGCTCATTAACTGGAACTCTATTTTCTATTTTCTAGGCACCACATTGAGGCCCCCCAGCAAGTCCAGCACCACCAGTGCGAGCCCCCAGATGTACATCCGAGGAGGAAGCTCTGGATGAACCGTTATGGTGCTCACACACACCCTCCACCAGCTCAGAGACACACACATCAGTTGGGCACAGCTGTAGATTAGGCTCGGATTCACTTTCTGGGTTACACCTCACTGACACGTCCCCGCAGCAGTCGGAGGCAGGGACAGCCCAGGTCTCTGGCACTCGGAGGGCTGCTGGAGACCAGCCACCCGCTCGGTCCGGGTCAGATGATGAGCCTCTGGAAGCAGCTGCCAAATCGATGCTGGAGATGCAACGACAGGCGGCAGAAAATTAGGAAGAGATTCAATAGTCACTCAGCAGACTAGAGCAAATGATAGAGGAGTCCGTTTGTGTTTTATCTGATGTTATGGTTCTGACATACGAGCGCTTCATTGGCAACCACAATGGAGCTCTTGGTGTAGCAGGTCTTGCCGGATTTGCACTCGGCCCTGCACTCCATGGCCACACGCCCTGGTGGGCACCATCAGGATGTAGGCGACATGGGGATGAGGCACTTTGACCTAGCTCTGGGTGCACCATCTCCTGCAGGAGTCAGGGCAGGACTCTTGGGCACCCACAGGGAGGATGAGCATCAGCCAAACACCCCTGGGGCCTCCTACCAGGACACTCCAAGGTACAGCCGCAAACAGCCCCGTCTACCTGTGACCCAATCCACCCCAGCTTCTCAGGCCGCTGAGGGCACTTCTGCTCCTGAGCAGGTGACCATTATCAGGCCGGGGCCCCCCAGGCCTTGGGCCACTAGAGGCCACCAAGGCCATCACAGGTGTCAGGGTGTAGCGGTCAGCAGGCTGCCTCCACCTCTGCTGTGGACATCGGGGCTGCACCCAGGAGTAGCTGAAGAGTTAGGAAAGCTAAGAAAAAATGATGTCACTTTTGGGTAATGGGTGTGTTCGACATGTATGTAAATTGCACTTTTGTTAATGTTTTTGATGGTTATGTGAATGTTCCCTGTGAACTGAAGGTGTTATGAAGGCGAAGTAGTTTGGAATTTGGGATTTACATTCCTGTGGTGTCTAACTCAGTTGAACTAGTCTCCACACCCCCTGTGTTGTCTTTATTGGAAGTGTATAATATAAACATTTCTACCCCTTCTCCCTCAAGGAACAACATCACCATGAGGGCAGCTCATCAGCATTAATAATCTCACAGCATTTGTGTCTCCTTAGTGGTTGTGGTAGAAGAAAAGACATGCACGGGAGGAGGAGATCCCTTGGCATGTCCGCATTTCAGTTGCAGCAGTGTTGGCATCATTAGATGGCGGCAAAGGCTTCAAAGGCTTTTCTCACATCGCTCTTGGTCCTAAGTGGACTCTCAGATCCCAGGGTGAGATCGCTCACAGGACCCCACGGACTGAAGCATGAGACAAGTGTGAATGTGGGACTCGTTCTCGCTACAAGTGGGTGGACATCCCCTGAGTTGAAAGAAAATGGCTTCATGAGAGCTAGGAGAGATGTGGCCATATTCCCTCATTCAACTTTACTCTTCCTGGAACCTGTCAGCGATTAACGTACCACATCTTCCTTCCTCCATGGCGTAATCATGCTCATACAGACCCTCAGCAGCCTCCTGAGGTTCCTGGGCCACCGGATTTCATCCTCCAATGAGCTCTCATTCTCCTCCAGTTCATCTTCTGGCAGGCGTTCATCTCTTTGCATTGCCAGATTGTGAAGGGTGCAACACATTGTGATGATGTGGGAAACCCTGTCAGGAGTGTATTGGAGTGAGCCACCTGAGTGGTCCAAACATCTGAAACACATCTTCGGGAGCCCTATGGTCTGCTCTATAAGGGAGTGTGTGGCGCTGTGAGCTGTGTTGTACCTCTCCTCAGAACAACTCTGAGGGTGGCTCACTGGTGTCATTAGCCAGCATTTCAGTGGGTACCCGTTATCCCCAAGCAGCCATCCCTGCAGACGTAATGGCCCCTTGAAAATCTCAGACACCTGGGAGTGACTCTGTATGTAGGAGTCACTTCAACTCGCAGGGTATCATGTACAAACATGCAGCATGTGCTTCTGGTGATCACACACCAGTTGTACATGGATGGAATGATAACCCTTGTGGCTTATAAACATTAGGTGCTGCTGCCATGGAGCCCATATAGCCACATGGGTGCAGTCAATTGTTCCATGCACTCTTGGGAAGCCTGAGATTGTGATGAAGCTGGTGAATCTCACAGCCTGGCTGCCTTCGTCCAGAGCAAACCTGACACAATGATGGGCCTTCCTGTAAAGGGCAACTGTGACCTCCTTTATGCATCAATGTGTTGCGGACTGAGAGATGCCACACAGGTTCCCTGTTGATCCTTGGAAAAAAGCAGAGGCCAAGGAATTGAGCACTGTGGTCACTTTCAAAGCCACTGATAGGGAATACCCTATAACTCCACATGGCATCAGGTCTTATGAAGAATGTGGCATGTGTGATGTACCAGAGCTCAGGACAAGTGCAGACGTGTAAGGCATTGCCTCTCACTCATTTGCAAGTAAGAGACTCTTGGACGATAAACCCTAGGTCTAGCAATTCATCTTCATTGTCTGGGTCCCTCCTCCTGACCCTCCTGTTCATGCTCTGGCTCCGCTTGACTATGTCTCTTCTGCTGGAGTTGCCCCTCCTTCCTTCACCTCCTCCATTGCATTAGGACCCTGACAAAGGCAGCATTGAGCCTTGGATCCATATCTGCTTTTGCCTTCTCTCTGAAAGGAAACATTAAAGACATTAATGATTCAAGGGTCAAGAAAGTGAAGCTCAGAGGATGACACATTTGGAAACTGTAAGAGTTCATAGTTTTCCCTGACCTTGTCGCCTTGTCCCTTAGAGATCAGCACACACATCAAGGTGACCACGATGGCCTCGCAAATATATAACATCTTGAGCCCTGCTTGGGATGCTAAAGTTTAAGTGAGATGAATGACCCAACCTAGCTCTGTGCTCCAATCTCTAATGTGGAATTTAAATGACCAATCAGTTTCTCATGGTCAATGAGTGGATGCCCTTTGGACCACTAGGAGTGTCACACCTGGTAAACATATGACAGGCCTTCATTGATAGAATGTTTTATATGATACAGCTGTGTCTCCTTCACTATTGCCTGCATTCCCAAATTCTACATTCCGGTGTGTTACACTTGTGATGCAGCTACTGTGATGTGAAGCCACTGAGTCCTGAGTAGCCCTTTAACAGTGTTAATGAAGCCATTGGCTTTCAGTGGCTGTTATTGCAAGGAGATCTTCCACCTTTCTTTCTAAGCTCACTACGGCCGCAATAAGAGGTTAAAAGGTGACGCCAGGAAAGACTGCCTCACGTTCACCCTTGCCCCTGACTGTCATTCCACCACCTTCCCTCCCCGTTGACTCTCTCATGTTTGTCAGTCCGACCCCTCACCTCACAGCCCACCCCTGGTTGAAGTGCCAGTCTCTGAAAGTGGAGGCCTGCATGAGTACCACAGGACAATGGTGTTCCTCAGGACAATGAAAGCAAAAATAAGGAGTTGACCAACCCTAAAGCCCCAGCAGCGTGGCATTCATCACAACAAAACCAGCGCAGCGTTATGGCAGGTATGTTGCACTCACAAAGTTACCAGCAAGCTGAGGTCTGACTTATGCATGCCCCACCACACCCAACTTTTCAATCAGGTTTCATGCTAATTCAATTTCCCCTCGGCTTGACGTTAGCTTGGAAGTTGTGGCAAGATTCCGGCGAGCAGCTGTTTTAATAAACATTCATAACATGCTAATGAATGCAAATAGCATTCACGCCACTAGTCGGCAGGATAACCGACCCACCATGAAAACAATGTTGGGAGAATTGTGCCTCGCTCTGGATTCCCTGCTTCCACCTGCCACAAAACCCAACACGGGCAAGATGGGAGAATTCTGCTCAATGTTTTGATGAAGTAATATGCTAAAATATTCACCCCATCGACTGAAAGGGATAGGTGTTAAAGCTGGAAATCAGACCACAGAAATCTTTCTATGGGCTGAATTAGATGGTGTGCGGACCCCCCACCTCCCCAGCTAAAGGGTCTGTGAGGAACCCACCAAGGGGAACATTGGCTGCACCACAGCCGTTTAATGGACAAATTAATAGTCTGGAGGCAGAAGCCCCACCCTTCAGGAACAGGAAGTCTACCAGCCAGTCAGGAGCCAGCAAATCTCCAGCACTTTGGGCCAGGAGAAGATGGATCTGAATTTGTGAGTGTTTGGGGATCCTGTCAGGTGCCAAGCTAGCAGACCCCGGCGAGTTGGGAAGCAAAGAGGGCGAGGGAGTGGGCGTGCTGGGGTTTGAGAGGCCATGGGAAGCGAGCAACCTAGGGGGCAGCAAAATCTTTTTGCAGCAGTTGGGGGGTAGACACTGATGTGAACAGGGAGCCTGTTAAGGGGGGACTTGCCCAGTTGGCTACCAGCCCGCACAGTGAAGCCTGCCAGGCTGGCCACTTTGTGGCTGAATAAGGCAATTAAGTGGGTGCCCCACTATTGATATAATTAAAGTGGGGCAGAGACGAGTGGATTGGCAGTGGGCTGGCTACCTCCTGGACTTAATTCCCTGACTACCTTCAAACCTATTGGTGGGGGAGTGTTAAATCAAGCCACATGAAGCAATTTATTTGAAGCATTTCTGATATCCAACAGTTTGCATTTGACAATTCTCTTAATTACCTTCTTTCAACAATTACTTTAATTAACAATTTTAATTCCAAAAATAGGAAAAGCAAATGCCTAAATTCACACAAAATTATTCTACTCAAAAAAAAGAGGAAGCGTGGCTTGCCACCCCCAGAACGAGTGTGGGGAGGTTGCTGGGTGCAGGGGCAGGCTGACCCTCAGTAAAAGTTTTAAAAAACACAATAAAGCAAAAAAAAACACCCCTCCAGCCCTCACTCCTCACCACCCCACCCTCACACCCGCCCCATGCACTCCACTTGTCCCATCCATGTCAACCCATCCCACCTCATGTCCTGTACCCACCCCCATAACCCCCATACCCTCCATGACAACCTAAGCCCCCATATCCATAGCAAGCATTTCTTTTAACACTCCAAGCATTTTTTTTTTTAATTTACAGGGCAGGACTTTCAAATGACTTGAGAGCCCCCTTTGATGGTTGGCCTTGACAAGTCCTCTTGACAATCTTGACAGGGACTCTTGACAGTTCTGACAAGTCCCCTTTGTAGGGAGTGGTGGTGTGTGTCAGCTTCACCTCTGACTTCTGAGCGGTCCGAATCGCTCCCATTCCCTGGGTTCTAGACCTTGGACTTAGTTGGGTGTTGTGACAACTGGTTTTGGTGCAAGAAAAAAATCTGGGTTTATTAAAAGCACAAATGAAGTTATAACGTTAGGATTACACTGAGATTATACAGACCTACAAAGAACACTTAGTTAAGAATGGGGAACACACGGCATAACAAGGGAAAATCACGCTACTAATCCTCTTACCCTTGTCCCACCCCCAAAACCTAACTAAATTGAACTAGGAGAGGTCAGGGATCATGCTCACCAACCAGGGTTCCTTGACAGTTCGAAATCCAGCCAGGTAAGCCAGTTGCAGTTTTGGGGTAGGCTCTTTGTGTCCTCTGGGGCCTGCCGTCCCCACGTGGTCCTGGTCCTTGGAATCTGCGAAGGTTCTTCAGTTGGGTGAAGGGTGCGGGTGTGGGTGGTCAATCTTCGTGGAGGGCTGCAGTTACAGCCTTGTTCTCTTTGGTTGAGCCTGCCACCCTGTGTCCCTCACCGTGATGTTGCCTGCAGGCCTGCAAACCTCCAGAACTCCTCCTTCCGTTTGGCTCAGCTCCCTGCTTAAACTCGGCTTCAACCGCTTCCAACTGCTCACTGCCCAAAACAGCTCACTTCAGATCTGCTCCCTTTCATAACTGGTGGCCCAATAATACTGTTTTTTCAAATTTCTTATCTCAATCCAAATCAAGGTTAGTTCTTCGTTGGATTTTAGTGGGTTTCCCCAGGTGATTGTTGTTTTTAATGGGCTCGCATGATGTTTATCGTTGTCTTCCTGTCCCTGTAACTAGTTTTGAAGTGAAATCCATTGTATATGTGGAGTATTGATGGCTTCGCATAATTGCATTGATTGCGGCCTTCCTGCCTTAGTAGTTAGTAGCGATTATTTATGCAAGATTTTACTGGGCTTTAGTTTCGTGTAAGATGAAGTCTTTCTCTGGGTTGATTGTTTTAAAGGGAAGAATGTGTATTCTGTCTCCTTTCATCCTAGCCTCCTGTCTGCAGGGTTCTACACTTAACCCAGCAGTTGAATCCTCTGCCATAAGAGTCCAAAAGTCATATCCTTGTTGATGATATGAAAAATGTGGGAACTTTGAGAACCCTTCACCTTATCAGTATTGACAGCTCCCTTTGGCAGGTGCTTCTCACAGTTTTGACAGTTGGTTTTGACAGGTGTATTGACAGTTCCAATGAGCTTGACAGTGATGAGTTTATGCACCTGTTATTCACATTTATGCCTTCTTTTAACAATTACAAAGGACACCTCACCTCTCCAAAGCACTACCCTGGCTAGCCAAACAAACCCACTACATTCAGAGCTGCTATTCCCTGGTCTAACCTGCATGGGTAGAATTTTGCCCTTGTCTGATGGGCTCGGTGAGGGCGAGTGGGAGCAGTTGGGAAGCCGACCGCCACCCGCATTCAAGCCACGACCCACGATTTCACGCTGGTGAGCCAATTAAGGCCTGCCCAGTGAAAATCGCACGCTGCAGCGCTCAGCGCTGTCTGTGTGGGGGGAGGAGGATGGCGAGTGGGGAACTTCGCGAATGCGCGCAATGAAAGCTCCCTGAAGAATGGAACTGCCTCAGGGAGATGAAGATTTTTAAAAATTAAAAATAAAGAATGTTAAAATGTTAAAAGAGCATGTTCCCTCATGTGACACAAGAGCAGGGACATGTTATGAATGAAATGTTTAAAATTTTATTTAATTTTAATTTGCTGTTGGAAACTCATCCCGCGTGCGGACGAGGTTTCCTAAAAAATTCTAAGGTCGCTTGGCCTTTTCACCTGCCCGCCAACCATAAGGCAGCAAAAAATGTAATTCACTTAGATCTTTAATGGCCTTAATAGGCCGGTTAATCGTCGGCGGGTGTGCTGCTGACTCCTGCGCATGCCCACCAACCGAAATATCACGCAAGTGCACGATGACGTCGGAACGCTCACACATCATCGCGCGTCATCTTACGCACGCCCACCCGTCAAGTGAAAAATTCTGGCCCAGGTTTCACACTACAAGGTTGCAAAAATCAGGATTGTGTGGAAACAGCTGATGATTGAAATGGCCACCTGCCCCTCTGAATTGCACATGTGCGCAAACCAGCCCGTCCTATTCCTGCCCCTGCAAAAATAGGAAGCACCATGTTTGGGGGCAGGACTTGGGATTTTCAGCTGCTTCCACCATTTTTGCCATGATGGACAGTCTCTCCGTCATGGTGGAAATTCAGGCAGCAGTGGCTCACTTAATGGTGGTAATCGTGCTTTACCATCTTCACAACACATTGAAGGTGGCTCTTTTTTCCACTATTTTGCACCATAATGTTCAGAGACCTCTGTTTTACTTCCAATATCATATTCTGAGTCTGACTCATAATTATGATGATGATCAGAATTGAAAACCTCCTTAGAGAGTCTTAGTCTCTTAACTTGCAGCATTGGTTCCTCTTGTATTCTGTCAATCTCTGTCAACTTTTTGCCTTTTTACTCCACACTCGTCATCTTTCCTGTCTGTGTACCACCTGTCAGAATACAACTCACATGAACAAATAAAATGAGAAAGGAAAATAAGTGAAATATAAATGAAAATCGGGAATTTATGTCATAATTTGTCACATTCTTTCTTGGGATCTGTGGTTAAAGTTGCTTAAAGTATGCCTGGGTTACGGTATCAGTGGGGACCTAGTGTCAGAAGGGCTGCGGGATCACCTGCTAAGAGGCCAAAGCCCCCCTTGGTAGGGGTGATTAAATGTCAGTTCCCCTATGAGATACCCCCTGACCCAAAGTTGAGATTAGCAAACTCCTGCAGGAGCCAAACAGACAGACAAATATTTTGCTTTTATAGACACAGGCCTTGGTCTTATGAGCAGCAGCAATGATCACTACATCGCCCCTGAGATTGGAAATCCCCCTGAGTGGGTACGTGAGTAGCTGCTACACATTTCTAACGGGACCTTTTGAGCCCGGCTTCCACAGAAACGCATAGTGCAGCATCCATCAAGGAGCTTTGTCAGAGTGGACGACAGTCAGGGGAAGACAGTACATGCCCCCTTTTTACAGAACTAGCTGCTGCATGGTGAGTTTCAAGGCCCAGCGTGATTGTTAATGAATGAATGTTAGTGAATGTGTGAGTGAATTGGTGAAGGGTAAGTGGGTGAGGTCGATAAGTGGGTAAGTGGATGGCGAGGTAGGGTGTGAGGTGGTAGGTGAGTGAGATGGGAAGCCAGATTGGGGGGAGGTCTTGTCAGAAGGGTAGTCAGGCTGGGGGCTAGTTGGGGTGAGCAGTGAGGTGGTCGGGGAGGTAGTTGGATGGTCAGGAGGGTAGTCAGGTGGTTGGAGGAGGTGGGCTAGTCCAGTAGTCAGGTGATAGTCGGGTCAGTTCAAGTTGAGGGTCTAGCCGGGTGGTCAGATGGGGTGGGTAGTCAGGTGGTTGGGGTGAGTAGTCGGGATGGGGGGCTGTAGTCAGATCGGGCCAAGTCTGGGGAGATGGTGTTCGGTGATCAGTGGGGAATGACGGAGGGATCGGTTCTGGAGTTACCCAGGAGTTACACTAGGTTTTAACCTGTCTAATATTTCCTAGTTAATTAGCCAAGTAAGTATATCGGAACTGTCAGAAGTATCCAACTCCAACTAACAATCAGAGACATTTTTGGGGTGTCCTGGGCAGCAGAGGAATTGCCACAGAGGTCCAGAAACCTAGAAAATTTGGGCCATAGCTTCACACAAGTGCAGAATAAACAGAACACAGCACTGTCAGAGAAAGAGAGAGAGAGGGAGAGAGCAGCCTGTCATTAAATGTCATACAGTGGTCTTCAGAGACACACTGGAGATATGACAGCAGTTTGAGAAGAAATCAGCTTGGTGTTTAAGCTAATAAGCTCACCTCCTTTTACAAAGCAACATCACCAGTTAGGAGGTTTAAATGCCGCCTTATGATAATGCAATGTTGGTGATACATGCTTGTGTCGAATGGACATTTGGTAAGTGGAAGAATGCCATTGGAGTTGACATTTCCAATTCCTTCCTTGCCAATAGTTCCATTCCAGAGATTGGAATCTCTTTCAACTCTGGCATTGAAGTCTCCGAGGACAATAAGTCTGTCCTCCATCCAGAGCTCCACAGAGAGCTTGGTCAAGCTTAGAATAGTTTTGTAATTGGCGTGCAGTGTTGGGGCATATACACCGACCGCGGTGGCAAATTGGCTCCTTGCTAGTTTGAGACAAAGAGTCATGAGGCACTTATTTCTTCCAAGAGGGAACTCATGAAGCTGGTTCATAAGTTCACTCTTGATGGCAAATTCAACTCTTTGAACTCTGCCTTCTTCTGATTTCCCTTTCCAGGAGAAAGTATAGCCGCCTCAGAGTTCCTCGAGCCACCCCTCTCCAGCTTGCCAGCTGTCATTCAGAGCAGGAAACACAGTTTGACACTCTGGACATTCACTCCAGTGTGTATCCATGTTGGTCCTAATGTTCCAGGTCCTAAACTTTACTAATTGCTTTTGTGTGTTTCTACTGCAGAAGGTGATCCCGCTGGACCTGGAAATCCAGTCGGGAAAAGTGAGGCAGACTGGGTTTTCAAACCCCCCTCGCCCCCCCCCCCCCCCCCACTAACGGGTGAACAGAGTAAATCTTAAAGAGGGCTGCTCAGTCACAGTCACAGCTGCCAAAAGTCACGCCTGCCTCGCCTGAGTGCTAAACGACCATCTTGTAGCTGCTGCCTCCATGCCAGGTCGTGACTAGAAGCTTCTAGGCAACACAATCCTCCTCCCATCGCTATTTGCTGGTCACTGAAGGCCTTGGGAGATGTACTTGGAAAGAAAGACACCTGTACGCAAAATCCTTTAGCGTAGAGAAACCATTACACACCAGCTTCCACGTGTGTCTTGACAAAACAAAACCTTGATCCAATGACACAGAAGCTGCGACAATTGGAGCTTTCATTCTGCCGCAGCCTTCATCAAGCAAGACAGCCATTGAGATATTCCAAATGGCCGATCCTCCTCCGCCTGTTCTGCCACTGAGAGCCTGTTTGCCAGAGCCCCGTCTGCTGTATTTCTAGGGTCCCTAACAGGCCTTCATAGTAACTGAAGCAGCCCAGGGCATACGGAGTCCCATTGTCCTTCCCCCTGTTTTGATCAACCCTTTCTTACTCATTGCCCAGGTTCCACAGCGAGGACAAGGGGGCGGGCTTTGGATCCCATCTTACACCAGCCCTCAAAGCCAGAATTACCACCCAATAAAATAGCACAAAGGTGAAAAGAAAGATCTCATGCCACAGTGCACGACATGAGTGAAAATACAATGCACAACACAAGTCATACCAACACACAAGGAAATAAAGCAATGCACACCAATGAAGTTTTAGTAATTTAACATCCCTTAAATCAATATTATAGACAGAAGGGGGATTAATTTAAACAGCCCAGGTTTCTCCACTCATTACCCATCCATAAATAGGAGGTGATTTTGAGTTTTGAATTCCCCCTTATATGGATATTTTGTCAGATTTCTCTTTCTTATAAACACGAGGCTGAAATTCATGGGCCACCCATGGGTGGGAAAGTGGGTGGGTGAGCCCATAAATGAGGGCACCATGTCACCTGCCCCTGCCTCTCTGCTATTTTATGAGCAGAGGGAGAGTCTTTGGGTGGGTCGCCCATCTTTGTACCAATTCTGGCCCTTAAATGGACAATTTTGTCCAATTAAGGGCCCCATTTTGCTGCCACACTAATTTAACAGGCGACATTACATTTAGCCCTGCAGGCTGCTGGGCAGTGCCTCTTGCCAGGCCACCAGTGCCAATCAGGAGCCCTTCCACACAACTTTCCTGTTTCATGGCCACCCTTCCCCCTGCCATGGCCAACATGCCCGACATCCCTCCTCACCAGGACCTGTCAACCTGGACCCAGTGAGATCCTGGACGGACCTGGCTGTTCAGGTCCAATGCTAGATGCCATCTCTTTGGCCTAACTGCAGTGCAAGCAGTGGCCATCACCACCACCTGCACAGGGCTGCTGACTTCCAATTGTCCAACCGTTCTTTGAGGTTGGACTTCTTCCCAGAGATGGATGGAAGTCCCGCCTCATACTAATTTGTGCTGTTTCCCAAAATATTAAAGCAGGGTGAGCCAGTTAGCGGAGGCTGGCTTCCCACCAACATTTACACTGGTGTGCGAGGAACCCGCTCTCAGTGTATAATCCCACAGATACAAACTACTCATTAAATATTCTAGCCTTTCCTGTGCCTCTAAGCATATATCATGAACTTTGGCATAAATAGTACACGCTTATATGTTTTACTATTTACATGCTGGTAGAAGATTTTGCTGTTACATTTGTTTTGACTGCCATTCTACTCCAAATGTGCCTGGAAGGAGGTGGCGGATGTGGTGAGCTCCCAAGACGTGGTGCGACACACCTGGATCCAGTGCCGCAAGCGCTTCAATGACTTGTTGTGCTCGGGAAGGGTGAGTACCATGTTGGCATTTGTCACTTAATCCAGCAGGTCGGCTTTCTTCCCTGGCACCTCCACCCCAGAGCATGCCCAGGTCAGCATCTACCCCCTCAGCATTTCCCTGTGCCTGTTCATTCTCAGACTCACTGCCAGACTCATCGTGTGCAGCCACAGCCACTGCATCTACATCTTCTTCGTCCACTGCGTCCCCCCTTTCCAGGGCAATCTAGTAGAGAGTGCAGCATGCAACCACTATCAGCAACACACAATCTGGGGGGTATTGGAGCGCACCCCCTGAGCAGTCCAGGCATCGGATGGGCATTTTGAGAAGACCGATGTTTCTCTACACCACAGCCCTTGCGGAGGCTCCTATTGTACCGCTGCTCAGCTTCTGTTCTTGGATGGTGGAGAGGTGTCATGAGCCACCTTCTGAGGGGATAGCCCTTGTCACCCACCAGCCATCCATCCAGCCGGGCTGGAGCACTGAAGAGCCCTGGCACCTGGGAGTGTCTGAGGATGTAGGTGTTGTGGGAACTGCCTGTGTACCTTGCAGAATCAGCATCCTGTGATCACACACTATCTGCACATTCATGGAGTGGAAGCCCTTCCTGTTGATGAAGACACCGGGCTCACCTGCTGGCACCTTGATGGCCACATGTGTACAGTCTATTGCACCCTCGATGCAGGGGAAGCCAGCAATGGCCGTGAAGCCTCTGGCTCGCTGTGTCTGGATTGCCTGGTCCCAACGATTGTGGTTGTAGGTCAATGCCTGCCTGAACAGAGCGTCTGTAACCTGCTTGACACAAGTATGGACAGCTGATTGGGAGACATCGCAAAGATCATCCACTGACCTCTGGAAGGAGCCAGAGGCATAGAAGTTGATGGCAGCTGTGACCTTTAGAGCCACTGGCATGGAGTATCCACCCACACAGTTAGCGGAGATCTCAGGCCCTATCATCTGACAGATATAATTGATTGCCTCCCTTGAGAGACGGAGCCTCCTTCAGCACTGCACCTCAGACATATTGAGGTAGCTGCTTCATAGCCTGTACACCCTGGCAACAGTATAGTGGCGACTTCTGCAGCACCTTCCACCTTGGTCTACCTCTTGGCCCTGTACCCCTTGTGGCTGCACCTGTCCTCCCAAAGGTGACCCACAGGCTGAATGTGCACTCCTGACTCCTCCCCCTTCTAGCCCTCCCTTCCTCCTCAGAGGAGGTGCCTCCAGTGGAGAGTTCAACTCCCATTCCCAGGCTAAGGGAAGGCTTCCTGAAACATGCAGGCCCAAAAACGATTCTTCAGTGCAGAGTGCTGACCTGAAGGTTGTGAGTCCAGTCCAAGCAGCTGGTATGCATTTAAAAGTATTGCAGCTCACACAGGCAAGTATCCATTACTTTGCAAATTAAACATTTGACAGAGCACATTCACGACCCCACTGAGCCCTGTTATCCCACCCATGGATGAGGTTTATAAAAATGTGTCCTACCTGCCTGCCTGTTGTGCCCGTGCGATGACCCGATGATTGCATGTCGCTGAAAAATCGCCATCAATTGGTGCCTCAAAGTCCTTAAGTGGCCCGTTAGTTAATGGTGGGTGTGCATTGGATATCACCGCGTGCTTGCCCAACAAAATATCGCAATGGCGCATGGTGATGTCGGGACGCTCGCCCGACGTCATCACACATCATTTTGCGTGTCGGCGTGCGGGTCCCGCCCCCGGTCGCCAATGGAAAATTTCCACCATGAGCCTACAGACTCTTAACACCAGGTGCAGAAACAATGTCAAGCACTTGTAAATAATTAAGCCATTGGATTGCAACTAATAGCCCATAAAACTCCCCATGGAAACAAACAGACTTCAGAACTGCTATCTCAACAGATGACTAGACTGAAATCATAAAAGCAATGGGAACAGATTTAACATTTACATTTGGTTATCATACTAGGCCACCCTTTTAATAGTGTAAAATTTACTCTAACTTTTCATTCATTAGATGAACAGTTTTTTTAACTCATCTGAAGACTTTTCCACATTAACAATGCTGATCTTTTACTTGACAGCTTCTCTGTTGGCAGAAGTAACAATCTGCCAAACATATTGTTTAAAGGGTTGTTACATCTTTCAATCACAGCACTGTCAAGACTCACCTTACTAAACTCAAATGCAACTCATGTAACAGCTTTTCATGATATACTGTAAAGGAGGCTAAGCCATTTAAAATGCCTTTTAAATTCTTCCCACCTCCAATCCATTGTTCATGCTCCTTTGCAGCTGGAGTGAGACACAACAGCTTAAGCCTGGCTGCCTCCATGAAAGTTAGAAACCATACCTGGAGAAAGGATCTCAGTGAGCTGACAATGCTGTCCGTTGTCTCCTTTACAGGAGTGTGTGGGTTCCAAGGTCCAAGGCCGGTGGCAGAAACGGAGGTGGGGCTGCTGGGTGGCCTTTTCTTCTTGCCCTGCCTCCATTTGTTCCTGATCAAGACCATGAAAATCCAGCCGCATGGATCTGTACTGAGGCCTAAACTATTCACTATATTTATTAATGATGGAATAGGAAGTCACATACGTACATTTTCCAATGATGCAAAAATAGGCAGTTTTATAAGTAGTGTAGAAAGAAGTATAAAATTACAAAGAGGTGTTGATAGAATAAGTAAATGAACAAAATTCTACCAAATGGATTTCAGTTCAGGCAAATGTGAGGCCATCTACTTGAGCCTAAAAAGGTAGAACTTAACAATCTAAAATTTTCTATTCCTGTCATCATGGCTGTAGCTTTCCATCCAATCTTGGTGTTGGAGGAATGAATGAACTGGAAGCTGATTGGCCTCAATGGCAGTACTGCTTTTGGTTGGGTGATGAGACTTACGTTGGATATGAGGATAAACTCCACCAGCCTGAGATGGCAGGCATTGAACTGTGAGGGTGTCCTACCAGTGTACACAGATGATAACTGACAGAAACCACTATTTTTTTGTGTTTGAGATATTGAAAGGTCAGCAGAGAGAATGCCCATTTTAACCTTACATCCTGGCAGAAACTGAATGGGTGCTCTGTTAAAATTGAGGGCACGAGTTCACCCAGTCCCTGCCACCTACAATCCTAAACTGCAGATTCTGCAGGCAGCAGGAATGGCCACCTAAAGCAATCAGTAACCTCCTGAATCTATGAAAATTGGCACTTTATTATGTCAACAGGCCATGGATGTGTTTTAATATAGGCCGACGCAGGAGGCTGTTATAACTTACCTGCCAACTGCAAGCAGGACAAAAACTGCCAGGAAGGATGGAGATGCCCAAAGGAAAGTGAAAAACCTCCCATTGTTGTGCCATGAGGATCAAGATGGTTACTTTGGGCCTGTGTAAGAAAGTGACAGCTGCCCCTGTCCCAGGCTCCCTATCGTGAGAACCCCCAAAATTGTCTATCTGATACTTAACTGCAATGCAGTGGCTGGCCAAGGCTGTCCAGTTTTCAGCAGCCACTCTGCGCCTGCTACTCTGCCCATCCCGGTTTGGAAATTCACTCATCAGAATGGTTTCCCATCAGAAACCCACTCCACGTTAGGGTTTCTCCCAGAGTCTCAATGACGCAAAAGTAACCATCACGCCCTGGAGTGAATGGGTGGCTCCAAGCCGCTGTCCTGAGTTGAGTACAGGTCCTACCATAGAGAGTTGTTTGTTCATCCAGAGAAATTTGTACTGGATCCAGGGTCTAACAGCGGATGACAAGGTTAAACTTTCACATTCAGAGCAGTACCTCCCAGGGGTATTGCCTGACTTCTTGGTCCATTCTCCTTTTTGCAGGTCATGAGAGACCTTGGCATGCTGACTGACAGCAAAATGAACCAGTCAGACATTGTATCAGGACATAAGTCAAACTATCAGCTTCAATCACTGACACAAGCAAAGGAAAATCCAGCCGGATAATGGATGTGAAGTACAGTGAGGATTCTGTGGGTTTACACTTAACACTTACACTTCCTTGCCTTCAGTTGCCAGTTTCCATTTCATCCCAAGCCATTTCTAACAATACTTGCCTGTTGGGTGGATTAAGAAAACTGCAGCAAGCAAACTATGTCAGGAATCACCACCTACTGCCTGCTCACTCAATAATTTGTAATTCTTGCAAGGTTTCTGGTTGGATTCTACAAGCAACTAGCTTCATGCTGGTTGTACACAGCTGTTCCATTCAAACTATCAAACAAGGTATGATGAAATAATACAAGCGTGCTGCACAGTGTGCATGCACAAAGTAGGGAAAGGACCATCTGAGCACTGCAGGCAAAGGCTGACGGGCTTTTAATGGTAACTGAGCAATGACATATAGTGCCCAGCATTCCTTACCCATACAGAGTCTGTCTGCCAAGCAAACAGCAAACTCACAGCATGGCTAATATAACCTTGCATTCTGAATGCATCAAGAGCCCATAACAGATTGGTATGACCTTGTGTTGATCACCTTCTGCACCTCTCCTGTGGAACTGGTTTTTTTCCTGATGAATAATTCTTTAGCACTCTTTCATTTTTCTTAAAGAGAAATTCCCCTGAATTGCTGCAGAGTCTATGAATGTGGACTGTGTTCCATAGCCTGACTCGGGTCAGAATGGGGGAACTACAAGGTATCAGTGCAGAGGGATCCAGAATAAGCGCTGCTCCAAGTGTCTCCAACAAGTAAATCAAAGCAGGAAGTGAAGCAAAAGGGCCAATTCAACAATGCCATGGCAGCAATCTTTTTCTCTCTGCCTCCCTGGTTACAAGTGGTGGTGAGAGGGAGGAGGAATGTAAACCTGGCTCAGCTCATTGCCACCAGATTCCTGCTCAGTTAAGACCAAATTCAAAATTTTTTAAAGTTATTCATTCATGGGGTGTGGTCATCGCTAGCTAGGCCAGCATATATTGCCCCTCCCTAATTTCCCATGGTGATGAGCTGCCTTTTTGAACTGCTGCGCTGTTAGGAACCCACAGTGCTGTTAGGGAGGGACTTCCAGTATGTTGACCCAGCGACAGTGAAGGAACAGTGATATATTTCCAAGTCAGGATGGTGATTGGCTTGGAGGGAAATTTCCAGGTGGGTGGTGTTCACATGTAGCTGCTGTCCTTGTTCTTCTAGATGGAAGAGGTCATGGGTTTGGAAGGTGCCTTGGTGAACTGCTGCAGTGCATCTAGTAGATGGTACCCACTGCTGGCACTGTTTTTTGGTGGTGGGAGGAGTGAATGCTTAAGGTGGTGGATGGGATGCCAATTAAGAATGCAGCCTTCAGTAAAGTCCTGGGACTGAGATGATTGGCCTCCAACACTACAACCATTTTTGTTTGTGCTTGGTATTATCCCAACCAGTGGAGATTTTCCTCCTGATGCTTATTAGCTTCAGTTTTGCTGGGGCTCTTTGATACCACATTTAGTCAAATGCTGCTTCAATGTCAAAAGCAGTCACTCTCACCACACCTCTTGTGTTCAGCTTTTTAGTCCATGTTTTGTCTAAGGCTGTAATGAGGTCAGAAGCTGAGTGGCTCTGGCGAAACCCAAACTGAGCAGCAGTGAGCAGATTATTGCTAAGCAATACTTCATTGGCTGTGGAATGCTTAAATACATCAGGTGGCTTTGAAAGGTGCTATATAAATGAAAGTCTCTGGTGGGAATTTTCTGGCCCTGTCACCACAGGAGATTCAGCGGCACAGAAAAAAGTCCCTTGAATTTCGGCAGGTCCGAACGATCCACCTGGGCTGGAAAATCTCGCTCTCGCTTTCTATTGTCTCTCCACATTCTCTGAGACTCTGTGAACTGCAAACCTCAAGTCAACAAATTCACAAGGTGCCAGGTTCAAGGCGATAGTTTAAAGAAATTGAGGGGGGAGCAGGACAGTACTCAGGAGAATCTTAGCTGAAGACAAATCAAATACCTTTAAAGACCGGCTGCAGGTGCTAAATATAGATGGAGGATGGGTGAATGTAAACAAAACAAAAGGAATAATCCATGAATGCAATAGAAATGTGAAAGAAAAGGAAGTTCTGCAAAGCCTGTGCTGAGGTGGGGCAATTTAGAAATCTTCAAAAGTTTAAAGTCAGACGAATGAAGAGGAAATGCATAGTGTCAGGTCTAAAGAAGCTAAGCACAACCATAAACATTTCTGCCAGGATTATTGATATAAGTGTATCAGTCTATGAATGGATTTTGTTATCCTTTTTAGAAATATGTATTATGTTAGCTCACCATTATTGCTTTCCCTATAATGGCCCCCAGCCACTATAATCTGCTTTTCTATTCTCCCTATCAAATATTAGATTAAGTGCTGCTTGATACAACTGTTGATGACCCCTGCCATCACTTTACTGATGATCAAAAGTAGACTGATGGGACGGTAATTGGCCAATTGGATTTGTCCTGCTTTTTGTGTACCAGGATATACCTGAACAATTTTCCACATTGCTGTATAGATGCCAGTGTTGTAGTTGTACTGGAACAGCTTGGCTAGGGGCATGACAAGTTCTGGAGAACAAGTCTTCAAGTCTATTGCCGGAGAACTGTCAGGGTCCATAGCCTTTTAGTGGAATATATAAAAGCTATTTTCAGTAATGGTGACGCTAATGTGAACCAGATGGGCTTTTGCAACAAGTTAGACTCTAAAGGTATGGGGAGTATGACGTTGAGATAGAGGATCAACCATAAACATGTTGAATGGCGGAGCGGGCTCGAAGGGCCAAATTACCTACTCCTGCTTCTAATTTCTATGTTACTATGTTAAAAGGAAAAGGGTAACTAAAGGAAAAGATAAGGATGAGGCTGGTGAATACACAATAACACTCAGATATAGGAGCAGGAGGAGATGATAAGGTCTGTCGAGCCTGCTCCGCCATTCAATACAATCATGGATGATCTTGGACTTCAACTGCACTTTCCTACGCACTTCCCAAATCCTTTGATTCCCTGGGAAACCAAAAATCTGTCTATCCCAGCCTTAAATATATTCAACGATGAAGCATCCATCACCCTATGGGGTAAAGAATTCCAAAGATATCCTTTGAGTTAAAAAATATCTCCTCATTCCTGTCCTGAATGATCAACCCCTGATCCTGAGACTGTGCCCCTGTGTATCTTTTGCGAAACAAGGACTTAATGGGACATTTTGACAAGTGTTTTGTACTTGTCTTCACTTTGGAAGACATCCCAATATTAGTAGAAAATTAGGGGACAAAAGGGAGAGAGGAACATAAAAGAATCATTATTACTAGAGAAACAGTTCCAGTCAAACTAATGGGACTAAAGGCTGACATGTCCTCATGCCTGCTCTCTGGGCTCTAAAAGAAGTAGCTGCAATGGTTGTAACCTTACAAAATGATCCTAGATTCTGGAAAGGTCCCCATGGTTTGGGAAACCACAAATGTAATGCTCCTATTTCAGAAAGGAGGGAGACAGACAGCAGGAAACTATAGGCCAGCTAGCCTAGCATCTGTCTTTGAGAAAACACTCAAATCTGTTGTCATGCCCCTAGCCAAGCTGTTCCAGTACAACTACAATATTAAAGAAGTAGTAGCAGGACATTTAGAAAACTATAAAACAATTAGGTAGAGCAAGTGGGTTTTATGAAAGGAAAGTTGTGTTTAGTAAATGTATTAGTGTTATTTGAAGATGTAACCAGCAGGATAGATAAAGAGAAATCAGTAGATGTAGTGTATTTAGGTTTCCAAAAGGCATGATAAGAAGCCTCATAGAAGATAAGAGTTCATGGCATGGATAGAGGATTGGCTCACTAACAGAAAACAGAGTCAGGATAAATGATGGTGAAGCAAACTTCTCATTTTTTATGGGATTTCTTTTAAGATTATGATCTAATATTTGATAGGGAGAATAGAAAAGCAGAAAATAGTGGCTGGGGGCCTTTATAGGGAAAGCAATAATGATGAGCTAACATTATACATATTTCTAAAAAGGATAACAAAATCCATTCATAGACTGATACACTTATATTAATAATCCTGGCAGAAATGTTTATGGTTGTGCTTAGCTTCTTTAGACTTGACACTATGCATTTCCTCTTTAGTCGTCTGACTTTAAACTTTTGGAGATTTCTAAATTGCCCCAACTCAGCACAGGCTTTGCAGAACTTCCTTTTCTTTCATATTTCTATTGCATTCATGGATTATTCCTTTTGTTTTGTCTACATTCACCCATCCTCCATCCATATTTAGCTCCTGCAGCCGGTTCTTAAAGGTATTTGATTTGTCTTCAGCTAAGATTCTCCTGAGTACTGTCCTGCTCCCCCCCCCTCAATTTCTTTAAACTCTCCCCTTGAACCTGGCACCTTGTAAATTTGTTGACTTGATGTTTGCAGTTCACAGAGTCTCAGAGAATGTGGAGAGACAATAGAAAGAGAGAGCAAGATTCTCTGGCTCCTGCCCCCTGCTGGGACTGTTAGGACCTGCCGAAAGTCAATGAACTTTTGGCTGGGCCGCTGAATCTCCCGCGGTGGCAGGGCCAGAAAATTCCCACCAGGGACTTTCATTTATATAGCACCTTTCAAAGCCACCCGATGTCTTTAAGCATTTCACAGCCAATGAAGTATTTTTGAAGTGTTGTCACTATTGGAGGGTAGGAAATGCAGCAACCAATTTACACACAGCAAACTCTCACAAATAATGACCTGAGCATCTGTTTTCTTTATGATGTTGATTGAGGGGTAAATATTAGCCAAGGCAAGGGGAAGAAGCCCCCTGCTCATTTTCAAAAATCATACCATCTGATCTTTTACACCAACCCAAGATGCCAAGCAGAACCTTGGTTTAAAGTCACATCTGTAAGACAACACCTCAGCACTCCCTCTGGACTTAATTTTAAAGTCTTATCCAAAAGACAGCACAGCACTCCCTCTGTACTGTACTGGAATACCAGCCTTGACTTATATGTTCAAATCCTGGAGCGGCACTTGAACCGACAGCCACTTAACCTGCAGGCAGAAATGCTGCCAGACTGAGCCACGTCATGTGATAAGTAATGAATTAAAATGTTACTGTCTCCTCCACTGACTGGTCACATCTAAGTGTATTAGGTTTTCAGTCCTCCTAAATAGTCATTTGTAGCTCTGTCCAACCACAAAAAACTTTATACTTTTGCTTACCTTGGCTTTGTTCTCACCAGATTTGTAAAAAGAGATATTGACAGAGAAATTCAAGGTCACAACAGCCTTGATTACTGAAGGTAGTGTTGAGGAGAGCTCAAATCATCCGCTAGCTTTTGCAGATGTGAGGAACTAACCTCTTGGAAAGCTTCAAACTCTTTGGCCACTACTCCTTAGCCAGGACAAAGTCTTGTCCCATACACCTGCTGTACTAAGATCATGAATTGAGAATTCCATTCCCATGGTTATATCATTGCCTGACAGATTGTGACAGTCACACTGGGTGAGAAGGATACCATTCACTGAGTCTTGCAGTATTTTGCAGATTTTTTATTCTATGGCTGACAGTTTTGATGTGCTTATGGACATGCTGCAAATTTAGACAAAACCCAACAATGCTGAAACATTCAGCAGGTTAATCAGCTTCTGTGGGGAGAGAAAGAAGTTTGAGGCATGTATTATTCCCAGTTCAGTGTGAGGGAGGTTGCATGTGGATCTGTTTAATTAAATTCACCCACCAGCTAATGGTTTTAATTAACAGGTTTGTCTTCAACTTTAAAATAGTATTTCTTACAGCTGAAATCAGCAGGCAACTTATAACCTCTATCCACAGTGGGGAAAATTTAGTTCACTGTGCCTGAGCTCTGTCATACTGACTGAAATATTTCAAGTAATAATAGCTGTCACTGCCCATCTGGAACCACACTGTAATCATTCAAGCCAAGCTGGGAAATTGGCCTCAATACTTACAGCGAAGGCAGGTGAAGAATGGGGCAAGGCAGGGACATGGATGGCACACCAAAACATAATGGCAGGAGTTGATGAACTTGCTTACAATTGACGAAGTGGACAGTCTGGCTGGTGGGGAACTGAGAGGGAACAGTGGTATCTGGGGACCTCAGCCAGGGGGTCTTGGAGGTGGATACAGCCAACAGAAGGAGCGAAAGTCCCCTCCTTTTTACTCCCAAAAGCCATCATTTTTAAATCAGGCTCCGAATTGGTCATAGAGAAACCCTGCTGCCACCATATCAAAGAAACAGGCAAGTGTGTGGCAGGTGGGGACCTGCACAGACCATGCTGCTGCAGAAAAATAAATTATTTATAAGCAAATTCTGGATCTCTGCTGCACTGGATGTCCCCGTTCCACCCTGTCCGCACCCTGGGACTCCTTAGGGTCTCTGAGTCTTGTGGTTTTGTTCTGCCTGAAAATGGCTGTATATTCCTCCAAGTTACCAAAAAGGCTGCAGTTGTAAGCCAGGAATTAAAATAATCCACGTCTTAAACTGACGATATGGGGGAGGGGGCTTGATGCTTGTTCTGTCCCCCACCCTGTGCTTTCTCCATTCTGTAGTTTTTCCATCCCTTTCCACATTCCCTGTACTGCCCCTCCACCAACTCTGCCCAGTAACCAGCCCCCAAATGGCTCTTTACTCAGATGTAACTTCAGAACGTTATGTTGCCTCCCTAGTGTCAAGATCAGGAATGTTGCGGAGCAGCTGCAAAACATTCTTCTGGAGGAGGGAGAACATCGTGGTCCACGTTGGTATCAATGACATAGGGAGGAAGAGGGATGAGGTCCTGGAGGCAGATTTCAGGGAGTTAGGAAAGAAATTTCAAAAGCTGTGAATCATGGCCAGAGGAAGGGCTCCCAGAGCACTGCTGGTGAGCAGGCCAGGCAGGAGGGTAGGGCAGGGGGCACTGTGCCCCTCATTTACTAGCGATTGCCTTGCTGTCCTCCTGGAGGAGGTGGCTGCACAGCAGAAGGTCCTCGTACCCCAGGACAGGAGGAGGAGGCCCCCCACCACATGACCAAACGTGCCTGGGAGGAGGTGGCAGAGGTGGTGAGCTCTCACGACGTGGTGTGACACACCTGGACCAAGTGTTGCAAGCGCTTCAATGACCTGTTGCGCTCGGGAGGGGTGCATACCATGTTGGCATTGGTCACTTAACCCAGCAGGTGGGCATTTCCCTCTGGCGCCACCCACCCCTCTCCCCAATTGCCCCCCACCAAGTCTGAGTGTAGTGAAAGCATTGAATCATTGACGGCATGTGTCCTTCGCTGGGTGGGCCAGCAGATATTGCCCATGGCGAGGTCACCCTGAGAGATTGGTGAAGAGATGGGTTCTGCCCCAACAGCATGTGGTACACTGAGACCCACATTACTTTTTTGGGGGCATCCTGGAGGAGCTGCTCCTAGGCGCAGTGCAGGAATTCCAGGACATGTCCAAGTCAGGGTGATGCCATGCTGGGAGGGGAGCTTCAAGGTGGTGTGGCACCGATCGATCTGTTGTCCTCTGCGCTTCACATGCTTGCCCCTCCTTGCTATGGAAGGTTAGATCATGTGGTGCCTAATGTGATGTAGGCAGCATTTGGCCAAGGGGGTGGGGTGAGGGGTATAGGCCTGGCATCTTTATGTAAGTATTCAACAGCAGCGGGGTGAGGAGGCACTGGAGCCCTGCAATGTCCCACTCTGGTTGGGGTGTTTCATCCACGAAGAGAGTCCAGGTACAAGTAGCACTAATCAATGCTCTTCTCTCCTTTCCAGGAGAAGAATGCACATAATGCCGCTGAGTGGCACAGTTGGTGATTCTTAACCACTTCAAGCAGGAGGCCCTAGATTTGGAGAGGTCCCATGCACCCAGGACCACCGGTGTCGGTGAGGCTGGGGTGCTACGGGCAGGTATGTTTGCCCAGCAGTGAGGTCACCACTGTTCTCCTAACAGCCATGGCAGTGCTGAATGTTCAGTGATTGAAGTTTGCAACATGGCTTAACCATTGCTTATGGGAGGATGAGCGCATAATGATCCAGGGAACAAGGATGCACATTGACATTGTCTCCACGTTAACTCAACCACTGTCCTTGTTCTTCCTTTCAGCATCAGTGGAGTAGGGACGGGAAAAGGAGCAGCAGTGCCCCCCTCTCACACCTGAGGGCCCTGAAGCCTCGGACTCACCAACGTTCCACCATCTCTGCCAGGCAGGCACCAGCGTAGATACTAGCATCTCGTTGGGAATTAGAACATCGGCTAGTGTCCTGGAGCATAGCGGTGAGGGCACTTCACTAGAGGAGCTGACAGAGACAGAGAGTGCCCATGGCACCAGCAGTCAGAGGACTGCAGGGGACCAGGCACATACTCAGTCAGTACCTGATGATGTGCCTATGGAGTCCGCAATGCAGCAGCTGCAGGAAATGTGGCCGGGTGTGCGGAGGCATCTAGGGGAGATACATTAGGCCATGTGTCTGTGGTGGAGGAGTCTACATGGACCATCGCCGATGCAATGAGCCACATGTCCAAGCGCCAAGCGTCCTCCATGGAGAGAGTGGTGACTCTCGTGGAGAGATTCCTCCAGGAAACCTGTCAGGGCTTCCTGGGGATGCACTTGGACCAGCAAGCACTCACAGCGGCATTGACCTCAGTTGGTCACTGCCTGTGTGGGAGATGGCCTGGGCACCAACTTTCCCACCTCGGTGCCCATCCATCTACGGTGAGCAGGGAGGTCTGAAGCGACCTCACGTCGGCACAGGAGCTGCCTGTCGTCTCTGCGGGCACATCTCAGGGCGCTCCAGATGAGGGTAGAAGCTCCTCCGCTCCTCTCCTAGTGACTGTTGCATCCGGTGAGGCTGCGACGACTGGGGAGATGCCAGTGGTGGAACTGGTAGCCCCCTCCCCGGTGAGGCCAGCACAGGCTCCAGGGGCCAGAAGACGACCACCAAGGTCATCGAGGCCAACAGGACAGCAGATTCAGCAGGCTGTCTCAGATGCCACTCCCAGCGAGTGGGCAGCACCAAGATGTAGCACCTGTAAACGTAAGCATAAGGCACCTTAGGTACACCATGGGTTTATCACTGGTACTTTTGTGTTGGTCTGCAATGAGGTCTTTATGAGTTGGTGTGATTTTTAACATCTTTATCATTTTGTTTTCTTAAGTTCCTTTTGTTGTAATATTAAATTCAGACATGTCACCATGGCTGAGGGTGCCTCTTTTCCCCTGCAGGTGGATGGTTACTAATAATGTTATGAGTGACTGTGGGACATTCAGCTTTATTAACAAGGCCCTTAGTTAACATTCCTATCCAGTTGGATTTTGCACTTAGGAATAGAGGATGGAGCCCAGGCTTATCCTGGAGGTCCATCTGTGGTGTGCCAGCTGAAGGCTCTTTGGATTAAAGCCTCCCAGGTGTCCCTGCCTCCCTGGAGTGTGTCCGGGTCAGCGTCTACCCCCTCAGCATTTCCCTGTGCCTGTTCATCCTCGGACTCACTGCTGGACTCATCGTGTGCAGCCGCAGCCACTGTGTCAACGTCTTCATCGTCCACTGCGTCCCTCCTTTCCAGCGCAAGATTGTGGAGAGCGCAGCATGCAGCCACTATCAGTGACACAAGATCTGGAGGGTACTGGAGTGTGCTCCCTGAGCAGTCCAGGCATCGGAAGCGCATTTTGAGAAGACCGGTGGTTCTCTCCACCTCAGCCCTTGTGGTGCCGTGGCTCCTATTGTACCGCTGCTCAGCTTCTGTTCTTGGACAGCGGAAGGGATCATGAGCCACCTTTTGAGGCGATAGCCCTTGTCAACCAGCAGCCATCCATCCAGCCAGGCTGGAGCACTGAAGAGCCCCGGCACCTGGGAGTGTCTGAGGATGTAGGTGTTGTGGGAGCTCCTGGGTACCTTGCACAAACTTGTAGAATCTGCATCCTGTGATCACAAACTATCTGCACGTTCATGGAGTGGAAGCCCCTCCTGTTGATGAAGGCACCGGGCTCACTTGCTGGCGCCTTGATGGCCACATGTGTACAGTCTATAGCACACTGGACGTGGGGGAAGCCAGCAATGGCCACAAAGCCTCTGGCTCACTCTGTCTGGCTTGCCTGGTCCTAACAGTTGTAAATGAAGGTCAATGCATGCTTGAACAGAGCTTCTCTAACCTGCTTGACACAAGTGTGGACAGTTGATTGGGAGACACCACATATATCACTCACCGAGCCCTGGAAGGAGCCAGAGGCATAGAAGTTGATGGCAGCTGTGACCTTCAGAACCACTGGCATGGGTTGTCCACCCACACAGTTATTGGAGATCTCAGGCCCTATCATCTGACAGATATAGTTGACTGTCTCCCTTGATAGTTGGAGCCTCCTTCGGCACTGTACCTCAGCCATATTGAGGTAGCTGCTTTGCCGCCTGTATACCCTGGCAGCAGGATAGTGGCATCTTCTGCGGCCCCTTCCGCCTTGGACTACCTCTTGGCCATGACCCCTTGTGCCTGCGCCGGTCCTCCAAAAGGTGGCTCCCCTGGAGGCTGAATGTGTACTCCTGTCCTCCTCTCCCCTCTAGTCCTCCCTTCCTCCTCAGGGGAGGTGCCTCTGGTGGAGAGTTCAGCTCCCATTCCCAGGCTTCCTGAAACCTGCAGGCCCAAAAATGGTTCCTCACTGCAGGGTGGGGACCTGAAGGTTGTGAGTCCAGTCCAAACAGCTGGTATGTGTTTTGAAGTATTGCAGCTCACACAGGCAAGTAATAGTAACTTTGAAACATCAATACTTGACAGAGCACACTCGCGATCCCACTGAGCCCTCTTATCCCGGCTGTGGATGAAGTTTATACAAATGTGTCCTACCTGCCTGCCCGTTGTGCCCGTGTGCCGACCCAAAGATCTCACGGATGCCGTAAAATCGCTGATTGGTGCCTCAAGGGCTTTAAGTGGCTCATTAATTAATGGCGTGCATGCATCGGATATCATCGCGCGCCCACCCAATGAAATATCATGATGGCGTGGTGATGTCAAGATGCTTGCCCAATGTCACTGCACGTCATTTCAAGTGTCAACGTGCAGGTCCCACCCCCACACACCAACAGGAAAATTCTGCCCATGGTTTCTTGATTCAGGTGTGTGTGACCCAGACAAGCAAACCATAAAAAGTGTCTAGCAATTGGGAATGAAGGTCTACACAGGCTAAACACATCAGAATTAACGCAGAAGAACTAAAGGATTCCTAAAAGATATGGACTACATTGGAAGACCTGTTCGGCATCAGGTTAAAATTCTGTATTCATCGACTGGAGTTCATGTCATTTCAACAACTGCCATAGACCACTTCATCAGCAGACACAGAGAAAAGGGTACATACTGTAATTTTTCAAACACAGAGCTAGCAGACAGAATTGTTGAGTTGGCGATCGCATCCACCCCCATGGAAACATTCCAGAAGATCTGCTAGACAAGCCCAAAATGTGCAGTATCAAAGAGCTACTCAAGGTGCAGATCTTCGCAGGTCAATGAAGTTTACAGGCCCTAAGTACAACCCCAATTGTTGATGCACTCACTAGAACACCAAACATAGCAAGGCATGTGGAAGATATTGCTCTGACCCTCATTCTGTCTCTCTGCCTCTTGGTCTGCGTCTCATACTGCACCTCATTCCGCCCCTTGCACTATCCCTCGCTTTGCTCCTCACTCTTCCCTTCGTGCAGTCACTCACTCTGCCCCTCATCACTCTGCCCCTCCCTCCATCCCTCCCTCACTCCCTCACTCTGTCCCTCGCTCTGGCCCTTGCTCTGACCCTCACTCTGCCCCTTGCCCTGCCTTTCATTGTGTCCCTCACTCTGCCCCTCACACTGTTCCTCACTCTGCATTCTTCTGTCCCTCTCTCCATGCCACATTCTGTCCCTCACTCTGTCTCCCACTCCGCACCTCACTCTTCTCTTCACTCTGTACCTCGCTATCCGCCTCACTGTTTCCCTCAATCTGTCCCTCACACTGTCACTCGCTCTGCCTCACTCCACACCTCACTCTGTCCCTCATTCTTCCCCTCACTACATCCCTCACTACATCCCTCACTCTGCCCCTTGATTTGTCCCTCATTCTACCCCTCAATCTGTACCGCACACTTCCCCTCACTTTGGCTTCATTCTGCCCCTTACTCTGCCCCTTACTTTGTCCCTCACTCTTCTCCTCACTCTGCTCCTCACTCTGCCCCTCACTCTCTGCCTCAGTCTACTCCTCCACTCAGTCCCTTGCTCTGTCCCTCACTCTGTCCCTCATTCTGTCCCTCACTCTGCCTCGCATCTGCCCCTCGCTCTGCCCCTCACTCTGCCCCTCACTCTGCCTCTCTCTCAGTCCCTCATTTTGTCCCTCACCCTGCCCCTCACCCTGTTCCTCACTCTGACCCTCACTCTGTCCCTTATTCTACCCCTCACCCTGTCCCTCACTCTGACCCTCATTCTGACCCTCACTCTGTCCCTTGCTCTGCCTCCTGCCCATCTGTAAGAAGGTCACTGAGGTGACCTTTTACAACAGTGTATTCAACACACTCAGTTTTTCACCGCTGGAGTAAATCAAAATAAACAGCATCACCTGAATCATTAAAACTTTGGAGAAAACAATGATTTAAAAGCTCTAAACTTCACAATGTAACTATTGAGTTGATTCCTCACCTTGGGAGATTTGATAATTTCTCAGCTGATGTGACCCATTTAACTCACTGTCAGTGTTCCACCTGGATAACCTCTGTCTGTGTGTGGAATTTCAAGCTTTATTTTTGTTGCTGATGTATAATGTAGTTGTTGGCAGTTCATGGTGGAGCAGTAAGATGTAAACATGATTATGACTTTCTATTCTTTGCACAGGATGACAATCTCACTCCCATTTGCCATTCATGCCTGTCCATAGTTAAGAAGTAAAGGTTGATGTCTAAGTCTATGTAAATGCAACAATGAGTTTAGCATTCAAACTGTGGGACTTGGTTATTTATTATGAGCAGCAGGGTGTTCAGTTGCAGCATCATTCATTCTTTTACTGCCAAACTAAGTGCTTGTCTTTGCCACTGACATTTCAATAATCTCATTCTCAATCTAGCACTACTGAGACCAGAGTTGATGTTGCCCAGCCGCTGCTAGGCTGCACCTGCCTGCCGGGAGATGCAAGTTGTGGATTGGAAATGCACCTGCCAGGTTATTTTTCATTTCACGGCTTAGCCGAGGACAGCCAAATTGACAGCCAAACAGCCTGAATTGTTCACTGAAGCTCAAACTGGGCTCCTGAAGCTCGATGGTCGAGTTAGGATACAACGAAAATCTGAAAATTTGCAAAGTATTAATAAGATGCTGCATCTTCAAAATCCTCGGTGATTGTGATTGCATAATGTCAACACACCCTGATGTTTTCACTAACCCATTTGATAAGAAAAACCATATCACTGTCACTGACCAAAGCTGATGGGATTTTTGAATCATGGATCATTGAATGATACAGCATAGAAGGAGGCCATTTGGCCCATTCTGCCTGTGCTGGCTCTTTGATAGAGCCATCCAAATAATTCTACATTGCTGTTCTTTCCTCATTACTTGAAAAACTTTATCCCTTCAATCATTCATCTAATTTTCTTTTGAAAGCTACTATTGAATCAGTTTCCACCATCCTTTCCGGCAGTGCATTCCAGATCACAATACTGTGTAAAAAAAAATATTGTCACTTTGGTTTACTTTGCCAATCGCCTAAAATCTGTGTATTGCTGAAAAAAGAGACGTGCTGTCGAAGCTTTTCATCTTGCACTCATCAGGTTGGCTACGCACGGTCAACCAACAGTAAACAGAACAACAATTTATACTGCATGAGAAGAGAGTGCTGATTGGTTGGCAAGTGGACTCTGGTCGGTAGAGGCGTTGCCATGAAGAATGCAGCAGAGAACAGCCAACTGTTAATTGCTAAGTTTTTGTTTCAAATTCCAGCCAGGCAGGTCTACTCTGATTGGTCAAGGCATTGACATGGGGAATGAGCCAAGGAATGAGTGTCCTCCAAGCTTTTGTTCAGTTGGAAAAGATGCACTTCGTGTACATGCTCCTTCTGCCTGCAAAGGGCAGGGCCCTGTGTGAATATATGTGGCTTCTAGCATGGGTAGGTAAGCCACATTGCGAGCCCAAATGATAATCTTAAATTGAACTTCAGTGTACTTCTTAACACAATCTCTTTTCATGCAGTACAAATTGTTGTTCCCTTTATTGTTGGTCTATCTTGTATAGCTGTCCTGATGAGTGCAAGATGAAAAGCTTCAACAGCATGTCTCTTTTTCAATAATACCCGAGTTCTGTAACACCAAATGACTATTTAAATCTGTGACCTTTGGTTACCGACTTTTCTGACAAGTAAACAGTTTCTCTTTAATTACTCTATTAACACCATTCATGATTTTGTACACCCTCTATCAAAACTTCTCTTAACCTTTTCTGTTCTAAGAGAATAATGATAGCTTCTCCAAACCCTCATCCCTGGTGCCACTCTAGTAAATCAAAAGTAGAGCACTTATTACTCTCTTTCCATGAGATTGATTTACCCCCTCTGTTGCCAACTTGGTCTCGCTTTGCCTGAGAAACCCAATGTAAAACTTAAATATCTGTGTAACTGTCACTCTAACTGAGCGATTAATATATGTTAGTTGGCAACACACCACTTCCTTGGGGCTTGGTGCACATGGGTGAATGCATTGTGGTGAAACCGGAAATTTGGTGAGTTGGAACCAGCTTTCCCCTGCACTGTCAATTTCCATTATTTTGACACCCCACCTGCATCCAAACCGACACACTTTACCACATTAAAATTCACCCCGCTGTCTCTAAATGCTTCCCCATAACTGATATTAAGCTGACTGGCTTGTAAGTTACCAGGTTTATTCCTCTTCCCCTTTTTAAACAGGAATGCAGCATTTGCAATCATTGAGTCCACTGGCATGACCCCCCATATCCAAAGAAGATTGGAAGAATGTGTCCAGAGCCTCCTTAATTTCTACCCTTACTTTCCTCAGTGACCCAAGGATGCATCCCACCTGGGCCAGGTGGTCTTTCCACTTTGAGGACTGTCAATCTTTTCAACATTTCCTCTTTGCTTTTATCTGATTTAACATTGCTACTGCCTCCTCCATCACTGCTACATTGATCACATCCTCTTCTCTGGTGAAGATACTAAGCTTCTGTCATTTTGATGTGCAGGAGTATTTTCAGTCAGACACACAATGTTATGCAGCATAAAATGGGTGATTGTTCAGAGCCACACAATGAGGGTAAAGGGATAAGATACTGTTCAGAGAACCACATTTCATCGAATAACAAGAAGAAAAAATCAATATCACATACGCCTATATGGAAATCTAAATCAAAGCAAACATAACTCCATCTGAAAATGACTTTAATGCCAAAGTAGAGTCACATCAGGTAGCTGGTAACAAAACTGAAAAATTGAACAAGGTGTACGGTATGAATAAATGAAGAAGAGTATTGAACTTTACACTCTGAGATGAATCAATCCTGTAGGGTCATGTACCCCTGACAGCCGTCACTTCCAATTTAGCTCAGCAGCTGACCCAAAGGCTCTATGAATGATTGTTTTTGTTTGGGTTTATTCTACTGTCAGTATTTTTGCATACTTTGCCTTTTGCTCCATTCTCCCTTTTCTATCAGAGGTTAATCTGCTTGCTCTTCATCTGGCTGTAGTTTATCAAAAGCCATGCATTCATGCTGCATTGAACATGAGGTGGAAATTGAGTCCAAAACTTGAACACGATGATAGGAAAGGATACTTTCTCACTGTCACACATTCTACTCCAAAATTCTTCAATCTATTTTGCCCAAGGTGAGATTATTCCATTGCCTGTTAAACATTCTGAGCAGTACTGGGTGAAAAAAAACCTTTCACAAAATTGTGAAATGTATAAAGTGTAATAATAGCTAACCAACACTGTAATCTATCTTATATTTCTTTGCTGTTGTAATATCCAACTCCCTGTCACAGCTAAAATCAAATGTATTTGTTTTGTTATGGAAGTGAGAAAACTCCAGAGGTACGGACAGGAAAAGGTCAATGTGACAGCACTTTGAGATGAAATAGTTCCACTTGAATGAACTATATTGTCTGCTCATTCATAAAATATGAGAAAATTACATATCAAATTCAGATTTGCTTTTCCTCTTGCTTTTTTTTTCCTTTGCAATATATTTTGCTTCTTGTAGTCATCCCATTTCAATAGATTGTTTACAAAAATGCCTGGAGTCACAAAGCTCTTCAATATTAGCTCACTTGCTGTGGGCAGTAAGTTTAAGGTCAGAGCAAGTTTGTATTTGGTATGGATTGTAAAGGTCTTGCAAGATGAATGTAGCTCATTGTATTGCTATAAACCAGTGAACTATTTAATCTTGCAGGGATTTTGTAAGACAGACCTGTGTAGCTCTTGTTGTAAAAACCTGGGAGGTGTAACTGGATTTGCAGTATAAGTGGTCATGAATAGCTTTACACTCACCTCACATTACCCCATAGGTGCATTGGGAATTTGTTAGTTCCAAAATCCTGACTACGTAAGTTCTTTAACCACTGAGTTGACAATTTACATCTTGGATCTTCAGCATCTATTGGTTTAATAGCTAACTTTCAGCACATCATTAGAACAAAACTGTTTTTGTGTGAAAAATGTCTCTGTCACCTGGAGGCTGCTGAAATCTTATTACCGCTGCTGCTCTGCTCAAATATTGAACAATGTGTTTCTAACATTTCAGAACCTCAGGATCTCCCTGAGTGCTACATTGCCAATGATTAATTCTAAAGTGTAGTCACTTGTGTTTGGTGGGAAGTCATTTTATGCACAGCAAGGTCCCACAAATGGCAGAGATGACTGGGCTGCTGGAATAATGTTAGGAAAATGGGAATAGGAGGAGGCCACTCAGGCTCTCATTTAGCCCACCAGTCAATGAGATCATGGCTGGTCTGTGACCTAACTCTTTATACTCACTTCACATCCCTTAATATCTTTGGTTAACATTAATTTTGACATCAATCTCATGTTTAAAATTTACAGTTGATCAAGCATTAATTGTGGAAGAAAGTTCCAAACTTCTACCACCCTCTGTGTGCAGAAGAGTTCCCTGATTTAATCCCTGAAAAGTCTGGCTCTAATTTTTAAATAATACCACCTAGTCCTAGACTACCCAATCAAAGGAAATTATTTCTCTCTATCTACTCTATCTGGTCCCTTTAATGTCTTGAAAACCTTGATCAAATCACCTTGATCCATGTAAATTCCAGGGATTACAACATTGGTTTGTGTAGTCTCACCTCATAATTTAATACCTGGTGTCCAAGTATAATTCTGATAAATCTATGTTACACCATCTCTAAGGCCAATGAGTCCTTTGACTGAGCAATGAAGGTTATTCAGGAGGACACCCTTCTCTTTAGAAAAGCATCATTTGAACAAGGAGGCGAGGCACAGGTTTTTCACATTTTGACTTGGGATATGGGATACATCAAGGATAGCATTTATTGTCTATTGCTGATTGCCCTAAGGACATTAAGAGTCAACTTACTATGAGCCAACTCCATAAGCCTTGATTTGAACTCCCAAATGGCAGGCAGAAGTCACTAAAAGTAAAAATTAGGAGTGACATAAAACAGGCTACCAACTGTCTGTCACCTATTTGACAATACCAATCAAAATCAAAATCTACCCCAATCTCTCCATTAATCTCCAGAACTCTGTCCTTTAACACTTTGCATTTTTACCTTGCCTGAAAATGCTTACATTGTCTCTAATCTAAAGATACCCCTCTGTTAATATATCGGTCTGTTTGATAACTTTGCTGCCCAGTTATTTGGGGCTAGATCTCCTTTTACTCCACTGACATTTGCTGTTTCCCATTCCAGGACCTTTATCTTTGACTTCTCATTGTTGAATTCTATGCTTACATTGAACCCATTAGTGTTGTGATCACTGTTTCCCAATTGCTTTCTGACTCTCGCATCACAGTTATTTGTGCCACTGAATTTCCCAGCATAAAAATCAAGCAATTCTTCTTTTCTTGTTGGACATACTGCACTAGTTCTAACTTCCATGCTATCTGAGTAGCTATTAGCATCGAGATGCTGAATTTTGTATGTCATTTTGAGTTTAATGGTTTCTCAGCTCCTGACAACCAAGTCCTGAGAAGACAAAATCAAAACACTGTGGACACTTGAAATCTGAAATAAAAACAAAAAAATGCTAGAAATACTCAGAAGCTCCATGTGTGTAGAAAGAAATATAGCTAATGTTTCAGGTATGTGACCTTTCACTTAACCCTGTTGTGGAATGGCTAAAACTGCCCTATTAACATTGCTCTGATACATTGGGAAGGTAGGGAGTTCCAGGATTTTGACCAGCAATGATGAAGGAATGGAAACTGAAGTGGGGCAACTGATTAGGATGAACATGTATTCATAGGCTTAGAATAGACAAATGTAGTTACGAGAGCTCTTTCTAAACATAATGGGAAACATAACCTACACATGATAGGTATAGTACTGTGGGAACCCAACCAATAATCACAGGTCATCACTATTAAGGGACATGTACGGCACTTGTGGCAGACCTTGCCTTTCCAGAATTGACCTGTTCAGCCTTGAAGGAAATGCAGCATCTGGTCTGACCTCACCAAATTCTGCAACTGCATTCCTAGCATCTTTCAAGCCTTTTTTGACCGCATTCTTGAATTGGAGCTTTGGCACGGGTTATCTCCCCTTTTTAGCATATCCTTCAGGATGTGGCCACCTCCCATCCTGTGCCCATGCTGAAGCCAATGAAGCCTTCTTGGTTAAACAGCATTTCTTAGTATTATAAAGTGCAGAGGATTACCACAAACATCTTCAATTCGTGTAGCTTTCTATAACATTAGCTCCATGGCTTTCAATGAGAATGCTGTACATTGGTTTACTCAATGAACGTGCAGGAAAGAGGACTTTCTGTTGAGTATCATCAGTGAGGTTTTCCCCATGAGCTGTTGATTGGGGATTAGAATTTCTGCTGGGATTCCCCTATGGGAAACCGCAGTGCAAACTGTCAAGTTAGAGGCCTTCTTAACCAGAGTAAAGTGTGAAGGGATAATTGTGAAAATGTCACTTTAAAAAGGTGAAGAGCATGTTGGTGTCCAGAACGGGAAAGGCAGAAAATGAGTGAGTGCCCATTGCAGCTCCTTGCCAGCTTTGGTGAGGTTGTTGACCTTTATCCTGTGCTGATTTGCAATCCTGAGGGTGAGGGATTTGGTGATAGTGCTACCTTCCTAATGGCATTCCCTGTAACATTCATAGGTGGTCCCTACACCCAGGATACAGATTACCCACCATAACTTCAGAGGGAGATTGTTGGAAATCCTTGGGAATTGGTATAAAGTACTTACCTTGGGAAGGATTTCCCTTGCACAATTACCAACCCTGTTGTCAGGCTCAAACATAGGTCAGAAGCCCATAATAGGTGGGAAAAGTTACTCATCATGATTTTCCTTGGGGCAACCAGTTAATTTATCAATCAGCAGGCTTGCCATCCAATTAAGGATGGCGGGCTTGTTCTCAAAGCTGATGTGTCAGTCTTCAAATCAGCAGCCGGCTTTTTTATAACTATTCTTTTCACACAATGTGGGTGTCACTGGCTGGGCCAGCATTTATTGCCCATCCTTAATTGCCCTTGAGGAGGTGCTGGTGAGCTGCCTTCTTGAACTGCTGCAGTCCATGTGGCATAGGATGGGTCGGTGGGCTGGGTGGTCAGTTGGGGGGGGCTTGGTCGATCAGCGAGGAGTGGTTTTGGTGGTCAGTGGGGGAGGGTTGGGTGGTCAGCTGGGGGGGCTTGGTCGATCAGCGAGGAGTGGTGTGGAGGTGTAGTGGGGAGTTGTGGGTGTGGTCAGATGTCTAGTGGGTGATTGGTGGGGGGTGGGTCAGTACTATAGTTACCCAGGGGTTAGGAGTGGTTTTAATTCTTCTACCTTTTCCTGGGTTCCTATTCCTGTAAGACAGTCAGAACCATCCGATGGCTCTGATTTAAATCAGGGTATCAGATGTCTCCCAGTGCAGGGTAACTGCTCATCGAAAGTTTGAAGTTCCCAGGCAATTCTCATGCAGTCCTTGTGTGGGGACTTCGGGGGGGTGGGAGGATGGTGGTGGTGGGGTTGGTTAGTGGGGATCCTAGTGAATCTTCTGGGATACCTCCCAGGTGCAACCCTCTGGTGGTCTGGAATTACGTGACGTTATTTCATAAGAGTTATGTCCACTTGAGTCAAGCAGTCCACACTCCCCAGTGACAGAAGAGTTAGGGAGGTCTCTCCTGGCCCAGGATGGCTGCACATGCTCCCTGCTGCACATTGCCCCTATAAAGATGGCGGTCAGGCATACCTATCCTGGGGGGTGACGGACCAATCCAATGCCACCTTGTGGCTGATGACAGGAGTCCAGACGTGGAAATAACTTTAGAAATAAAGGACAAATATAGTCCCGGAAGAACCAATAAGGGATGCAGGACAATGAGTGAAATTACGGGATGATCCCATAAAAAATGGGACAGTTGGTCAACCTGCCAAAGGTGGGGGGAGGGGAATTAGAGCATTGGGGGGAAGTCCCCTTGATAGGGCAGTGGCTGCTTGTACACCCAGGCAAACAGGGAGGGCATCTAGGCCTACCTGGAGCATTGGTGTCTCATTCCACCACAAAGGCAATGCCTCCAGGCAGTTAAACTGGCCTCCTCACTGCCTGTGGGAACCAGAAGGCCAACTGGAAAATTCAGCCTTTGTTAACAGGCTTTCTTAGGCCCTTAATTACTTGGATTGGCGATCCCCATCCCTCCACTGCAAGGCTGACCCAGTGGCACAATGGAGTTGAGGAACTGACACACAGGCTGGCGGCACTAGATTTAATGCCCACTCACTTCCAATCCCAGGCTAAAAAATCAAGCCTGCCTCTCTGTAGATTTCTACCAGTGCTACAGGAAAATTCCAGCTGAAGTGTTTGATCTGCCAGTGGATCACATTCCAAGGCACATACTCACAATCATGTCTGGTCATGCCACGCCACCTTCTATTCTTTAGCCCAGGGGAGGGAAATCCTCTTCCTCTGACTGGGGTAGGGGGGGATGGTTTAGCTAAACTCCCAGCCCCCAGTTTAGTCCTGCAGAAATGGAAATACGTTTAATTTCCCTGTGCCAACAGGAAAATTCAATGTTAAAATGACCAACAATGAGTCATTATGTGCTCTAGAAAATTTGTAACATTTCACTGCCAATTTTCTGCCTTTATTCATTTCAGTTGGAAAGGCTTGGTTGGTTTTACTAAACTGTAAGCCGTCATAAAACACAAATATTATGAAACAAGTTAAAACTCTTTCCCATTAATAAACTGTTTCGTTCTCATTAAGTTAAATGATCTTCCCGGGAAAAGGATTTAGGCAGGGTGCATAGCTTGGGAATTACTGAGCGATGGTACCAAACCATCACTTGATTCAAGTCACTCAGCATCATTTTGAAACTGTAAGGATGTGAATTATCTAGCTTGTTTTTGTACATTAACAGTGTTTAAATGGTGCCATTTTTTAGGAAAAGATTAACTCCCTGGAGAAACTTCTTGAAAATGTAATAAAATAAACTTTCTGGAGAAATGTAATTTTGTTTGGGATTTGAGTTCAGGTGAGTGATGTGTGAATTTTTACCGATGGGATTTTATTTCAATGTTTGGGCCCTCACAGCCCTGCCCTGCACTCCTTACAAATTTCTGGGGCTTGCCCCATAATTGGGGGAGCTGCCCTACAGAATGGTCAAGCAACAGCCTGGCATAGTCATACTCACCAAATCATACAACCAATATCTGGGGCAGCTCCATTACCACTCCTGCACAGGTATGTCCTGTCCCACCAGCAGGACAGACTTACAAGGGGTTGGAGCACATTGGTATACAGCTGAAAGGGAGTTGCCCAGGGAGTCCTCAACTTTGACTGCAGACCCCATGAAGTCTCATGGCCTCAAGTCAAATATGGACAAGGATATTTCCTGATGATTACCATCCACCACCCCCCTCAGTTGATGAAACTGTCCTTATCCATGTTGAACACTACTTGGAAGAAGCAATGAGAGTGGCAAGACCACAGAATTTATTCTGGGTGGGGGACTTCAATGCCCATCACCTCCTCAAGACTGACTTGGTAGCATGACTGACCGAGCTGGCTGAGTCCTGGAGAACATGAGCTGCTAGACTGGGTCTGCTTCAGGTGATGAGGGAACCAAAGAGAGGGAAACATATGAACAGGAGTAGGCCATTCACCCATTGAGCCTGCTCCACCATTCAATTAGACCGTGGTTGATCGTCTACCTCAATGCCATTTTCCCGCACTGTCTCCATATCCCTTGATTTCATTAGTCTCCAGAAATCTATTGATCTCTGTATTAAACATGCTCAATGATTTAGCTTCCACAGCCTCTGGGACAGAGAATTCCGAAGGTTCTCCACCGTCTGTGTGAAGAAATTCCTCCTCACCTCAGTCCTAAATGGCCTAGCCCTTATCCTGAGACTGTGTTCCTTGGTTCTAGACTCACCAGCCAGGAGAAACATCCTATCCACATCTAACCTGTCACACCCTGTAAGAATTTTGTAAGTTTCAATGAGATCACATCTCATTCTTTGAAACTCGAGAGAATACAGGCCCAGTTCCCTCAATGTCTCCTCATAAGACAATTCTGCTGTCCCAAGGATCAGTCTGGTGAACCTCCATTGTACTCCCTCTATGACAAGCATATTCTTCCTTATTACGATTTGACCTCGGCTTCACAATTTGTAAGATTACATCTGTCCATGACAGACTGGTAGGAGTGTTCACCACACAGACAACATCCCACCTTCAAAATATACAATCCATTGTGTTGTGTGACACTATCACCACACTAAATGGAATAGATTCAGAAAAGATCTAGCACCTCAAAACTGGGCATCTGTGGGCCATCAGCAGAAACAGAATTGTATTCAACCACAATCTGTGATCAGGATGGACATGAGTCACAACACCCTGGCAATTGTACTGAAGAATCCTGCCCCAGAACTAGCTGCACCCTTAGCCAAGCTGTTCCAGTGCAGTTACAACACTGGCATCTACCCGGCTATGTGGAAAATTTCACAGCTTTGCCCAATACACGAAAAGCAGGACAAATCCAAACTGGCCAGTTACCTCTCCATCAGTCTACTCTCGATCATCAGTCACATAAATACTGTGGCTACAAGAGCAGGTAAGACCGTGAGAATTCTGTGGAGAGTAACTCACCTCCTGACTCCCCAAAGCCTGTCCACTATCTACAAGGCACGTAAATGATTAAGTACAGAAGCTGAATAAGCATTGAAATCAGATGGTAAAATCTGAACAGAGTGATCCAAAGACTGGATGAAGAAGTCAATAATGGAAATGTAAGATTTGGTTTCAAAGACAAATCAAAAGAAATCCTGATTCCAGAGGGTAAAAAACATTAAAACAGAAAACTTCTTCTGGATCTAATATTTAGATCTTCTGGTATTTAAAAGCCAGAGGGTCTACCCAAAGCCAACAATGTAGTTCTTGACAAGATTAACCAAACCAGACCAAGGATACAATTATCCAACCAAGGACATTCCCGATGATGGAACTGGAAGCGTGTGTCACTTCTGCTCTCCTGCTTTTTCCTATTTCCCACCTGAGGAGAGTTAAATCGGCGTCCACAGGAAGCGTGTGTCTTGCTGCTGCCAGTGTTGTTTTTCAGTGGTGAAACGCACTGTTAGCTGACAATGCTGCAGATTCAGGTGGGCAATAAAACAGCCTCCTGGTTAAACAGGGAGGCTCTGCATCATGGCCAAAACTTTCCTGCCCAGTTTCACGGCCCATTAACATAAGACTTTTGAGAGCACAAAGGTAACAAGGGTGTTTTCTCAGGTCAAAATTTCACTTGTACATATTTCTCATTACATTGGTTTCACATTATTCATGTGTGCATCATTGTTACTTGTTGAGACTAGCTTCGTCAGAAAGCTAAATGTATTGGTATGCCACATGGTTGGCACACATTGATGGTTACAGGAGAGTTAGGGACATTTCCTTTATTGTGGAAGAAATCATGTTTTTTTGTTGACTCTGTTTTGAATGTTCATGTTAGTGTCCAATGTTGCATTCGCCACTCTGTGGGACACGACTGAACTTGCAGGCTCAGCTGGCCCTCCCTTCTATACATTGTAAAGAACATTGTCCGGATTCACTCTCAGCGAGGATAGTTGAAATGCTGTAGGTGAACTCAAAGCCCTGTAAGGACTCTGCCAGCCAACACATTGAGATGAACACATCTGGACAGTACTGCCCTTTAGGCCCCTCATTTTCTAACCTTGGTTGACCCACCACTCCCCAACTACACTCAGGACACCAGTTCCTTCCCATTTTACTCCTCCATTTCTGACCCCACCCTCTGTCCTCCCTTGGATCGCCCTTCTACTCCTCCATGCCCTAACCCAACACCCTGCTCCTCACCACTGACTCACCCTTGCCGACCCCATGCCTCCATGTTAGAGTCCCTTCTCCTGCTCCCCTCCCTTGTGCTGCAGAGTTCAACAAGGAAAACCGCTGACCTCACACATAACTGCACAAAGCTGTCAGGTGCACGCCGCCTCTAAACAAATGTGAACTGGATCCAGTGAGATTCTCATGCGCCACTGAAATTATCTTGAAGGAAGGACTTTATTATAAAAGGTTTTACACTAATGAATATTCATGGCATGGATAATAGCTTCTTTAAATTCACAGACAACTGTAAACCATTGAACGCTTTTAAAGAATTAACAGAATAATCTTCCAATGCAGCCTTCACCTCCTCTTATTGCCTTGATGATACAGTGCATCTATCCATCTTTTAAATAAACACCACTTCCTTCTCTTTCTGGGGATGTAAACATTGCTCAAACAAAAGTTAATTAAAGATTAATTAACTATAGAGATTAGGGAGTGAGCCTTTGGTTTAGTGATGCCATTCCCACATCAGAGTCAGGAGGTCCATGAATTCAGGTCCAACGTCACATGAGCCTGTTAATTGGGGGCTAGAATATCACAGGTAGGAAGGGGGGTGGAGTATGCTGGGGGAACCTGTTATGATCATCGTTCAGGCTGATAACTGAGAACCCACCACAGGACAGGGTGAAGCTCGACATGTCACAAACATGCCACTGACTTTGTATCTGCATCTCAGCCTGCCATCAGAAAATCAAAATTTCACATCCCAGCTAATTTAGTCACCCCTCATGCCACGTTTCCTACCCTTGCAGGTTCCATAAAATAACACCCCTCCCCATCCCCAGTCTCCAAAGTTGAGAATGTCAAGTTGTACACAGTTATGCTGTAGACTGTCCTTGTATTTCCAAGTGTAGCTTATCAGCATTTCTACCTGGATATAAGGCCCATGTGAATCATGGTGCCATAAAAATGAGCTTTGAGAGAGAACGTGCCTTTAAGATATCCCCGAAACTCACAGGCACAGGCTGTCTTCCAAGGTCCTGGAAAGAGGAAGCAACTAAAGGCCAAATGTCTCTATGGTTCACCATGCAGGAATGATTGAAAAGACCAAATGCATGATGATTGGAAATGAGGATGGAAGATTCGCCTAGCTTGCACTGGAGGGAGAATTCCAGGAAATACCCTCAACATGAAGACAATTCTCACGTTAAAAGTTATCAGGCTGGGAAAGGAAAGGAGCGGATGTAAAACCTCTGGGGCTAAGAATCATTTTGCTCTGGGTTTTGGAAAATGGAATGACTACTGAAAGGAAAGTGTAAAGCATACATGTGATGTGATTTTCTCAATTGAATTAAAAGTAAAAGGGGAAAATTCTGTTCTGTTGTTGAAGTATAAGTTGCTTACAGTGATAGAGCTTAGGTAATAGTGCTTTTAGTCTGTTTGTTGCTGTAAAAGTCTTAAAACATTAGATATTGTTCTGTCATCCTTTTAGCTATCAATTGGAAGCTCCAATTTCTTTTTTTTAAGTTAGCAGTCTCTACGAGGATCGCAGCATCCTCCACCCTTCATCACCACCAACCTCCTGCATGTGATATTCTAGCCCCATTTAACAGGGTTGTGTAGAGTTGGGCTCAAATTCATGGACCTCCTGCCTCTGATATGGGAATGGTATCACTAAACCATAGACTCACTCCCTAAACTCTATAGTAATACACATATGTCTTTAATTAACTTCTATTTGAGCAATGTTTTCATTCCCAGAAAGGGAAGTGATGTTTATTTAAAAGATAAATAGATGCACTGTATCATCAAGACAACAAGAGGCTGCAACGGAAGATTAAACCGTTCATTCTTTAGAAGCTTTCAATGGTTTACTATGGTCTGTGAATTTAAAGAAGCTTTTATCTCAGGCCATTGAGATAAAAGCTTCTCAGAGACAGTAAATGAGAGGTTCTGCTTTCATTCCTTCAACAGAATGGGAGGTTTATATCTCAGACTTGACCCAAGCTTGCTGAACAGTTTAATTCACAGGGAGACTTTTGTGTTGGCCCATGATTGTAATTATTCAGGTGATGTATTCAAGGGATTGGCTCAGTGTCGTATTTGAGACCAGTGGAAAGGGAATAAACTGTCAGTTCTTCACTGGTGCCCAGTGTGTTACAAAGTGCTTGTCAGTCATGGTAATTGATGTAAGTTTCATACCTGCCTTTAGCGATGTTTCATTCAAATTCCCTCTGTTCCAATCTGAAACACCAGGAAATCAGCTCTGTCGTTTAACCTGTGAAAGCATTGGGTTTCATTACATTTCACACTGAAGGCCGTACTGCCTCTGTACTGCCTCCTCTACGCGAGGTTTAGGCTATTGGAGAGAGCTTGAGGGGCAAGTGCTTGATTTGGGTGAGGGTACAGTAGAATTTTGATTATGTTCTGCACTAATGATCTGGCAACTTGAGTTCAACTCCCACCACAACAGGTGGAGAATTTAAATTCAGTTAATTAAATAAACCTGGGATAAAATGCTAGCATCATTAATGGTACCATGATTGGATTGTTATTAAGAACCCATCTGGTTTCCTAATGCCTTTTGGGGAAGGAGGTTTTCCATCCTTAAACAATCTGGCCTTTATATGACTCCAGACCCACAGGAATGTGGTTTACTCTTAACTGCCCTCTGAAATGGTCTAGCAAGTCATGCATTATACTCAGGAGGTTTTACTGACCCCTTGTGAAGGGTAATTAGGGATGGGCAATAAATGCTGACTTTATCAGCAATGCTTACATCCAGTGTTAAGTAAAAAAAAATGATTGCATTGCTTGCCTAATGGAATCAGCACCAATTTAACGTGCACCTCTGTTAGAATCAGGAACTTAATCAGCAGACATGAGGATTTAGAAGAGGGGAAAGAGCAGGTCGCCAGTGCCACAGGTGTGATGTGGGCATGATGTGTGATCTACTCCTGATGCTAGTCCTCACTTGAAATTGCTTTATTCACAGAATGAAACATTACAGGTATATATCTCCTCAGTCTACCCTACTCCTGTGTCTGTGTCTCTTTAGGAGTGCTCAAGTAACCAACCAATCAATGCCCTCCACTTGTGCATACTTAAACTCAATAAACAGATTCCCTTTTTTCTCTTTAAATGCAACTTAATAGTTAATATCCACAAACAATATTTCAAAATGAGTCAGAGATAAAATATTGTTTCCATATTCTGAATAAAGCATTAAAAGGCTCTTCTAGGACCCCTTTAAGCTTCTTAGTAAAAGCAGTTTTTAATGAACTTCTTCAATGAAACAATCAGTTAACTGATGACTTCCATCAACCCATTTGATCTTGGTGCCTTTTATTTTCTCCAATATTTGTTTCAATCCAGCAAGATCGATCCATATAATCTTTTTATTCACTCACACGTTTTGTAGAGTATATATGATCCCATAAAGAACAAGCATCTATGTAACATTCAATGGGCAAACTATTTTCATTATGTCCCATGTACAGAATTTCCCCTAAAATATTTGACAAATAGAATCCCATATCCACTGTTTCCACAAGGGCCAGTGTTTCCGCAGCAAAAGTACTTTTGACAATTCTTTTACATTTTCTTAGCTTCCCAAGCTAAAGGAAAGCACTTCCTAATTTTCAACCATCAAAAATATCATGAAACCAGCTGCATTTGAATATCCATCAGTAAGATTAACGTGTGAAGCATCACTGAAAACAAATAATTTCATGTTCTTTGAATCACCCAAGGATAAAAGCTTATGTCTGCATTTCTCCACTTGTTAATTTTTTTTTATTTGCCCATAAAACATCCTTGACTTTAGGGTGCTTCATCATCAAACTTAGTTCCAATACATCAAAACAATCATCTGATCTTGCCTGAGTGCATAACCAATTCAAGTAACCAATCTAGTTCTGCAACTGCTCTGTCTCTTCTTTACATATATCATCGTCTTTCTGTGATGACCCAGCATGATTAACCTGGAAGGGAATAAAACTCTAAATAGGCTCGCTGACCTAAATTTATTACATAACTATTCTGCTTAATATCTTAAAAGCTCCAGAAGCCTGAATCCTGATTTGGAATTCCTCTTTCATAGAGCATTAATTATACATTTTTCAAATTCTGCAGCTCCTTCCTGTAAGAAATCATCAACATGTATTGTGAACACACATTGAAGTTTCCCTTTATGATACTAATAAAACATTGTAGAATCTGCTTTAAGTTGAACGCAACATATTTTCAGCAAAACAGGTCTCATTGGAAAATACCACACCCTCAAAGCATCATTTAGGCCATAGTCACATTTGTTTAGTTGCCTTGCTTTTCCTTCTGCATCGCTTGCCTCTTTAAGTGATTTCAGAAACACTTCACTCTGAAAGCTAACACCCTGGAGAAACGCGAATTTTATGTCAATTGATTTATACCCCCAAGCTTTAATGGTCGAAAGAGCTAAAGCATTTTGCAGGATCACTTTTCCTGCTGTGGGAGAGTCCACTGAAACATCTATATCACCCAGTCATTCTTGAAAACCCTGGACAATGAGCCTAGCAAGTCCCATCTGCAAGGACATTTTCAGTACAAATCCAACTGTGACAAGGCTGATTGTCCCTTTCTGGTACTTCAGAATAAACTCCAAATTCCTTCCAATATATAATTCCTTTTGTTTCACCTCTCTTATTAATTCACCCTCAAGCTTATCGGCAGACACCAAAATTACACATTCAGGAGGACTTTTGCTTTTAGTCCTATCTCAAAAATGTTCTGTAGCCCTCATTTCTTTCTGTAATCTATTCAAATTATGGCCCCTAATTGCAATTTAATGACTTCCGGAACTACCAGACAGCAGTGACCCCTCCACTCCATATTCTTCAGAGATTTGGACAACCTACAGCAGGTATCTCAAAGCACTGATGCACCATCAGCAGGTTGTTGCAAGGTCATCCAAATCCAGTGACAAGAAAGATGGTCCAATAGCAGCATCCTCTCCCAAGCCAACTTGACCAGCATCGAGGTGCTAATCATGTAAAATCAGCTCCGATGGGTGGGACATGTTGATGGTATACCTGACACCAGACTCCCGAAGCAACTGCACCACTTGGAACTGGGTCACGGTAGGAGAATCCCAGGAGGACAGTGGAAACGCTTTAGAGATGTTCTCTCCTCGCTGAAGAGGTCAAACATCCCCACCGACTCACGGGAGTTCCTAGCTTGTGAGGTTAATTCGAGAAGACACCAAGAACATTGAGAGACTTCATCGGGAACATGCAGAGGCAAAGTCGAGATGTTGGAGGGAGTGCACTAACCTCCAAGCAACCCATCTAGATAATCCTTCAAGCACCACCTGCCCTACACGAGAAACAGTCTGCTGATTTTTCATTGGACTTATCAGCCATCTCAAAACTCATTACACCAGGGTGGAAGCAAGCAGGGACTGCCTCGGAAGATGTACACAGAGATGATCAGATTTTCACTGAGGCCATAGAGACTGCAATCAGTAGATTTCCTGTATGTGGCAACTGCATTGGGAGGGATGTTGGCATGGTTCCCGCCCATGTATAGACTTGGGCTTCATCCTGTGCCACGCATGTGCTCCAACACCATCTACTCAGGAATCCCTCAGTTAAACTGCTGCTGGATCAGAAGATCCCCTGTGACAATTGTGTCCTGAATGGATTCCTCCACACATCTCCAAGTCTGGCCTGCAGTATGTCTCCATCCTCTACCCTCCAGCTCAGCATCTGCTACCTTGGACTCCCTTGGCCCTTCTTCTCCATCTTCTTGCTTTTCCTCCTCCTCTGAGAGTAGAGGGCCTTCCTTGGGTCCGACCCTTCGAGTTCTGTGCCACATTGTACAGAATGCAGCACACAACGACAATCCAGCAGAACGTGGCAAATGAGTATCCTTTTGAATAGGTGCCTCCTGCTCCAGGACTGGTCCCAGTCAGCCCAAAATTTCAAGGTCTTGCTCCTGCACCATGCCTCAGACAATGCATTGATCCTCCCTATCCCCCTGTTTCTATTCTCAATAGTGTGGAACACTGGGAGGAGTCAAGAGATTTCTACCTTCCATGTTCACCTTTTTAACTTGCACATGAGCTCCTAAAAATCTGACTGTAGGGCTGCAATACCTGTGCCCTCTCCATGTTGTTGGTACCGACGTGTATCACAAGTACTGACGCACTCCCTTCCCCCTGCAGAATATTCTGCACCTTCTGCATGTAGTCCTTTACCCTGGCACCAGCAAAGCAACACACCACGTGGTACTCACAATGATGGTCAAGGAAATGCCTGGCAGTCCTTGTAACTATGGAACCCCTGATAGTGATTGGCTTTCTGCTCTTTTCTCATGATCTGGACTGCATTCCATCATGATGTTGTTCATTCCCAGCAGTGTCCAATGCTGAGTACCTGGGTGAGAGTGGCACACAGACTATAGCACTAGCCGTCTCTTCCTGCTCTTACAGGTGGCCACCCATCTACTATGCTGACCTCCCACTACCTGTGGGGTGGCCGCCCCCTGGAACGTACAGCCCAGGAAATCGTCATTCTTCCCGCTGCTCTGCAGTGTGTCCGGTGACCTCTCGAGATCCTCAAGCTCAATCTCAAGCAGCTGGAGCAACCTCCTACACATGTGGTCCCCCAGGACATATGAAATACTCTGACATTCCCAAATGCCACAGGAATTGCAAACAAAATCCTCAGCTGCCAATTCAGGATCTGAGAAAAAAAATCACTATTCCCTTTTTTATTATCTCATTCGTACCTTGCATAAACTATTAATTTTAGTTCATGCCTCTAGACTTGCTCTGTGCTAATACTCTTATGAATGATTTACAGTAATACATACCCTGATTGAAATTTTATTAATTATGCCAAACTGGAAATTTAATATGGCGCTTTATAGTTTCCTGATGCTAGTTTAAAACTGCTGCCCTAGGTTAGACAGATAAAAATACCTCAAAAACTCACCACAATGTGGCTACAGCTGTCACAGCCTCTGTTACCTCCTGCTGTAAGTCTGTGCAGTGCAATAGTACAGAGCTGTTAACAAATTACAACCATCTTCAAGAGTATATTTTTAAAATATTCATTCATAAAATGTGAGCATCATTGCCTAAGCCAACATTTATTGTCCATCTCTGTTGCCCTTGAGAAGGTGGTGGTGAGCTGCCTTCTTGAACCGCTGCAGTCCATGTGGTGTAAGTACTCCCACAGTGCTGTTAGGGAGGGAGTTCCAGGATTTTAATCCAGTGACAGTGAAGGAACGTGATATATTTCCAAGTCAGGATGGTGAGTGGCTTGGAGGTGAACTTCCAGGCGGTGGTGTTCCCATGTGTCTGCTGCCCTCGTCCTTCTAGATAGTAGCAGTTGTGGGTTTAGAAGGTGCTGTCTAAGGAGCCTTGGTGAGTTTCTGCAGTGCACCTTGTAGATGGTACACACTGCTGTTACTGTGCCTCGGTGGTGGAGGGAGTGAATATTTACGGATGTGATGCCAATCAAGTGGGCTGCTTTGTCCTGGATGATGTCAAGCTTCTTGATTGCTGTTGGAGCTGCACTCATCCAGGCAAGTGGGGAGTATTCCTGACTTGTGCTTTGTAGATGGTGGACAGGCTTTGGGAAGTCAGGAGATGAATTACTCGCTGCAGGATTCTTGGGGCGGAATCATCCCAGATTTGCACTAACTGCGATAGCAAAATGGAAGTTTTACTTTCTGGCCATAATGGCAGCTTTTCACACCATATGATCCCAATCCCACCTCATTAATCATTAATTCCCAGGAAACATGCCGTTTCAATGGTGTGAGGGCTCTCTTTCGCCCACCACACCATCACCTCATCACTTCCTCATGCCGGGCGCCATTTTTAAAGTACAGCTGTGAGCACTCCTCTCAGTGCTTCTAGCCCCAGACTGCTCCATGGAAGACATGGCCCCAAAAGGCAAGAAGACTGCAGCCCCCTGGTTCAGTGATATATCCCTGGAACACCTTTTGGGCGCAGTGGAGATCTGCCGTGATGTCCTCCACCCTAGGTCTGGGTGAAGGTCAGCAAGCAACATCACCAATCCAGCAAGGCAGGTGGGGGCAGCAGCAGACAACGCCAATGCCCTGTCAAAGAGGACGGACAGCCACCCAGTGCTGAAAAAAGTTGAATGGTCTTACCCATTCCATCAGGGTACATCACTCTTCCCAATACTCTCAACTCACACACTCACAAACCCATCACACACCCACAGGGACCTCACACTTCAAGGGACAACACTACAAACTCTCACACACACCCTCACATCTCCATCAGGCTCATATCCTCTCGAGATCGCGTCCTCATCCCATCCATGGCTCCGCTCACCACACAAACATTCCACGTAATGCCATGTGTCCTGCTCACACTCTCTCCAACTGTTTTCATGCAGCAAAAGCTATCTGATCACAGCAGGGAGAGGTCCCAGACCAGGGGTGGAGTGGCCCAAATTAGGCCCTCACTCACTTTGAGGAGTGTGGCATTGAGTGTGACTGGTGAGGGTGTGGACCATGCCTGCGATGGTGGTGAGGTTGGCGGTAAACACCCACGTGGGGATTCTGCACCACATCGTCCTTCTCTCAACACAACTGTGAGTGCTCTCTCTCTTCTGCTTGTGACTCTGCTGCCATGCACTAATTATCTCTATTCTGGTTCACAGGGAGATCTACCAAGTGACCGACACCCTCAACCAGCCAGTCCCTCAGCTCCATCCAGGTCTTCACCTCCAGCCAAGAGGACACCTCCTCCATTGAAGAGCTGGAAATAAGCAGCCTGGAAGACCCATCACAGCGCTTACCCACACCCTCCACCAGCACAAAGACACACACCTTGGTGGGACCTAGATCTAGAGCAGGCTCGGGTTCACAATCTGGTGGTCACTACACGGACACATCACAGCAGGAGGAGGCAGGTTCAGCTGATCCCCCAGGCACTCAGAGGACTATTGGGGAAGAGGCATCTGTGAGGTCCGAGTCAGATGACAAGCCTCTGGTTTCAGCTTTCCAACTTGCCATGGAGAGTCAGCAGAAGGCGTGGGAACATCATCCAGAGCTGTTGGAAGCCCTCAGCAGAGTACCATGCGAGTCGGAGGAGTGCATCTGCCTGCTCTCTAATGTAGGGCATACATGTGTGCACATGGAGGTCTCCATGGGGAGGATAGTGGACATCATGGAGACCGTGGTCCAGCAGAACATGGAGATATGTGCAGACCCTGTACTCCATCGCGGTAGCCATAGGTGAGTTCCTAAGTGAGAGGGAAATGGGGCACCTCAACATTGTTCCAGATGCTCAGTCCCCTCAAGGAGTCAGACTGGGGCCCTTGGGCACCCAAAGGGAGGAGGAGTGGCAGCTGGACACACCTGGGTCATCCACTCAGGAATCTCAGAGGTTGTCCTCTCCCTCCAAGTCACCTTTGCCTGTGAACCCCCCTCAACCTCGTCCTCTGTCACCACAGAGGGGGCAGCTGGCCCACAATAGTACTGCCTCAAGGCCTCAGGTTTCCAGAGGACCCACACCAAAGTCATCAGAGGCAACAGGGCCAACCATTGCACAGGCTGTCTCCACCCCTGCTGTGGATGTCAGGGCAGCACCTAGAACTGTTAGGCCTAGAAAAGTTAAGCAATGTTGATCACAAGTGGCTGCATGTGTGAACACATTTTGTCACTTTATACTCTGAAAATATATTCCCTTTCGCTAAATAATGTGCAACGGTTGTTTTCAGCTTTATTGACAGGCTTCACGAGTCCTCCCACTACACCTCCCCCACTAGCAGTTCAGCTGCATGCAGCCTGCCCAAGAGTGATTCTGGAGGGAGATGTGTGTGGGACAGGGCCATGCTGAGCCTTGTGCAAGCACCCTCTCACACACACGGAGACTTCCTCCTAACACTCATCTCAATGTCCTGAGCATTTCCAATGCTGCCTGCTGGGGTTCTCTTTCAGTTGTCCATCTGAGCTAACGTGCATCTCCACCCACCCCCTGATCACACTCCCATGCAGCACCTTTTCCCACCAACTACGAGTCACCTTTCACTATCGGATTTGTAAGCATGGTGCATGTAACATTCGTCTTTACCTCCCTCTCCTTTCCCCTCCGCCATTCACCCATGTCCTTTCCCCTATCACTGTTGAGCCACATGGCATCATGTTACAGCTCCCCTGCATCACCTATCAGCCACAACCCTTTTCTTTTGGGAATGTCCAGGTGAAAGTGTACATTCCCTACCTTCCCAAAAATCCCACCCCAATCCATATTAACCTCTCCGACCTCCTCCTTCGCACCCCCAGGATCCGTGTCTGTCTCTGAGTCCCCAGCAGTCACCCTTTCCATCCCTCCTAGCGATACTGTTGCACCTTCACCCTCCCACCCTATGGCCTCACTCTGCCCTCTGTCATTCTTATCATTCCCTCCTACCATGTCAATTCTCATTTGGCTCTCCAGCGGCAGTCATCTACTCCACAGACCACTCCCCTGCATGTTCGCCTGGACATCGTTACCCCCTTACTCTTTCCCCCCTCTGGACTCCTTTCCCCCTCCGGACTCCTTCCTCCCCCTGGACTCCATTCCCCCTTGGAACTCCTTCCACCCCCGTAGTCCTTCCCCCCACCAAACTCATTTCCCCCTCTGAACCGCTTCCCTTACACCTTCTTCCCCCCTTTACATACCTCCCCATTTGCTGTATTCTCCCCAGTTATGCCCTCCTCCCCTGTACTCCCTCCCCGCTAACCTCACCCCCCCGACACCTTCCTCCCCCCCTCCTTCCAACTTCAACCCCCCGACACACCTTCTGCTCCCACTCACAGTTGGACCTTCAACTCCACCCCCTTGATGATCTTGCATTGCGGACCACGGCCAAGACACTCATGTCCTGAAACAGACCCTCAATGGTGACTTTCCAACTTCCGTGAGCTGCTTCACAGCGGGAGCCATGTCCATGTGAATCCACCCGGCAAGGCATGGGCGTTCCTACAGGGTCCCGTTGCTGTTGGGCTCCCACATTCTCTGCTCCTCGGATGTCGGCGATGTGAACCAGGCCCTGGTGGTAAGTCCTGACTTCTGCATGTCACACTTGTCAAGATGCGTTCTGCAGCAGCGTTTTCCTGCCAATGTGGGTGGTAAATTTACATGGGAGGATGATCCCGGTGAGCTGGGCTTATAAAGATATGCGGATGTATTACATTGAAGTTCACGGTGTGCTGCAGTAAGAAATGCAGCCTGCCATTGACGGGCGGAGTCAACCATTGCAAACTGGTTTCATGATGTCATGGAATTCATTTTTGGCCTGCCCGCCATACTGTCTGCTCATGTCTGCCATGATGCCCAACGCCTGCAGACACGGGGAATTCCATCCTTAGCCTCTGAACTGCTCTTGTAGCCACAGTATTTGTTTAAGGGTGAGGCGGTGGTGTAGTGGTTGTGTTGCTGGATTAGTAATCCAGAGATCCAGGGTAATACCCTGGGGACTGGGGTTTGAATCCCACCATGGCAGATGGTGAAGTTTAAAGTCAATAAAAAACTGGAATTAAAAGTCTGATGATGACCATGAATCCCTTGTCAATTGTTGTAAAAACCCATCTGGTTCACAACTGTCCTTTAAGGAAGGAAATCTGCTGTCCTTACCTGGCTTACATGTGACTGTGCACCCACAGCAATGTGGTTGACTCTGATACGGTCTAGCTAGCCACTCAGTTGTATCAATCTGCGGAATGGTCAAAAAGTAATGGAACTGAATGGACCAGCTGGCATCAACCTCGGCACCAGGAATGAAAATGGCAAACTCAGCCCTGTCGACCCTGCAAAGTCCTCCTTTGTGGTAACTGGAGGGAGAGTCACGCCCTCCTTCCAATGAGCTCCTAGCTTGGGCAATCTGGGGGTGGGGCTTTTCCGATGAGAGATCTGGATGAGTGTGCAAACACTGGAAATGTCTCTGTAATAAAGTTGAACTATTTCTTGACAAAACCAGCCTGCTCCCAAGAGTAATAACATTTGGCAATGAGGGTAAAATCAGCTTCAACTCTGCACCTCACCCTGTTACTGTGAGTAAATCAAATTTTAAAAATGCTGCTCACCAGCCATGCTGCTGTTTGGAAGGATCGGCCCAGACAATGCTAACATTGAAGATTGGAGCCAGCATGTCGAGCACCTCAGATTTAATTTTGCAACAAATGAAATAACTGCCGAAGAAAAGCAGAAAGTGATCATCTTAAGTTTATATAGCAAGAAAACATATAACTTGATTTGTAACCTGGCTGCCCCAAGCGTGCCCAATTCCAAATCATATAGTGAATTAGCAGACTTAGTCAAAACACACTACCAGCTGAAACCGTCCGTGATAACCCAGCACTTTAAATTCAATTCAAGAGTTCGGGCCCTGGGAGAGTCCATTGCAACCTGTGCAGTGAACTTTAAGCAATTCACAGAACACCACGACTTAGGAGACGTTTTAAACGACATACTGTGGGGCAGATTGGTATATGGGGTCAAGGACACTGCCATTCAGCACCGATTGCTTGCCAAGGTTGATATGAATTTTAAACGTGCTCTCTGTACCTCCCTGGCCATGGAAAGTGCTTCAAGAGACTCGCAGGCTTTGCAACACATGGATATTGGCGCCGTTCTTCATGGTGGGTGGGAACCTGTCACTGAGCATGGCGCGAGTTAAAGCACGATTCAATGGCCACAGTGAGAAACATTAAGAAGCCCAACAGAAACACTTCAGCATCAGTTTCAAGACAAAATTGCTATAGATGTGGAGGTGACCACAGAGCAGATACCTGTAAATTCAAAGAGGCAGCAAAATTAGACACATGCCCCATTCCAAGGATAGAAGACTTATATACCAAGCTGGCTGGAGGCAAGTCCTATACAAAATTGGATATGAGCCACACCTACCAACAAATGGAACTGGATAGCACACTGAGAGAATACATGACTATTAACACACACAAGGGTCTCTATCAGTATCATCTACCATTTGGAGTCTTGTCAGCATGTACTATTTTCCAGAGAACAACAGAGAGTCTTTCGCAAGGACTCCCAGGAGTAATTATATATTTGGATGATGTTCTCATCACTGGGTCAACCAATACTGAACGCTTGACCAACCTGGAGGAGGTGCTAAGGAGGTTCATGGAAACTGGCATGCGGTTAAAGAAGTAAAAATGCACATTTCAGGCACCAGAAGTCTATTATCTAGGTCACAGGGTGGACACCATGGGTTTGCATCCAGTAGAAGATAAAGTTCAGGCATTAAAAGATGGACCATCACCATCCAATGTAACAGAACTCCATTCCTTGGGTATGATGAACCACTATCGGTGCTTCTTAACCAACCTGTCAACTATTTTGGCACCATTACACTCGCTGCTAAAAAATAATCACCGTTGGTCATGGGGTTCACAACAGGAAGAAACCTTTGCTAAAGTAAAGAAACTGTTGTGTTTATTGGTACACCACGACCCATCAAAAGAATTGGTGTTAACATGTGATGCTTTTCCTTATGGTGTAGGAGACATGTTACCCACATAAAATAGAAAATGGGTCCGAAAGACATGTTGGCTATGCCTCAAGAACCCTTTCCTAAGCCGAAAAGGGCTATTCGCAGTTAGAGAAAGAAGAATTATCAGTAGTATTCGGTGTAAGAAGGTTTCACCAGTACCAAATTGGACGATGTTTTACCATCGTGTTGGACCATAAGCATTTAACGGGATTATTCAGCGAGGGCAAGGCCATTCCATCAATAGCATCAGCAAGATGGGCTTTGATATTATCTGCATATGAGTATACGTTTATATTTTCCTGGCCTACATATTGCAAATGCGGACGCACTCAGTCATCTCCCATTACTGGATAGTATCATAAATACTCCGCTTCCGCAAGAATTAGTGCTATTTTTGAATTTCTTAGATTCTCCACCTGTGTGTGTGAAACAAATTGGAAATTGGATAAACAGAGATCCTTATTGGCAAAAGTCAGAGACTTTGTTTTGCAAGGATGGCCAAACTCGCCTGTATCTGAAGGTTTGAGACCATTCCATGTCAGAAACATGGAATTAAGCTGTCAAGATGGAAGTTATTTGTGGCAATCAAGTGTTGTTGTCCATCAGAAGGTAGAGAGCCACTCTTGACAGAGCTCCACACTGCACATCCAGGCATATCAAAGATGAAAATGCTTGTGCAAAGCTATGTATTGTGACCAGGCATTGACAGTGACATTGAAAGCACGATCAAGCACTGTCTCCATTGTCAGCAACAATACAAGTTGCCTGTCCCAGCTCCCCTGCATCCTTGGGAGTGGCCTGGTCGACTCTGGGTTCGGCTACATATTGAATATGTAAGACCATTCTTAGGTTCCATGTTCTTGTTAATTGTAGATGCACGTTCTAAATGGATGGATGTGTACAAAGTCAAATTGCCAACGTTGGATGCAACTGCCCAGAAGCTACATCACTGTTTCAGCATACATGGCCTACCTGAAGTTGTCATTTCTGAAATTGTTACAGACTTTACCAGCACCAAGTTTCAGAAATTTATGGATCTGAATAGAATCCGACATATTAAACCAACCCCTTGGTATTCTTCGTTGAATGGCCTAGCCAAGAGTACAAGCTTTTAAGTATGGTATGAAAAATTATCGGAAGTCACCCTGGAATCTTGACTTTCCCAGTTTCTCATCGTACAACACCACATTCAACTACAGGTTCAACACCATTGGAGTTATTAATGAAACACCGTCTGCGTACACGTTTACACTTGGTGTTTCCAAATTTGGAGGTGAAGGTAGCGCAGAACCAGAGTAATCAGATATTTAACGATGACATACACAGTAAGGCTCGCACATTCTGTGTAGGTGACACGGGAAATGTGCAAAATTTCAGCAGTGGACGCTATTGGGCTCCGGGAGCCATTGACTTCAAGACTGGTCCATTATCTTTCCAAGTACAAGTGCGAAACAGAATCGTCCGTAAGCACGTAGATCACATCCGTGCCAGAGAGACATTCCAACAATTAACTAATCAACCTATGATTAATGTTGAATTGTCGACTTCTGAGGTGTGTGAACAACCTAGAATACACATTCCAGATGTCCCAGAGGAGTTGCCAATTCCTGAACTGCCCAATTCCAATAATGTGTCTCACAGTGCAGCTCCAGATCCTGTCGATCCCATTCAGAAACCTCCAGTGGTAGAGCTACGTCACTCTAGCCGTATAAGAAAAGCACCTCAGCAACTTGATTTATAATCAGCTGAAATTGTATATATGTTTGTTGGATTGTTTAAATATTTTTCTGTGAAGAGTAATCGTAAAAAGAATTAAAGGGGAAGGAAATGTGATAACTGGATGTATAGTCACTCCCTCCTGCCAATCATGGGTCATGTGATGTACTGTGGGGGCTCCAACCAGTAAGCCTTAGCATGGCCAATCCGTGGGAGCCGGGTTTTTCTGATGACAGGTCTGGCCAAGTGTGCATGCACTGAAAATGTCTCTGTAATAATATTTAACTGTTTCTTAGCGAAACCAGTCAGCTCCATAGAGTCATCACAGCCTTACTAACATAAATTGGGAGAGCTCTCTCACAGACTAGCCAAGCAACAACCAGTCATACTCATGGAATCATATCTTACAGACAATGTCCCAGACACACCATCACCATCTCTGGGTATGTCCTGTCCCACTGGCAGGACAGGCCCAGCAGAGGTGGTGGCACAGTGGGAGACAGTTAGGAGGGATTTGCCCTGGGAGTCCTCAACATCGACTCCAGACCCCATGAAGTCTCATAGCACCAGGTCAAACATGGGCAAGGAAACCTCCTGCTGTCTACCATGTACAAACCCACCTCATCCCGTCCACCGTCAGCTGATAAATCAGCATTCCTCCATGTTGAACATGAATTGGAGGAAGCACTGATGGTGGCAAGGGTGCAGAATGTACTCTGGCTGGGGTCTTCAATGTCCATCATCAAGTGTGACTCGGTAGCACCACTACTGACCGAGTTGGCCAAGTCCTAAAGGAGATAGCTGCGAGACTGGGTCTGCAGCATGTGGTGAGGGAACCAACAAAAGGGAAAAATACTTGACCTCATCCTCACCAACCTGCCTGCCATAGATGCATCTGTCCATGACAGTATCAGTAGGAGCGACCATGGCACAGTCCTTGTAGACAAAGTCCTGTCTTTACATTGAGGATACCTTCCATCGTGTTGTGTGGCACTATGACCATGCTAAATGGGATAGATTTGGAACAGATCTAGCAGCTCAAGACAGGGGAACCAGGAGGTGCTGTGGGCCATCAGCAGCAGCAGAATTGTACTCAAACACAATCTGTAACCTATAGCTTGGCATATCCCCCACTCTACCATTACCACAAAGCCAGGGTATCAACCATTGTTCAATGAAGAGTGCAGGAGGGCATGCCAGGAGCAGCACCAGACATACTTAAAAATGAGGCGTCAACCTGGTGAAGCTACAACACTAGACTACCTTGTGTGCCAAACAGCATAAGCAGCAAGTGATATACAGAGCTAAGGGATCCTACAATCAATGGATTAGATCTAAGCTCTGCAGTCATGTCCCATCTAGTCATGAATTGTGGTGGACATTTAAACAACTCACTGGAGGAGGATGCTCCACGACTAACCCCATTCTCAATGATGGAGGAGCCCAGCAAATCAGTGCAAAAGATAAGGCTGAAGCATTCGCAACCATCTTCAGCCAGAAGTGCTGAGTGATTGATCCACCTCAGCCTCCTCTGGAGGTCCCCATCATCAGGGATGCCAGTCTTCAGCCAATTCGATTCACTCCTCATGATATCAAGAAACAGCTGAAGGCACTGGATACTGCAAAGAATATGGGCCCTGACAACATTCCAGCAATGAAGACTTGTGCTCCAGAGCTTGCTGCGCCCCTAGCCAAGTTGTACCAGTACAGATACAACACTGACATTTACCCAGTAATATGGAAAATTAGCCAGATATGTCATGTACACAAAATGCAGGACAATTCCAAACCGGCCAAATACCGCCCCATCAGTCTACCCTTGATCATCAGTAAAGAAATGGAAGGGGTCATCAACAGTGCTATCAAACAGCACTTGTTTAGCAATAACCTGCTCACTGACATTCAGTTTGGGTTCTGTCAGGGCCACTCAGCTCCTGACCTCATTACAGCCCTGGTTCAAACATGGACAAAAGAGACAAACTCCAGAGGTGAGGTGAGAGTGACTGCCCTTGACATCAAGGCAGCATTTGACTGAGTGTGGCATCAAGGAGCCCTAGCAAAACTGGAGTCAACGGGAATCGAGGGAAAATTCTCTACTGGTTGGAGTCATACCTAGAGCAAAGGAAGATAGTTGTGGTTAGAGGTCAATCATCTCAGTTTCAGGACATTACTTCAGGAGTTCCTCAGGGTAGTGTCCTTGGTCCAACCATTCCAAGCCACCAGAACTTTTACAGAGCCCTGTTCAACAGTTAGCCATGAATGTCTGCACACTCCTCCTCAAATTTTATGTTGAATCAATCCAAGCAGGCACTGGCCAATTGATTCAAACTTGCCTGAGCAATATTCTCAATGTGGAACCTTCAGAACTGGACAAGGACCAAGACATAATTGGGAACATCAAAGAAATGACCGCACTTTATTAGGAAACTCTGAAGTCCCAGCAAGATATTACAAAGTAAATATTACTTAAGGACTTGTCCCCTGAAGGATTTGAGACCATTTTCACTCAGCTTGGAGATTGGATCCTTTCATCAAAAGCTTATGAATAAGAGATAGACATGGAGATGATCTTTGAACTCCTGAGGCTTTACTGGTTGGAGATCAATGTTAAGAACGTGGTGCCTGCAATTAACCCAGAAATTCTCATTGGCAGATTGATTCTATGCTGAGCTAACCCATCAATTCCTGTTCGACAGACAGCAGTGGATACTTCATACATTATCCTCTCCATCCAGCAATCATGTGGCGTCACCAATCTGAAGCAAGAAAAGGAGCAGCTAAATGTTCTGAAAAAATTCAAGGAACAGTTAGTTAAATCTGATACTTCAGTCCTCTTGGGAACATGCTACCAAATCACAGAGGTCATTTCCAATCATTTAATCCATGACCACCTGGGCCACTTGCTCCTTTTGGCCTTCAAAAGCCTCTCTGACCAACAGGCCAGCTGTTCCAAAGCAGCACTGCACTCAATGCAAACCACCTTTAAAAGACTTGGTAGTTATTTGGGGGTCAGGTCTCAGAAATAATTGAGATGACTCAATTGTAGTCAGTTGCTCACAAGCAGGTGAAACTTTTGGTTCTGTGGAGTATCACCAAACTGGCATCACAATACACAACAACATTTATGTCCAGTCTTCTCAGTTACCCAGTCCTTTGGACAACTACTCCAGTGACGTCTGAGATCACTGGACAAGGACACTGGATGTGCTGTGAGTGCAATGGGAGAGCTGCTGAGTATGCTGTACAGTTTCCATTTGGGATCAGCAGAACCAATCCTATCAATTACAACATTCCACAGGATTCAATTCTTCAATCCCAGGCTGTAATCTGTGGGCTGCACCAGCTAATAACACAATCCACATCAGCAAAGTCAGCGGTTACGTTATTCCCTTGATTATTTAGTGCCCTTCCTATTCACCTGAGCTCCTGGGTGAATATATCTCTGCCCAACAGTTTCCATCCTAATGACCAACAACAGCAGAAGGAGTTTACAGTTGATGTTCAAACATCTGAAAGCATCAGTGTGTGTGTGAACTGTGCTGAGGCACTAAAGGAACCATTTGTACAAACTAATAATGTAGCCATGCTTAATAACATAGTGGAAAACGGAGGATGGGATCTGCTGATCGACCTTTGCAGGTCCCTTAAGGGGTTTGTCCTGCTGGCCAGGCCAATGGCAAAATAAGCTGGCCATTGTCTGACTGGAATTGTCAAACAGGCAGTTCTGTTGAAGGGTCATGAGGACTCGAAACGTCAACTCTTTTCTTCTCCGCCGATGCTGCCAGACCTGCTGAGTTTTTCAAGGTAATTCTGTTTTTATGCTGGCATTGGAGATTCATCTCACCCAAAACTGTCAGACAGTCACTGTGGCTTACTTCTTGGGGCAGCTGCTAAAATCTCCAGGAGTTTTGCAGCTGCAGCTCACTGGCATTCTAGCAGACATATTACTAAACTGTTTGCTGTTTGCTTTACCAGTTTCTGGATGGTGTGTTTCAGAGTACTTTACAGCATCAGAATAGGAACACATTTCAGGCCTGAATGATGGTCTCGGTATGTGATGGCCATAATGATTATTTTCCTGAGAAATACTGAGAACCTGAACAAGGTGCCGAGCAGCTTGCCCAAGCATTTAATATAGCTGAGTGCACAAATCATCCAACCAGTTGTAGAGAAAAGCCTGGCTAGAATTCAAGCTCCATTTGAAACAGAATGCGATAAGGTGCAGAAGCAACCGCCACAATGGGAATCTTGACCAAATGTGGAATTGATGGCCCCAAGTTCAGTCCTCAGGGCAATGCCTTGACCAATCAGAGTTAAGCTGCCCGGTTTAAATTTCAGACAATGCTTGGCAGTTAACTGTCAGTCACCAGCAACTGGTGCATTCTGATGCATGCAAGAAGAAAAGCTTTGACAAAAAACATCTTTTTTCAGCAACACTCAAGAATAAAAAATCATAATTTTAGTTATGTGCCAAGTCCAGGCAGGCAAAACCCTGTGATCAAGTAAACTCCAGAGTCCATGCCAGAGCCAGTGAGGTGATCATTGCCACGTATTTCTGGTTTCACCCTTGTAAATCTTCTCTGCACCTTCTAAGTGCCTCTATATTCTTTTTATAATATGGCAAACAGAACTATATGTAGTATTCTGATGGATTGAGCTAGTAGATAGGAAAATGGAAAATGGTGTTCAACCCAGAGAAATGTGAGGTAATGCATTTGATGAAGGTAAACAAAACAGTGGAATGCATAATAAGTGGTAGGCTACTGAGAAATGTGGAGGAGCCAAGGGACCTTGGAGTGTATGTCTACAGATCAGGTAGGTATCAGGATAGGTATATAAATTGGCTATGAAAGTGTACAGGATGCTTTCCTTTATTAGCCAAGGCATGGAATATAACAGCAGGGAGATTATGACAGAATTATGTAAAACACTGGTTTAGCGACAACTAGTGTACTGTGTACAGTTGGGTCACTGCATTACAAGAAAGATGTAATAACGCCAGAGAGGGTACAGAGGAGATTTACAATGATTTTGCGAGCACTGTAGAATATTAAGTATGGAAAAAAATTGGATAGGTGGGGGTAGTTTTCTCTGAGGCAGAGGAGACTGAGAAGAGATTTGGTGCATAAAATTGTGAGGGGTCTGATAGAGCAGACAGGGAGGACCTACTTCCCTTAGCAGAGAGGTCAGTAAAGTGATTGAAGAATTGGAGGGGAGATGAGGAAAGATGTTTTCCTCAGAGGTTGGTGAAGGCCTAGAACTCAGCCTGAAAGAGTGGTAAAGCAGAAATTCTCACCCCTTCTCAAAAATACTTGGAAAATTCACTTGAAGTGTCACAAGAGACAGGGGTATGGACTAAGAGCTGGAAAGTGGGATTAGCTGGAAGAGCTTTTTGTTGGCCAGCACAGACACAATGTGCGTTAAATCTCCCTGACTCTATGAATCCATGTTAAATATCTGATAAATTCACTGCAGAATTCCAAACTTTGGTGAAAGAGAGGGCTTTGCACACAATGTTAGTTGATGTTTAATAAACATACTCAAGAAAACATTTACCTGTATAGTAGATAAAATATTTTCTAATAAAATTAGTGCATGTGACTAAAACAATGTCACCGTCCCTCACACCTATGGCAGGTCAATGATTTCTATTGAGCAACATTGGTCTACTGCCATTTCACTAAAAGACTCCTCTTGGTTTTGACTTCTACTGTGCAGCAATTAATTCTATCAAATATTTAAGGGGTTGAATGACCACAGCCGACTAAGCAACATTCTAGCTCTCAGTAGTATGGGATTCTCACTCACTGCCTGAATCTTTGCTCAGTTTTGATGAAAGATTCCCACCCAAAATGCTAACATACCTTTTGTGTTGCCAAATCCTGATGGATTTGCTGTGTGTTTTCAGCATGTTATTTTTGCTTCAGCCATGTTGTTCAGAGGTGACAATTTGGAAATAGAGCAAACAGTAAATGTTATGGGGAAGCAGTTGTCCCCATTCTAAGGCATGCTTAAAATGATGGAATTTTGTGTGCCTTTAACATTATTTATTGGGAGAGGAGGAGTGAGACCTCTATTTGACCCAGTCTGTGATATCATTGATCATGAAATCAATTGCCAATTACTTGATAAAGGTCACCCCATATGGTACGGGGGATTGTTGAGAGGATCGAGAAAGGTCGATTTTCAATTTTAAACATTAGTGGACTTTTAATTTACACTCATGGAGGCAGAAGATAACAGTTAAGCTTTAGTAATGTGCTTCTGGGTTTTTTTTTTCTTGAAGCTTCCCTTGAGTTAATGGTATCTTCTTTCAACATGGAAGAGTGACTTTGGAAAGCAGAGTTAATCCTTTATTACAGTTGGAGCTGGGAATTTCACTCAGCAGTAATTGATTGAGGTCAGAGAAGGGAGTTATTTTCTGACATTTGGGAGTTGAAAAATGAAGTAACTCACTGACGAATAACTAACAACAGAATGTTTGTCACTTTCTAATCCAACGTTCTTTCCTGTCCTCCTTCTTTTTGTACCTTGGTCTGTGTTTTACTTGCTAGCTTGGCGAGCCTGGTGTCAGGGTACAATGTAGGTCCCAGGCCCACACTTGAAAGCAGCGGAGCACTCTCTGGATTTACCAGGGGCAATGTCATAATTGGTCACTTATGGGCCCACCCATAAAATAAAGTCCAATTAAAGATGGTGGGGGGCTTCTGATGCTGCCAGCCAAATCAGAAGGCTGGCAGCTCTGACGTCTCAGAAGTCCCATTCAGAGAGGTAGGCTCTGCTGAGGCAGATGGGAAATCTTGACCCCTTGCTATAATTTTCAACCAGATTTCTGGCCACACTGTGGATTGTGCTTAAGGCAGGAGTATGGTTTTCTGTAGGTCTATCAAATCAGCTGCGTTTGGAGCTTGGCAGTCTGGCATTCCACCCTTTCCTTTCTCAGTGTACTAGGGGAAATGGATGGTACCAGGTGACACATTTACCTTTCCTCTTGACTTCAAACCCAGCACAGACAAATTGCATAAAAGCCCATTCTATTGGCTGTAATGATCTGAAGTTTAGATGCGTTGAAGAGGGTATTAGCCTTCTGCACATAAGTTGGTACCAACTGGCAATACCTCTGTGAAATGGCTGGTGTGGGAAAACTGCAAAAATATCACTTATAACGTAATAAAGCATCCCGAGGTGCTGCACAGGAGCAAAATAAAGTAATAAATGACATTGAGTCAAACAAATAGAAAATTAGTTCAGCTTGGTCAATGAGGTAAGTTTTAAGGAGTGTCTTAAAGGAGGAAGTAGAGGTAGTGTGAGGTGTAGGGAGGGAATTCCAGAACTTGGGGCCTAGGCAGCTGAACACGCAGCCACCAATGACTGAACAATTCAAAATCAGGGATGCTTAAAAGACCACAATTAGCTGAGCACAAACAGAGGAGTTGAAAGAGGTGCTGGTGTGGCAGAACTGGGTGTTGTCAAAATACATGTGAAAGTTAACGCTATGCTTTTGGATGATGTCACTGAGGGCAAAATATAGATGAGAAATAGGAGGGCGCCAAAGATAGATCCTTGGAAGATACCAGAGGTAACGGGTGCAGAAGCAGGAAGAGAAGCCATTACACGTGATACTCTGGCCATGATTAGGAATATAACAATGCAACCAGACTTGATTGAAAGCTTTATGTCTGGCCTTGGCTCATCTTTCTGCAAGTGCTTGTTGCTGATATTGGATTCTTAAAATGAGAAACTATTCCATCTCCTAGGATTACAGATTGTGCACGGATCAAGCATAAAACACGATAAATTAAATGAAATTTAAAAATTCCTCTTGAAAGCATAGTTGTCTGGGTAAATACAAGAGTGTCTGTAGAGTCCTTGAGCAATCTTACAATTGAATAATTTTGGATAGAAGCATGATAGAAACGTTTACTCCAATAGCTAACTGAGTTCCCATGTGGCACGTTTTTCATATACTGAGGAATGAATTTTCTCCCCCCAGCTGTTATAGACTTCAGCTCTGCGAGCCATTGCACATAGTTCACCTTTATGGCTTCCAAACAGGAAAACATTAACACCTCATTAACAACATTATCAGCATAACACTAAAAATCTTTGTGAGTTATGCTTTCATTCTCTATTTACAATTTGCTTCTATCATCTGTATATCCAAAGTTATTAAAGTTCAAAGTTGCATAAGGAATTTATAAACAGGCTGGATAGTCAAAGGCACAAATATTAAAGAGAATTTAACTGAAAGGCTGGAGGAATTGTGAAAGGGCAGGCAGCACAGAAGGATGTTGTTTGTACTGGAAGTCCTGGTTATAATCCTAGTCCCTGTATAAATTGGTTTCTGCAGTATTTCTGGTGAATTTTCAATAATCAAAGTAGAAACAGATCTAAGGACACTCCAAGGCAAAGAATGCAAACACCATTAAATAATGCTGATCCTAAATAAACCTTAATATGACCTTTGTCCAATATTGGGCTCCACACTATACGGGGAGGACATTGAGGCACTAGCGAGGGTGCATCACAAATTAATTGGAATACCATCTAAGAAAAAGTTGAAAAATCGAGTCATTTTTATTAAACAATTTAGATTATGGGGCATTATGTTAGAAGTGTTTAACATTATGAAAAAGTGAGGCAGGCGGGACAGTAGCATACTATGCTAGTTGAGGAGTCAAGAACAAAGGCCGCCTATTACAAGATTCAATGTAAAATGTTTAGAACAGAGAGCAGGAGTTTCACACAGTGAGTTGTGAGGCTTTGGAATTCACTGTTAGCTATTAAGAATGTGCCACACGGGGGACAAATAGCACCACAAGAGTCGATCCCTTTAATATGTGCACATGCACAGCACATGGCAATCTTAAAGGGATCATGCAGCGCATCAAACAGATCTCAAACAATGAAGGAAAATAAAGGGAATATTGAGGGTCACTAGCACAATTAGCCTGGATGATTTTACCTTCTCTATAGTGGGAACACTGAGGCCAGGTTTTTTTTATTGTTCATTTGGGTCATGTGACAGTGAAACACTTTCTCGAGCTACTACAATCTCTGTGGCCTAGGTACTCTCACAATTCTTTTTGAGAGGGTGTTCTAGGCTTTTGACCCAGCAATGATGAAGAAACAGTGATATATTTCCAAGTCAGGATGGTGTGAGAATTGAGAGGCACTTGCCAGTCATGGTGTTCCCAGGCATCTGTTGCTCTTGCTCTTTTAAGTGAAGGTTGTGGATTTGGAAGGTGCTATTGAAGTTCCTGCCATGCATCTTGTAGATGGTGCAGACTGCTGTCACTGTGCATCGGTGGTGGAGTGAATGGATGTTTTAGGTGATGGATTGGGTGTCGACTAAACAGGCTGTTTCCACCTGGATGGTGTTGAGTTTCTTGAGTGCTATTTGAGCTGCACTCACCCAAGCAAGTAGAGAGTATTCCATCACACTCCTGACTTGTACCTTGTAGATGGTGGACAGGCTTTGGGGAGTCAGAAGGTGAGTTACTTGGAGCAAGATTCCTAGCCTATGACCTGCTCTGTAGCCGCAGTATTTATATAGCTAGTCCAGTTAAGTTTCTGGGTCAATGGCAACTCCCAGGAATTTGATGGCGAGGGTTTCACCAATGGTAATGCCATTGTATGTCAATAGGAGATGGTTAGCTTCTCTTTTGGAGATAGTCATTGCCTGGGTCTTGTGTGGCCTGAATATTACTTGCCACTTATAGCATTAAGCCTGAATGTTGTCCAGGCATGAGCTGCTTCAGTGTCTAAGAAGTTGTGAATAGAACTGAACATGTAGTCATAAATGAAAATCCCATTTCTGATATTATGATGGAAGGAAGGACATTGATGAAGCAGCTGAAGATGGTTGCATGTCAGACATTGTAGCCTTGTCAATGGTCAGGCTAGCTCAGTTTAGGAGTAGAATCATAGAATCATAGAAATTTACAGCAAGGAGGAGACCATTCAGCCCATTGTGTATGTACCAGCCAAAAGGAAGCTAACCAGCCTAATCTTATCTTTCAACCCTTGGTCTGTAGCCTTGTAGCTTACAGCATTTCAAATGCATGTGAAAATATTCTTTAAATGCAATGAGGGCATCTGTCTCAAACACATTATCAGGAAGTGAATTCCAGACTCCACCATCCTCTGACTGAAATAATTTTTCCCCAACTCCCCTCCTTTTACCAATTATTTTAAATCTTTGCTGCCTGGTTATTGACCTCTCTGCTAATGGAAAAAAATCCTTTCTATTCACTCCACTTAGGCCCTTCAGAATTTTATATGCATTAAATCTCCCCCCAGCTTCCTCTGCTCCAAAGGAAACAACTCCAGCCTATCCAATCTCTCCTCGCACCTAAATTTTCTAGTCCTGCTGCATCCTTGTAAAACCCCTCTGTACTCTTTCTGGAATCATCACATTCTTCCTGTAATGTGGTGACCAAAGCTGTGAGCAGTATTGTAGCTGTAGTGTAATGTACTTCATACAGTTCTAGCATAACCTCCCTACTCTTATTTTCAATGCCTTGACTAATAAAGGGAAGTAGCCGTATTTCTTTTTTAACCACCTTATTTGCCTGGACTGTTAGAGATCCATGGACAGACAATCCAAGGTACCTCTGTTACTCTACACTTCTCAGTATCCTGCCATTTACTGTGTATTCCTTGTTTCGTTTGCCCTTCCCAAATGTGTTCCTCACCCTTCTCCAAGCAAGTAGAGAGTATTCCATCACACTCAAGACTTGTACCTTGTAGATGGTGGACAGGCTTTGGGGAGTCAGAAGGTGAGTTACATGGAGCAAGATTCCTAGCCTATGACCTGCTCTGTAGCCACAGTATTTATATAGCTAGTCCAGTTAAGTTTCTGGGTCAATGGCAACTCCCATGAATTTGATGGTGAGATCCAATTCCCTTCATTACTTCTTTGTCCACCTGACCAGTCCATATCTTCCTGCAGTCTACAGCTTTCTTCCTCACTATCGACTACACAGCCTGTTTTATATCATCTGCAAGCTTCTTAATCATGCCCTCTACATTTGATCTAAAGGAAACCCACTGGAAATAGCCTTCCAATTACAAAACACCCCTTGACCATTATCCTTCATCCTGTCAATCAGCCAATTTTGGTTCTAACTTGTTGCTCCCTCTTGGATCCAATAGGCTTTAATTTTTCTGACCAGTCTGCCATGTGGGGCCCTGTCAAAAGCCTTGATAAAATCCAGGTAGGCCACATCAAATGTATTACTCTCATCTTGTGGCCTCTCCACCATTTTACCAGTGGCAGAGCACCCTCCACCCACTCCGCACCATGTGCGGAGGCCACCAGCTCCTAGTAGACAGTCTCCCTGCAGCAGGCCAGAGAGACATTGGAGCTGGAGTCTGTCTCTGTGCTGCAAAGAGGGGTCTGCGATTATAAATGATCGCAAGCCAAGACCAATCCAGTGGAAGGTTTTCTCCCCCGCCCCGCTTGACATGCCAGTCTAGATCCCAGTGTTTTATTCACTGATATGCAGGCCATTCTGGGGTGCCCTCGAGGATAGCCGACCTGCCTCGGCAGTGCCTACCTCTCCCCTTGGGGTTGCCGAGGTTACAGCGCTGCTGGTCCTCTGGCTGAGCCGTCAGCATTGAGAGCCCTAAGGATGGTGCTTTTGGCGGTGCCTAATTCAGCGATTGCATCTCACAAGTGCGGGGTTGGGACACCCATTTGGTGGCAAGGTCTGGTCCCAAAGCCCCTAGCAAAATCCAACCTAGTGTATTCAACCACACAGTGTATTTACACAGCACATTTCAACTCTGAGTTAGTCCAGAGATAGGAGTCCTTAAATGTGGGAGAAGCTTCCTGTGGCTGGTTACTAAAATTTCAATGAGGTACACCTGAAATGACACTTTATATTTTGTGGGGAAAAAATTAAGATACGTTTATTTGTGATAGGAAGGGAAGCAAGGTTTACGACCCAAAAAAAGCTGTGTTGTAACCTTTTGAATTGTTTTAAGTGTCAGCAGGCTTTATGTATAAGACAAAACGACTATTGCACAAAACTCCTGCTAATGGGGTTATTCCCAGTCAAGTTTCTTTTAATCTTTGCAACAACAAATTGCAAAATCTCAGAGCCACATTATGACTGAGCAGACAAAGTGCCTTTTATCAGGTGAAACCAGCTTCTTCTCAATGACACTCAGATCAAAAGTGTGACCTTGGGCTTCTCTCAGTGCATTGGACCAGAAATCCTTTTGATCAATAAATGTAATTGGTGAATGTTTATTTAAACATGTCAAACATGGCTTTATATTTCACAATAAACCTTCTGAAAATATTTATCATCGAGATCGAGAGCGACGTTTTACAGGGCTGCTCCCTTCACCTTTGATAATCATGGTTTTAATTTAAATTTGCTGATATCCCTGTAGTTTGATCCAACAAAAGAAACCTTTTGAAGGTGCATGGTATCCAAAAAACATTAATGTTATATAGGAAAATGTATTATTACTGTTGTATCCACCACCCCGTCTCTCCAGCCTGGTGAGGCTCAGCAACCCCGAAGCATTGCAAGTTTGGCCTTGGCTTACTGGTTTGAGGTATTTCTTACTGGTTCAAGGTACTCACAAAGAGTGTGGGAGGAATGTCCCCCAAGCTGTGAGCCTGAGGCAATGTCTACACCTGCCTGCTGCATGGAGATCTCCTGCATTGCTCCCTGGCTGATACTCTGAGGATTGAAAAGGAATTTACCTGTGGGCCCCATGTCCTTTCAGCCCACCCCTCTCCTATTCTCTGGGAGGGGTGGGGCTCATGGTCTCGGGTTCATCTCTTCTGGCTTCTCCTTCAAATGGGTATCCTTCTAATGAGCAACAGGCTGGGGCTGTTCTCCTTGGACCAAAGGGGACTGAGGGGAGATCTGATAGAGGTGTACAAGATTATGACGGCCAAGATAAAATATACAAAGAAAAATTGTTCCCATTTGCTGATTGTACAAATACCAGGGGACTCAGATTAAAGATTTTGGGCAAGAGGTACAGGGACGATGTATGGAAGAACTTGTATTTTACCCAGAAATTGGGAAAGTGGGATTTGGAATTCGCTGCCTATGAGAGTGGTGGGAGTGGAGATGATCAATGATTTCAAAAAGAAATATGGATACACGCTTGAAGGAAATAAATGTGCAGGTATATAGGGTTAGAGTAGGGCATGGGATGGACTGGATGAGAGAGCTGGCATGGAGTCAAAGGGACGAATGTCCTCGGTCTGTGCCATAGTGATTCTATGACTCCATATAGTGCTGCAAACCTATACAGCAGAGCTAGCTGTTCCCTTAGCCACACTATTCCAGTACAGTTATGACACTGGAAGTTACTCACCATTTTCCAATTCTTTTCCTGTGACATCTACCACTGAGAATGACAAGAGCGACAATGTGGGTGCATCATCACCATCATCGTTAATACTGACTTGGACATATACCACTGCTCCTTTATCATTGCTGAGTCAATTTCCTGGGATTTCCTACCCTCCACATCAATAAATACTAGTGACATCCATATCCTGAGAAAAAGCTAAAATAAATAATGTGATTGATGAACTAGGTGTGTGCAGGCCCAATGCTGTGGGATCTGCAATGATCCCACCTTGATGATCTCCAGACCCACCAGCACCGGGAACAGTGGCCACTGCTGGTACTGCTGGAGGGCTGGAGCAAGAAGCAACCACAGAGGCCCAGAAACCGAGGCATGTGGGATTGCCTTGCCGGAGCCTGTCCTAGTAAGGGGGCAGTGAGTTAGGGTGCGGAACGGGGGGGTCATTCCTGTGGGGTGGTCCTTGTTGCTTGCAGGGCCCTCTGTCAAGAATACCAGCTGTGGCAAGATGAGGCCACTTAAGGTCCTCATACGGACTCGAAACATTAACTCTGTTAAGGAAGGTCAGCCTTAACCTTTCTTGCCCTGGACTTAATTGGAGGGAGTTGGAAAGATGACGAGATCTCCCCTGCTCCTCTTTGCCCCCCGTCACCTTCCAGCCTTCTCTCATTGGGGAGGGGGCATTAAAATTCATCCTAACTGTGGATGGGCCCCATCCCACCAGGAGTTCCAGAGCAATCTTCATGAATCAGTTCAAGATATAAAGTCTGTGCTTCTTTGAAATGTTTCTGTTGATTGAATTTTTTATTGATGATGCTGACTGACTGAGTGAATTACCAGCTCATTACTCCCAAAATAAATAATTTGATTACAACTGGCTGTAATCAAAGCTCAGAAGGGTGAAAGGAGAATTACCTGCTGATCACTGTTTGATGTATTCTATCCTGAGCTACTGAGTGCGGTTCTAATCTATGACATAGAAACCAGTATTTGTGATATTCATGTATATAATTTACTGTCTGCTATTTAAGCTTTAAGTTTAAATTGCAGCATTGGCACTTTAATATCACCAATGGCAATAACTCCTTAGCTTTTAATTCTTGTCTCATATTGTAAAATATTCTCTTTGTGGCAATGTACAGGATTCATTTAACCGCTGCAAATGTCATAGCAACAGGAATGAAAAATGTTCAATTCTGTGACAAAACTAATGGAAATTCTTATAACTACTGAAATCCAACAGTGCTTCGGTGTAATATGGTACATAACGCAGTGTGTTGTATGGTTGCTATTTCTTGTGTTCGATGGACGTCACACAGATTTGGGCTTTTGATATAAAACTGCATTAAGGTTCTGCTCTGATGAAGAGTCATACGGACTCAAAATGTTAACTCTGTCTTTCTCTCCACAGATGCTGTCAGACCTGCTGGGTTTTTCCAGCATTATTTGTTTTTGTTTCAGATTTCCAGCATCCACAGTATTTGCTTTATCTTGCATTAAGACTTACTTTGATGGTTTGTGACACTGAGTTGGATATATAAAAAAAAATGGTCGGTGGTGGGGGGAAGATTTTGTGGAGCTCACATGGGTGGGTAATGTGGCGTGTGGGGTGACTTAATTAGGTGGGATAGGAAATGTTTATACCCGACAGTGTGTCGAGATGCAGAGATAAAGTCAGCTCTGTGTTTGCTGTGTGTCAAACGTTAGGCTGCCCTGTGGCATGTTTGTAATTGGAATATATTTACATGACATGTATAATCATTAAGGTGAAACAATTTTCAATAAAACCCTACACTCAGGATAAAGTTAATGGTGTACGTGAATCTTGTGGCACCCGATTCACAATTGTTTAAGGGTTGCACACATTAGTCGGCTTTGTGCAGTCGTGACTAAGATAAGCAGCTTTCCACATTGAGCTCTGTGGCTTGAAGCAGTGGTTGTTGAAAGATTGGTGCTCAGGTGCAGGGGGGTGTGATGGAGAGAAGGGAGGGTATCAGAGGGTGGTTATTGTGACTTTGTCACCAGTTTAAGATGACTTGCATGCTTATTGTGGAGTGACCGAGTTGCTACTTTAGATAGACACTTCTTATGTGAAACACGTTCTGTTTGTTTATGATACGCAGCAGCTACTAATGTGAGCTTCTACACCAAACTCTATCGACATACTTCTGCTGCTCACTTGCGGGCTACAGACTTCCAACTGACAACAGAGTTATCCCACTCTATTCTACCATTGGTTATACAAGAGCATGTGATCTTCCATTATACAGCCTTCTTAAAGATACACCACACATCAAATATAACCATGGTTACCACATCCCTCCCTCTTTACTTGGAATATACATTTTGCATTTACAATTACAATATTTTTAAATTAGCAAATTATTTACATGGATAAGTAATTTACAAATGGAGTCTTTCAGGGGGTTTCCTTAGGCGTGTAGAATGTCTCAGCTCTACAATGACTCTCTTCCTTTTGGAGGAACTGTCATTCGTGCTCCCCACAATAAGGTATCATCTTGGCTGGTTATTTTGTGGTCTGTTAAAATATGGTTTCATTTTATCAGATATAGGCTCAGGTGACCAACAGTAAAGCACTTGTTCTTGTACTTTGGATAAGATTGGGTTTCTGATTTGTCTAGCACTTACCGGTGAGGAATCTAAGAAATTTAACAATAAAACTAGTTCTTGTGGAACTGTGACATCCTCATCATTCTCTTCTAAGGGCAAACAACTCAGTGCATCAGCACTTACAATATGACTGCCAAGCCTATGTACAAAAGTATACTCATATGCTGCCAGGATCAATGGCATTATTTGTGTTTCTGTGTCTTCTTTCAATGGACTTCTTTCTTTCTAACATTGACTTTAATCTCGGCCTCCTTTTCAACTTCCATATTGGCTGGACTACTCTCAAATGCAAGCTCTTCTTGACTTGGTGGTTGAGTTTCCCAGAATTTCATCATTTGCCTGCTTTGTGGAAAATTCTGAAACTTTTGGCTCCAAAGCCTCTTTAGCTTCTTGCAGCTGCTTCTTCAGCTCTTCCATTTTTTTTTGCATTTGTGTTCTGCCTCCTGGAAATGAAGCATTGTTGAGTCTTCTCTGGCAACCCATCCTTCATTTTACTCAGAGAAGTGCAGAACTCTTTCTGTTTCTCTTCGTATTTTTCCAGAGATACATACTTAGACAGGAGGGAAAATGGTTGTGTGTGAAGGTCTTTCAGCAGGTTTTCACTTTTGCTCTGGAAGTTGTTCACCTCAACTCGGACTCTGTCCCTCAGGATGGTCTTTCCTAGATAAAAACAAAAAACTGCAGATGCTGGAAATCCAAAACACAACATAAATACCTGGAAAAACTCAGCAGGTCTGGCAGCATCAGCAGAGAAGAACAAAGTTGACGTTTCGAGTCCTCATGACCCTTCAACAGAACTAAGTAGAAATAGGAAAGAGGTGAAATATAAGCTGGTTTACAGGGGGGAGGGAGAAACGGGGGAGGGTTGTTGAGACAAGCAAGCAGTGATAGGAGCAAATAACCAAAAGATGTCACAGACAACAGAACTCTTTCTCTTTCTCTTCATATTTTTCCAGAGATACATACTTAGACAGGAGGGAAAATGGTTGTGTGTGAAGGTCTTTCAGCAGGTTTTCACTTTTGCTCTGGAGGTTGTTCACCTCAACTCGGACTCTGTCCCTCAGGATGGTCTCTCCTAGATAAAAACAAAAAACTGCAGATGCTGGAAATCCAAAACAAAAACAGAATTTCCTGGAAAAACTCAGCAGGTCTGGCAGCATCGACGGAGAAGAACAAAGTTGACATTTCGAGTCCTCATGACCCTTCAACAGAACTAAGTAAAAATAGGAAAGAGGTGAGATATAAGCTGGTTTACAGGGGGGAGGGAGAAGCGGGGGAGGGTTGTTGAGACAAGCAAGCAGTGATAGGAGCAAATAACCAAAAGATGTCACAGACAAAAGAACAAAGGTGTTGAAGGTGGTGAAATTATCTAAAAGAATGTGCTAATTAAGATTGGAGAGCAGGATGAGCAAGGTAGCTCCAGTGGGGGTGGGGTGAAATAAACCATGGGTGGAATACATTTAAAAATAATGGAAATAGGTGGGAAAAGAAAAATCTATATAAATTATTGGAAAAAACAAAAGGAAGGGGGAAGAAATGGAAAGGGGGTGGGGATGGAGAAGGGAGTTCTAAAGTTGTTGACTCAATATTCAGTCCGGAAGGCTGTAAAGTGCCTAGTCGGAAGATGAGGTGCTGTTCCTCCAGTTTGCATTGAGCTTCACTGGAACAATGCAGCAAGCCAAGGACAGACATGTGGGCAAGAGAGCAGGGTGGAGTGTTAAAATGGCAAGCAACAGGAAGGTCTGGGTTATTCTTGCGGACAGACCGAAGGTGTTCTGCAAAGCAGTCACCCAGTCTGCGTTTGGTCTCTCCAATGTAGAGGAAACCGCATTGGGAGCAACGAACACAGTAGACTAAGTTGGGGGAAATGCAAGTGAAATGCTGCTTCACTTGAAAGGAATGTGTGAGCCCTTGGACAGTGAGGAGAGAGGAAGTGAAGGGGCAGGTGTTGCATATTTTGCATATGCACGGGGTGGTGCCGTAGGTGGGGGTTGAGGAGTAGGGGGTGATGGAGGAATGGATTAGGGTGTCACGGAGGGAACGATCCCTACGGAATGCCGTCGGGGGGTTAAAGGGAAGATGTGTTTGATGGTGGCATCATGCTGAAGTTGGCGGAAATGGCGGAGGATGATCCTTTGAATGCGGAGGCTGGTGGGGTGATCAGTGAGGACAAGGGGGACCCTATCATGTTTCTGGGAGGGAGGAGAAGACGGTCTTTCCTAGTCCTTTTTGCTGTTCTACCGTGCCTTTGCTTGAAACATCCTGCATTTCTTTAGGTTGTTGAATCTTTACACACTTCTTTTCCAAACCAAGAATGTTTTCAGCTTCTTTTTGGAATCTCTGTGATAAATCAAGGTTGATTTCCCTCAGCCAGTTTGTTCCTAGTAAACTGGGTCCTTTACCTCTCAATACCAGCACAGGTAGCTTTGCTGATTGGCTTCCATAATGGACAGTAACTCTACTTAAGTTCTGACCTGAATAAATTCTCCTGTGTATGTTCTTGATTTGGAATCAGTTTCTTCTAAATTTAGTTCATGTTCTCCATTCTTCAGGAATCAGAAGAACTGGTGAAAATATCTTCTGATTCCCGAAGAATGGAGAACATGAACTAAGTTTAGAAGAAACTGATGCCAAATCAAGAACATACACAGGAGAATTTATTCAGGTCAGAGCTTATGTTCACCAGTTACTGTAGTGGAAGCTCTTGTGTCCACTTCCATCCGAATAGGTCTGCCATTCACTTTTACTGTTACATAAATTGGTTCTGTTTTCCATATCTTCAAATTAAATAATGAGTAAACATCTGAATGTGTTGCTTCAGGCTCTTCTACACTGTAAATCTCACAGGGTTTTCCCTTTTGCTTGAAAGTCTGCCTGATTCTTTCCTTGAACTGTCTCATTATGTGTCCATTGTGATGACAATAAAAACATTCAATTTTTTTTTAAACTGCCAATTGCTACTAATCTGCCTGTTTTCACCTCTGTTGCCATTATTCCTTATTTTCGCTGGAGTCCATTTTAAAATTTTTTTCTGCTAGCAGTGGCTGTTTCCCGTTTCTCTGCAAAGCCTTGAATTTTCACACCGTTTCGGTCTGGGGCTTCCAGCCTGATTTGGAGGACCGCACCATTTAGCGCTACTTGTATGGCTTTTGAATCTCTTACTGTACTTTCTATGGCCAGCGTGACCTCTAGCAGCTTATTAAAATCCAAATTTGTTTCCAACAGTAATCTCTTCTAAGCCATGTCCTCATTTACACTGCACACCAAACGATCTCTCAACATATTGTTTAAAGATATACCAAACTCACAATATTCTGTTAACTGTTTCAAACTTGCCACAAAATAAGCAACTGTCTCCCCAGGGCTTCTATTCCTTGAATTAAACTTGAAATGTTGCATCGTTACTGAGGGTTTTGGCTGGTAATGTCCCTTCATGAAGTCCACTAAAACGTCCAAGTTCTTCAAATCTGGGGCACTGAGTGCCATCAAACTTTGGATTAAGCCTTTATTCTCAAATGTCGGTAAGAGGATCACCCGCCTCTTCTCTTCCTCCATAATCTCATTTGCTTGAAAATAGAACTGTGGCTGGAATGAATGGATCAATTCTCCTGAACTGTGGCACGCTTTGAGGGTATTGCTTCAATGATGTGAATGGAAACTTCGACTTACTCTGACTGGTGCGAGGTACAGCCCGATTTCAATTCTTTTGGTTTCCTTCGTGATTTTACTCTCCACTTCATTTGTTCTTTTTCACTTTTATTGTTGCTTTATCCTCATTTTGCCCACATTTTTTCCTTGCTGTGACTTTGTTGGGGACCAAGTAAGGACAGCAGATTTCCTTTCCTAAAGGACATTCGTGAACTAAATGCGTTTTTACAACAATCGGCAATGGTTTCATGGTCATCATTATTTTTATTGGATTCAAATTCCACCAACTGCCGTGACAATACCACTATGCCATTGCCTCCCCATTATGTATATAGGTATATAAAGGAGGTAAACAATGCCCTATTTGGATGTGCCAGTGATTTTATCCACTTCACCACTGATGAAGAAAGCCAGACTGCAAGGTCAGCCACATTTGGTATCATCTCCGGGTCTCCTCCAGTGCAAGGGGTCATCAACTGCAGTCATGTGGCTATAAAATCTCCCTGGGAACAGCCAGCTGCATTTGTAAGTTGTACTAGGTTTTACTTCATCAATGTACAACAGCTGTGTGACCTCAGGAGAAGAATAATGCAGGTCTGCACTTGTTTCCCATGGAGCTGCACCTTGCACAATCATGGCTCCCAGAGCTTTTCAAAGTCCCTGTTCAGGTTGATGGATGGATCCTTAGTGACAAGGGCTATTCCCTGTGTACACAGCTGATGACACCAGTGAGGAATCCCCAGGGCAATGTAGAGGAGCACTACAATCAAGCTCATGCACCCGTTAGAGTCATCAGCGAGCACATCATTCTTAAAGTGTGCTTCTGCTGCCTTGACTAGTCTGGATGGACTCTGCAATACACACCCTAGAGGGTGTCATGGATAGTCGTGGTCTGCATTGCATATCCTCCTGCTGCAATGTGGACAGATGTTGCATGGGTAGGAGTGCAGGGAAGACCAGCACTCCTCAGATAACAAGGATTTGTCAGAACACGAGGAAGAGGCCAAAAATCCAAATGGGCCTTCCATGGATGCCAGGATGATTGAGAGACATGCAAGGGATGCCAGGGGCAACCTGATTTACACAAGGCTCGCACAACAAAAACGCATCTGCATGACCATCGCCAGAATTCCATCACCTAGCTGGGGTGTAAACCTAGCCATGCCAACCTCCCTTGCTGAGTTAACTATAAACCTGCGGATCCTAACACCTAAAATAGAACATCAAGTGGAGCTTTGTCACACACACTCACTAGTGAGTGCTAGCATCAAGGACATATTGAGGGTACAGTGTCATCCATGTAACAGCCTGCCAATCATTCTGATCCAGCACCATCGCTCAAGAGTTTTAAATGCAACTGCACCCGTCTCATTCATACCCACTGAGGCAAAATGGGCCAATATCCTTAGAGTGCGTCGATGGGGGTTCCAACTGCGTCTACTTTTGAAGTCATGTCCCACAGAATGATCATCACAGAGGTAACAATATGCATAAACATTCAGTAAAGAATGCATGAAGATGTACCACATCTTGTTCATGAATAATATCTATGTTTCTATCTCCTCCCTAGGCATCACATTGTGAGAAACATGAGGTGGCTTCTGACCGTTCCACCTGATAATATGACAGGCCCCAACAATTCTCTATAAATATGAACAATTACAGAAAACAAATTATATTGTACATATTTTAGCAAGACAGAAAGGATAGGAAAAATCTCCCATGCCACCTCAGTGCTCATACATTTTTCAATTTTAATTTTCCTTGCACTATGTCTAGGTGCAAGATGGACAACTGAGGTGGAGGCAGTCTGCTTGTGTGATGCCCCATTGCCTTGCATTAACATAGCAGGCATCCTCTGGAGGCATGGGGCCTTGAGAGCTCCAGCCTAATGGGGTGTCCTGTACTGGTTCTAGGGTGCCCACCTCTGTATCGCCTGCTGGAGCTGTTGGGTATCAAAGGCGGAGGAGATGAGGAGACGCCGCGAACCCTGTGGCTGTCCTGAAATGAAGGCCCTGGGGCAGTTGGCACATACTCCCAGCTGTGCAAGGGCATCTCCCTGTCTCCCTGAGGGGAAGGGGCTCCTGGAAGGAGGTCCAGGTGCCTCATGCCCCTTTCACCTAGCCACTGCTGCTTTGAGACCTTGGCTAGAGTAATGGAATGCAGGTCAGAGGGCATATGGATCTCATGCTTGCCCTGGCCCTCCTTGGATAAAGACATGTACTCAAATGCATGGGACTGGCAGAACTCATTGCATGCACAGGCTCCTCCATACCCTATGCAAATGTGTGCACAATCCTTGGCATCGCCACCATATTTTTCTCCAGACCCTGCTGTTTGCCAGCAGGCTTCCTGTGGCTGCAACCAGAGGCCCATCATTGACATGGGGCTCAGCAGGGGCCTGGTCCCCAGCAGGCCTCCAACCATCTGGGGACATGGCTGTCACAATCTCTCTTGGCTGCTGGGACGTGTTTGTGGTGTGTGCAGGAGACTGTGCTCCTGAATCTACATGCGATCCGCCCCCTGCCCGCACCACCACCACCACCAACCCCGCCCGCCAACCCCCCCCCCACCCCCACCCCCGGCCCTGCCCCCCCAGCGGGCTGTGTGGGTGTAAGTGTGCTGGCAGAGGTGGATGATGAGGCAGAAGGCAATCCACCTTCTGGGGCAGTGGCTGCTTGGTCCCCAGAGGTGGAGTCTTCAGACTCTTCTTGTGGCTGCAGCCTGTTCTTTGGTGTTGATGACTTGTCCTGGAGAACAGAATGAATTACTTTGAGACTCATCACAGTTTGAGAGCTTCATATTTCATCGCATCCATCCTATGTGCCCATTTGCCAGCAGGATGATTGCCTCTTCCTCCTTACTCCTGGCCAGCCTAGCCTCAATGTCTGCAGCTGATCTTGCTCCCCCCTCACCAGCGATCTCCATCTCCTCCTCCTCGTTGCTGTGAGGAGCCTTAGGTCCTCCTGTGCATCGCCTCTCCGGGGCATTGTGAGTCTGCTTGTCCTGCATAACAAAGTGCAGAGTGAGTGACATGTCAAGTGACATCTAATTCCCTTTCCTGCATTCATCCCCATCACATGTGAATGGCCTGCCATTCACATCCAAGTACACACAAGGCAAACTTCCAGACGCTTTGGCCTCAATTCCATGTGGCATTAAGGCTGATCATGCATTCGCTCCACTGGCATAGCTGTCCACTCACACATATACACTACTGATGACCACACAAGAGATTCCAGTTGAAGATGTGACACTGGCACTTACCCTGGCATCAGTACTGGGGTAGAAGGGAGCTGTTCCGGTGGGACAGCCTTCACTTGAACCGTACTGGGACCAGTGTCCTCGCAAATCAAATAACTAGGGCTGTAGAGAGGGCTTTAAACTAAATAGGGGTGGAGGGTTCTGGAAAGGGGATACGTAGGCTAACAAAGCAAAAGGATATGACAGCATTGCAGGGCAGCTATAAATATATTGATACCCAGAGTGTGACAGGAAGGGACAGAGTGTACAAATGCAATTGAAAACAGCAAATAGGGTCAAAAGGGGAAAAAATGGTAAAAAGGCAAAATTAATGGCTCTTTACTTAAATGTACATAGTATTTGGAACAAAATAAATGAATTAACGGCACAAATAGAGGTTAACGGGTATGATCTTATAGCCATTACATGAAAATAGTTACAAAGAGATCAAAGCTCAAAACTAAATATTCATGGGTATGTGACTTTTCAAAAGGAGAGGCAGGAAGAAAGGTTCTTGGGGTAGCTTTGCTAGTACAAGATGGAATAATTACAGTAGCAAAAAAGGATCTTGGATCAGAAGATGTAGAATCCATATGGACGGAGGTAAGAAATAGCAAGGGAAAGAAGACAGGTGGGAGTAGCCTTTAGGCCCCCTAACAGTAGTTATACTACAGGACAAAGAATAAATCAGGAAGTAACGAGGGCACGTAAAAATAAAGAGTACAGTAATCATAGGTGACTTTAATCTTTATGTCGATTGGGAAAATCAGAGGTAGCCACAAACAAGAATTCATAGAGTGTATTTGAGACAGTTTCCTAGAACTGGATCCAACCAGGGATCAGGTTATTTTGGATCTGGTAATTTGTAATGGGGCAGGTTTAATAAATTATCGCAGAGTAAAAGTTCCTCTAGGAAACCGTGACATTCAGTTTAAGAGTGAGAAACTTGGCTCAGAAACAACTGTACTAAACTTAAATAAGGGTAATTATAATGGAATGAGGGCAGAGTTGGCTGGAGTAGACTGGAAAAAGAGTTTTGCCAATGGCAGACATTGAAGAAAGCAGTTCATGACTCACAACAAAGATATATCCCAGTGAGGAAGAAGGATTCTAGGAAGGGGATAAACCAACCATGGTTAACCAAGGAAGTAAAGGATAATATCATATTGAAATAAAAAAACATATAATGTAGCAAAGATTAGTGGTAAGGAAGATGATTGGGAAAGTTTTAAAAATCAATAAAAGATTACTAAAAAATAATAAAGAAGAAAATAAACTTTGAGAGTAAACTAGGAAACAATGTAAAAATGGACAGTAAGAGCTTCTTTAAATATATAAAAACAAAGAGAGAGGCCAAAGTGAACATAGGCCCCTTAGAGAACAAGGCTGGAAAATAGAAGGGAAGCTGAATAAATACTTTGCATCAGTCTTCACGGTAGACAATACTAATAGCATTCCAATAATACTAAATAATCAAGGGGCAAAAGTGGGGGAGGAAATAAATACAATACCTATCACTAGAGAAAAAACACTGGGGAAACTAATGGGGCTAAAGGCCAATAAGTCCCCTGGACCTGATGGGTTGCGTCCCATGGTATTAAAGGAAGTAGCTACAGAGATGGTGGATACACTGATAGTAATCTTCCAACAATCCATAGATTCTGGTAAAGTCCCAGAAGATTGGAAAACTGATAATGTAACACCCTCATTCAAAAAGGGAGGGAGACAAAAAAACAGGTAACTATAGGCCATTTAGCTTAATATCTGTCATTGGGAAAATATCAGAGTCTATTATAAAGGATGTAATTGTAGAGCTTTTAGAAATACATAATATAATCAAGCAGAGTCAGCATGGCTTCATGAAGGGGAAATCATGCCTGACAAATGAAACAGAATTCTTTGAGGAGGTAACAAGCAGGATAGATAAAGGGGAACCAATAGATGTAATATATTTGGATTTCCAAAAAGGCATTTGATAAGGTACCATATATAAGGCTACTTAATAAGATAAGAGCCCATGATATTGGGGCTGATATATTAGCATGGATAGAGGATTGGCTAACTAATAGAAGGCAGAGAGTTGGGATGGGGGTGGGGGTGGGGGGGGAGCATTTTCAGGATGGCAACCTGTAACTAGTAGAGTGCTGCAGGGATCAGTGCTAAGGCCACAATTATTTGCAACATATATTAATGACTTAGATGAGGGAAGTGAATGTACTATCACCAAGTTTATGGATGGCACAAAAATAGATGGGATGGCAAGTGGCGAGGATGACACAAAGAGTCTACAGAGTGTTATAGAAAGGCTAAGTGAGTGGACAAAAACTTGGAAGATGGATTATAATGTGGGAAATGTGAAGTTATGCATTTTGGCAAGAACAATAGAGGAGCTGAATATTATTTAAATGGAGAAGGACTGCAGAAAGCTATAGCACAGAGGGATTTGGGAGTCCTTGTGCATGAATCCCAAAAGGCTTACACACAAGTTCAGCAGGTAATAGGGAAGGCAAAAGGAATGTTGGCCTTTATTTCAAAGGGAATGGAGTATAAAAATAGAGAAATCTTGCTAAAACTATACAAGGCACGAGTTAGACCACACCTGGAACACTATGAACAGTTTTGTCCCCTTATCTAAGGAAAGATATACTGGCATTGGAGGCAGTCCAGAGAAGGTTCACTCGGCTGGATCCTGGGTATGGAGGGATTTTCTTATCAGAAGAGGTTGAGTAGATTGGGCCTGTACACATTGGAGTTTAGAAGAATGAGAAGCGACCTTATTGAAACATATAAGATTCTTAGGGGGCTTGACAGGGTAGATGCTGAGAGGTTGTTTCCCCTTGTGAGAGAGTCTAAGACCAGAGGGCATAACATCAGAGTAAGGGGTTTCCAACTTAAAAAAGAGATGAGGAGGAATTTCTTCTCTCAGAGGGTAGTGAATCTGTGGAATGCTTTACCACAGAAGGCTGTAGAGGCTGGATCGTTAAGTATATTCAAAGCTGAGAAAGACAGATTTTTAATCAGTAAGGGAATCAAGGGTTGTGGGGAAAAGGCAGTAAAGTGGAGTTGAGGATTATCGGATCAGCCATGAACTCATTGAATGGTGAAATAGACTCAAAGGGCCAAATGGCCTACTTCTGCTCCTATGTCATATAGCCTGGCAGATCAGAACAGCTCATTGACTCATTTCCTGCACTGGACCAGGTTTGGCACATGATTGCTCACCTCCTCTAGAGCCGCTGTCCGGCTGCCTCAGTTTGGCAGGAGTGCCTTCTGATGCCATCTCCAGGAAAGAGCACCTCCTGCCTTTCCCTGTTTGCCTGGAGGAGAACGTGCAAGGAGGCATTGCTACGCTATAGGTTTGGTCAGCTTTGACAGTTACCCATCTCTCCAAGGAATGTGACAGTGGATCATCCTGGCATCCTGTTTGACCAGGAGGCTTTTTATAGGCTGCCCGAAGCTGCAGCATTGTCACCTGATGGCAGTTTTCACCAATGAAAAGCCTTATTGCTGATAATTTGCATGTGTTTTCCATGAACACCACCGGAATTTTGAATTTCAATTATAATCAAATGGCAAAAAGTGAGAAAGTGGAAGTGCACAGTTCCAGATTTTTTATATGGGATGTGGATGTCACTGGCTAGGCCAGCATTTATTACCCATCCCTAATTGCCCCTGTTGAGATGGCATTTTAAGAGTCAGCCACATTTCTGTGGGTCTGGTAGGCTAGACCAGCAGATTTCCTTCCCTAAAGGCCATCAGTGAACCAGATGGATTTTTATGACAATGGTTTCATGGTCATCATTAGACTTTAATTCCAGATTTTTATTGAATTCAAATTTCACCATCTGTCATGTTGAGATTTGAACCCAGGTCCTCAGATCATGACCATGTGTCCCTGGGATAGTAATGATACTATGCTATCACCTCCCCCATTTTGTCCACATGGTGTCAGAAATGACACCATGTGAACAAAATCCTGGCCAAAAGAAGGAGAACAGTCAGAAAGAAACCTGAATCATTGGCAGCAAAATGTGGCTCCATAGTATCCATATTTTTGACGCTATAGGTGCCAGTTTGGGTGCAGCTGGTGTGATCCAGCTGGACCATTTTGTTGAGGGTATGAGGACCGTTTGCTGAAGTAGGCAGAGTCAGCAAATCATGACATCAGTCACTTTGTAACGTTGATTTAATTTTAATTGTGCACTTCTTGACCTCAATGTTTCAGCTAATGCTTGTAACACTGGGCGGAATCATCCAAAATTTGCACTAAGTGCGGTAGCGGGCTGGGGAAAACGATGTTTTACCCACTGGCCACAATGGCTTATTCTCACCCCATATCATCCCAAACCCACAGCATTAATTATGCATCCTGGGAAACACGCCGTTTCGATGGCAGGCGCACTGTCACTCGCCCGCCACACCATCGCCTCGTCGCTTAATCATGTCGGGCACCATACTTAAAGTGCAGCCACGCACACACCTCTCAGGGCTTCCAGCCTAAGGCTGATGCACAGAAGTCAAGGCCCCAAAAGACAAAAAGACTGCGGCCCCAGGTTCAATGCTGTGCCTCTCGAGTGCCTTTTAGGTGCTGTGGAGGCCCACCGGGATATCCTCTACCTCCCCTCTAGGCTCAGGAGAGGCAGCAAAATCACCAACCCAGCTTGGGAGGCAGTGGCAGTGGTGGTCAGTGCCAGTGCCCTGCCAAAGAGGACAGCCACCCAGTGCCAAAAGAGGATGAATGATCTCCTCTGTTCCACCAGGGTAAGTCACTCTTCTCACACTCTCAACTCCTACACTCACAAACCCATCACGCATCCACAGGGCCCTCACTCACCATTCACCATTCACTCTCTCACACACACCTTCATTGAATTAGTGGTCCATCCTTGGGACCACTCACCACCTACACATGCCAGGCGTATTTTTCATCTGGCCTGGCAGGTGTCCTACTTACATTGTTTCCATTTTTATTAATACAGGACAGGCTGGCACAAAACAAGAGGGAGAGGTCACAGACTATATGAGGAATGCTTGAAATCAAGGACCTCATGGACTTTGAAAACAGCCATCCATCTGGCCTGCAAGGATCTGGGCCGTTTCTGTGCTGACGGTGAGTTCTGTGCTGTTCAACCAAGTGAGGATCCAGCAGTGCAACATCCATCAGACAGCCATGTCGTGAGTGGTGTGTCCTGTTCCACAGGCCACTGCCATGCACTAATTATCTCTCTTTGCTTTCACAGGCACATCCGCCAAACAGCCAACTAATCCATAACCCAGGGCCTCCGACCAAGAGGAATCTGGAGGCACCCTCCCTGAAGTCTCGTCACAGCGCTCACCCACAACCTCCACCAGCGCAGACACACCTCTCGATGGGACCTAGCTTTAGAGCAGCCTTGGGATCACAATCTGGTGAACACGTCGCACTGTTTGATCCACAGCAGGCAGAGGCAGGGACTTCCCAAATCTCCGGCACTTGGGGGACTGCTGGAGGCCAGAACGTTGCTGTGTCTGAGTCACATGATGAGCCTCATTCTCCACAAATCTACCAGCTATGAGGGCCTCTGCCTTGTCTAACCAGGGCAAGGGCCTTATCACCATTATTGTTACCTCCAAGCACCTCCTCATCCTCAGCACAGTCGACGTCGTCCTCATTGGAGGATACCTCCAGCTGCTCCATCTCCTCCTCAGCCAGCTCCTCTCCCCATTGCAGCGCAGGTTGTGAAGGGCACAGCAGGCAACGACCATGCGTGACACCCTCTGTGGACTGTATTGCAGGGCTCCACCAGACCGGTCCAGGCACCTGAACCTCATTTTCAGCATCCCGATTTGCTCCACTAAGTTGCGAGTTGCAGCTTGAGCCTCATTACACCATCGCTCTGCTGCAGTCTGAGGCTGCTGTACAGGTGTCATCAGCCACATCCTCTTCGGGTAGTCCTTGTTCCCGAGGAGTCATTCCTGCAGCCTCTTTGGATCCTGAAAGATGTCAGGGAACTGTAACCGACTGAGAATGTCAGAGTCATGGACATTCCCTGGAAACCTTGCGCAGACCTGCAGGATGCGTTTGTGGTGTCGCACACCAGCTGCACATTCAGCGAATAGAAGCCCTTGTGGTTGACATAGTTGACAGCTTGTTGTTACAGAGATCTGTGCACCACGTGAGTACAGTCAATCGCACCCTGCACCTTGGGGAACACAGAATCTGGGCAAATCCAATCCCTCTTGCATCCTGGCTCTCCTGACCCTGGGCAAAATGCACAAAATTGTGTGCCCTCGTGAATATGGCATCCGTGATCTCATGGATGCATTTGTGGGTGGAGGCTTGTGATATCCCACAGGGGTCACCTGTGGAGCCCTGAAAGGAGCCACTCTCATAAAAGTTGAGCACCGCGGTCACTTTCACAGCCACTGGCATCTGATGCCCTCCCTGTTCCCATGGCGCCAAATCCTGCAGTAGCTGCAAAATGTGACTGACCAGTTCCTTAGATATGCTCAGTCTTCAGCGACACTGGTTCTCGGTTATCTGCAGGAATGAAAGGTGGTGTCTGTAGACCCTGGGTCTAGCTAGGCGCCAACCAGCGACAGCTCACTGTGCTCTTCAGCGATGTGTGTGGAAGCCCCAGCCAAACCTTCCTGAGGGTGCTGCTCCTCCCTCTGCGCAGCTCTCTTTTCTGTCGTCTTCACTCTCTGTACGCCACGAAGCATATGGCTAATTCACCAGGTACCATTATCCTGATGGACTTTTCCAGCAAGATGAAAGGGAGGGACCAGGGGTCCACTAAGAACCCCTCTTGATTAAGTCTGAAGGCACCTTAACACACCCCATAGAGGGCTGGCCACCACTTAGATGACCAGAGTTTAGTGCGCTGCATGGCTGCCCGAAACTCCACCCTCCTCTGCCCCACTCCACCTGACTGATTGGCAGCAGCTTTGCCCATTGGACTGCATGCTGTGCTCTCAGCTCAGGCACAGGCATTCTCCTAACCCGCACTGCAAGGCTACACTGTTAGCTTGAACCATGGGGGAGACTGGTCCAAACCAGGATGATGATATTGCAAAAGGCTGTGAGTGCCTCCACCAGTGACTGCTCCATGGCCAGCTTTAGCAAATAGGTTGTACAATGTGTCCAATCCTCCAACCGTTCTGGAGTCCACTAAAACACACTTTAGTTTGCAGCCTGTGTCCAAGGGCTGAAAAGCTCTAGAGCACTTGGTGGCACTTTCAAGCTTCTGCATTGTTTGAGTGGGCAGATAAGCTGGAGGCCCCGACTCCAAGCATATCAACGGGCTGCACCTGAACTGTCTCAACTGCAGAGGAATGGTCACTTTTGTAGGTTTCCCTAATGTGTGGCCACTTCCCTGCCCCCACCCCCCCAACATGTGTTTGTGCACTACCATCAACCACAGGGCAGTTCTTGCGTCCCCCCCACCCCGCCCCAAACACGTCTCTGCCACAGGGCAGCTCTTGCCCCCTCCCTCAAATGTGCCTCAACCTTGAAGACCAACAGGCGACCCTTGAGAGTGCTGTGAAATGTTACTGTGCGCTCATCTCCAAATTCCCATCAAAGTGCAGCTCGCCTAGTGCACGCCTTATATAAGCTGTTGTGAAACACACTGGCGTGCAATCACACTGACGTGGGCATACAATCCATCCTGAGGGGACGGGGGGAGGGGTTGATTCCGGTGGGCTGGCCTTATAATGATATGCAGATGTATTGCAATGAAGTTCCCAATGTCCAATAGCTGGAAACGCAGCCCACCATTGACACCGAACTGTCATAAACTGGTTTCACAAGGTCATGAAACCAATTTTTGGCCTTCTCGCCATATTGTCCACTCACACGGCCGAGCACGCCTGACGCCAGCAGGCACAGAAAATTCCATCCACTGCCTCTGAAAAATGCCTAACTGAACATGAGCTCAGCAGCAAGATGGAACCCCCACCAATGTTATTTAAATATATCCACTATTTTCAGCTTAGATGCTGATTGATTTCTACTGGCTCTTGTTGAGTTTGCCAAAGTGCTGTGAGTTTTTCACTGCTATTTAAAGTTTATGAAATCTACAAATGTCAGAAGTCTTGGTTCTGATTTCACAGAATCACAGAATTATTATGGTGCAGAAGGAGGCTATTTGGCCCATTGTGTCTGCACTGGCTGTCTGAGCATTTTAACTTAGTGCCAGTCTCCTGCCTTTTCCCCGTAACCCTGCCTACACATTATTTAAATAGAAACAATCATCCAATGCCCTCCTGAATGCCTCAATCAAACCTGCCTCCACCACACTTCCAGGCAGTGCATTCCAAACTCTAACTATTCGCTGTGTGAAAAATATTTTTTTCACCTCACATTTGTACATCTGACCAGAGGTTCTGGCCAGAGCAATTGCTCCCTGTTCTGGGAAAATGACCATCTCCATTGGCCTGCTGTGTGGCTGGGAGATTGAACAGGGCAAACACAGAGCCTTTCACAGCAAGAGGAGGAAGAGACGGGCTGGAGAAGACTCAATCCACTTCCCTCTCCTGACAGGGCCCAGGAGAGGGGGGTACAGATATGGGCCAAACGCAGGGGCCCAGGGTCTGGGGGGACCCAGGCCAGGGGTCTTGTGTTTTAAACAGTTTCGTGTCATTCACACTGAACAGCCAGAACTGCAGACCTGAAAGACAGGCTTAAAAATACAAATCTGTAAAGCTGAGAGTTTCTGATATTTTTTAAGCCAGTCTGTCAGCTTCAGGTCAATTTCATCAGTTGTTGCTGCTGCTTCTGACCTTTGGGCAGCTTCACAATTCCGTTTTTTTTAAAAAGGAAACCACAGCTTCCTGAAGGTGAGAAGCAGCAGCAACTAAGAGTGTTCTTGTTTGAAAAATTGTCAGTCATATCCCTGTAATTGTACAATCAACTAGATGCTGTGTGGGGCAGCTGGGGAAAGGCTGGAGGGGAGGTTGGGGGGAGGTTGGAGGAATTTTGGGGAAGTTTTGGGAGGTTAGAGAAGATTGGAGGGTAGGAGGGGGTAAGGTTGGAGGGGTTGGGGAAGGTTGGGGGTTTTGGGGAGGTTAGAGTGGGTGTTGGAGCGGGTGCTACAAGGAGGTTAGAGGCAGGCATTGGGGGGGTTAGCTATAGAGTTGAATTATTTTTGTTAATGTCGTGATTTCTTTGTAGTCACTTTCCTAACATCAATTGATTGCTCTGTGATTAATTATCCTTAGAGAATCAGCACTGGGCTGCAAATTTCACCATTGTTACACTCACTGTAGGTGTAATGAAAGAAAGGCAAAATCTACATTTATAGAGCACCTTTCACAATGTCCAAGATCACTTTACAGACAATTAAATACTTCTGAGTTATAGTCACTGGTATAATGTAGGCAATGTTATGAAGTGGTAGGGCAAACTCAAGGAGCTGAATGGCCTATCCCTGCTCCCAATATGTATATTAGTACGTCATTCTGGATGGATGAGATGAACGGCGCTAGATGGTCTTTGTCATCCATAATTATCTTGTGATTGGAGGGTGGAATCATGGTTGGAGTTCTGTTTATTTTGTTGCTAATGAAAGTTTACTGTGAGCGGGCCTTGTGGAGTCAGATTGCCAGGACAGAAGTGTGTAATGAGCTCATAGCTAATCAGTAACCTGTTTTACAATGCACATGATTCTCAAGAATCTTTTCCATTGACTTCAACCTTGTCCTTTTGTCTACTTACCTATCATCCCACTCCATCTTGGTGCTTTTATGAGTTTTTTGAGCGTTGAACAACTTCTCGTTTAACTCATCTGAGTTCCTCCAAATAAAAGGTGTTGCTATGGGTACCCACTAGGCCTAACTTTTTATGGGACATTTGGAATATTCCTTATTTAATCCAACTCAGATGCCCTCCCTCATCTCTTTTTCTGGAACACTGATGACTCTATCAGTGCCATTTCCTGCTCTCGCCCAGAACTCAAAAACTTCATCAAATTTGCCCTTCCCTCCCTTGACCTCTCTGTCTCCATTTCTGGTGATAGACTGTCCACCAATACTCATTACAAATCCACCAACTGACTACCTTGATTACACCTCCTCACATCCTGCTTCCCATAAGGACTCCTTTCCATTCTCCCAGATTCTCTGTCTCCATTGTATCTGTTCTGACGATGCCACCTTCCACAACCGCACTTCTGGCATCTTCCTTTCTCCTGAGCCAAGGTTTCCCACTCATTGAGGTCGACAGGGCCCTCAACAGTGTCCGACCCAAATCTTGCACTTCTGCCCTCGCCCTTTCGCCTCTCTCCCAGAACCATGATAGGGTTCCCCTCATCCTTATTTTCCACCCAACCAGCCTCCATATTCAAAGGATCACCCTCCACCATTTCTGCCAACTCCAGCATGATGCCACCACCAAACACACCTTCCCTTCATCTCCCTGTCAGCATTCCGTAGGGACCATTCCCTCTGTGACACCCTGGCCCACTCCTCTATAACCAATACCTCACCCCTTTCCCATGGCACCTTCCCATACAATCATAAGAGGTGTTATAGCTGATCCTTTACCACCTCCCTCCTCACTGTCCAAGGTCCCAAACACTCCTTCCAGTGAAACAGCTCTTCACTTGCACTTCTTTCAGTTTAGTTACTGCATTCTTTGCTCACAATATGGCCTCCTCTACATTGGGGAGACTAAATGCAGACTGAGTGACCGCTTCGCTCCTTCTGCAAGCGTGACCCAGACCTTCCTGTCGCTTGTCATTTCAATTCACCATCTCGCTCTCATGTCCACATTTCTGTTCTTGGCCTGCTGCAATGTTCTAGTGAAGCCCAAAGCAAACTGGAGGAAAAGCATCTCTTCTTTTCATTAGGGACTTTATAGTCTACTGGACTAAACATTGAGTTCAACAATTTCAGACCATTGTCATGAAGCTATTACCCTACATAAAATTATTGGAAAATATTTTTCTTTTAATATAGAGGTTTAGTCTGTGGGTGTGTCTTAATTGGATTAAAGCCAACTAGTCTGGGTGCTTTGATGTGTACTAGTTTTGGTATGTAAGAGAGATAGCATGCTTTTGCATTCTTTGAAAAGAGCATTCAAGAAGTGAGGTGAAAGCTACCACCTAGCTAGCAGATACCAAGTAATATGTTTATATTACTAATAAAATTGGTACTATGAAAGGGGTTTTATTGTTAGAGAGCTTTATTTCAGAGGTTGGTGATACAATGAGAATTTACATTCAATGAGCTGTGCATGACATCCGCCAGGAAGCACTATGCACTCCTTGTGCGGGCAGGGGGGGAAGGGAGGGTGGGACTGAGGGTGGGATTCCCTCAGCCAAGAGTGCGCTCTCTCTTGCATGTGCACAAAAGAGCACACGCATCTCCCTGAGGCTAAAGTGCTGACCCTGGGAGATCGATGCCACCCACGTAAAATGGCGGTGTGCCCCCAATCGGGGGCACCAATCGGAGGTGCACACGCATGCGCCCACTCCTGCACTTCCCCCCCACAACGAGGGGGAAAATTCTTCCCCAGGTGAAGGTTAACTCCCTAAAGGGTACAAAGCTGGTGTTAATGTAATCCATGAGCAATACAGGATCCCCTCTAATTCAATGGGCACTGAGAGAAGTACAGGTTCAATTCTAATGATGGGCAAATTGTATGTCACCTTCAGGACTGCAACAAAGGGGTAAGAATGAGGCATCCTAGAAGTTGACACAATGAATGCTCTTACCAACCTTCAGTGCTCATCACCAAAAGCCTGTTTCCAATTGTTTTTCAACAACCTTTGGAAATCTGAAACAGTTCAAAACTTGGGTTAACATTTCATCTCAGGTTATTTGATCTTAATTTGGATTCTGTTTAGAGGTGGACTCATTTAACTGCAAAACTCTTGGGTCATCTACCGATGTCAAACACTGTCCCTGCCTATTAATCACCATCAAAAAGCTATGAATATTTCTGGTTTGGATCTGATGGAAACGACCTCATTAATTACAATTAAAATCACAGCCACTGGACTTGTGAAATTTGAGATATCATTAGACCACAGAAAGTAGATTCTGAATTAATGCCCAGTAGTTTTGAAAGTTTACTCTGCTACTTGTGGACTGTCATGTAAAAATGACCAAAAAACACAAACTTATACGTATCCTGAGGGAAAAAGGAAAAAGTGATCACCAGCAGAGAAAGCTTAACAATTATCAATAGGATGAATTTCACTTCATAAGGATTGAAAACGAAAGACGAATCAGGGTGATGATCCTGAAGGCAAAAGAGGAAAAAGAGAAAACTGGGGAATCTGATGGCTGAAGAGAGAAGCAGAAGAATGGAGGCTAGAAGGAGAAAATAAGGGCAAGCTAATATGAAGATTGAATCATCAGTCTCCTACAGTACTATATGATTCATTCAGCTTATTGTGCCTGTATTGGGTCTTAGAAACAGTTATTCAATTAGTCCCTCATCCCTGCTCTTTCCCTGTTCAAGTATTTTCTAATTTCATTTTTCATTTGTTCATCAGATGCGGGCATTGCAGACTGGTCCAGCATTTATTTCCCATCCTTAATTGCCCTTGAGAAGGTGGTGATGAGCTGCCTCCGTAAACTGCTGCAGTCCATGTGGTGTAGATACACCCACAGTGCTGTGGAGGGAGTTCCAGGATTTTGACCCAGTCTCAGTGAAGGAACGGCAACATATTTCCAAGTCAGGATGGTGAGTGGTTTGGAAAGGAGCTTGCAGGTGGTGGTGTTCCCTTGCACCTGCTGCCCTTGTCCTTCCACATGGTAGATTTGGAAGGTGCTGTTGAAGGAACCTTGGCAAATTGCTGCAGTTTACCCTGTAGAGTACATCTGCAACCACTGTGCATTGGTGGCAGAGGGAGTGAATGTTTAATGTGATGGATGGGGTGACAATCAAGTGGCTTCTATGTCCTGGATTTTGTTGAGCTTCTTAAGTGTTGAAGCTGCACTCATCCTGACAAGTGGAGAGCATAGCATCACATTCCTGACTTGTGCCTTGTGGATGATAAACAGGCTTTGGGGAGTCAGGAGGTGAGTTACTTGCCATAAAATTTCTAGCCTCTGACCTGCTCTTGTAGCCACAGTATGTATGTGGCAGGTTCAGTTAAGTTTCTGACAATTGACAACTTCAGGATGTTGATGGTGGGAGAGCCTGCTCTGCCATTCAATAAGATCATGGCTGATCTGATTGTAACTGTAACTCTACATTCCTGCCTAGCCCCAATAACCTTTCACCCCCTTGTTCATCAAGAGTCTATCTACCTCAGCCTTAAAAATATTCAAAGGCTCTCCTTCCACTGCCTTTTGAGGAAGAGTTCCAAAGACCCATAACCATCTGAGAGATAAAATTTCTCCTTATCTCTGTTCTAAATGGGAGACCCCTTATTCTTAAACAATGGCCTCTAGTTGTAGATTCTCCCACAAGGCAAAACATCCTCTCTTCATCCACCCTGTCAAGACCCCTCAGGATCTTAAAGGTTTCAGTCAAGTTGCCTCTTACTCCTCTAAACTCTAGCAGATGCAAGTCTAACCTGTCCAACCTTTGGATGGCCAATCTGATTGTTTAACAACCTGAAAGTCTTTCCAATATGCCAGTGGCTGGCGGTAAGAACGCAAGAGATTCTTGGTCAATCATGTGATGGAAGAGAAGTTGGAGCCTCGAGCATCACTATCCACAGCTCCAGAATACAACATGCATGTACAAGTGCATGTTGCTATAGCAACTGGGACTTCCTGAATGACCTGTAGCACATCATCATTATACCCTCTATCACTCTAAACCGCTTCAGTTAAATCTTTTCCAGAGTTGAACAAGAAGGCAGCAGAAATCAGAGGGTTAATCTTCATGCTGCTCTCAGTGCTCCTCTGTGTGCTCTTTCTCCTCATAAGACAGCCGCACTCTGTTCCCACCTCACAAAACTCCCATTGCCAGCCATTGCTCCTTGGCCTTGAACTTGAACCACTTCCTGAGATAGTTTGTTAAAGGTCATTCTATATATAGATAAAAGCAGGTTAGTCTGTTCTTTCCCCTCTCAGGAATTTCCAGGACATCCTGGAAGGCTTGGCAAGTCTCTGTGAGAACAATGCAGCTTGAGGGCCAGTTGAAATGCTCCCACATGCTGCTCATGGCCTGTAGACAATAACATCTACACACTTGTCATATCAACTGGCGGAGTAAAAAGATTTATTTTCACCTCTCCTCTGATTATTTTGCCAGTTATCTTTAACATGCTTTGGATACTGATTCTACTTGCCAGTGGAAAATTATTTCACCTTACCTACTGCAGCAAAATCCTTCATAATTGTGAGGGCTGCTATTGTATAATCTCCCTTCAGCAGACTCTCTCCTCAGAACCTGCATCCCTGCTCCCATTCTTCTCTCGGAGGCTTTCCCACCTTTCCCAAATTGTGGTGTCTAGAACTGGACACAATGAATGAAATTTTCCGTGCCCGCTGGTGGTGGGTGTGATAGGTGGCATGCGTGGAAAATATGGCATGATCTGCTTTACGACAGCATCACAGCAGGTCGTGATCGTCTGCTCAGCTCGCCAGCAGCAGGCCGCGTTTCCCATTATCGGTCGGCAGGGAGCTAATTGTAATACATTAGCATATAATTAAAAGGCCATCCCGCCAGGCTCTTGGAACCCCATCATATTGTCTGTCCACATCAGCGGGAAAGCACATCAACGTGTTTCAAAACAGCACACAGGCACAGCGCTTGGCGGCCTTCACTATGGGGGAACTGAGGTGAGTGACCAGCAGCGTCCTCCACAGCTCGCCTGTTGTTTACAGGTCTTAGGGTCACCAGGAAAGGGCAGGGGAAACTGATGCCTGGCCTCGGAGAGACTGCTGTGGTGGAGGGTGGGGAAGTGGGTGGTGGAGGGGGGAGGGGGGAGTGGGTGTCTGGGGGAAAGTGCTGGCTAGCCTTGGAGGCAACCGTTGTCGGTAATGGGGAAGTCAAGTGCTGCCCTGGCGCTGCAACCCACACACAGGCAATCGAGGTGGGGGGGCAGGGTAAGTGAGGGGAGTGGCCACACATTCGGGGCCCCTGTATAAACTGACCATATCTCTGCAACTGAGGCAGATCAGACGCAGCCACAGTGATATGATTGGGGTTGGCCTCCTAGCCTGCCCGCCCATGCAAGCAACATGGAGGCACCAAAGGGCCACCAATTGCTCCATATGTCCCCCCACCCCACCCCCCACCGCACCCCCCGACCCCTAACCCACCCCCAGCACAGACCTCAAGTCCGTCACCACTTTATTGGACCGCGGAGCAGTTGGACTGCACACGTTATACAATCTCCTCGACAACGCTGGCCATGTAGAGTCACTGCTGGAGGCGCTCATAGCCCCTTGCAATCTTAGCAACCTGGTTAGGAACTGTCTCCCCCATGTCGCCGGCTGACAGGGCAGCCATGCAGCGCACTCATCTCTGGACATCCAAGGAGTGACCAGCTCTCTCCGGGAAGCGGTAAGGGGCGGTTACACAGGGCCAGGAAAGATGCTAAGCACAGCCATGCTAACCGCGTCTCTCTCGCCTTCATGCTGCAGAAGGACCACATCAGGATCATGGATCCTAGTGACCTAGCTGTATGCCTGATGGCCGACAGAGACTGTAGAAAACTGAGGAGAGAGCGACTGAGGCACAAAGGCAGGAGCAGCAACCTCATGAAGCAGGGGCAGCAGGGGCCCCCACTCATGCTGCCCAGGAGTGACAGCGAGCGGTGGCTGGTCGGTGCCTAGCAACACCCAGGGTCTATAGACACCTCCTGCCATTCCTGCAGATGATCAATAACCAGTGTCGCTGAAGACTGCCATGTCTAGGGACCTGGTCGCTCACATCTTCCACTTGCGGCAAGACTTGGCGCCAAGGGATCATGGAGGGCATCCACTGCCAGTGGCTGTGAAAGTGACCATGGAGCTCAATTTCTATGCCAGTGGCTCCTTTCAGGGCTCCACAGGTGACCTTTGTGGGATTTCACAATCCACCACCCACAAATGCATCCATGATGTCACGGGTGCCATCTTCTCCAAGGCACACAACTTTGTGCATTTCGCTTGGAACCGGGACAGCCAGGATGCAAGGGCCATTGGATTCACCCTGATCTCAGGATTCCCACAGTTGCAGGGTGCGATTGGCTGCATTCATGTGGTGCTCAGGTCTCCATCGCGATACTCAATGGACTTCATCAACTGCAAGGGCTTCCACTCACTGAACGTGCAGCTGGTATGCGACCACCAGAAACACATCCTGCAGGTGTGCGCTCGGTTTCCAGGGAGTGTGCACGATGCTTACATCCTGAGTAACTGGCAGATCCCTGGAGTCTTCCAGGGTCCACAGAGGCTGCAGAGTTGGCTTCTTGGGGACAAGGGCTACCCGCAGAAACCGTGGCTGATGACCCCCATGGGGAGGACTCAGGCTGCAGCAGACCAATGGTATAATGAGGCTCATGCAGCAGCTCACAGCTTGGTGGAGTAATCTGGCTTATGCCAGCACCAATACCCACTCCTCTCATTCCTGAGAATGCTCCTGTCATGGAGACACAATGGAGGTCCTCATAGTCGCTCGATCGCAGGAGGATAATGACAACTCGCAGTGAGGACATAGATCTTCCCATGGCCTCTGAGAATGGTTGACTCCTGTTTGGCTGAGGGCAGCTCACTTGCGCTCCATGATCAGGGCCATCTCAAAGACGTAGCCATGAAACTTTAGATGCATCTGATGCTGTGTCTGCATTCAGCACCTCAGCTCTTCAAGAGTTGGTGCACAGCATCACTGATCCCAGATGCTGGTGTGATGGGGACCAGCCCCACCTTTAAGGTGCTGAAAGCACACAGAGAGAATGACGGAACTCTGTGGCGCCTGCCCACTACATTCTGGCAGCAATGACCAGCACTGCCGAGATGCAGGCATCGGTTGGTACTGTGTCCAGGAAGTGTGAGGCTAGACCATCACTTTGGTCTGGGGGCTGCACAGAGCACAGGGTAAAGGCCCTGGACTGAGACACCTGGCTTTATCATGTGCAGAAAGGTTTCACATCTGAGCAACAAGAACACTACCCATCAGAAGAAGGAGCCACAGGCAGGGAGACATTCTTCGGAGTTTATTGACAATAGTGAACAGTAATAACAAGTGATCAACACCCGTGCTCAGACTGTGCAACCACTTTTACTTACTTTCCTAACCCTGCCGCTATGCCTTGGTGCTCCCCAGACACCCACAGCAGAGGTGGAGGCAGCCAGCTGACTGTGACACCCTGTCTGTGATGAATTTGGCAGGCGTCGTCTGGAGGGCCGAGACTTGGAGAGCCCCGGCCTGCTTTTGGGGTCCTGCTGTGTGGCTGTGACACCCTACTTGGCCTGTAAAGCTGGAACTGCGGAGGTCAAGGAAGAGGGAATTTGGATGGATGGTCACTTCCAGGGTCAACTGGTTGGATGGCCCTGGAGTGTGCACCTGCTGATCCTCCTCCTTATGGTGCCCAAGGGCCCCTGGCTGACTCCGTGAGTGGAAGGGGAAGCTGGAATGGGATCAAGCTGCCCAGCACTCCTCTCACGTACACACTGTTGGAGGCCAACTATGGCATCAACGATGGAGTTCAGCCCGTGCAACAGTGACGTCTTGGACCAAGGTCTCCATGGTGGCCGCCATCCTGCCAGTGTTGACCTGGGTGCATTGGTATCCCAGCGCTATCACCTAAGCCTGAAAATGAATGGACTCCTCCATTGTGCCTTGCAATCTGAGGAGTGCAGTAGATATCCCTTCCTGATGTTCCTGAGCTTGCCTTTGCAACTCCAGCAACTGAGGTATCACTGAGTCCAGAGGCTCATCATCTTGACTCGTTCTGGCCTCTGGCTGTCCTCCAAGTGCCAGGGACCTGGGAAGTCCCAGCCTACACCTGCTGTGGATCAGAAAGTGCAATGTGTGCACCAGATTGTGATCCCGATGCTACTCTAAAGCTAGGTCCCACCAAGGTGTGTGTCTCTGCACTGGTGGAAGGTGTGGGTGAGCACTGTGATGGGACTTCAGGGAGGGTGCCTTCAGATTCCTCTTCAGAGGTTTCTTTGGAGCTTGATTGGAGGCTCTGGGTCATTCACTCTGCCGGCTGTTTCCAGATGTGCCTGCGAAAGCAAGGGGAGATAATTAGTGCATGGCAGTGGCCTGTGAAACAGGGCACATCACTCACAGCATGGTTGTCTGATGGATGTGGCGCTGCTAGATCTTCACTTGGTAGAGCAGCGTCGGCACAGGACTGGTCCCGGTCATCACCAGAAAACAGATGGCTCTGTTTTTGAATTCTGTCAGAACCTTGATCTCTGATATCCCTCCACCTGTCTGTGACCCTTCCCTCCTGCTGTGAGCCAGTTTGTCCTGCATGGATAGAGATAGAGAGAGTGTTTCAGGATGCCTGCCAGGCCAGATGATAAGTATGCCTGGCCTGTGTGGGTGGTGAGTGGTCCCATGGAACGGAATAAGGACAATGACGGTGAGTGTGAGAGAGTGAATGGTGATGTCCCTTGAACTGGCAGCGAGTGAGGGCCCTGTGGGTGTGTGATGGGTTTGTGAGTATGTGAGTTGAGACTGATGAGAAGAGTGACTTATCCCAGTGGAATGGAAGAGATCATTCATTCTCTTGCGGCACTGGGTAGCTTTCCTCCTCCGCAGGGCATTGGCACTGACCACTGCTGCCACCGCCTCCCAAGCTGGGTTGGTGACTTTACTACTTATTCTGCAATTAGAGCAGGGGAGAGCACACCCCAACGGGCCTCCACGACATCCAGCAGTCACATTGTTGAAGTGGGGGCCTGGAGTCTGTTTTTCTTCACTGGCCATATCTCCCAGGCAGCGGTGGTGAGCTGGTAGTGATGAGCGCTGTGCTGGCAACTGCCTTTTAAACATGGCGGCCGGTGTAATGCAACAGCAAGATGATGGCAGGCGGGAGAATGAGAGCCCGCCCGCGATGGAAATGGCGTTGTTTGTAGGAGTGAATAAATTATGAGGCAGGCTCGGGACAATACAGCATGAAAACCAACCATTTCTGCCGACGGGTACGTCTCCATTTTACCCGCCCGCAACCGCACTGCAAATCTGGGAAAATTCCGCCCAATATTCCAGCTGAGGCCTAACCAGTGATTTATAAAGGTTTAGCGCAATGTTTTCACTTGTATACTCTATTGGAGTAATTATTCTTTCCCTCTACCACACTCCATGATGGGCCAGAGAGGAGCTTTATTAACTTAACAGTTGTGGGGTGCATTTCCCAGGGCTCATGAAGCCTGGCAGCTGAAAGAAGGTGGGAACTGCAGCAGGTAAGTGCTTTTCCAGCACTTCTTGTGGGCCAGGAGAAAGACTGCTTCCTCCAGCTCCCCAAGTTAACCTGCTATCGCAATCAACCTCCCTCAACACAACCTCTATACTTCCCCATGGTCTATCTCCCCACCAATCTCTTCCTCCCTGTAATCCCTAAAACATGATATCTCCCCCTCCCATGATCTCTCCCTCCTCACAATTCCTCACCACAATGTCTCCACCTGTGATCTCTGGCCCCCGTGATTTCTCTCTCCCCACAATCTCTACAGCTTCTCTGAAAACAGGAGCATAAGGAACATAGGAAGCGGTATAGGCCTTTCAGCCCCTCGAGCATGTACTGCCACTCAATTAGATCAACACTGATCTATATCTCATCTCCATCTGCCCACCTTGATCACATCACCATTAATGCCCTTATTGAACAAAAATCATTGGTCCTCAGCCTGAACATCTTTTTGGGGGAGGAAGTATCAGATTTCCAGTACCCTCTGTAAAATGTATTTGCTACAACCACCCCTGAATAACCTAGTTCTAATTTTATTCTTATGCCCCTTTGTTCTGGAATCCCCCAGGGGAAAAACTCTGTCATGTCCTTGAATTATCTTAAAACACCTCAATTAGATCTCCCTTTAGTCTCCCCTATGAAAGGGACTACCAGAAGTGATGGCTGTGGCACTCTAAGGACAGGAATTCTGGTCCATAAAACCAATGTGAGACCTTGCACCTACCCTATGTGGCACCATGTAATACCTTGACATGGCAGCAGGGGGTAGGAGCTGGGAGCTATACATTAAATTTATTCTGCCATGTGCCTGACCATTTCACCAGTCTGTCTACTCTCACTGAAGTCTGTTGTAGTCCTCCTCACTGTTTACTACATTTTCTGGAGATAGTGGCATGGTGGTAATGTTACTGGAATAGTGGTTCAGGCTAATATTCTGGGGACATGTGTTCAAATCTTGCAGCTGATAGAATATAAATTCCATTAATGGTATTGAAAGGTAGTCTCAGTAATAGTGACCATAAAACTATCAATTGTTGCAAAAATCCATCTGGTTCACTAATGTTCTTTAGGGAAGGAAATCTGCCGTCCTTACCTGGTCTGACCTACATGTGACTCCAGACCCACAGCAACGTGGTTGACTCATAACTGCGCTTGGAAATGGCTGAATCAGCCACACAATTAGGAATGGGCAACAAATGCTGGCCCTGCCAGCGACGCCCACATCTCAGGAACAAATAAAGAAAAAAAACAAGCTGCCTGTCAACTGCAATATTTAAATCAGGCTCTGTTTAACCAAGCTCGGGTTATTAATATGTATCAAAGAAAGCAGTGATCCTAATCCCAACCACTGGGAACACCACTGTGTACTTCCCTGCAGTTTGAAATACTCACCTCTTCTTTCCGATTTCTGTCACTCAGCCAATTCTGTATCCACTCTGCCCCTTTTATCCCATGTTCTTCAATTTTGTTAGTAAATCTGTAATGTGATAATTAATCAGATTCCTTTTGGAAGTTGATATATCCAACATTAACTGCACTGCCCTCATCAGCTCTCTACATTTATTTATCAAAGAATTCAATCAAGTCAGTCCGACATGATTTGCCTTTAACAAATCCAGACTGGCTTTCATTTATTAGCCAATATTTTTTGAAGTAATGATTAACTTTGTCTCAGGTTGTTGTCTCTGATAGTTTCTCCACCATTGATTTCAGGCTGGCTGCCCTGTAGTTGCTGAATTTACCCCTTTCCCATTTTTTCGAACAGGGTTGTAACATTAGCAATGATCCACCATTCCCATGCCTAACGAAGACTGGAAGGCCGTGACCAGAGTCTATTTCCATCCTTACTTCCCACAGGGACATTGGGCCCATCCCATCTGTAATAGGGGACATTTCTACTTTGAGCACTGCCAACATTTTAAGTTCCTTCTCTTTACCTATTTTTATCCTATCCAGCTTCTGTACTACCTGTGACATTGTCAGTATTTTCCTGTCTAGTGAAGACAGATACAGTAGTCATTCAGTATCTCAGCCATGCCTTCTGCCTCCACAAGAAGATCTATTCTTGTCTCTAATTGGCTACTCTCCTCCTTTGACTACCTTTATAGTAGTTATACATTTTAACAGGCTTTTATGTTATCTGCTAATCTTTTCTCATACATTCATTACCCTTCTTATAAAGAACAATATAAAATGTTAAGTAAAGCAGAAGAAATTGATTAAATGAGAGAGACAGAGAGAAGAGGACAAAGATTTTGAGCTCTAATGGTAAGAGAATGATGAAATAATCAAAGTAGGAAAGAAAACCTGACTAGGGGAAATTAATAAATCAGAACATCTAGACTGACAAAAAATAATTGAAACAAAATGCTGCAGGAAGGATTACAAAATACTTGAGGTTTATTTGAGTTTAAGAAAATGAATAATTAGTTCTGAGCTAATATATTTTCAATTAATTTATCACAGTTAGCCTTTGTTCCCAAATGAGTGTTATTCAGCATCTAGCTTATGATTTATTGTAGAATGAATTGCTATTAATCTGATTTCCTATAGGAGTGTGTTATTTAATGTGACTTATTAGACATGTTAGTATTAAAGTTAATTTGCCTCTGAAGATTGCACACTGAGAAAGGAATATATGATTTTATATGATTGGCAAGTAACCCAGAGGCTGCCAGCAGGAGTCAGGTTAATAGCAGGAGTTGTGGGCTGAACACTCACGCCCTCTAAATCCACCACTGACTACTTTCAAACAACAAGTGCTGATCTTTGCCTTTCCCTCATATATAACAAACATGCAGTGAGGGAAAATATAACCTGAGTTGTTACATGATTAACCCAAAGTAACGTATCTAAGATTCAAGAACATCTCATCAACAATAAACTTCACTTTTTGGTTAAAGAGGAAGGTTCCCCAGTGACGTGCTGGGTAAAAACCTGGTCTCACCACTAAGCCTTAGGGTCTAGAAGGTTCCAGGTTCCAGTTCAATGCATGCTGGGTTGGTTGAGCTCAGCCAGGACACCAGTTGGGAGCTTTAATTGGCATCAGTGCTCCTGAGGCAGAAGGAATCAACGGTGTAATGCCAACATGCTATGTTATCACAATCTTGGAATTTAACACAATGTATGCCATTGCTTCTTTAAGTGGGTTATTTTTTCTGTCAATTTCAGATACTGGCTGGGGTTTGGTAGCTCCATGATACATGATCCAAACAGTCATTCTTCATGGTTAAGCATCAAGAGTGAGAGCCAGCTGTCATAGACAGACAGTAACAGTGGAGTGGTCCTGTCATTTCACAACATAGACAGGGTCACTGCATACTGAAAGAGATAAGAAGGGACTTAGCCATAGAGTCATTTATGGCATGGAGGAAGGCCATTCAGCCTATTGAGTCTATGCTGGCTCTTCGTGGAGCAATCCAGTCTCTCCAACACCCCAACTCTACATTGTAGCCCTGCAAGTTTATTTCTTGCAAGTGCCCATCCAATTTCCTTTTGATATCAGTGACCATCTCCACTTTCACCACCCTCATGGGCAATGAGTTCCAGGTCAGTGCCACTTGCTGCGTAAAAAAAATTCCCCACATTCCCCCTACATGTCCTGCACAAAATCTTAAATCTGTGCTCCCTAGTCTTTATGTCATCAGCTAATGGGAATAGTTTCTCCTTATCTATCTTACCCAAAACTGTTATAATCTTGAACGCCTCTAGAAAAATGCTCCTCAATCTCTTTTACTTCTTCCCCTCCTTATCCTTTACTCTAGCAATCACAACTTCTCCAACCTAACCTTGTAGCTAAAATTGGAAGATTACAGAAAGCTTTTCCATTATCTGCAACCCCCACTTCCTTTAGAAACCCCCTCAATTTTCACCCTATCCATTATTTCAAACATTTCCATTTCTACCGATATTTTGTCAAATTCCTCTTCCTTAATAAACACCAGTACAAAGTATTCATTAAGTATTCTAGCCTTGCCCTGCACCTCTAAGCATATAACACCCCCTTTGTCCCTAATAGAGCCCACTCCAACTCATACCTACCCATATACATGCTGGTAGAAGATTTTTGGATTCCCTTTTATGTTAACTGCCATTCTATTCTCACGTTCTCTCTTTGTCAGTCTCATTTTCCTCTTCACTTCCCCTCCCAACTTATTGTCTTTGATCTGGTTCTCACTTGAAGAATTTACCTGATATGCATCATACATCCTTTTTCATTGCATCATATTCTCTATCTGCCTTATTATCTAAGGAACCCTGGCTTTGGTTCCCTTACCTTTCCCAAACTGTTCTGCAATAGGCCAGTCTCCAAAACTTAAATGCAGACCTCAGCGGCAGTTGTAACACTGCTAATTTGTACAATTATTACACCTGCATGGTCATGCCTGGAAACACATACTACATCCACACTCAAGCTGGTGTGTGCCAAACAAGGAAACGGATTCCATTGCATCATTTGAGTTTGTGTCTGGCACATGGTGAAACACATTCTCGAGCCAACACAGGACAACTGGCAATGTGCATCCTGCTGCATCACTTGAAGAACTGGAGCAAATAAGCAGTGCAGACATACATTGGCCATTTGACACACTTTCCTTTTCAATGTGGGAAACAATTTCCAACATAAGTGCAATGACTTTGCAACTAAAAAGCCTGAAAAGACAGCGAGCACAAAGGCTGACAAGAAAAGGAGCCTCTATGGGTGGGATCTTCCAACCCTGTCTGCTGCTGGGATTGTCCTGTCCTGCCAAAAGTTGGGCAGAATTTTGCCGTTGGCATGTGGGATTGGAGGAGATGGTCGGGAAGCCGACCACCACCCGCAATCGACAGTGCACCGCGATTTCACAGTGGTGGGCAAATTAAGGCCCACCCAGTGTGATATGCGAGCGGCAGTACTGAGCACTGCCTGTGCGGGCAGGGGGAGGAGGGCAAACAGGCCTAGCACGAACTTCACACATGCGTGTAAAAGAGTGCTGAATGATCTCCCTGAGGCATGGAGCTGCCTCAGGGAGATGAAGAAGATATCGAAAAAAATTAATAAACAGCAGAAATATTTAATAATAGATGTCCCCACATGTGACTCTGTCATATGAGCAGGGACATGTTTTTAATTTTAAAAAATAAAGTTTTTATTTCATTTGCATTTGCTTTTGGAAACCTCATCCCGCCTGTGGATGAGGTTTCCAAAAAATGCAAAGGCCACTTGGCCTGTTCGCTTGCCCGCCAACAATTAGGTTGAACGGGCAGTGAAAAATTAACAACAATCGATAGCTTAATGGCCTTAATAGGCCTTTTAATGGCAGCAGGCAGCTGCCGGCTCTGGCCAGTGCATGCCAACCAAACTATCGCGCGACTGTGCGATGACGTCAGCTCGTCTGCTCGCCGAGCTAAAAATTCTGGCCAAGGACTTTTGGCTGGGCCGCTGAATCTCCCACGGTGGGACCTGCCACAGCAGAGCCGGGAAATCGCGGCCTATGGTTTATAAAAATAATTTGACCAGGACACATTAAAACATAAAACACCTCTTTAAAGAATTAGTCTAACGCCTTAATCAATCCATCCAGAGATCAGGCCTTCTGACATTCAAAAGGAAGCCTCTGCTTTTTGAGTAGCGACGAGATGGTAATATCAGATTTTTATTTTCTAATCATTACTTTGAAGTTCTGGCTAAGTGAATTACAAATATTTTCAGATTCCTCCTCTATAAAGAATACCGTTACTCAATTTAAGTCAGTGGTTGTGTTACTGCACATGGTGCACTTGATAGAACCTATTGCAGCTTGGTTTAACTCCAACACCAACAGTCTTTCAATAACAGGTTACAATCTTTGAACAGTCACTCTGGGCTAGTATGAAAATGTGTCATTACAAGAATTTATGACTTGTCTCAGAAAAAAACTCTAAACAATCTGTGTGTGATGGGTGATGGAGCTGAGGGTGTAGTTCAGTATTCTCACGTCAAAGTCACAATGCTGCAGCAATGGAGCAAGTTCAAGCAGTTTCATTTGTCTCCATAGCTTTAAGTGCTTGATCAGATGATATGCTTTGTTGCCTGCGGCATAATGCTCCCACATCTGTATGTAAAGGTGCTCCAGATTCATAGTGTATTGTTTGGTGTTGAACAGAGGGATACTTACTCTTTGCTTCCACACTTTCCTCGGGGCTGGTGTCCTCACAAGCTGCATAACAAGGGAAGTAGAGAGGGTTTTAATAGGGGGAAGGGATCAAATTTGGGAAGATGTGGTAAACCAAAGAGTAGAGACAAGGCAAGAGAGAAAGGTATTAATGTAGAAAAGGATAAACAGACCCCCCATGACAGGAAGGGACAGAGAGTACAAATCTGAGAGTAAATCAGACAAAACTAAGGGCTCTGTATCTGAATGCACATAGCATTCAAAACAAAACAGATAGACTGACGTTCAAATAGAAATAAATATGTATGATCTGATAGCCATTACAGAGACATGGCTATAGAGTGACCTAGATTGGGACCTGAATATTGAAGAATATGTGAAATTTAGGATGGGCAGGAAGCTAGGAAAAGTTAGAGGGGGTGGCTCTGTTAATTAATGATGGCATTAGCGCAATAGAGAGGGATGAGCTAAATTCAGGAAACCAAATGTAGAAGCGGTTTGGGTTGAGATGAGAAATGATAAAGGCAAGAAGTCACTTGTGGGAGTGGTGTACAGGCCTCCTAATTGTAACTACATGGTAGGACAGAGTATAAAAGAAGAGATAATGAGAGCTTGTCAGAAAGGTACAGCAATAACAATGGAGGATTTTAATCTACATATCGACTCAGAAAATCAGTTGGGCAAAGGTAACGTAGATGAGGAGTTCATAGAATGTTTTTGAGAAAGTTTCTTAGAACAGCATATTCTGGAGCCAACCAAAGAGCAGGCTATACTAGACCTGGTATTGATCAATGAGGTAGGATTAATTGATAATCTCATGGCAAGACAGCAATGATCATAATATGATTGAATTTTAGATTCATTTTGATGCAGAAACAAATGCGCCTTAGACTAGTATTTTAAACTTCAATAAGGGCAATTATGAGGGCATGAAAGCAGAGCTAGTTAAAGTCAACTGGCAAATGAGATTAAGGAACAGATCAATTGAGGTTCAATGATAAACATTTAAAGGAATATTTCAGAATACACAGAATACATACATCCCAATGAGAAAGAAAAATTCCAAAGGGAGGGCCCACCGTCCGTAAGTTAAAGATAGTATTAAACTTAAAGAAAAAAACCATATAATTATGCAAAGATGGGTGGCAGGTCAGAAGATTGGAAAGAATATAAAGAGCAGCAAAGAAATACAAATAAGGAGGGAAGAATTAGAGTACTAGAGAACACTAGCAAGTAATATAAAGATGGATATTAAGAGTTTCTATAGATACTTAAATATGAAGAATTAACAAAGTGAGCATTGGTCCTATTGAAAGTAAGGAATTGATAATGGAAAGCAGGGAGATGGCAGATAAATTAAACAGGTATTTTGCTTTGGTCTTCACTATGGAGGACACAAGTGACATCCTGGAAATAGCTATAAGTCAGGAAATAGAAGGGAGGGAGGAACTCAGGAAAATTACAAACCCCAGGGAAGTGGTATTGAGCCAATTGTTGGAGCTGCAGACTGACAAATCCCCAGGTCTGGATGGACATCACCATAAGGTCTTGAAAGAATGGGCTAGTGAGATAGTTGATGCATTGTTTTTAATTTTCCAAAATTCCCTAGGTTCAGAGAAGGTTCCATTAGATTGGAAAATAGCAAATTTAGCTTCTTTTTTCAAAAATGGAGTGAGTCAGAAAGCAGGAAACTGCAAGCGAATTAGCCAAACATCAGTCATAGGGTAATTGTTAGAAGCTACTATTAAAGATGTTAAAGATTATAGCAAGGCACTTAGAAAATTTCGAGGCAATCAGACAGAGTCAACATGATTTTGCGAAAGGGAAATCATGTCTAACCAATTTATTGGAGTTCTTCAAAGGAGTCACATGTGCTGTGGATAAAGGGGAACTGGTGGATGTACTGTACTTAGATTTCCAGAGGGCATTTGATAAAGTGCCACATCAAAGATTATTGTGGTAAATAAAAGCTCAAAGTGGGTAACATACTGGTATGGATAGGAGATTGGCTAGCTAACAGAAAGCAGAGATTTGGCATAAATGGGTCTTTTTCTGGTTGGCAGGATGTGATAAGTAGTGTGTCACAGTGCTGGAGCCTCAAATTTTTACAATTTATATAAATGACCTGAATGAAGAGACCGAAGGAATGGTTGCTAAATTTGCTGCTGACACAAAGATAGGTAGCAGTGTAAATTGTGAAGAGTACGTAAGGCACCTTTGTGGCCAAGGTGACATAGATGGGTTAAGTGAGTGGGCAAAGATCTGGAAAATGGAGCATAATGTGGGCAAATGTGAAATTGTTCATTTTGGCAGGAAGAATAAAAAAGAAGCTTATTACCTAGATGGTGAGAGATTGCAGAGCTCTGAGATTCAGAGGGATATTGGTGTCCTAGTGCATGAATAACAAAAGGCCAGTATGCAGGTACCACAAGTAATTAGGAAAGCAAATAGAATGTTATCATTTATTGTGAGGGAATTAATTACAAAGGTAGGGAGGCTATTCTGGTGAGACGACATCCGGAGTAGTGTGTGAAGTACTGGTCTCCTTATTTAAAGGAAAAATGTAAATGTGTTAGAAGCAGTTCAGAGAAGGTTTACTAGACTAATACCAGGAATGGGCAGGTTGTCTTATGATGAAAGGCTGGACAGGTTAGGCTTGTATCTACTGGAATTTAGAAGAGTAAGAGGCAATTTAATTGAAACCTTTAATATCCTGAGGGTTTTGACAGTGGATGTGGAGAGGATGTTTCCTCTTGTGAGTGTATCTAGAACTAGGTGTCACTGTTTAAAAATAAGGGATCGCTCATTTAAGACAGAGATGAGGAAAAATATTTCCCTCAGATGGTTGCGAGTCTTTGGAACTCTCTTCCTCAAAAGGCAGTGGAAACAGAGCATTTGAATATTTTTAAGGTAGAGCTAGATAGATTCTTGATTAATGAGGAGGTGAATGGTTATTGGGGCTAGGCAGGAATGTGGAGTTGAAATTACAATCAGATCAGCCATGAACTTATTGAATGGCAGAGCAGGCTCGCGGTGCCGAGTGGCCTACTCCTGCTCCTTGTTTGTATGTTGATATGTACCTTTCATCCTTATGGAATGTACATAGCCTGTAGCTGAAACATTGCCTCCTTAAAGATCACCCATTCTTTCATTGCAGTTTTTCATATGTGTATTTCGCTCTATTTTACATTGGCTAGATCACTTCTCAATCCAATGAAGTTAGCCCCCTTCCAAGTTACACCTTCTACTTTATATTGTTCCTTGCTATTCTCCATTATTAATCTAAACCTTATGATACAATGATCACTCTTAATTAAATGTTCCCCAACAAACACTTGGTTCATTTGGTCCACCTTATTCTCCAGCATCAGATCCAGCAATGTTGAGAACATACTGGTCAAGGAAGTTCTCCTGAACACCATTCAGAAATGCCTTCCCCTCCTTACCCTTTACACTAGCACTATCCCAATCGATATTTGAGTATTTAAAGTCCCCCAATATCACCATTCTATAGTATTTGAATATCTCTGTGATTTCGCCTATCTCTCTCTCTTTCTCACTATTTGGAGACCTGTAGAAAACCCCCAGTAGTGTGATCATCTCCTTTTGGCTCCTCAACAATCACCAAATGGATTCTGTCTTTGCTTCCTTAAAGACATCCCTGCTTTCCAACACTACAATGTCTTCCCTAATCAGTACTGACAACCCACCTCCTTTCTTTTCCTTCCCTATCTTTTTTGAACAATTTTTACACTTGAACTTTAAGGACACAGAGCTTACCATTTTTAAATCATGTTTCTGTATTGCCATTACATCATACCCCTACATAGCTATTTGTGCATGTAGCTCACCAATTTTATTCACCTGTGCTTTAACGCACATGCATTGTTAACATATCTTTGTATTTCTCATAGTCCTTCTTAGTCTGCCTCTATTCAAATGGAACACACCCCCAAAGATTCCTGCGCTTCCTGCCTCTTTCTACTCTTACAGATGGCCACTCTTCTAGTACCCAGAACTCTCACTGCCTGAGGGATGGCCACCTCCTGGAATGGATGATCCAGGACAATCTCATCTTCCTGCAGTGACTCTAGATGCCTTAAGCTTGGAAATCTTGATCTCAAACTGAAGCAGCTGGTGGCACTTCCTAAACATATGATTTGCCCAGGACACCAGAAGTTCTACAGGAATTGTAACAACAGGTCTCAGGTGTCCATCGATGATCAGGAAAAAAACCCTCTATTCCCTTGTTAACAATCTACTTAGTACCTTGTTTAAACTATTAGTTTTAACTTATGACTCTGAACCTGTTTTGTGCTTATACTCTTATTAATTCACTTGCTATTGTACTTATCCCAGCTGATTTCATTTCCTTGTTCCTAATTTGAACAAATGCCCTAATTTGGAAAAGAAAAGGAGAAAAATACTCTCCATCCAATCACTTAAGTGCTTCCCTGTGACGCCACACTGTGTCTTTTGCAGTATTTTGGCTTTGAATCCATGCACCCCTTGAGCTCTTTCATTTCACTGACTTCTTGCATCTATATAGCATCTTTCACAACCGCAGAACCTCCCAAAGCTCTTCACAACCAAAGAGTTACTTTTGAAGTGCTGTTGTGATGGCAAAGTCATGAGGCAGAATTTTGCTGTCGGCGAGCGGGTGGTGGGGCCCACTCACTGACGTGTAAAATGACGCGGGATGATGTTGGGCAGAACCCCTGACATCATCCTGCCCCATTTAAATTTTCAGGAAGGCCAGGGCGCAGCAAAATCAGCTGCTGGCCCGCCAACCTGTCAATGTCCAATTGAGGCCATTGACAGGATCAATTAACCAATTAAAGGACCTGCCCGTCCAACCTTAAGGTTAGTGAGTCGGCCAGGAGCCCCAGCGGCAAATAAATAAAACATGAAACCTCATCCACCGGCAGGATGGGGTTTCATGCAGGGTTTTAAAAATTGTAATGAAGTTGTTCTGTAAATTGTTAACATGTCCCAACTCATGTGACATTATCACATGACGAGACATGTAAGGGATTTTTCTTTTCTTTATTTTTAATATTTTTAAAAGTCGAGGCGATCTCCCTGAGGCTGCACGTAGCCTTAGAGAGAGGTGCGATCTTTCGTGCTCATGCATAAAAGAGAGCACTCTCAATTTTAGGGATTCCCCCCCTCCCGCAGAGTGAGCACATAGCGCTTCCTAGTGGATATCACCCTGGGTGGCCCTTAATTGGCCCGCCCACAGTGCGGCCCCGATCGCTGACGGCGATTGGCTCCACGCCTGCCCGCAATTAGGTCAGGCCCACCCGCCCGACAAACGGAAAATTCTGCCCATGGAATGGGATAGTCATAAATAGGCATGTGATAACTAACTAGATAATCTGTTTTTCACCTATGTTTGTTGAAGGGTAAATATTTACTTTTATTCTTTCGTGGATGTGGGAGTCACTGGCAAGGTCAGCATTTGTTGCCCACCCCTAGTTGCCCTTGAACTGAGTGGCTTGCCAGGGCATTCCAGAGGACAGTTAAGAGTCAACCTGATTGTGTGGGGTCTGAAGTCACATGTAGGCCAGCCCAAGTAAGGACAGCAGATTTCCTTCCCTAAAGGACATTAGTGAACCAAATGGGTTTTTAATGACAATCAATGAAAATTCACATGGTCACCACTCCTGAGGCTAGTTTTCAATTCCAGAACTATTGATTAAATTTAAATTCCATGATGGGTTTTGAACCCATATCACCAGAGCCTCTGGATTACTAGTCCAGCAATGCTACTACTCCACCACAATCTCCTCATATATTGGCCAGAGCTCTAAGAAAACTGTCCTACTCATCCTTGAATAATGGTTTGGAATCCTTTACATCTACTTGAGGGACCTCAGTTTAATGTATCACCCAAAAGTCAGCACTGCTGGCAATGAGGCACCCTCTCAGTATTGCACTGAAATGTCAGCCCTCCTTACATGTTCAAATCTCTGCATTGGGCTTCAAACCATGAACTCCTGACTCAGAGCCAAGGCTGAGGAGCAAGTGTGGTGGTTAATTTCTCCTTTCCTTAAGGTAGTGGGAGTACTGCAGAGTACTGCACTATCCCCATCACAACCTAACTGAAAACAACAAATTCAATATAGACCAGAGATTAAACTTATAGGGCCTTCTGATCTCCGTGACTGTGCGCTATACTGCTAATACACTTAACCCTTCGCCCATTAGGGGCGTTAATTGACTCCATGTCTTAAACAAATATGGTCCCATTAAGAAAAAAGTAGGACTCATTAATCACAAAGATAGACCCCAGACATCCACCCCTGAAATTTCAAGAGCATGCAGTGTAGGATAAGTCAAAAAAGAAAGCGTATGTCAGATGTAAAGAGCTCAAAATTGCAGGATTTGAGAAAATGTAGAAATTAAGAAGGAAATTGGGAAAGCAAAGCTAGCAAAATCAAGGAGAAAGCAAAGATGTTTTATAAAGACATAAAAATCAAGAGGATAACTAAAAAAAGAGTAGGGCTAATTAGAGATCAAAAAAATAACGTGTGTGGAATCATGAGACATGGGCATTGTTCTTAATGAATACTTTACATTTGTTTTAACCAAAGAACCGGATGATACAGACCTTGTAGTTAAAGAGGAGGGATTTGAAATATTAGATAGGATAAACTGTGAGGGAGGAAATATAATTGGGTTGAACAAAATATATCCCAGGTTGCTAAGGGAAGAACTAGCTGAGGCTCTGACCAGCATTTTCCAATCACCTCTGACTACAGGTGCGGCGCTAGAGGACTGGAGGATAGCTAACACTGTACCAAGATTTTAAAAGGGAGGAAGGGATATCCTGAGTAATAACATGCCAATGAGCCTAACCTTGGTGGTGGAAAATTATTGGAAAATATTCTGCAAGACACAAGAACTCAAGAAATAGAAGCAAGAGTAGACCATCGAGCCTGCCCTACCATTCAATACAATCGTTCCTGATCTTGGGCTTCAACTCCATTTTCCCGCCCATTCCCTATATCCTTAAATTCCGTGAGAGACCCAAAATCTATCCAACTCAGTCTTAAATGCATTCAACAATGGGGTATCCACAACCCTCAGGGACAGAGCATTCCAAAGGTTCACAACTCTTTGAGTGAAATATTTTCTCCTCATCTCAGTCCTAAATGATCAGCCCCTTATCCTGAGACTGTGCCCCCATGTTTTATACTCACCAACCTGCAGAAACAATCTTTTAATGTCTACCCTATCAAGCCCCTTCAGAATTTTGTATGTTTCAATGAGATTGTCTCTCATTCTTCTAAACTCCAGGGAATATAAGCCCAGTTAACTCAACCTTTAATCACAGGACAACCCCCTCATCTGAGGGACCTAATATAGTGAACTTCCATTGCAATTGTAGCAAGATTTCTTTATTTTTGTATTCCAATCCCCTTGCAATAAAGAATAATGTGCCATTTACCTTCCTAATTGCTTGCTGCACCTGCATGCTAACTTTCTGTGTTTCTTGTACAAGCACACCCAAATCTCTTTGAACATCAACACTTAATGATTTTCTCACCTTTTAAAAGATATTCTATTTTTCTTTCTTCTGACCAAAACTTCATTATGGTCCATCTGCCACATTGTTGCCCACCCTCTTAACCTGTTTATATCTCTTTGTAGCTTCTCCATGTCCTCCCCACAGTTTACCTTCCCGTCTAGCTTGGTATCATCAGCAAACTTAGATAGATTATTCAGCCTCGTCATCTAAGTCATTAATATAGATTGTAAATAGCTGAGGTCCCAGCCCTTATCCTCCACTATTCACTGCACTCCACTATTCACTGCCTGCCAACGTGAAAAAGCCCAGTTTTTGCCTAATTTTTGCTTTCTATGCATTAACCAATCATTTATCCATGCTAATATATTACTCCCAACTTTATGAGCCCTTAACTTGCCTATTAACCTTTGTGTGGCACCTTATCGAATGCCTTTTGGAAATCAGTATAAATCATTAAGGCATGGATTAATCACGGACATTCAATATAGATTTAAAAACAAAAAAACTGCGGATGCTGGAAATCCAAAACAAAAACAGAATTACCTGGAAAAACTCAGCAGGTCTGGCAGCATCGGCGGAGAAGAAAAGAGTTGACGTTTCGAGTCCTCATGACCCTTCGACAGAACTAGATTTGTCATGTCTGACTAATTTAATTGAATTTTTGAGGAAGTACCAACAAGAGTCAAAGAACGTAGTGAGTTTGATGTAGCCTACAAGGATTTTAGCAAGGTTTTGGAAAAGTCCCACATGATAGTCTAGTCATAAAAGTAAAAAGTCATGGGATTCCAGAGAAGTGACAAGTTTGATCCAAAATTGGCTTAGTGGCAGAAAGCAAAGGATTATGTTCAATGGGTGCTTTTGTGCCTGGAAGACAATTTCCAGTGGCATTCTGCAGGGCTCAGGATGCTCATGGTATATATCAATCATTCAACCTTAGGCCTGAATTTCCACTCCCAACCAGGACAATTCCAATCTCCAGAAACCCGATCCCAAAAAACGTACCCCAGAAGTTGATTTTCGGACCTATGTGGAGTTTGGCTGGGGGGTGATGTGGTGGGGGAAGGCAGTTGAAAATGGGGGTTATGGCGAATGGCCTGGAAAGAGTTCGGAGGTTGCCATGAGTGGAGGCAGGCAGGATGAAAGGCTGGCCTCGATGCTCTGGCACTTTGTAGAAGATATGAAAAAAGGAATAAAACAAAAAAAAAGCCCTCCAGCTCTCATCCTTCATAACACCTCATCCCCCCAACACACTCCCTCATGCCCCATCAATGCCAACCCATGCCATACCATACCCCCCCCACCCATCCCTATGGTCTTTCATAACCCTTATGCCAAGCTATGCATAATATAATCAAGCAGAGTCAGCATGGCTTCATGAAAGGGATATTATGTCTGAAAAATGTATTAGAATTCTTTGAGGAGGTAACAAGCAGGATAATAAAGGGGAACCAGTAAATGTAATATATTTGGATTTCTAAAAGGCATTTGATAAGGTACTGCACATAAGGCTACTTAATAAGATAAGAGCCCATGGTGTTGAGGGTGGTATATTAGCATGGATAGAGGACTGGCTAATTAATAAAAGACAGAGAGTTGGAATAAGGAGAGCATTTTCAGGATGGCAGCCTGTAACTAGTGGAGTGCCACAGGGATCAATGCTGGGGCCACAATTATTTACAATATATATTTATGACTTTGCTGAGGGAAGTGAATGTACTATCGCCAAGTTTGCGGATGACACAAAAATAGGTGGGAAGACAAGTGGTGAGGATGACACAAAGAGTCTACAGAGGGATATAGACAGGTTAAGTGAGTAGGCAAAAACTTGGCGGAGGGAGTATACTGTGGGAAAATGTGGGATTATGCACTTTGTCAGGAAGAATAAAGGAGTTGAATATTATTTAAATAGAGAAAGACTGCAAAAAGCTGTAGCACAGAGGGATTTGGGAGTCCTCGTGCATGAATCCCAAAAAGCTAGCATACAAGTTCAATGGGTAATAGGGAAGGCAAATGGAATGTTGGCCTTTATTTCAAAGGGAATGGAATATAAAAATAGGAAAGTCTTGCTAAAACTATACAAGGCACTAGTTAGACCACACCTAGAATACCATGAACAGTTTTGTCCCCTATCTAAGGAAAGATATACTGGCACTGGAGGCAGTCCATAGAAGATTCACTGGGTTGATCCTCGGTATGGAGAGATTTTCTTATGAGGAGAGGTTGAGTGGGTTGGGCTCATTGGAGTTCAGGAGAATGAGAGGCGACCTCATTGAAACATATAAGGTTCTTAGGGGGCTTGACAGGGTAGATGCTGAGAAGTTGTTTCCCTTTGTGGGAAGGTCTAGGACCAGAGGGCATAATCTCAGAGTAAAGGGGCACCCATTTAAAACAGAGATGAGGATTAATTTCTTCTCTCAGAGGGTAGTGAATCTGTGGAATTCTTCACCGTAGATTGCTGTAGAGGCTGGGTTGTTAGGTATATTCAAGGTTGAGATAGACAGATTTTTAATCAGTAAGGGAATCAAGGGTTATGGGGAAAAGCCAGGAAATAGGAGTGAAGGGTTATCAGATCAGCTATGATCTCATTGAATTGGCAGACTCAATGGGCAGAATGACCTACTTCTGCTACTACATCTTATGGTCTTATGGCCTATACTCTTCCACCCACCCCCTTGGCCCCCATTCCCTCCATGCCAATCTATGCCCCTCCACTCACCCATGTGGACTTTCATAGCTCCAATGTCAACTCAGTGCCAATTCATGCCCCCCACTCACCACCTTTTGTCCTTACAGCCTCCATATTAACTCACTAGTATGCACCATGAGTAGACTTCAAGGCCCATTCTGAGCTTAAATAAAGTTCTTAAATGTCTGTTGATGAATTCACTACTTAAAAAAGCCACTCTCATTCATAAAAATCCATTAACAATGTTTAACTTCCTTCAAATACTTAATCCTTTATAACAATAAACATTTGTATTCATAGTCCCACTTCAAAGACTTTATAAGCACTTGGACCTGTCAATCAAACTGTGAACTGACAGACACCCCATGTGATAATGATCGGTTTTAAAAATCAGTCATGCAGCTCTGATTGTATAATGCTAATACTCAGACACATGTCAACAGAGAAAGTAAAATAACAAGCACTTTTTGTAAAAACTGCAAATAGTTTTTTTTCAAATATTTAAGGGGCAAAGGATTTAAATCCATTGACAGCTTGACAGTTCCATTTGATATTTCCATCAGGTAACTCAACCTGACAGTTCCAATGAGCTTCATAGTTCCAATAAGTTTGTGCACTTCTTACATGCATTCATGTCTAATTTTAACAATCCCAAAGGGCACATTACATCTCTCAAAGGGAATTCTTCCTGTTTCCAAAGGTGTCCTAGGATCATATCCAAAAGGATACCCTACCTATCCAAATAACTCCACTAACTTTAGACTTTCTCCCACCAAGCCTGAAATGTACAAGTCATGTTTTATACATCCCACAAACCAAAATCAGATTAGCCTGAAGGCAGCTGCACTTTAACATATGCAGCTGCCTCCTTAAACTGCAGATGTGCAATTTAGAACTCACGCCCATTCCCACCCCACCCCCTAGGAAAATGGTGGAAGCCAGATTCAGGGGCAGGACATCTAGATCTGGCTCTCCAGCGCTATTTTCCCAAAGACAGAGAGCCATAGTTTTTATATGAACTAGCGCAAAAAATTATGGCGTTAGTGTAGGGGTCATGATTAATGAAAATTGGCTGTGTGGTTGATAGCAAAGAGGATAGCTGTAGACTACAGGAATATATCAATGGTGAACAGAAAAGTGGCAAATAAAATTCAATCCAAAGAAATGTGAGGTAACCCATTTGGGAAGGGCAAACAAGGTAATGGAATACAAAATAAATGAGAGAATTCAAAGCCTTGTAAAGGAACAGAGGGGCCTTGGAGTGTATGTCTACAGATCCTAAAGGTAACAGATCAGGTAAATAAAGTGGTTCATAAGGTGTAGGGGATACTTCTCATTATTAGCTGAGGCCTTGAGTTTAAGAGCAGGGATGTTATGCTAGAATTGTATAAAACATTAGTTAGACCAGCCTAACTGCACGCAGTTCTAGTCACTGCCATACAGAAAAGATGTGATCACATTAGAGAGGGTACAGAGGAGATATGCAAAGATGTTGCCAAAAATGGAGAGTATTAACTATGAGGAAAGGTTGGATAGTTTGGGGTTGTTTTCTCTAGAACAGAGGGAATTGAGGGGAGATTTAACTGAGGTATATAAAATTATGAGAGACCTAAATAGGATGAATAGGAAGGTCCTAGTTCCCTTAACAAAGAGGTCAATAAGCAGGGAGCAGAGATTTCAAGTAATCAGTGGAAGCATTAGAAGGAGTTGATGAGTAATGTTTCACTCAGGGAGTGGTGGAAACCTGAAACTCATTCTTGAAAGGATGGTAGTGATAGAAACTCTCATCGCATTTAAAATACATTTAGATATGCGCTCGAGGTGTCATGAGCTACAGGGCTAGAGACCAAGAACTAGTTGGTGCAATTAGACTGAATAGCTCATTCTTGGCTGACACACGGGAGGTGGTGGTTAGTGGTATTGTCGTTGACTAGTATGCCAGAGACCCAGGGTAATGCTCCAGGGACCTGGGTTTGAATCCTACCATGACAGATGGTGAAATTTGAATCCAATAAGAATCTGGAACTCAAAGTCTGATGTTGACCATGAAACCATTGCCATTTGCTGTAAAAAAAAACCATCTGCTTCACTAAATCTGCCATCCTTGCCTAGTGTACAGATGACTCCAGGCCCATAGCAATGTGGTTGACTTGTAAGGGCAATTAGGGATGGGCAATAAATGCTGGCCTAGCCAGCAATGCCCACATCCAATGAGTAAAAATAAACAGATGCAATTGGCTGAATTTATGCCATAAATCTTTCTGTGATTCTATTTTACATGAGCTAGTTAAAATTAGTTAGTTTTTTCTCTGATTTGTTTCATATGGGCAGCATTTTCCCCCCCGTTGGGGGGGTTGTGTGGGAGCAGGCATGAGCTTGCAGGTTCCCAATTGGTGTCCCCAGTTGGGGGCACACCACCATTTTATTTGGGCGGGCCAATTAAGGCCCGCCCAGTGTGACATGCACCAGGAAATGCTATGTGCTCCCGGTGTGGGCGGGGGGGAGTTACCTGAGCTGGGATTGCACTCTCTCACACATGCTCACAAAAAAGCATGCCTCAGGGAGATCAGTGTTACTTTCAAAATGGTAATAAACAATGAGAAAAATGTTATTGACATGTCCCCTCATGTCACATGAGCTGAGACATTTCAATTACTTTTATTAAAAATGTAACACAAATTTTAAACCCCTCATTCCGCCCATAGATGAAGTTTCATGTTTTTTCTGAAGGCCGCCTGGGCTCTTCGCCTGCCTGCCAACCTTAAGGTTGCATAGGCAGGTCCTTTAACTGTTTTAATTGCTTTTCAATAGGCCTTTGACAGTTCGGCCCCGCTGCGCACCCACATGCAGTGACGTCGAGATGCCCTTCCGACATTACCACGTGTCATTTTACGTGTCGGCGAGCGGGACCCACCCCTGCTCACCGAAGGGAGAATTCTGCCCATAGAAACAAATCAGTTACTTTCAGCTCAAAAGTGTTTGTGCAATTTTTTTTTTAATTCTTTCACAGGATGTGGGCCTCGCTGCTCATCCCTAATTGTCCTTGAGAAGATAGTGGTGATCCGCCTTCTGGAGCAACTGCAGTCCACATGGTGTAGCTACACCGACAGTTTACTTTCCGCAGAACCTATTTGTTGCTGAAGAATGTTATTCAGCTCACTTTCCTGTTTTGAAATGTACATAGACTGCTGTTTAACAACAGTAGCTGCACTTCAAAAGTAATTCATTGAATGCAAATATCTTGGAATGTCCTGATAATGGGATAAGGAAGGTGTACAAATTCAATTCAGATACCTTTTTGGATTCTGTGGTGTCAGTCACTGCTCTAAGTGATTTGAGCATCTTATTTTTATGAGCTCACTGCCTAATATCTTTCACATGTGTACTTCATCCCAAAATTTGAGAGTCACCTTACTTCACTGAAACCAAATTATGCCTCAGCAGCTGTTGTATTAACATCACATAGTTAATATTAAAGTCTCATAAATTTAATGCAACTTCTGCATTATTGCAGAGTTTTATTCTAAAAACCACCTCTATGTATCATTTTGGCCATTCTGCCCTGCTGTCTTCTAATCCCATAATTAACTGTGGAAAAGAAGCTACTCAATTTTTTTTTTATTTATTCATGGGATGTGGGTGTCACTGGCTAGGCCAGCATTTGTTACCCATTTCTAGTTGCCCTTGGGAAGGTAGTGAGCTGCCTTCTTGAGCAGCTACAGTCCACATGGAGTAGATACATCCACAATGCTGTTAGGGAGGGATTTCCAGGATTTTGACCCAGTGATGGTGAATGAACGGCGATATATTTCCAAGTTAGGATGGTGAGTGGCTTGGAGCGGAACTTCCAGGTGGTGGTGTTCCCATGCATCTGCTACCTTTGTCCTTCTAGATGGTTGAGGTCACGGGTTCAGAAGATGCTGTCGAAGGAGCCTTGGCAAGTTGCTGCTGTGCATCTTGCCTATGGTACACATTGGTGCCACTGTGCATCAGTGGTAGATGGAGTGAAGTTTTAAAGTGGTGGATGGGGTACCAATGGAGCAGGCTGCTTTATCCTGGATAGTTTCAAGCTTCCTGAGTGTTATGAGAGCTGCACTCATCCAGGCAAGTGGAGAGTGTTCTATCACACTCCTGGCTTGTACCTTGTAGATGGTGGACAGGACAGGTGGACAGGAGGTGAGTTACTCCCTGCAGAATTCCCAGACTTTGACCTATTCTTGTAGCCACCATATTTATTTGGCTGGTTCAGCACTCTAACAAATTTAATAAAGGTTTATGAAAATGGAGGATTTTGCTTGAGTGAAAGACTTTTACTTCTGACGTGGGAGTTAATAAGAAACAGGTCAGTCAGTTTAACCTCGTGGGTGGAAAAGTTTTTTAAAAATGATAATTTGGGATAAAATTAACACTCACTTTGAGAAGAGCAGATTAAGGAAAGCTACACAGATTTGGTAAAGGCAAATTGTGTTTAACTAACTTGCTTGCGTTTTTAGATGAGGTAACTAGAGAGAGTTGATGAGGGTACTGTGAAGATGTAGTGTACATGGACTTCCAGAGACATTTGACAAAGTGTGGCACAACAGGCTTGTGAGCAAAGTTGGACCTCGGTCTAAAAGGGAGAGTAACAACATGGATATGAAATTGGCTGATTGACAGGAAACAGGGTCATGGTGAATGCTTCTTTTTCAGTCTGGAGGAAACTTTATAGTGAGGTCCCCCAGGGTTGGCGTTAGAACTCCCGCTCTTCTTGGTCTATATTAATGACCTAGACTTGGGGGTATAGAACAAATTTCAAAATTAGCAGATGACATAAAGCTTGGAATAATTATGAACCAAGGGTAATATTAAACTTCAAAAGGACTGAGCTGGTGGAATGGGCTGACATGTGGAAGATGAAATTTAATGCAGAGAAGTATGGAATGATTCACATTTGGAGGAAGAACACAGAGAGACGGTATAAAATGAAGATACAATTCTAAAGGAGGTGCAGGAGGAGATGAACCTGGAGGCATATGTGCACAAATCATTGGAGGTGGGTAGGGCAGATTGAGAGTGTGATTGATGGAAGTATTCAGAATCCTTGGCTTTGTAAATAGGGGCCTAGAGTACAAAAGCAAAAAAGTTATGGCAAACCTGCATAAAGCACTAGTTTGGCCTCAACTGGAATACTGCATCAAATTTTGGGCACTTCACTTTAGGAAGGATGTGAAGCCATCAGAGGAAAAGTTTCATGCGAATGGTTCCCAAGCTGAGTAACATCAGTTACTTGGATAGATTGGAGAAGCTGGGGCTGTTCTCCTTAGAGAAGAGATGGTTAAGAGGAGATTTGATAGAGATATTCAAACTTGAAAATGGATGGGAGCGAATCAGCAGCCAGGTAAAATGAGCGCTAGCAAATCAGCAACCAGGTAAAATTGGCAAGTGAATCAGCAACCAGTTAAAATGGGTGCGAGCGAATCAGCAACCAGTTAAAATGGGTGCGAGCGAATCAGCAACCAGGTAAAATGGGTGCGAGCGAATCAGCAACCAGGTAAAATGGGTGCGAGCGAATCAGCAACCAGGTAAAATGGGTGCGAGCGAATCAGCAACCAGGTAAAATTGGCGAGTGAATCAGCAACCAGTTAAAATAGGTGCAAGCGAATCAGCAACCAGCTAAAATGGGTGCGAGCGAATCAGCAACCAGGTAAAATGGGTGCAAGCGAATTGGCAGCCAGTTAAAATGGGTGCAAGTGAATTGACAACCAGGTAAAATGGGTGCTAGAGAATCAGTAACCAAGTAAAATGGGTGCAAGCGAATCAGCAACCAGGTAAAATGGGTGCAAGCAAATCGGCAGCCAGTTAAAATGGGTGCAAGTGAATCGGCAACCAGGTAAGATGAGTGCTAGCGAATCAGCAATCCCTTACACATTGCTGCTGATTTTTATTTCTCTTGACGTTGACTGTCAGGCAGGGCTGCTAACTCTGGCCTGGTGTATTCCACTTGTTCAAATACCTACTTTTACACATCTTTCATATTTTTATAACTCTTAAACAAAAGAGCTCAAAGAAAATGTAAAAAAACACATTTCTTTAAAGCCCCTGAATTTATGTCTCCCAAGTTTTTCATACCAGTGTTCCAGGAGATTCACCTTCACTTCAGGATAATCTGGAAAGGTTGGTGCTTGGTAAGATTTCCCTCTGTAATCTTCCACTAGGGACCTTTCCCAGGAGGCGTACAATAAGTGCAGTCGATGGTCACATTAATTTAAAAAGTTCAACAGATTTTCCTTAAATGAATCCTTAGAGGGCGTTGAGATTGAGGCTTGTGGTAGATTGTTCCAGTCTTTAATTAGGTTTTCAATCCTTTCCTAAGGCAACAACAGAAGGCCATTACAGAGAGAGGGGTCCTTGGAGTAAGTACCTCACTCACTATTCTGCACGATGTCATTCATCAACTTTTAGACAATGGCTCACAAAAGGTTTCTCCAGATTCTCAGGATATTTCTATTCCTTTAACCATGGTCCTCTCTTTGTTAGATTTTCCTGGGCAGCAGGAACAGACCCCCTCTGTCTGTTGTACCCACCAGGAGCCCACCATACACAGGCAATGATCCCTGACCCAAAGAAAAAATCAGGGTCATAGGGCAGAATTTTCCGGTCAGCGTGTGGGGCGGGCCTGACATGCCAACGTGTAAAACGACGCACAATGACGTCGGGCATACGTCCTGATATTTCGTTTAGTGGGCGTGCACCAGAGTCGGCTGCGCAACCGCCTATTAAGGCCATTAAGTAATCAATTCACCCACGTGAGAGCCCTGCCCGTCCAACCATGCTTAGTCCCACATGCCCACTTTTTTGTCCATTACCCTGTAAGTTCCTTATCCTCAAATACCTATACAATTAACTTTAAAATGATTGATGGATTCAGTTGTACCACCTTTTCAGGTTGTGCATTCCAGATCCTGACAACTCTCTGAGTGAAAAGAATTCTCCTCATTTCCCTATTTGACCTTTTGTTAATGATTTTGAATCTATGATCTCTGGTTATCGAACCACTCACCAAAGGAAATAGTTGTCTCTACTTTATCACAACCACCCATCATTTGGAAACCTCACTAGGTCACTCATACCCTCTCTGTTCCAAGGAGAATGCTCCTAACCTTTCCAACCTCTCCTCAGAACTGAAGCTCCTCATCCTTGGTAACATCCTGGTAAAGCCTATCTTTTTAAGGCATTTGAATCTTTCCTGACGTACATTGCCTTGGATTGCCCAACTGAGGCCTAACCAGTGATTTTTAACGATCCCTTTCAAAAATAATGGTAAACATAATGGGCTCTGGTGAAAGTTAGATGTCAACAGGTCTGTTCCCAGTATGGAGCAGTCACCTCCATGTTTTTTCTAATGGTGTAATGATAACTCAGAGAGAAAGTGTGCTCTGCAATCTGCTGCATGGTAAGCTGTTCCCATAGCAACTAAATTAATATATATTTTAATATTTATTTTTCTTATAAAAAAGATCATGATCCTGACGCATTGTGAGTGTGTGTAGTGTGGGCATGCAGCGTGACATCTCACAAAAAGGGGTATCAGATTTTCAAAAATGGTGGAAACGTTATTACAAAACATAGTTTGAAGGTAATCATTACCAAGTCGAAATGTTCACTATCATTCTGAGTGTGTAATGAGAGACTGAGATGTTCAAGATTACAAATAGTCACATGGTATCATATGTTACATATATATCATATATTATTATTATATATGTTATATATACATTATATATTATCATATGTTATTGCAAGCTCAATTGAGGCATCCAAGATGGCAATAGATGATTATTTGAATAGAAATAATGTGCAAAGGTACAGGGAAAAAGCAGGAGAATGGCACTAATTCTTGTTCTCATTTAGAGAGCCAGTGCAGACATGATGGGCCAATTGGCCTCCTCCTGCACCATGACAATTCTGTGATTCTGTGGTTCTGAAATCTCAGTGGAGTGTTTCTTTTTCGTACAATTTTTCAGTAAATTTCTTTACTAACTTTCTGCTCAATCTCTTTCTTGGAGGCCGTTTCTTTCATTTCCACTCTCATCAAGCCACATCCACACATCTGTTCAGAACAGTGATTTTCTCTCTCATCACAACATTGTTATGGCCACATGAGGAGAATAAAATTGGCTCCTCTATCGTACCACTCCTAATCTGGCCAAAACAAGTGTTTTTTTGTGAATTTAAAAGGATGGAGGTATTTACTCAGTGTCTCTGCTTAACCATATACACGCTGATGCAAATAAACTGGCCTGGCAGACTTTCCTGAGTTTAAAACAAAGAGGGGTCAGTTTTTAGTCATCAAAAACTCACTCAGATAAAGATATAAAAATATTTATATTTAAATATAAACCCGTGTCTTGACCTTCACAATTCACATTCACACACACAAGCATGCAAAATTTTCAAGTTTTACTGTAGGTAGCTACTTCCTTAGCCAAATTAAAGTTCAATGCTGAAAGGTCGAAAAAAAGGGAGTTCACTGTTTATGAGTCCTTTGCTGAAATCTGTGGCTACGGCAGAAATGTTTTTACGATGGTCTTGAATTTCCAGGAGTGGAAGCCCATGTATAACTGCTTTGCCAGAGACAATTCCTTTTTAAAATGTAATTCATCTTTTCCAGAAGTCAATGATTTCTGCACCTGATGGAAATTTCAGTGGAAATTCACTATCTTTGTGCTTGATGTTTAAATGTAAAAAATAGGGTCTGAGCTTGGAAGAGAAGAAAAGGGAGCTTGTCCCTGCTTCATTGGCAGCTGTTCCAAACTACCAACTACTTCTCAGCAGCATGCTAAGATTAATAGATTTCAAAAATGATTACTTCAGTCTCATGACCTCTCTCTACCCATAATGATTTCAGAAGGTGTTTGTTTAGCTGATGTCTGAACCAACGTGGCTGTTGTTTCATGGCCGGGGATAATTAGATTCCATAATGCCCCAGACGTTAAACCCTGATTAAATCATTATCCGTTTTGATGAGATAGGAAAACATCTTTCCATACATCTATTGTCCTAGTAGACTTTCTGTCTCCACTTGAGAGGTAGCCTTATAGATGTACAAATGAAGCCTAGTGCCATTTTCAATAAACCCTTTTGAAGCAGTTCTTCACATAATCTGGAGTGAAATCCCAGAGAAGGATACCATAACTTGCCTAAATTGTAATTTAGTAATTCTTGTAAAGACCAGAAAACTGGTCAGCTTATAATTCCAGACATCAGGTGACTTGTGGCAGCCATTTAAAGTCAGTATCTTTTCCTGCTTTTAAAAGGATCTTTTTAAACAGGTTGAACACTACTGTATACCTCGAGTAATTCATTTAGACCAACATTTTAGCACTGCACTGTTGGAGCTACTATCTTTCAGAAGAGATATTAAACTGCCCTCTCAGGTGGATGTAAATGAACAAAAAACATTGGATGACATTATTTGAAGGCCCAAATGCTCTACAGTAGAAATTCATTCATGGATAAGCAACTTTTTGAAACAGCCTGAGGATGTGCAACACTCTATGTAATTTCAAGTTCTTTATGTAGAGGAACAATTTGTTTTTCAATTTCACTCTCACTTTCCAGAAAATGGTGGAGTTCACCAGACATGGACAACTTTTCAATATCTCAAATATGCATTCTTCATTTATAGAGTCATATAGGTCTGGATTTTCCCCCTAGATGTGGTAGCGGGAGTCGGGAAAATTCCAGGCTCAGCCAGCCCACCTAGGGGGGGGAAGTGCCCACCTGGGGGCTGGTTTAGGCTGGAGCCAGGCCAGCTAGCCTGGAAGAGAGATCAGAGGCAGCCACAGTGGCTGCCAGGTGCCAAGACATCTTGGCTAAAAGGCCGAGCTCGGTTCTGTGGGACATTGCACTTGGTCAGATTCCCGCTTGAGGGATTCATCCGGAGGTGAGGGGGGAGGGGGCGGAGGGAGGGAAGGAGCTGATGACATAGTGGTATTGTTCCTGGACTAGTGATTCAGGGTAATGCCCTGGGGACCTGAGTTCAAAACTTACCATGGCAGATGGTGGAATTTGAATTCAATAAAAACCTGGAATTAAAAGTCTAATGATGACATGAAAAAAATTGTCAATTGTTGTAACGTTTGTGGGCAATTAAACAATTCACTCCTCCTCTTGAGTCAAACATCCAGAGACATTTCCTACATATGGTCCTCCAAAGCACATGAAGGACAGCATTTTTATTGGGAGTGAAGGGGGATCTGGGGCAGCAGGCATATAATTTCACGCCACAGTCCATCACGCTGGTTCACCCTCACCATCCAGCACTGAGCTATTTTTGTGAAAACTGAATAGGGGGAGGATTGACTCCCCTCCTCCCACTGGCAGCGAGTAACTTGCTAAGGTGATTAAAAGGCCGATTAGAGCAATTGATCATAAGGCAGACTGAAATTTTCCACTTGGCCTGCAGGGGCTCCTGCAAAGTGGGAGTGTGGTGGCTGCCTGGAGCCTGCTTCCTAGTGGCAGACCAGAGGACAATGTATTATTCTTGAAATGGTTTGCAATTGGCTAGCTTTTCGCTGCCCTGGTTGGTTCACCTATCTGTGCCCTAATTGGCCATTTCATTAAAATGTGCTCCAGGATGTTTTTGAGGACACCCCTGCCTACCTATACCTTGGCCTGCGGGCACCCTGTGGAGAATGGAAGCTGTGGGCAGTTCTTCAAATGTATTAAAAGTGCTGAGAGGTTACCTCAAGGTGGAGGTGCCTTCTCCCTCTCTCTTACCAGCTCTGGCAGGATGAAGCTCCTCCCATGCTGGAGGGCCTTCTATTGGCTTTTTGAGAGCCCACCCACCATTCTTAATTGGATGGCAAGTGAATCCTCTGGCCAATGGCCTGACACAATGCCAGTTCAGTATTTGCATTTTGATTCCGAAGTTGGGGTCCAGGCCCAAGTGCAAAATTCTGCTCCTAGTGTCCTGGAATTCCTACAAGGAACAGGAATTTAAAGTAACTGGTCTCGGCTGCCCATCCATGTTCCAAAAAAAAGTCTCTAATTCCTGTTTTAGAATCTAGTTAATACTTTGTTTGAACTAACAATTTTAGTCGATGATTACTTCGGTGCCGCTTCATCGTCGGGACTTGGAAAAATTTATTAATTTTGCTTCCAATCTCCATCCCTCCATCGTTTTCACGTGGTCCATCTCTGACACTTCCCTTTCCTTCCTTGACCTCTCTGTCTCAATCTCTGGTGATAGACTGTCCACCAATATCCATTACAAACCCACTGACTCCCACAGCTACCTCGACTACAGCTCCTCACACCCCGCTTCCTGTAAGGACTCCATCCCATTCTCTCAGTTCCTTTGCCTCCGTCGCATCTGTTCCGATGATGCCACCTTCAAAAACAGTTCCTTTGACATGTCCTCCTTCTTCCTTAACCGAGGTTTTCCACCCACGGTCGTTGACAGGGCCCTCAACCGTGTCCGGCCCATCTCCCGCGCATCTGCCCTCACGCCTTCTCCTCCCTCCCAGAAACATGATAGGGTCCCCCTTGTCCTCACTTATCACCCCACCAGCCTCCGCATTCAAAGGATCATCCTCTGCCGTTTCCGCCAACTCCAGCATGATGCCACCACCAAACACATCTTCCCTTCACCCCCCCTATTGGCATTCCATAGGGATCGCTCCCTCCGGGACACCCTGGTCCACTCCTCCATCACCCCCTACTCCTCAACCCCCTCCTATGGCACCACCCCATGCCCACGCCAGAGATGCAACACCTGCCCCTTCACTTCCTCTCTCCTCACCGTCCAAGGGCCCAAACATTCCTTTCAAGTGAAGCAGCATTTCACTTGCATTTCCCCCAAGTTAGTCTACTGCATTCGTTGCTCCCAATGTGGTCTCCTCTACATTGGAGAGACCAAACGTAAACTGGGCGACCGCTTTGCAGAAAACCTGTGGTCTGTCCACAAGAATGACCCAAACCTCCCTGTCGCTTGCCATTTTAACATTCCACCCTGCTCTCTTGCCCACATGTCTGTCCTTGGCTTGCTGCATTGTTCCAGTGAAGCCCAACGCAAACTGGAGGAACAACACCTCATCTTCCGACTAGGCACTTTACAGCCTTCCGGACTGAATATTGAATTCAACAACTTTAGGTCGTGAGCTCCCTCCCCCATCCCCACCCCCTTTCTGTTTCCCCCTTCCTTTTTTTTCCAATAAATTATATAGATTTTTCTTTTCCCACCTATTTCCATTATTTTTAAATATCTTAAAATCTTTTATGCTCTCCCCACCCCCACTAGAGCTATACCTTGAGTGCCCTACCATCTATTCTTAATTAGCGCATTCGTTTAGATAATATCACCAACTTTAACACCTATGTGTTCTTTTGTTCTATTGTTGATGATCTGCTTCTATCACTGCTTGTTTGTCCCTACAACCACACTGCCCCCCCTCCACTTCTCTCTCTCTCTCTCTCTCTCCGCCAAACCCCCCCCCCCCCACCCCCACCCCCCACACACACACACACCTTAAACCAGCTTATATTTCAACTCTTTCTTGGACTCCAACTCAAGTTCTGTCGAAGGGTCATGAGGACTCGAAACGTCAACTCTTTTCTTCTCCGCTGATGCTGCCAGACCTGCTGAGTTTTTCCAGGTAATTCTGTTTTTGTTTTTGTTAACAATTTTAGTTATTGCTGCTGGATCTCAGCTCTTACTTCTCTCTATCTCCTATTCCATCTCTTGGACTTCCCCTTGTTTTTATTAAGCCGGAAAAGCATTACTTCCCTCACTGCACTGAATTCCCTAAGCTTAGCTGTGGTAACTCCCTGCATGAGCAAAAATCTCCTATCTTTATTTTCCTTTGAGTTCTCTGAAGGCAGGGTGTGACCCATGAGTAGAGCAAGAAAGCAAGTCCCAAATCCACCCCAGCTGGAACAGGGATCAATCCCATACTTCTGACAGAAATCTAATCCACTGAGCCAACCAACCCCCTAAGGAGTTGCTGTGGCATCATGCACTTTTACATTCATATCATCAATGTGATAGTGATGAGAAAGGAACAAACGTTCTTTCCACATGGCTGACCAGGAATCTCCTGCTCTTATCACCTGCCATTGGCGTATGTTGAAAGGATTGTCAACCTGTTTGGCCACATTGTGAACACACGTTCCTTGGCCATCAAATCCTGGGGCTGAAGAATACGCAGCAAAAATGAGTCTGGACTGCGCCCACACTGATGTATTATTCAGTGCAATGATGTCTGGTCATGTGCCCAACGTCATCATGCCCAAACGTGATAACAATCGGCAAGTGGGCTTCAAAATTGGATGAGCCCACTCACATTATTCAAATTCAATTTAATTGCTTAATTAAGCTTGTTAATGAGCCAATTGACTGGAATATTACGTGCTTGGAGCAAGAAAACGCTTAGTGTGAATCACACCTAGTGGGAATCTCGTTTTGTCCGCTAAGAGATTGTAAGGATGGCTTAAAAGTCACCAGCTGTGTCCTTGGTCTGACCTTAACAATTCAGGTTGCTGTGAGGGCTGCCAGGATTTGCTATTGAAAGCTGCATTTCCAGGGGATACCTGTTTTGAGGCATCATTTATCTGCAGAGAGATGCATTTAGATCCTCAACTGTACCTCAGCCTGTTAATTTTTATTCATTTATGGGGTGTGGGTGTCACTGGCTGGGCCAGCACTTATTGCTCGTCCCTAATTGCCCCTTGAGAAGGTGGTGGTGAGCTGCCTTCTTGAACTGCTGCAGTCCATGTGGGGTAGGTACACCCACAGTGCTGTTGGGGAGGGAGTTCCAGGATTTTAACCCAGCGACAGTGAAGGAACGACGATATATTTCCAAGTCAGAATGGTGAGTGACTTGGAGGGGAACTTCCAGGTGGTGGTGTTCTTCTAGCTGGTAATGGCCGTGGGTTTGGTAGTAAAATCCTGGGAATAGTGGTTTCTGTGGGAGACATGTCCTCCTGTGAGGAGGAGAAGAGAAGAAGGAGATTGAGAGGGAGAAGAAGGCCAGATGGTGAGGATCAGGATGCACTGCTGGTGCGTGAGGGTGGCAGAGCAGCGCCAGAGCAAGTAGCTGATGGAGGCAACATCCTGCAACAACGGAGGTGCAGAAGGATTTCTGCTGCCAATCAAGCCTAAAGGCAGAGAATGAGATTCCTTCAAATGTCAGAGACACAGGAGGAGACTCAGGCTCTCCAGAGCCACAGTGACCCCTCTCTGTGAATGCTGGCAGTGGAAATAGCTCCTAACTGTGTGGGTGGTCACCCAATGCCAGTGGCCGTAAAGGTGACTGCTGCACTGAATTTCTTTGCCACTGGATCCTTTCAGGCTGCATGTGGAGACCTCAGTGGCATTACAACAGCCTGCTGCACACCACTGCATTAAGGACTTTACAGTTACAATGTTTCAAAAGGCAGGTCAGTACGTCACATTTTCAATGGACCACCACTGTCCACTTGAAAGAGGCAGAGGCTTTGCTGCAATCGCAGGTTTCCTCAGGGTCCAGGCAGCAATACACTGCACTCAGATCACCATAAAGGCTCCAATAGGCCAGCCCTACATTCATTATCAGGAAGGGCTATCGCTCCCTAAATGTCCAGTTAGTCTGTGGCTACATCAAAGAATTATGCAGGTAGGCGCTAGGTACCCGACAGCAGCCACAACTCATACATTCTATGTAACTCACAGGTGCCAGACATGTTCAATGGACCTGATGCCCTGGCTTCTGGCTGATGAGGGTTACCCTTTGAAGAGATGGTTCATGCCACCAGTGAGGACCCCTAGAGCAGACATGGAGAGGAGCTATAACGACAGCCATGGAACAACCAAAGCCATCATTGAGCAGACAATTTGGCTGCTAAACATGAGGTTCCAATACCTGGACAGATCAAGAGGAGCTTTGCAGTATGCAGCACCTAGAGTGTCGCTGTTGGTCCTTGTATGCTGCCCTCGCCCTAACCTCACCATTCAGAGAGGGAAGGCCCTGGAGGAAAAGGAGGCGTGAGATTAGAGGGCATTCCTCTGATGAGGAAGGTAAAGAGGAGGTGAGGGAACACCCCTCACTTGCTGCTGCGCTGGAGAGAAGCTGCTAATCTGCCTCTTGCCCTGAATGACTTTAGTGGGCATCCTCTGTGTGGCTGAGGCCTTGAAGGTCCCAACACATTAAAAGACTCCTGCTAAGTCACAGGAGGAGCTTCTGTCACCCTAGCAACTGAGGTGTCTTGTGCCAATGGTGGAGGGATGGAGGAGGGGCTGGCCCCATCAGGAGTGCCCTGAAAGGTGCTCCCAGATAGTGGCAACTGTTCCTCATCCTTTGGCACAAGCATCAAGAGGTCTTCCCTGCCTTCTCGTGAGATACCAAGAGCTGGCTCAGTGTCCAGCTCCCAGTACCCCCTGAGCTCAGAGCCAGGGCAATGGTGTACAGGTCAGAGCACATACCCACAATTGCATCTGCAATCTGCTGTATGTGCCCCTCCAGGACAGTCGCAAGTCTGTCCATGGAGGAAGTTTAGTGTTCTGAAGAGTGGGTAATTGCAGTACACATGGCCTGGATGGACACCTCCACAGTCCGGGCCAGAGTTCACAAACGCTCTGGTATCTCCGCCAAATCTCTACACACCTCATGCTGGATACCCAGCATCTGCCACCTAACTCCAGATGCTCACCATCCAACTCGGACTCAGTCTCTGGATCACCCTGGGCACTCTTCTGACTGCCCAAGGCCTGCTCCACCACACTGTCTGGCAGCTGCTCGTGCGAATGTGACGTGCCCTCATTAGGTTCTGCTTGTCCACGTCCCGATATGTAACCCCTGTTGAGGTGCCAGTTTCTGCACTGGTGCTTGGTATAAGGAGAGGTTCTGACACTGCACCCATCGAGGCGTCCACATCCTCCTCGGAGGCTAGTGTTGCTCCCTCACAGCTGGTGAGGTCAGCAGAAGAAGGTTCACCTGCACAGGACACACAGAAGAAAGGGTGTAAATTGGCTTTTCAGAGGCTTCGTGGGGTGAGCAAGGTCACAATGTTCAACACCATTGGCAACATGTGGATTGTGGGATATGACACCGAGCAACCATTAAACCACATTTGTAGCAAACTCACAAGGTTTCGACCAGGAAGCTTCCTGACTTTGAATGCATAAACCACACATGCGCTATTCATGTCAGCATGCCGGGCCTCAGTCACCCTCTCCCTAGCCCTCTCCCAGCTCCGTGTCCCAGATCTGAGTAAAGACCCTCACAATCTCACCAGCCCCAGGCCTTCCTCCAATTTTGCCTCTGCCAATGGATCGTCTCCATTCCATGGAGGACAGCAGCAGAATCTCCTCCTCCTACGTTGTGAGGTTTGCCAGCTTGAGCACGCCACCTCCAGTCCTGATTTTCTCTGGGGAATTGTGGTCCTTCTTCTCCTGGAACAAGGTGTCAGATTGCAATGACGATTACTCTCGGCAGCTTAATTTCAGCACATGTCCAAGCTCAGGCAGGAATGCATACACTGCACAATGGTTGGCAGCCAATACACTGTGTACCTTCCTCAAGCCTAAGGCTTTCCCCCACTTACCTGGAACCACATCAACACCTCCAGAGAGGCATCAGGCTACGAGCAGTGACAGTGGTGAATAATGCTGCCTTGGACCTCAGCGTACTCACAAGCTCCAGTACTTTTGAGTCTTCCCTGTCGCTTTCTTGTACATTAATACATAGAGTGAGGACTTACTCACCTTTGAGGATCTCAGGAGGTCATTCAGCCTCTCCCTGATTGTCTCCAGTTTCGAGACATGAACCCCATGCTGCCAACCTCCGCAGTCACCTCCGTCCGGGCAGCTCAGGTGATTGATGGAGATCTCGTCTTCTGGTCAGCTGGCATGAGGACCTCACGTCTGGTGGACACAGCCTGGAGGAGGGTGCGAAGGGAGTCATCATCTAAATGTGGGGTGATTCTGGACCTTCTTCCCTGCCTCTCCATTCGCTCCCTTGTCTCGGCCATCTAGAGAGGAAAACATGCTGGAACTAAGCAGCTGCTCCATTGTCAGATATTAACATTCTGTGGATGATCAGGTTCAATGCCATCTGTGTTCACTGGCAAAAAGACTTAACTCAAAGCCTCTGCAGAATTTAGCACATTTTTCAGAATAATAATACCCAAACAATGCCTGATAATCTTTCAAAAAACAAAAGCTTCCCTTGTGACTTTGAACTGTACAAAATCACAGGATCACCTCACACTGTTCCATGCCAGGTGCCACTATGAATGAATGATCAGAGCCAACAATTATGGCCGCCAGACATCCCACCCTCCAGCTCAGATTGGGCAGGAGACCCAACAACCCAATGACATCACAGGCTCAAAACCCACCCTGACGCCATTAATTAGTTTATTTCTGTTCTATACAGTGTCCAGTGACAGCTGGGATCAGCAGCCTACCCACTTTCAGGGGTGAGTCTTGCTTACCAAAATGCACCATATTATTCAACCCCTGGAGTGGGCCTTGAACCCAAAACTTTTCACTCAGAGACTGGGACACTAGCCACGGGCCACAAGAATTTCTCCTATTATTGTATTGGCAAAAATTCCAGTGGATCCGAATCATCCTTTGCTGTCAATAATTACCAGTTCTAACTAGCCACCTAATTAACCAACTGGAACTGCCACTAGCAGGCACCTTGCTTACCAGTTACTAACACTCTGAAAGAAATTACAAGTTAAGGTTAAATTAAATGCTGAATGGAAAATTAACTATATTTTAGAAAAGTCATGATCACAAGTAATTAGTGTTAGCAGACTGGTTAACTGCAGGAGGTATCACATGAGGCTTCCACAAGTATGCCATTTGCAGTCAAGGTCTGGACACAGGCCATTGGCTACCCATCCACACAGGCTCTGACTCAACATTTGAGAAATGAGTTTGCTGTTGTTCATTAACAAGCTCCATTTAGAAGATCCAGATGGGGACATATTGGAGGTTTTTCCCTTTTTTCCACTGGAGAGTTGCTAAGTTCACCAATACAGCCAAATATGTTGTGTTTGAAGCCTCAGTGTGTTATCTGCAACATGTTCCTAAATGTGTTCTTCAGAAAGTCATGTCTTTGCTTTGTTACACAATATGGTGATGCAGTGAGTCAGCATGTAGTTACCTGCACAGAGAGGAAGTGAAACCCTTTGGGGGGAATCTTGAAGTGTGAGTGCCTGTGGGCTACTCATCTTCCCATGTGATTGTTACCAATGAATATGAGACCTCCTTCCCTTTGAAACATTGATCTACAATCAGATGACTCCTAAATTAAAAGTGGTTAAGAATGACCTTTGATTGCATAGATCATTATTTTAAGTCACTTCTCCTTCATTTAGTCTGTTCATTGAGGGAAAAATTTTGATTCTTTGAGGTTTGTCCCCATGGACACTATACTCAGTGAGTAGCATTCTTTAGATGTATCTTTAGACAGTGAATCTCAGTTCCATTATGGACTGTAGATAGAATCCTAGTCAAATCCAATACTCTATTCGCTTGTTATGACATGGCAGATGATGTGTGCCAGATGGATCAAATCCACAAGGGAAACTTGGTCTCTTTTTCATAATGGTTTTGCAATTGTTTTTATTATGAGAAGATGTGTGCACTGAATTCAGAAGTAACGAGTCTACCAAGACCTTTAGGGAATTTAAAAAGTAAATTAAAATATTTATTAACAAAATAAAAGATTTCAAGCACATATATAAGACTACGTTTACTTTCTTCTATAACATCTCCTAAAATTCCTAATTAACCTGACTCCCAGTTACACACCTACTTTACGGCAACAGTCCAAAATATATTATAAATTTAAAAGAAAAACAGCAAGTTAACACAGTACCCACTTGATAGTAGAATTCCAAATGGCTTTCTCTGACTTCAGTTACTGGACATAGCCAAATTATACACAAATGGCTGGAGGCTTCTTGAAGACTGTTTGACACTCCTATCAGATCTTATGTGGCCCTCTCCTCACATAGCCTTAAATTCTCCTTTATATATGTTTCTCTCTCTTTAAAATGTAAATTCTATTGTTCCATATGCCTTTGGAACAGTAACTTTCCCATAATATAAAACTTTCATTTTGCCAATATTGTCAGTAACCTTTAGGAAAAATAAATACACTCCTTAGCCTTGCTTCTCTGAGTAGTTGTAAACAGAATGACATCGCTTTGAAATTTTAACAATCCATTCACTTATCTAAAACTGCAAAGTCCCTGCACACCTTACATGCTAAGCCAGCATCCATGTTTATTCATTAGCATTTCAAGCACATTTCCACACATTGCTTCTTTTGATAATTCCAAACTACAGCACAAAAAAAGGCCCTTTGGCCCATTGAATCTGCACCGGTCAAACAAGTACCTAACTATTCTAATCCCATTTTCCAGCACTAGGCCCATAGCTTTGTATGCCATGGCATTGCAAGCACATATCCAAATACTTCTTAAGTGATATGAGGGTTTCTGCCTCTATCACCCTTTCAGGCAGTGAGTTCTAGATTCCCACCATCTTCTGGGTAAAAAAATGTTTTCCTTACATCCCTTCTAAACCTCCTGCCCTTTACTTTAAATCTATGCCCCTGGTTATTGATCCCTCCACCAAGGGGAAAAGCTCCTTCCTGTCTACCCTATCGATGTCCCTCATAATTTTATACATCTCAGTCGTGTCCCCCTTCAATCTCCTCTGCTTCAAGGAAAATAACCCCGGTCAATCCAATGTCTCCTCATAACTAAAACACTCCAGCCCAGGCAACATCCTGGTAAATCTCCTCTGCACTCTCTCTAGTGCAATCACATCCTTCATGTAATGCAGACTCCAGAACTGCACACAATACTCTAGTTGTGGCCTAACCAGTGTTTTATATAGTTCCAGCATAACCTCCCTGCTCTTATATTCTATGCCTCGGCTAATAAAGGCAAGTATCCCATATGCCTTCTCAACCACTTTATCTACCTGTCCTGCTACCTTAAGGAACCAATGGAAATGCACACCAAGGTCCCTCTGATCCTCAGTACTTCCCAGGGTCCTACCATTCATCGTGTATTCCCATGCCTTGTTTGTCCTTCCTAAGTGCATCACCTCACACTTATCTGGATTAAATCCCATTTGCCTGATCAGCCCATCTGACCAGTCCATCTATATCCTCCTGTAATCTAAAGCTATCCTCCTCACTATTGACCACCCCACTAAATTTCGTATCATCCGCAAACTTACTGATCAACCCTCCTACATTCAAGTCTAAATCGTTTATATATATTACAAACAGCAAGGGACTCAACACCGATCCCTGTGGAACCCACTGACCACAGGCATTCAGTCATAAAAACACCCCTCGACCAACATTCTTTGCTTCCTGTCACTCAGCCAATTCTGGATCCAATTTGCCAAATTGCCTTGGATCCCATGGGCTCTTACCTTCGTTATCAGTCTCCCACGCGGGACCTTATCAAAAACCTTGCTGAAGTCCAAGTAGACTCCGTCAAATGCATTGCTCTCATCTACATACCTGGTCATCTCTTTGAAAAATTCAATCAAATTGGTCAGACATGACCTCCCCTTAACAAAACTATGCTGACTGTCCTTAATTAATCCCTGCCTCTCCAAGTGTAGATTAATTCTGTCCTTCAGAATTGTTTCCAATAGTTTCCCCACCACTGAGGTTAGACTGACTGGTCTGTAATTCCCTGGTTTATTCCTTCCTCCCTTCTTGAATAACGCTACCACATTGGCTGTCCTCCAGTCCACTGGCACCTCTCCTGTGGCCAAAGAGGTATTGAAAATTATTGCCAGCTCCCCTGCTATCTCCTCCCTTGCCTCACTCAACAGCCTGGGATACATTTCATCCGGGCCTGGAGATTTATCTACATTTAAGCCTGCCAGACCACATAAAACCTCCTCCCTTTCTATGCTAATTTCTTTAATTATATCACAGTCCTTCTGCCTGATTTCCATATCCATATCGCCCCTCTCACTTGTGAACACTGACACAAAGTATTCATTTAGAACCCTACCTTCCGGCTCCACACACAAATGGCCCCTAATGGGCCCTACTCTTTCCCTAGTTATCCTCATACTCTTAATATACTTGTAAAATAACTTTGGATTTTCCTTTATTTTACCTGCCAATGTTTTTTCATGCTCTCTTTTTGCTCTCCTAGTTTCCTTTTTAGGATCCCCCCTACACATTCTATACTCCTCCAGGGCTTCCACTGTTTTGAGACCTCGGTACCTGCCATCAGCCTCCCTTTACCTCTTTATCCAATCCTGTATATCCCTTGACATTCAGGGTTCTCTGAATTTGTTGGTCCCACCCTTTGTCTTTACTGGAATATGTTGGCCCTGTACTCTCCCTATTTCCTTCTTGAATGAGTCCCACTGCTCTAATGCAGATTTACCTAAAAGTAGCTGCTCCCAGTCTGGCCAGATCATATCTGATCTTATTAAAATTGGCCTTCCCCCAATTTAGAACTCTGACTTCTGACCCATCCTTGTCCTTTTCCATAGCAACCTTGGACCTAACAGAGGTATGGTCACTATCTGCAAAATGCTCCCCCACTGATACCTCTACAAATTACCCAGCTTCATTCCCTAAAATTAAGTCCAGGACCGCCCACTCTCTTGTTGGACTGTCTATGTACTGGCTTAAAAAGCTCTCCTGGATTCATTTTAAGAACTCTGCTCACTATAAATCTATCACGCTATGACTAACCCAGTTAATGTTGGGGAAGTTGAGATCCCCACTATTACTGCTCTATTATTTTTACACTTCTCTGAAGTTTGCCTACATATCTGTTCTTCTATTTCTCTTTGACTGTTTGGGGACCTGCCTTTGCAGCCTACCTGACTCCAAATGTAACTAAATCACACAGACACACAGACAGAACAAACTACACTCACCCCCATAAATCTACTTTACAATAAACTAGAAAAATATTATGAAAATTATTATACTTTCATAACATCCTAGACACTGGCTAGCAATCAGGGGTAAGGTTGATGGGGCCAAGCTTCGGACCTCTCTGCTCTGCATGGCTCACTCCTTATCGGATATAATTCTTAAAGGGTGCTCATAAAGTTGCCTTGTACGGGGCCTTCAGAGTCTAAATGATGCTCCTCCAGTGCTATTAGCTAAAGAGTTCCAGGATCTTGTCCCAGGGCTGATGAAGGAATGATGAAATATTTTCAAGTCAGGATAATGTGTGACTTAGAGGGGCACTTGAAGCTGGTGGTGGTGTTCCATGCACCCACTTCCCTTGTCCTTCAAGGTGGTAGAGGCCCCAAATTTGCGAGCTTTAGGGAGTTATTTCAGTGTGCATCGTGTAGAGGGTTTATGTTTCTGTCAGTGGTGGATGACGTAAATTAAGCTAGTGGATGGGGTGCCAATCAAGTGGACTGCTTTGTCCTGGATGGCATTGAGCTTCTTGAGTGTTGTTGGAGCTGCTCTCATCCAGGCAAGTGGGGAATATTCCATCACGCTCCTGACATGTGCCTTGTAGATGGTGGACAGGCTTTGGGGAGACAGGAGATGAGCTATTCACTACAGAACTCCCAGTCTCTGATCTGCTCTTGTAGCCACAGTATTTAGAATATAACAATATACAAATAAATATATAAACAAATAAATATGGAAGTAATGATAGGGATTAACATTGGAAACAATAAAGAGTTAAATATTTGGAAGAACATCATTTCCAGAGGAGTTACATCCACCAGTTTTTCACCACCCTCAAAGGATTCCAGTAGCTTGGCAAGTTACGACCTGTTGCTCTGATCCAACCTGCTTCTTGTGATAGTGTTTTTGCAAAAAGCCGATTTACATAATCCCATAGAATATCCTCACCCACTGTCCCCACAGTATATATATGTAACAGGCCTCTAGTTACTTACCTGGTGTTTTACTGCATTTTCCAGTTAGAAATTCCACTTGTTGTGCTGGAGTTGTTTAGTTTGGAGCATAGAAGATTGAGGGGAGATCTGATAAAGGTGTACATGATTATAACTGGTAGACAAAAAAACTGTCCCCATTAGCTGATGGCGCAAGTATTAAGGGACACAGATTTAAAGCTTTGGGCAAGAGATGTGAGGGAATGTGAGGAAGAGCCTTTTTACACAGCGAGTGGTAATGACCTGGAACTTGCTGCTTATGAGGGTGATGCAAGTGGAGATGATCAATGATTTCAAAAGGAAATTGGATGGGCAATTGAGGGAAAAAAAACTATGACGATGCTGGGGGTGGGGGATTGGGACTTACTGAATTACTCTACAATCAAGTGGCAAGGACTCGATGTGCTGAATGGCCTCCTTCTGCACTCTCTACTCCAGTCACCTGATGATTCTATGCTGATAAGCCATCAAAACTCTCCACAAATTCCTTCTTAAATTTCTTGAGACTTGTGGACATTTAATCCTACCTCTTTCTGAATTAACCATTATTCACAAAGCTCTACAGGGTTCATTCTGCACCCAGATGCTCCCAGTCAGGCCTGGTGTTCACGGAGAATGCAGATTGTGAAATCACGCATCCCAGGCCGGGCATTCTTCAACACGTTCTCCCTGTGGTTTGGGCTTTTCTCTAGGAGTGGCCTATCTGCCTGATTGGTCATGTAGCCCCAACATCCCTCCACTGCGAAAAATGATGCCAGGAGCCTGCTCAATGTTTCTGTCGCTCCCTAAGTTCCAACCAGTTCTGCCTCTGGTTGCTCTTGTACATGAGACACTTGGACAAAGCAGTCATCCAATATAGTCACATGGCGGAGGTGGCAAAGATCAACATTTTTATAAGGCCTTACTGCAAAGAAATCATTTGCCTTTCTACAATGGCTGAACCTGCTGACATTCCTTTCCAACAATGTCCTCCCCATCCCCCCACCCCTCCAGCCCTTCAATCTCAGAACCAGCCTGGATCCAACAGAGGGAACTGAGTTTCAAAGGAAAGGTAGCCTCCCTCCCCCCCTATACGCATGGGAAGTGAGTGCGGCAGGACTGGGCTTAGGAAGTGACAGGCCCTGGATAACTCACCAGCCTCACCCTCCACAATGGTGGACAGTAACTGGACTTTCCAACCACACAGGTTCTTCCAGCAGCATGTCAGCGTGAAAGGCCAATGTCCATGTCACGTCACAAGGGGTTTTGGGTACCTAGACCCGTGATGAGTCAAAAACAGAAAATGCTGGAAAAACTCAGCAGGTCTAACAGCATCTGTGGAGAGAAAAACAGAGTTAACATTTCAGGTCCTTATGACTCCTCCTCAGAAGTACAGAGAAGTAATGAGTCTATCACCCCAGGGGGATCTACTCTGGAAAGATGGCAAAAAATTCAGTGTGAACTTCATTCTAGAGCTGATAAACTAGTATTAAGCTTGGGGTACGGTAGTAATGAGCATCAAGGTCTCATTTCAATATCCTTATTTAGAAAAATAAAGAGAAGCAATTAGTCTAAATCCTTTGCTTAAGGCGTAAACATTCATTAAAAAAATATTGTTTCACCAATCATTTCGGGTGAAATGAAACAACCTTTAAATGCATACTCGTTCTGTTCTGTCTACTTATCACTCTCATGTTCTTTCAAGAAACACCTTCAGAGTTTTCCTGCACAGTTGTGTCGGCCTCTGTATATTAACTAACGAGATTGCGATAATTTTAAACTAATTTGTCAGCCTATGATTCAATCTGTAATTAGCAAGTGGTGTAATCAAACCTTTTCCTGCTAATGTTTTCTATCTAGTATAATGGGCCAGGGCATTACTTTACATCAGTGAGGTGGAGCCGGCACTTATTTTGAAGTAATCATACCCTTGAACGACAATAATTGCCTTTACTCCGTGTCTAACATGGTGGATGTTCCTTGTGATATTAATTGCCTGTTGTACACACTAACCACAAACAGCTGCAATAACAAGCATTGATTCATCTCTGAAGCTCATTATTATTTCCCTTCCTCTGAACGCTGGAGGCTATGTGGATTTGTGCTTGCTAAGCTTTGTAATTGCAGCCTCTCGGTGCCACAGTAACCTTAAACTTGCATTCTGCATGCAACCTTTTACTGTGTATCTACTATTTTTGTAGATAGAGGGGTCCTTTGGACTGAAATTCAATTCAAAGGCATGAAGAAGCACAAAGAGCGATGAAAGTGCTCCGATTAAGAACAGTGAATCAAAGAATCACTTTAAGGCCGTTGTATAAATCGATCATTGAAATAAAATGCCAAGTTTGAAGTGGAAAGCAATGAGTTCAAGAAACAACACAAACTTCACAGCCCAGATAAGCAGCAAAACCTATCATCTAATTAGAACAGCTTTGAGAGGTTGTTTTTATCGCACAAGTTTATTTATACTTCTTGTTTTGAAAATCTGCAATTACAGAGTCCCTGCTCCCAATACAGCAACTGCATGAACCAGGGACAGAATAATACAATAACTGCATGATCCAGGGACAGTATAATACAATAACTGCATGATCCAGGGACAGTATAATACAATAACTGCATGATCCAGGGACAGTATTAGCAGTGTTTGCGTTTGTAGGGTGGGTTGGGCGGGAGGTGGTTCAGAAGGCACGAGTGTAGGAAGATATTTACCAGGTGGGGGGAATTGATGGGGGGGTGGGTTGCAGGGGTACAGGGATGTTTCTCAGGGTGGGGGAATGTTGTGGGCTAGGTTACGAGGATGTTTACTGTGGGTGAGGTAATCAGCAGTGTACAGGGGTAGGAGGATGTTGCCTGTGGGTGAGGTTTAAGTCTGTATAGTTTGGTTTTAGAAATTCCCCACATTAATTGACAATATTATTTGGCATTGAGTTGGATCTGTTTTTATTTGGCTGTCCTGTTAGCTAAACCACACTACTGAGTTTGATTTGTCACTCCAGCAGTGGATACTTCAGGACAATGCAGGGGTTTCTCCTGCTGGAAATTGTTAGCCAGAGCAGTCATATTTAAGTTGGGCCAGTAAATGTGATATAGGGTTGGATTGTGTGGGAGGTAGCGAGGGTGTCAGCTGCAGGCTGGAGAGCTGGCGAGACCCCCCCACATTGACTCTTTTCGGCAAGGCTCTCTGCATCTTGTGCCACTCAGGCACTTGACAGGCCAGTCATACTGATACCATCTGGAGCCAGTTCTGAACTGGGACATAAAACAGTTCAGAGCTAATATTACAGTAGAAATGACCAGTTAATAGTGGTGATTGAACCAGTAAGCCAGATGGTGGTGCCAGTAACACTGGCAGGTCAGTAGGAAATACCAGTGATACTAGTGATGTAGCTAGTAGTGGTCTAAATTGGTTATTTTTACAGTTTATTTGCTGTGCTACATATTTCATTTATATTTATTGCTTATATGCATTTAATTATCACATTTATTTCTGGTGCAGACGCGACCATCGACTGATGTCAATAACTCCCCCTTCCAATGTGTATTTTTGGGTGGAAATGCTCAAGATTAGTAATCATGATTCTGCAGGTTTTCAGACAAAACACTCAGGATGAAAGTGTGATTAAAAACTGTGCAAATTTTATTGTGAAAAGGCCAAGCATACAAAATTAAAATTCCTCAATGGTCAAAGGCAAAAAAAAAACTCAGAATGAAGATTTCAGTAAAAGGTCAACAACTTTATTCCTAGAAAAGAACTGAGAAAACAGAAATAACTCATGCACAATATCAAAATGCTGATTGATTTCAGGTTGAATTTGCTCACAGTACAGATCTATTATTTTCTCCATTGTATAACTGATCAGCTTGCTTTGCTCCTTCAAGACTTTATCCTCGCTCAACCCCTCCTTCTTCAAACGATGAGTGAAGCATGCTGTAGATGGGGAAGGAAAAGGGAAAATATTAGCTTGGACTCACTGAAAGTGTTAAAATTAAACAAATAGCGAGTTTATCTTCTGGCCTGCCACGCTCGCCCACTGCCGCTCACTGAGCTCCAGGCAGCCCTGCAATTGAACTAGTAGGGGGGAAAAAAGGAACATATCAGTGGGCCTGCAAAAAGATCTGTAATGTGGATGAAACTACAGTGTACAGACTGCATGAAGACAGATGACATATATCACCCTCTCTGATGTCCATCACTTTTAAGGATGCTTTGTGCATGAACCGTCAAAGTTTTTATCTGGAACATGCAGAAAATCATACTTTGCCATCTATTAGAGTGTAAAGCATGTCCAGACATGTGCTTGCCCCGACCGTGTGAATCAGTGCAGGTTTGGCTTCAATCTGTGCAGGCCTGGGTAGGGCTGTTGCTCTGAAAGACATGGTCATGGGCTGCAGTGCCCCACTCATGATTGTGGTGGTCCTCAGGCTGCAACAGAAAGTGAAATGTTTATGCTAATATGAGTGCTCAGCACTAAGTTAGCTGTTGCATCAGGGTTGAAGATATCTAAACGCATTTTACACTGCATTCAGGTGCTTAAAAGTTGGTCCTGGAGCCTGCCGTTGAACCACGAAAGCTCCTTCAACTTTCCTGGAGGCATTCAATTGATTCCGGAGAACTCCTTCAACTTCTGCTTTGGAGCTGCCTTCTCTGCCTCCAGCTCCTGAATGGCCAATAGGTCTATTCGGTTCTGGGCGGGTTCTGCACAATACTCTAACTGCAATGCTGCCCTGGAAGTACTAGCTTTATTACTCTTGGTCACTAGATGTTGGGACATCATGCTTCTCGACTTCTTGCGCTGGCTGGCATATGTTCAGGAAACCTCCTCCTTCTATCAGAAAAGAGGAGTTAGATATTGACGAGGCTGTTGGGATTTTTAGCATGAACAGGCTGACGAGTTCCGTGCACTATTTGCTTAGGCGAATAATTGTTTGTGCAGGATTTGTGAATACAATATCCAACAAACACGATGATAAACAGTGAGCACAGAGCTGCACACCTACCTTGGTCACAGTCACACCTTCCAATGCACTCTTCACTTGAAGGGTTGTGAGGGGTACATCGTCGGCACTGCTGTCACTCTCTAAAGGGGTGTCCCAAAACTTTATGATCTGCATGCGTGTTGATTCCTTCTGCTCTTCAAGGACTTCACGGGACTCTAAGGACGAAGAAAGAAAACCTCAACATGTCTCAAAGACTCAATTAATTTGCAACAGCCATGAGCACAAAGTTTCAGCTCTTTCATTGAGATTTTCCTTGAGGCAAAAGGATCTGTGCCTTCTGAAAGACATTGTCCTCCAGCCAGTTCTCCTTCCCTGAATTGTAGTCAATCGAGGCACCGACACTCACGTGGACTCACCTTCCCTTCTACGCCTTTGAGTTATGGTGGTTCTTGGGATCAAACTTTTTAACATCCTCTTTAATTGACACAATTCTGCAGACTTACTTATCACCCAGGAATCGGACGTTAGTGGACTTTTCTGCACCAGCCATCCTTGGTTCCAAGAGATATGGATTGAATTAATTTAAGAAATCTGTGCCAAAAACAAGCCTTTTTCTCCGAGTTGTGAAAAGCATGTCTCCATTATCCCCACTCTATGGTCGGAATTTTCCATCCCCATTGGCATCGGGCATCATGGTGGGCATGAACGGAAAATATGGCGGGAAGGCCAAAAATTGGTTTCATGAGTTTGCGATGGTCCTCTCCGCCCATCAATGGCCTTCCCCACTGCTGCACATTGTGAACTTCATTGTAATACAGCTGCATCTAATTATAAGACCAGCTCGCTGGAATCTCACCCCCATGTCAAATTTACCATCCACATTGGCAGGAAAGCGTGCCGGCCCAGAGCATGCTTTACGAGTGTGACATGCAGAAGCAGGGACTTACCGTTAGGGTCTTGCTCAGATCACAGATGTCCAAGAAGCAGAAGATGCTGGAACCCTACAGCTACTGGACCATGGAGGAACACGTGCGTCGTGTGCTGGGCAGATTCTGAACAACATGGCTCCACCGTGAAGCAGTTTACAGAAGGTGGAAGGTCACCGTTGATGTCTGGGATCTGCTTTGGGACATCAGCATCTTGGCCATTGTCTGCAACGGATGATTGTTGAGGGGGTGGAGAGGAAGGTCTAGGTTTGACTTGGAGAGGAAGGTGTACCAGGAGCAGGGGAACAATGGTGTCAGGGGAGGGTGTGAGGTGGGGGAAGGGATATGAGGGGAGGAGGGTGTAATTGGGGAGAATGCAGCCACTGAGGAGGCACGTGTAAGGGAAGCAAATCGTAGGGGGAAGGAGTTCGTAGGGGGGAAGGAGATTGGAAGGAAAAAGGAGCTCGGAGAGGGAAAGGAGCCTGGGGGAGGGGGTAAAGGAATCCAGTGGGAGGAAGGAGTAAGGGTGGAGGAAGGGATATGGATGGAAGAAGGAGTAGCGGGGTGATGTCCTGGTGAACATGCAAGGGAAGGGACTGTGGAGTCGATGACTACCTCCTGGAGCGAAATGAGGGTGAGCATGATCAGAGGGAATTGTGAGAATGACCAAGTGCAGAGTGAGGTGGTAGGGTGGGAGGGTGAGGGTGCAACAGTCACAGTGGAAGGGACAGTGAGGGTGGTTGGTGGGGACTCAGAGGCAGACATGGGCCCTGATGGTGAGAAGGAAGAGGTCGGAGAAGTCAGTGTGGTTGGGGTGGGATCCTTGGGAAGATGATGAACGTGCACGTTCACCTGGACATCCTGGAAAGAAAAGGGTTCTGGTTGGTAGGTGACAGTAAGGGAAGTGTAAGGTGATGCTAGGGCAGTCAACAGTGATGAGTGGAAGGACATGGGTGACTGGGGGAGAGGAAATGACGGGGGAGCTGAAAACAGACTTTACAACCACCATGCTTCTGAAATCAAAAGTGAGCAGAGCCTCATGTTGGGCTCAACAGGTGCTGCATGGGAGTGTGATCAGTGGCTGGGCGGAGATGCAGGTTGGCTCACATGGACAACTGAAAGTGAACCCCAGCAGGCAGCATTGAAAATGCTCAGGACCTTGAGATGAGTGTGATGGACAAAGGATCCGCGTGCATGGGAGAGTGCTTGCTCGAGGCTCCGAAAGTCTCTACCCACCCCACACACACACACACACACACACACACACACACACACTTCTCCCTCCAGAGTCACTCATGGTCTGGCTGCATGCAGCTGAACTGCCAATGACGGGGTGGGGTGGGGAATGCAGGGGGAGGACTCGCGAAGCCTGTAAATGCAGCTGAAAGACATCATTAAATATTATTCAGTAAAGTGAATATATTTTCAGATTATAAAGTGGCAAAATGTTTTCACCCGTGCAACCAACTGTGATCAGAAATTCTTAACATTTCTAAGCCTACTACTTCTTCTAGGTTCTGCCCTGACATCTGCAGCAGGGGTGGAGATGGCTTGTGCAATGGATGGCCTTGTTGCCTCTGATGACTCCAGCTTGTGCCCTCTGGAAAGCTGAGGCTTTGAGGGCCCTGGCTTGCTTTGGCCAGCTGCTCCCTCTGTGGTGACAGAGGACAAGGCTGAAGGGGTCACAGGCAAAGGGGAGTCAGAGGGAGAGGACAGCCTCTGAGAATCCAGAGTGGATTACGCAGGGTGTCCACCTGCCCCTCATCCTCCCTTCAGGTGCCCGGGCGCCCTGGCCTTGAGGCGAAGGAGCACCTGGAGGGACATTGTGGTGCCCCGTTTCCCTCTCATGTTGCCACTGCAGGAACTCACCTGTGGCTCCCGCGATGGAGTGCAGGTCTGTGCGCATCTCTGCATTCTGCTGGACCAGGGTCTCCATGGCGTCCATCATCGTCCCCATCGAGACCTCCATACACACACATGTGGGCACCACTTCATCAGAGAGCAGGTGGGCACATTCCTCTGACTCATGTGCCACTCTGTTAAGGGCTTCCAACAGCTCTGCGTGATGTTCCCCCCTTTCTGCTGACTCTCCACAATGAGTTGGAAGGCCGAATCCAGGGGTCCATCATCTGGCTCAGACTTCACAGATGCCTCTCCCCCAGGAGTCCTCCAAATGTGAGGGAGCTCGGCTGAACCTGCCTCATCCTGTTACAGATACGTGTCCATGTGCTGACCATCAGATTGTGAACCCGAACCTGCTCTAGATCTAGGTCCCACCAAGGTGTGTGTCTCTGTGCTGGTGGAGGGTGTGGGTAAGCGCTGGGACAGATCTTCCAGGCTGCTTATTTACAGCTCTTCAATGGAGGAGGTGTCCTCTTCTCTGGAGCTGAGGGACTGGCTAGCTGAGAGTGTCGGTCGCTTGGCAGAGCTCCCTGTGAACCAAAGTAGAGATAATTAGTGCATGGCAGCAGATTCAAAAGAAAAAGAGAGAGCACTTAGTGTTACGCTGAGAGAGGGAAGATGTGGTGCAGGATCCTCACGTGAGTGTTCACTGCTGACCTCACCGTCACCACAGGCATGGTCCATGCCCCCACCAGTCAGCGCAATGGCACTCTCCTCAAAGTGAGTGAGGGGCCTAAGGTGGGCCACTCCACCTCCAGTCTGGGACCTCTCCCTGCGGCTTTGAGCCAGCTACTCCTGCATGAAAACAGATGGAGAGAGTGTGAGCAGGACACATGGCACTGCATAGAATGTTTGTGGTGAGCGGAGACATGGACAGGATAAGAACGCAAGCTCAAGAGGATATGAGCCTGATAGAGATGGGAGGATGTGTGTGAGAGTTGGTGGTGTTGCCCCATAAGTGAATTAAAAAAATATTAATTTATCAGGAAACTGACTAGTATACATCAACGAAACAAATAAATTGTTCAAGTAGTTATTTTAAAAAAAACAATTTTCAGAATTTAAAATCAGGGTGAAAGATATTTGTAAAATAATATTATTTTTGGTGTTGAACCCATTTTTGACAGATTTACTAAATCCCCACCAAATTAGCCCTTTTAAATACATTAAAGAGTACTTAACAAAAAAAAAATCCCATTCTGTTTCACTGCTCAATTGCACTGGTTCATGGAATATTTTACATTTGTGATTATGCAAATGAAATGTATCCAAATCTTGAACTTTAACCTAATCAAAGCAATCTCCCAACTTCACCCGAAGCAGAAATTCTATCCTGTCATTTTTTTGTCCATTTGAGAAGTTGGACACTCCTTCCTTTAAATGGGGGATTAAATTATACAACTGCTACTTAGCTGCCTGTTCAGCAATTTTTAAGTTAATTCATATAAGTATTTTGAATTTAAAATGAGGTCTGAAGGTGTGCCCATCACAGATGAGAAAGACTCTTTGGTGAGACCCGCTAAAATGGAAGCTAATCGCAATTAACAGCCTGGACTCTCTGATTTGGTAATCTGATATTTCACTGACATCTAATCTGAATCTTTGTGAGATTGATCGACAAGAGTTAGGAAGACCTGGGGCAGGGTTTTTAGGTCAGTGTGCAGTGGGCCAAGGAGCGGCTAGGGACTGCCCACCGTGATTGGACCCCGACCTCGATTTCACACTGGCTGGCCAATTAACAGCCTGCCAGCATGAAGAGCATGCCTAAATGCTCAGCACTGCCCAGGTTGGGGTGGGAGGAGGGCAAGCGCTGATGTATGTGCAGGTGCAGGCGAGAGCTGAATGAAATCTCCCTGAAGGCAGAGAGATTCACTGGCTGGGCCAGCATTTATAGCCCATCCCTAGTTGTCCTTGAGAAGGTGGTGGTGAGCTGCCTTCTTGAACCGCTGCAGTCCATGTGGTATAGGTACACCCATAGTGCTGTTGAGGAGGGAGTTCTAGTATTTTGACCCAGCATCAATGAAGGAATAGTGATATATTTCCAAGTCAGGATGGTGAGTGGCTTGGACGGAAATTTGTAGGTGGTGACGTCCCATGCATCTGCTGCCCTTGTCCTTCTAGATGGTAGCAGCCATGGGTTTGGAAGGTGCTGTCTAAGGAGCCTTGGTGAGTTTCTGCGGTGCATCTTGCAGATGGTACACACTGCTGCTACTGTGCGTCGGTGGTGGAGGGAGTGAATGTTTGTGGATGTGGTGCCAATATAGCGTGCTGCTTTTTCCTGGATGGTGTTGAGCTTCTTGAGTGTTGTTGGAGCTGCAGTCATCCAGGCAAGTGGAGAGCATTCCATCACACTCCTGACTTGTGCATTGTAGATGGTGGACAGGCTTTGGGGAGTCAGGAAGAGAGTTACATGCCACAGGATTCCTAGCTTCTGACCTGCTGTTGTAGCCACAGTATTTATATGGCTAGTCCAGTTAAGTTTCTGGTCAATAGCAACCCCCAGGATGTTGATAGGGGGGGATTCAGTGAACGTCAAGGTGCGATGGTTAGATTCTCTCTTGTTGGAGTTGATCATTGCCTGGCAATTGTGTAGCACGAATGTTACTTGCTACTTGTCAGCCCAAGTCTGGATATTGTCCAGGTCATGCTGCATTTGGACATGGACTTCTTCAGTATCTGAGGAGTCATGAATGGTGCTGAACATTGTGCAATCATCAGCGAACATCCCCACTTCTGACCTTATGATGGAAGGAAGGTCATTGATGAAGCAGCTGAAGAAGATTGGGCCTAGGGCACTACTCAGAGGGACTCCTGCAGTGATGTCCTGAAGCTGAGATGACTGACCTCCAACCATCGCAACCATCCTCCTTTGTGCTAGGTATGACTCCAACCAGCAAAGAGTTTTCCCCCTGATTCCCATTGACTCCAGTTTTGCTGGGGCTCCCTGAGGCACTCTTGGTCAATTGCTGCCTTGATGTCAAGGGCAGTCACTCTCACCTCACCTCTGGAGTTCAGCTCTTTCATCTATTTGGACCAAGGCTGTAATGAGGTCAGAAGCTGAGTGGACCTGGTGGAACCCAAACTGAGCGTCAGTGAGCAGATTAATGCAAAGCAAGTACCGCTTGATAGCACTATTGATGGCCCATTCTATCACTTTACTGATGATTGAGAGTAGACAGATGGGGCAGTAATTGGCCAGTTTGGATTTGTCCTGCTTTTGGTGTACAGGACATACCTGGGCAATTTTCCACATAGCCGGGTAGATGGCAGTGTTGTAGCTGTACTGGAACAGCTTGTCTAGGGGCACGGCAAGTTCTGGAGCACAAGTCTTCAGCACTATTGCTGGTATGTTGCCAGGGCCCATAGCTTTTGCAGTATCCAGTGCCTTCAGCTGTTTCTTGATATCACGTGGACTGAATTAAATTGCCTGAAGACAGGCATTTGAGATGCTGGGGACCTCTGGAGGTGACCGAGATGGATCATCCACTCGGCACTTCTAGCTAAAGGTTGTTGCAAATGTTTCAGCCTTGTCTTTTGCACTGATGTGTTGGGTTCCCCCATCATTGAGGATGGGGATATTTGAGGAGACTCCTCCTCCAGTGAGTTGTTTAATTGTCCACCACCATTCACAACTGGATGTGGCAGAACTGCAGAGCTTAGACCTGAATCACTGGTTGTGGAATCACTTGTCTCTGTCTATCTGTTGCTGCTTATGCTGTTTGGCACACAGGTATCCTGTGTTGTAGCTTCACCAGGTTGCCACCTCATTTTTAGGTATGTCTGGTACTGCTCCTGGCATGCCCTCCTGTACTCTTCATTGAACCAGGTTGGATTTCCTATCTGCCGGGCCATGAGGTTATGGATTGTGGTTGAGTTCAGCTTGGCTACTGCTGCTGCTGGCTCACAGTACCTCATGAATGCCCAGTTTTGAGCTGCTAGATCTATTCAAAGCTGTCCCATTTAGTAGTACCACACAACAAAATACCTCAATGTGAAAGCAGGACTTCTTCTCCACAATGACTGTGCGATGGCCACTCCTACTGATACTGTCATGGACAGCTGCATCTTCAGCAGGCATGTTGGTGAGGATGAGGTGAAGTATGTTTTTCCCTCTTGTTGGTTCCCTCACCACCTGCCGCAGACCCAGTCTAGCAGCTATGTCCTTTAGGACTTGACCAGTTCGGTCAGTAGTTGTGCGACCAAGCCAATGATGGACATTGAAGTCCCCCACCCAGAGTATATTCTTTGTCCTTTCCACCCTCAGTGTTTCCTCCAAGTGGTGTTCAACATGGTGGAGTACTGATTCATCAGCTGGGAGAGGGTGTGATAATCAGCAGGACGTTTCCTTGCCCATGTTTGACCTGATGCCATGATACTTCATAGTGTCTGTAATCTATGTTGAGGACCCCCAAGGCAATTTTCTCCTGACTGTATACCACTGTGCTGCAGTTGGAACAGGACACACCCAGGGATGGTAATGGTGGTGCCTGGGACCTTGTCTGTAAAGTATGATTCCGTGAGGATGGCTATGTCAGGCTATTGCTTGATTAGTCTGTGAGACAGCTCTCCCAAATTTTGGCACAAGCTGCAGATGTTAGTAAGGAGGACTTTGCAGCGTTGATAAAGCTGAGTTTGCCGTTGTCATTTCTGGTACCTAGGTGATCCATCCTTATTGTCTTTATAATGGTTTGATACAACTGAGTGGCTTGCTAGGCCATTTCAGAGGGCATTTAAGAGTCAACAACATTGCTGTGGGCCTGGAGTCACATATAGGGTAAAGACAGTAGGTAAAGGACATTAGTGAACCAGATGGGTTTTTCATGGTCACCATTAGACTTTTATTTCTAGATTGTCATTGCATCTTTTGAATTCAAATTCCACCACCTGCTGTGGCGGGATTTGAACCCGAGTCCTCAGAGCTCTCTGGATTATCAGTCCAGTGACAATACCACAATACCCTCGCCTCCCCTTTCCCCTTATAAAGGAACTTATAAAACGTGCCTTAGAATCTTAGAAATTTAGTTAACTTGAGGAGCTTTCCCAAACCAGCACAGTGGGTGGAATCTCACAATTGTGACCTGGGGACAAGGCCATTTTGTGCGTATGCTCAGAAGCAGGCGAAGTGAATCTTGAATGATCCTAGAAATCACAGACATAAGCAGTTTTGGGAGTAATTTTAAAAATTTCTGGTATATTTGGCCAATTCCATTTGAATCAGGCATAAAACTAATTGAAATTCTATCTTCCTGTTGTAATATGCCTTAAGGCATTGCAGCATGATATCAGTGGAAGGGAAGTGTGTCATGCGATCCTGTTTTAGTTTCACTTTTGCTTCAGAGCAGAGCACACAACAAATAGCTCTGCTGCTTTCACTCTGCATGTATAGATATTCTTGGTGTGCCCAGTTTAAATAGATGATCCCATAATGTGGTTACACAACTACTTATGAGTGATTGGTATCTTAATATCATTATAAAAACATGACACCTCCTAACTCTAAGAATGGAGCTGATCTCTAATGACTTTCATTTCTCTCCTTTCATGGACATCTTCTGGTGACAGTAGAGTTAATTTCCATCTTCCTCAAGTTACCACACTTTAAATTTTATCACAGGTATGTGTGGGACTCATTTGCAGAGAAAGATACTGATAGTTTTTCATTTTGCAAAGATTCTCGAGGCAAATGTGTTACAGTTCCTTTTACACTGCAGAATGTTTCACAGGTTAAAATGAAAGCCCAGTGAAGGTACAGCAAGTGACTGGTAACTTCTGCTATGCGTATTGCCACTGATTAAAGAAAAATAAAGAACACAAGGCTCTGCTGTTTGAGATATAGGCAATCTCTTTAATGTTCATGTTTTGAATATTTTTCAGTATACATATTTGTGCTTTGTTTTTGAATTAGGGAATCACAGTTCTAATCCAATCTGTTTGACATTCTCGTCTGTGTGGAGGGCAGGTGGAGTGATAAATATGAGAGATCAATATCTCTTTCTTGCTGAATCAAGGTATACTCATACCATGAGTAATTGGTCCATTACATTAAGAACTGGACCAGGCAGATTTCAGGGGCTTACTCACTGGGAAAGAAAGAGAACCAAAGTCTTCCACCCCTTACAACATTCCATCGCAGCCTGTGGGAGCTTGCTGTGCACAATTTGGCTGCTATGTTTCCTTACAACTTACAGCCCTTGGAGATCCCAGAGGTATCAGTGCCAGGTAATTTTTGGGCTTTGATTAGATGAATAAGAATGGAATTAGGCAATGGCAGTCCCATCCAGTTGATATCGGGGGAGAGGGTTTGGAGGAGGCAGGTGTGGTCTGCTTTGTCAAAGGTTGCGAAGAAGGATGACAAGGGATGCCTCACCTCATTCACAGCTCCATAACATGCCCTCTGTGATTTTGATAAGGGTCATTTCGGTAGCGTGGCAACTGCAGAAATCTGATTGAAAGGATTAGGAACATAGGCCGAAACTTTCCCCTCGGGGACTAAGCCCGACAGAGGGAGCGGGAAGTCAGAGCGACTTCCGCTGGACAGTGAGGTGGGAGGGCATGGTTGAGAGGCGGGTGAGCCGAATCTTGTGTTGTTTACCTGATTAGTTATGCAGCTGCGACGTTCACATCAAATCTCATGAAGGGACTGGCAGGAAGTCACATGCTGCCCCGCTCTGTCTGGGCACCCGGATAGCCATTCATGTTGCAGGACCTTCAGAAACAGAAAATGTCTGTGAGAAGTGTAGCCAGTACCGGCTCCACACTTCACTGGTGCCTCCCTGGAGATTCTCCTCCAGGCCGAAGAGGGAGGTCCTCTTCCTGAGGGGAGGGAGAAAGGGGTGCTCCTCTCTGACCACAGTGGCCTGGGAGGAGGTCACCAGCCTGGTCAGTGCCCATGGGGTCCAAAAGAGGAGAACCCTGCAGTGCAGGAAACTGAATGATCTCAGCACTCCGCTGGGATATGTAAACCTTCTACTCTCCAAACTCACATCAGCATTGATTTCTTTTTCATCTTTCACAGGATGTGAGCACCGCTGGCTGGGCCAGCATTTTCATTGACCATCTCTAGTTGCCCTTGAGAAGGTGGTGGTGAGCTGCCTTCTTGAACCACTGCAGTCCATGTGGTGTAGGTACACCCACAGTGCTGTTAGGGAGGGAGTTCCAGGATTTTGACCCAGCGACAGTGAGGAGACAGCAGTGCAGCTCCAAGTCGGGACATGTGGCTGGGAGGGAATCTTGCAGGTGGTGGTTCCCATGTTCCCTTGTCCTTCTAGGTGGTAAAGGTGGTGGGTTCACAACACGCTATCTAAGGAGCCTAGGTGAGTTGCTGCAGTGCATCTTATAAGTGGTACACACTGCCGCCACTGTGTGCTGCTGAAGGGAGTTAGTGTTGAAGGTGGTGGGTGGGGTGCCAGTTAAGTTGATCCTGGGTGGTGTCGAGCTGAAATCATCCAGGCAAGTGTATTCCATCACATTCCTGCCTTGTGCCTTGGAGATGGTGGACAGGCTTTGGGGAGTCAGGAGGTGAGGCACTCTCTGCAGGATTCCTGGCCTCTGACCTGCTCTTTCATCCAGCCTGCTCACACTCAATCCATCTGTCTTGATGCAGGACAAGATGGCCCACAACAAGAAAGAGAGGGAGAAGGTGAGAGATCGAATAGCGGAGCTGCAACACCTCACGCAGTTTGAGGTATGCAGACCTGGCAGCGGAGGACAGAGACGATACCTGGCAATGTTGACTGCTCCAAACAATCCGGTGAGAAAGAAGAGATAACTTTGGACAAGAGCGTGCGTGATGTGTGTACTGTGTGAGCCAGCCTAGGCAATCACTTGTCCTCTTCCCCATTCCAGGTGCCAGCAGGAAGAGGGAGAAGCCAGCCTCCTCTTTTGACAAAGGTGCCAGCCCGTAACTCACCCCAGAGAAGGAAATGGACACTTTCACACCTGTGGAGCCATCACAGCATTTATCTTCACCCTCCACCAGTGCAGAGACACACACATCGGTGGGTCATAGATCAAGAGTAGGCTCGGGGTCATCACTGGTGGTCACTGCACTGACATGTTTTCACAGCAGCAGGGGGAGGCAGTGAGAGTCAAGGTCTCTGTGACTCAGAGGACTACTGGAGAACAGGCCCCTGCAGAGTCCGAGTCAAATGACGAGCCTCGACAATCGGCCCTAGGATATGTGCTGCAAATTCGAGGAGATGCAGGGGAACATCAGGCAGAACTGTCAGAGGCCCTCAACAGAGGGATAAGCATGAGAGATAAGAGGAGTGCCACCGTGTACTCTCTAATGCTGTGGCTGCGTCATGCAAGCGCCTCGAGGTCTCCATGGGAACGGTGGCAGCTGCCTTGGAGACCCAAGTCCAGCAAAAGACACAGGGCAGAAATATTCCCCCGTCGGGGAGGGGTTGTGTTGGGGCAGGCGGGGGTGGGCGCAAACCTAATCGGCGCCTCCGTGTGGGCCATGCCGCCATTTTATGTGGGCCAGCCAATTAAGGCCCACCCAGCGTGATGCGCGCCCGGAAGTGCTGAGCACTCCCTGTGCCGGTGGGGGGGTGGGGATTCACTGAGTCGGGGCCTGCGCTCTTTCACGCATGCACACGAGGAAGTGCAGAAATCTCCCCAAGGCATGGAGCTGCCTCAGGGAGATTAAGTTAGAAATGAAAATTTTTATTAAAGTAAAAAACTATTTAGACATGTCCTCTCATGTAACAGTGTCACGTGAGCTGGGACATGTTTATCAAATGTTTGAAAATTCTTTATTTAATTAATAAACCTTTCATGAAACCTCATCCCACCCGTGGATGAGGTTTCATGATAAATGCAAAGGCCGCCTGGGCTCTTTGCCTTCCCAACAATCTTAAGGTTAGATGGGCAGCTCAGGTTTTTGTTTTGATTGATATTTAAATGGCCTTAAAAGGCTTTTGACAGTTCGGCTGGGTGCAGCCGATTTGGCTGTGCGCCTGCCGAACTGAAAATGTAAATGACGCATGGTGAGCCCCACCCCCCGCTCACCAACCCAAAAATTCTTCCCACAGTTCCTGCTGGATATGCGCTCCAAGCTGCATTCCATCACTCTAGCCATGGCTGCGTTTCAGCAGTGACTAGGCAAGAGAGGAATGGGGCACCTTGACCTTCCTCCAGGTGCCCCATATCTGAAGGAGCCAGGGAGGGGCCCTCAGGCACCCAAAGAAGGAGGAGCATCAGCCAGAGACACAGGGGCCATCACCCAGGAAATTCCGAGGGTGTTCCGCTGTCCAAATCCCCTCTGCCTGTGACCCCATCACTGCAGCTGGTCAGGACAAGGAAGATGCATCTGCCCCACAGCAAGAGACAGCAGGGGCTGTCCAGGCCTTGGACCTCCAGGGGACGTCTGCCAAAGTCATCTGAGGCAACAGGGCATAGGCAGTCAGCAGGCTACCTCCGCCTCTGCTGCAGATGTCGGGGATGCACTCAATCATAGTGGTAGAGTTAGAAAAATTAAGTGGTTTTGAATGCACACTGGTGGCACAGGTGGACAATCGGTGTATATAGTTTTGGCACTTGTAAATATGTATTAGTTTGCACTGACTGGAAGTCTCCTGGATTCATTCTTGCTGCTAGTTGCTTTACTGGTCACATGCACTCCATCCCCTTCCAGGTGAAGGACATCCTTGGGGGAAAGGACGAGTGTTCCTCCCCTATTAGATGCTTGTGCATAGAGACGTCGCATTTTGAGAAGAGTGATGAGGGCCATATGCGAGAAGCCTTCCTCTCACACTATTCGGCTTGCCTCGACTGTCCTCGAGACCCCATAAAGAGGCCTTTACCTTGCCACAATAGAAAGACTAACCACGTGTGCCCTTGTAAGACATGGCCATTCCCCCGGGAGGATGGAGGTTTTCGGTCACGGCTTGGCTGTCATTCACCATTCAAGGCATCCACCTCCCTCCCTCCATTCACCCCTAACTCTGATGTAGCCAATGGTGAATGCCTCAGAGTGAACAGCAGGCAGCTCTGCACCTTGCTGGGATCTCATGGTTGTAAGAACTCTCTGTGCCAGACCTGCTGCCTCGTGGCCTTTGCCAGACAGTGAGGATTTCAAAAGAACAAAGCTCTCATACAATTTCCCCATGATTATTAGGGTTTCCCTTTAGCTGTCCAGTTGGGCTGAGCTTCAGCTCCACCCACCCGAGAGGACCCTTCTCCCACCTCGATGTTTTGCACTTGGACATCAAGACCATTGCCTTCCTGGTAAGTTTCCTTGGTTCAATGATGGCGTGTGTAACTTTTCAAACTCAACCCTCTATAAGACACTCTTCCCCCAACCCCTTTCCCCGCTCATTCCATGCACACCAACACCCGCCCCCCCAACCCCAATCATGCCTTCCATCCCAATTTGTGTCTTCCACCAGCCCGTGCGTACCATCTCCTGTGGTCCTCACCAATGGTGTTGGCAGCAGTGACAGGCCAGTAAGCCCTGAAAGTCATCCTCACTGGGTGCACACCATGTTTGTTAAGACGTGAAATAGAAAGCTGTAAGTTCCCACTTGTGGAGTGGATTATCCATTGGGGCCACAAGATCCTGGTCTATTAGCCTGGTAATGAGCATTCATGAGATGCAAAATGGCTTCCCAACGTTCACCAGCAGGAAAGTCGACCCATCATTAAAGCACCATGAAAGTCGGGAGAACATGATTCCAACCTAATTTGCTGATGTTTGGAAACAGGTTTTTGGACTCCTGCAACATCTTCCGTCCCCACCAGCCATGATTCCCACTGCTGGTGGGTGGGGATGATTCACCCGTAGAAAGAGGGGTAGATCTACTAAGGCCCTTGAACCTGTCCCACAATTCATTGAGATCATGGCTAACCAGTGACTTAACTCCATCTACCAGCCATTGCCCTATATCATACTTTTGGCTAACTGTTGGATCCTAGTCACCAGTTTGTTGGGACTTATGGATCTGGGTTGCACGCTTGTTCTGGGATGGCTGTGTGGGTACAATAGACAGAGTTGATTATCAGACATTTCTTAGATGGAACACATTCTGTTTATTTACAAAGGTACTCAGCAGCTACACTTGTGTGCTTTCAACCCACACCCTGTCTCCATGCTTCTGATTACTAACTACAGAATACTGGCTACACAGGTAGCCAGTGCTACTCCTCTATTGGTTACATAAGATCATGTGATCTTCCTTTATAACACCCTTCTTAAAGGTATATTACCTAAAATAACATAAAACCATAATTACTGCATTCCACCCACCTCCCCCCCACCGCCCTTTACTCGAAAACACATTTTACATTTATAATTTTCTCAAAACAGCAAATTGCTTACACAGATAAATAGTTTAGAAATTCAGTCTTTCTGGGGGTTTCTTTATGTGTGTAGAATGTCTCAGCTTTACAGCTTCAGATGCTTTGTTAGGAGCTTCTTTCCTAGAGTTGTCTGAACATCAAGTTCTTCAACAGGCACCTGCAAATCTGTTTCCTCAACTCTTGTAAGTACAACAGGCACTTCAGGCACATCTGCATTCGGTTGTGTTCTCTCAACAGGAAACATTGACTTGGCCATGAACATTGGTGGAATCAATTCTTGGTGACCTGTTTCTCTCTTCCTTAGATGACCCACATGTCTCCAAATGACTCAGTCTTTCACCTTCACATGGTAAGATTGAGGTCCAGTCACTGAACTTATTTCACCCAGTGACCACTTTGGTCCTTCTCCAAAATTCTTTACACACAACATCTCTCCTACGGTAAACTTCCCCTCACAACTATGCCAACCTTGTCTAGTTTTCTGACTTCCCTGACTCCTTTACACCTTACCCCTAAATTCATCATTATAAAGCTCAATCTCGTACTGAGACGGCAGTTCATCAATAATTCCACAGATGTGCCACCTGTTGTTGTGTGAGGAGTGGTCCTGAAATGAAAAGGAAAGCTTTGTTGCCAAGGAATCTTCAGTTAACATTTTCATGCTTGGCTTGAATGTTTGAACTGCTCTTTCAGCTAGTCTTTTTGAGAAAGGATGAAGTTTTTACATGAGTGATACTGTTGAGGCTGATAAACCGTTGAAACTCAGCACTTGTAAATGCTGTGCCATTATAGGATATAACTGCAAGTGCCCCCAAGTTCAGCGACAGAGTGTTGGGACTTCTGAACACCGTGGGGGAGCGCCAGGTCATCCTCTACTCCTGTGATGCCCGAAAGAGGTTCATCAAACTCACCACTCCAGCTTGGGAGGAGATGGCCAGGGCACCATACACCTCATAGAAGATCGGCCATCCAGTGCAGAAAAAGGATGAATGATCTCATCCCTTCCACCAGGGTGAGTCAACCTTCTCATCACTCTCAACTCACACTCTCACAAGCCCATCAAACACTCGCAGGCTGACACTCCACAGGGACCTCACACACTACCAGCACAAGTGACATCACCACTGGCTCTCTCATACACACCCTGGCATCTCCATCTGGGCTCACATCCTGTGCAGCTTGCATCCTCATCATGTACACGGGTTCACTCAGCACCCACACCAGCCTGTCTTGGCATGTGCTCTGTTCGTAGTCTCCATCTGTCTATGCAGGACAAGCTCGCCCACAATAAAAGGGGAGACCCCAGATAGGTGTTTGGCTGCCAGATCTCAAGGTCCTCTGTCCCTATAAGGAGTATGCTGCTGAGCTCCCCAGAGAGGAATGGGACTGTGCCTGCGGTGACGGTGAGACCAGTGCTTCAGACTTAAGTAAGGACCCCACACCGGTTGATCCTTCAGACAGCGACACTGTGAGTGCATCGTAACGTTTTGAAGTCTGCAGCTATTCAATAATTCTCTCTACTGTCTTTGATGGGCACCGGTGTAAAATGCCCGAGGGGCACTGGGAGCCAGCCACTGAGCCGCAGCCCTGAAACTGCCTTGGATGAGTATCTTGAGGACTCAGTGTGAGAAGATCCATCACAGCGCTCACCCACACTCTCCACATCACAGAGACACACACCTTGGCGGAACCCAGACCTAGACCAGGCTTGGTGTCACACAATCTGGTGAGTGCAGCGCTGATCCTGGTCAACAGCAGGTGAAGGCAGGCCAATCCAAGGTCTCTGGCACTCGGAGGGTTGCTGGAGACCAGGTTCCTGCTGACTCCCGGTCAGATGATGAGCATGTGGGCTCGACCCTATCACAGATGTTGGAGCTGCAATAATAGACACGGGAAAATCAGGCAGGATTATCAGATGCAGGCAGCAGATTACAATGTTAGATGGGGAGTCCGTTGCATTTGCTCTGAGGTCACAGCACCGACATGCCAGTGCAATAAGGTCAACACTGGTAGGATGGTGGTCACCATGGATACCTTGGTCCAGGACGCAGGTTATGTGCTGCTGCAGGAGCTGCACTCCATCGATGTGGGCATTGGTGGCATCTAGCAGTGGCTAAGCGAGAGGGGCCAGAGCATCTTGTTCTCACTCCTGGTGCCTCTTCTCCTCCAGGAGTCAACCAGGGGTCCTCAGCATACAAAGGGACAAGGAGCAGCAGCTGGGCACTTTGGGGCCATCCACCCAGGTGACTCCGAGAGTGTCCAGCCAATCCCAACCCCCTCTGCCTGTGACCCCCTCAGCTCTAGCTCCACAGGCCGGGAAGGTGCACCTGCCCCACAGGAGACCCAAAGCAGGCCAGGGTCCTCCAGGTCTCGGGCCTCCAGAGGACACCTGACTCTACAGTCAGCAGGCTGCATCCACCTTTGCTTTAGATGTTGGGGATGCACCAAAACGTAACAGTAGGGTTAGGATGATCAAGAAATACGAGGAGCACAAAGGATGCAAGATGTACATAATTTCCACCAACATAAATAGAGTTGCACCCATTCCACTTCTCCTTTTGTGTTTGCCTCTTCTGCCTGATGAGTTATTCTGTGGTCAATCAAGCACAACACCATGTTCCCCATCCCTCCCAAATTCTCGCAGATGTCACATCATGTGCCTCTACTCAATGTTGTGGGCATCCATCTCAGAGAGAGAGGGAGAGAGAGACAAGAAGATGTCGGGCGAGGGTCTCGACATCATCCCGCACACGCGCAATATTCAGATCAGCAGGCACGAACAGGAGTCGGAGCCACATCCACCATCAATTAAGAGGCCTCTTAATGCCATTAAAAACCCAATTGAAGCCAATTTTACGTTGCCCATGTGATTTTGTGCTCACTGCACGAGCAAAACAGGCAGGCGGGCAGCCCACATTTTGCAAAACCCCATCCAAGGGTGGGATAAAATGGGCCAACAGCATAGCCATTGTGAGTAGTGAGGAGTTTAGGGATAGTTTGCTGCTGGTTGCTTATTTGAACTTGAAAACTTCATCTCTGTTCTGAGCTTCATTCTTAGCATTCCCAGGCTTCATTTAAGGGCCCATTGATGTCGCCAAGGCCCCTGTAGGATTCAGACTATGCGGAACCTTCCAGCTATCAGACAGCCTTCTGTTGCACTGGTAATGGGGATTCTGGTCTCCACTAGAAGCACCTCCTCTGAGGAGGAAGAGAGGGGCAGAAGGGAGAGGAGGCCAGATGTCCCAATGCAGCTTCCAGCGGAGAGACCTGTGGGAGGAGAGGCACAGGCACAAGGGACACAGGGCCAGCAGGTAGTCCAAGGTGTAAGGGGCAGCAGAAGATGCCACTATCCTGCTGCCAGGGTTTACAGACAGCAGTGCAACTACCTCAATATGTCCGAGGTACAATGCTACTGGAGGCTCCACCTCTGCAAGGAGACAGTGACTTCCCTTCGTCATATGATTGGGCCCGAGATCAGCTCCAACTGTGTAGGTGGACACCCCATGCCAGTGGCTCCGAAGGTCAAAGTGGCTCCTCAACTTCTATGCCTCTGGCGCTTTCCAGGGGTTAATGGGGAATCTTTGTGGAGTCTCCTAATCAGCTGTCCATAGTTGCATCAAGCTGGTGACAGAAGCTCTGTTCAGGTGGGTAATGACATTTATTCATTTCTGTATGGATGAGGCCAGCCAGGCGGAGTGAGCCAGAGGGTTTGCAGTGATTGCTGGCTTCCCCCGCATCCAGGGTGCAATAGACTGTACACATGTGGCTATTGAGGCACCAGAGGGTGAGCCGGGTGCCTGTGTCATCAGGAAGGGCTTCCACTCCACGGAAGTGCAGAGGATGCAGATTCTGCAAGTCTGTGCAAGGTACCCTGGCAGCTCCCGTGATGCTTATATCCTCAGACACTGAGAGACGCTGAGGCTATTCAGTGCTCCAGCCCGACTGGGTGGATGACCGTTGGGTGGCAAGGGCTATCCATTGAAAAGGTGGCCTATGATGCCTCTCCCTTACAGCATAGCCATTGTGAGTAGTGAGGAGTTTAGGGATAGTTTGCTGCTGGTTGCTTATTTGAACTTGAAAACTTCATCTCTGTTCTGAGCTTCATTCTTAGCATTCCCAGGCTTCATTTAAGGGCCCATTGATGTCGCCAAGGCCCCTGAACAGAGGCAGAGCAGAGTCATAATAAGAATCTTGCCTCCACAAGGGCGGTGATACAGGGCACCATAGGTCTCGTGAAGATACACTTCCAATGCCTGAACCGTTCAGGGGGAGCGCTACCACACCCCCCAGAGCGGGTGTCACTGATTGTGGTTGGTTGCTGCGCTCTCCACAATCTGGCTCTGGCAAGGGGGGACACACTGGAGGAAGAGGATCTTGAGGCAGCTCCACAGGCTACAGAGGATGAATCCAGTGGTGAGTCAGAAGAGGAGCATGGTGAGGAGAATGCTGAGGGCGTGGAGGCAGATCTCTGGACCCTTCAGGGAGGCAGGGACATCAGGGATGCCTTGATCCAACGCTCCTTCAGCTAGGCTGCTAAAGATCTGCTTCCACCTCATGCCAGGGCTGCCGCCTCCATCCCAGATGCCTGAAATGACCCTTTCATTTGAACACAAAGTACACAGTGCTGTGCAATGAAGTTTGGAGCCATTCACATCCAGCATTACATATGGGTGTACCCTGCACCAAATAAATACAAAGGTGAAGCAGACTCAGGCCGTTAGAACAAAACAAAAATTTATCTCATCTTGACAATCCAAAAACATTAACATCACCTTCTGTGGTCTTAATTCCCGGGCCAGAAAACATAAACAAAACATTACACAACATAAGATCACCCATGGCCAGTCCCTCTTGTGTTCACGGTGCCTTAAACTTACGTTTGCGAGTGCTATGTCTGGATGCTCTCCCCTCGCTGGCAGTAGCATTGGAGACAGCCTGCTGACTCTGCTGTCTTGTTGGCCTTGATGACCTTGGCGTTCATCCTCTGGCCTGTGGAGCCTGTGCTGGTCCTGCCTGGGAGGGAGCGGCCAGTGCCACGGCTGGCATCTCCCCAGTCAATGCAGCCTCATCAGATGCCACAATCACTGGCAGAGGTGCGGATGTACAGCTAACATCACCTAGAGTGCCCTGAGAGAAATCCAAAGAGACGACAAACAGCTCGTGTGCCAATGTGAAGTCGCCCTGGACCTCCCTGCTCACCGTTGATGGACAGGCACCTAGCTGGAATATCTGAGGTCATTGCCTGTGTGAGGGCTTGCAGGTCCGAGCGCAACCCCAGGAACCCCCAATTCTGTCCCTGGAGCTGCCTCTCTATGAGAGTTGCCCCTCTCTAAATGAAGGAGGCAGTGCATTCGCCCATGAGGGTCAATGCAATGCTCATGCTCTGCATGGACTCCTTCACAACAGAGACCATGGCACGCAGACCCTCATAGATCTCCGCCAGGTCCTCCTGCACATCCCGCTGGACATCCAGCATCTGGGCCTAATGGACCACTCCAGAGGCTCATCATCTGCCTTTGACTGAGCAACATCCTGGTCTCCAGCGGTCCTCGGACTGCCGGCGCATTGGGCCCTCTCTGCCTTTGCCTGCTCCTCAAGCGAGTGTGAAGTGCACTTATCGCTGTGCTCCAACATTTTAGCCAAAGATCTAATGCCCACCGAGGTGCTGGCATCTGTGCTGGTGCCTGTGCAGACAGCAAGTGTGATGCAGGTACATATGAAGTGTGGTGGTCCTCTGGCGTCATGGGTGGATCTTCGGGGTCCAGAGAATGAGTACCTGCTAACGAATCTAAGGAAGAACAAGAACATGTCATTAGTTTAAGTCAGCACACTCACTGTTCATGTCAAGCACCCTGGTGAGACAATGGAGATCTGCATCATGGTGCCATCTTCTTTCAATGATTAATGGGGACTCCAGTTTTGAGGCTCCCATCAATGAAGAGCCTACACAAGAACATTTGCACCATCCAAAACTCTCACTGCATTCTCACCTTCATCTAACACCCAGCCTGTCTGTGGCCGGTTGACTGAGGTGTGTGGTGCCTCTCCAGCTCCAAGGCCTCCTGCTCGGATCTGGATAGGATTATGATGTTTGGGGGGCTTCCGCCTGTCCGCAACTTTTCAGTGTTGTCATGGGATGTCTTCTCCTGAAAGGGCAGAGAAGCAGTGATTAGTCCACTCTCTACCTGCAGCGCCTTTGCAGCCTGGCCAACCCCACCTGACGAACACCTCGCAGGGCACACCGAGTTGTGGCCCTCAAGCGCAAGGCACTCAGTCCAAGCAGCCAGGGCTCACTCCCTCGGCCAGCTCCGGTGTCATTGACAGTTGGCACTCGGACTGTGACACCTCTGAGCTCCACAGGGGGTAACGGCCAGACCTTAACACTCCAATACACTGCTCCATGCCAACACTGTACTCACCCTTCCCCAGCATACCTGCCCATTAATCCTTTAGTGGCACTGCACCCATGTGCGCCGCACAACATCGTGGCTGCTGACCTGCGCTGCCACTTTCTCCCAAGCACTTTTTGTTAGGTGCAGTGGCCTCCTCCTTCCATCTCTGAGGACAAGAGTGTCCCTCCTGGCAGCCACCTCCTCCAGGAGAACCATAAGGCACTCACCTGAAAACTGGGGCCAGGTGTCCACCCGACCTGCCCTCCCACCCGGTGTCTCCAGGCACACTTGAGGCCATAACTTCAATGTTCACAATACAGAAGATACGTTCTTCCCTGGCAGCCTTCAAGGAGTTCCCTGAGCCGTTTCTAAACCGGCCGCCAGGTTGACATTGGACCCGGCGGCCAACACGATCCTGCTCCCAACCGGCCCTTCTCGACCATTGGGAGGACGCGTTTCATACTGGGCTGGTCTTAATTAGCCAGTTAGCGTGAAATCGCGGTCAGGGGCCGATCACGGGTGATGGCCCATTTCCTGACTGGTTGTGGGCCCGCTGATCAAGCCCTCCCGCCAAAGGTAAAATTCAGGCCGTGAAGTTATTGTGCAGGCTAAAATCGAAACTGGAGAAGAATCTGCACGGGAGGGGTGTGAGTCAGTGTGGGAGGAGCACACGGCTGGACTAAGCGGCCCTTTCAGGGGGCTCCTTCAAACTGCTTAGAGTCACAACATTGAGTCAGAGTTGAGAGGAGAGAGGAAAACTTCCTCAAGAAGGTGCAGTTGGAGCCAATGCCTTTTGGTGCGAGTTAACGAGAGACTGCAGGAGTCATTGGCTTCACAAAACAGTTGCTCCATTTGAGCTTTAACAGAGAGGAACGTGAGAATGGAAAATGCAAGCAACCGTTAAGGAAGCACAGCTGCTGCATATCTGCCAGATCATCAATGAAAGCCTCTAATGTGCTTTATCCAATTGGCATGGATAACGGGCCAAAGGTCATCCAGTCATAGAACCATAGAAAAGTTACAGCACAGAAGGAGGCCATTCAGCCCATCTTGTCCATGCCAGCCTGGTGTGTCCTTTCTAATCCCACCTTCCTGCATCCGGCCCGTAGCCCTGCAGCTTACAGCACTTAAGGTGCAGATCCAGATACTTTTTAAAAGAGTTTAAAGTTTCTGCCTCTATCACCAACTTGGGCAGTGAATTCCAGACACCCACTACCCTCTGCGTTAAAAAGTTCTTCCTCATGTCCCCCCTACACCTTCTGCCATTTATCTTGAATCTATGTCACCTGGTTATAGAATTCTCCATCAAGGGAAACAATTATATCCTGTCCACTCTATCTATTCCCCCCATAATTTTGTACACCTCAATCATTACTGAAGTGCAATAAAAATATATAAAATGCTGGAAAAATTCAGCAGGTCTGGTGGCATCTGTGGAGAGAGAAACAATCCAGTCCACATGTCCCTTCTTCAGAGCTAAAGAGAAGTTGAAATGTGAAGGAATTTATACTGTTTACGAGGAGCTGGAACAGGTGAAGTGGATAGAAGGCCAGCAATAAGTGGGGGCTAAGAAGAGACTGATAAAGATGGCATAGACACAAGACAACGGGTACAGTAAGGGTTAAAGAAACTGCTGAGTTGCAGAATGTGTTCATAGAAAAAGGTGAAAGCACAACATGGAAACAAGTGACAGAAGGCCTTGTAGGGGTGGTGAGAGTCTTAGGGAGAAAGGATAAAGAAATGAATGAATAGATAAAATAAATGAAAAAATAAACATGAAAATAAATAAGAATAAAAATTAAAACTAAAATTGAAATTAAAGAAAGAGTAGAGATGGAGGACAGTTGGTCTGAATTGTTGAACTCAATGTTAAGTCCGAAAGGCTATAAAGTGCCTAATCAGAAGATGAGGTGCTGTTCCTCCAGTTTGCATTGAGCTTCACTGGAACATTGCAGCAGGCCGAGGATGGATATGTGGGCATGAGAGCAGGGTGGTGTGTCTGGGTCATGCTTGCGGACAGTTCCGCAAAATGATCACCCAGTCTACGTTTAGTCTCCTCAGTGTAGAGGAGACCACATTGGGAGCAGCAAATGCAGGAGACCAAACTGAGGGAGGTGCAAGTGAAATGCTGCTTTACCTGAAAGGAGTGTTTGGGTCCTTGACGATGAGGAGGGAGGAGGTAATGGGGCAGGTGTTGCACTTTCTGCAATTGCTTGGGAAGGTGCCGAGGGAAGGGCATGAGGAGTTGGGTGTGATTGGGGTGTAGACCAGGGTGTCCCGGAGGGAATGGTCCCTACGCAATGCTAATGGGGGGGAGGGGTGGAAGGTGAGGGGGAGATGTGTTTGGTGGTGGCATCATGCTGGAGCTGGCAGAAATGGCGGAGGATGATCCTTTGAATGCAGAGGTTGGTGGGGTGAAAAGTGAGGACAAGGGGGACCCTAACATGGTTCTGGGAGGGAGAGGAAGGTGTGAGGGCAGAGGTGCAGGAGTTGGGTCGGACACGGATGAGGGCCCTGTCAACCACTGTGGTTGGGGATGGGGTACTCTCGGTTCAGGAAAAAGGAAGATATGAGGATGTCATGACATGCATTTAGTGGGCTGATTCCATTTATTTTCATTTTTATTATTTATTTACTTTTATTCATTCATTCATTTTAACTGCTTTTTTCCTCAATCTCTCCCCCGACAACTGCACAGCCCCTCCCGTCCTCCATCCAGAGGGCCATTTGTCAATGGTTTCTATGTTGTGCCTTCACAGAGCACTGACCCTCGTTCTGCAATTAACACGTTCTGCTATCTTACCTTTACGCCACAATCAGCATCTTCTTTCATCCTTACCACTACCATTAACACTCACTCTGTCTTGTGTCCATGATATCATTGTGAATCTCTTCTTAGCTTCCACCTATCCCTGACCATCTATTTTGCTCCGCCCATCCCACCCTCTCTTATACTGTATAAAATCTATCACATTCCTTACTCCTCTTTAGCTCTGAAGAAGAGTCATCGGGACTCAAAATATTAAACCTGTTTCTCTCTCCACAGATCTTGCCAGACCTGCTGAGTTTGTCAGCATTTAATATATTTTTATTTCGGATTTCCAGCATCCACAGTGTTTTGCTTTTATCATCAGCGCAAGTTAAACTTAATCAGCATGCGAGATCAGAGATTGCAGGAGTGCTTTTTGGTAAGGTGGCACATTTCATGAATGAATCCAAATCTCTACCAAGCTCTGTGGGATAGAAATGTCAAGTACCAGGGTTGGCATCTTGGTTACCTAGATCTATGAGTGTGTGTCTCAGCCACAAGGCTGTATCAGCGAAAAGCTAGTAGCGCTGATGCAGCTCCAGGGCATGACAATGGCTTTCTGTGTACAAGTGAGGATCTACTATATTTACTCAGTGTTCATTAATCTGTTACATCTATCAGTCCACAGGGAGAAGGAGGATTGAGTAATGGAGTCTGTGCTCAATGCTGTCTTCTTTCTGACAGTTCTTCTGATTGAGAGGGAGGATAAGCTGCTGCCTAGATCAGTTTCGAGAGGAGGCCCGGCCTCAGGTCCATGCTCCAGTGGAGCCTTAGCAACACCCAGAGGACAAGGAGGTTAGACCCATCCCATGGAGGCGACTCATACGACCAAGAGTCAACTGCAGAAGGTTTTCCTACCTGGAGATGAGTGACAGACAATGCTGCGCACGTCTGCACTTGTCAAGGGATCATTCTGCCACATTCTGCGGGAGCATATTGCCACAAGGGGTGGGAGATCATCCTCTGCTAGTGCGCCTGAAGTCACCACCACGTTTAATTTTTTTTTGCCTGTGGATCCTTCCAGGGACCCACAGGGGCCCTATGTGGCATTTCACAGTCTTCAACGTATAAATGCATCAGTGAGGTGACAGATGCCCTCTGCAGTAAAACTCATCATTATGTGAAGTCCACACTCAATGAAGCTAGCCAGGCTGCTAGATTTCCCGTGGAGACCTTGAGGCACTCGCATGTTGGAGCTACAACATCGTACGGAACACAGACGGGCTCCTCCATTTTTTGCCCTAGTCTGTTGGCTGCCTCTTGTAACTCTACCTGATTTTCTGCCGCCAGTCTTTGCATCTGCAGCACGTTAGGGATGGCCACTTGCAGCAGCTCATCTGACTGGGATTCAGCGGGCACCTGTTCTCCAGCAGTCCCCCGAGTGCCAGGGACCTGGGCTGTCGCTGCCTCCGACTGCTGTGGAGACTTGTGTGTCTGTGAAGTGTTCTGCAGAACGTGGCCCCAAGCCTAATCTAGGTCTGTGAGCCGTCGGGGTGTGTGTCTCTGCGCTGGTGGAGGGTGCAGGTGAGTGCAGTGACTGTTCTTCCTCTGATGCATCCTCAGCATCCTGCTCTGGAGATCTGTCTGGGCCTGCTGGTGCCTGTAAGAAAGACAAGATAAATTTAAGCCATAAGCAGGCAGGATACAACATGGCATGTCGCTGACTGGCCTGAATTTTACCCTTGACGGGTGTGCAATTGGTGGGCCCGAGAGACGTCAGGAAACGGATCACTGATCACGATCAGCCCCCGACCGCGATTTCACGCTGGCTGGCCAATTAACAGCCCTGCCAGCGTGAAGTGTGCACTGAAATGCTCAGCGCTGCTGGGGTGGAGGCGGGAAGAGGGCGGGTGATGACGTTTCCGTGGGAACAGGTGAGCGCTGCGAGAAAGCTTCTGAAAGCAGGCAGCTGCCTCAGGGAGCTGCAGACCTGAAAATCATCAAACAAACTTTACAAAGCGGAAAAAAATAATGCCCATGCATCACAATCAGGCGCCTGAAAGTATAGCTGATAAAAATGCTGTCCACAGATTTTTATTTTTGTTTTATTTCACAACAGAAATCTCATCCCACCCTTGGATGAGGTTTGACGAAAAATATAAAGTCCGCCTGGCCAATTCACCAGCCTGACAACCATCATGTTGGACGGGCCATGAAAACTTGGAGGCAATTGCGCCATTAAGGGGCTTAATTGCCTTATCAATTGTTGGCAGGTGCGCTTCCAGCTTTTGCGCGCGCCCGCCAAGCGAAATTTCATGCGAGTGAGTGATGGCGTCGGGATGCTTGCCTGATATCTTCTCATGCAATTTTATGCCCGATCGAGTCGGGCACACTCCCTGCCCATCCTCCACCCCTCCACGGGACCTAAAATTGTGTTTATCAGGATGTGATCAACTCATGGAGGGCTCATCTGTACTGGCTTTCTGGGAGAGGCCGATCTCACCTTCCCCACTGGAGCGATCTCTGTGCTCACCTCCCAGCTCGAGGGCATCTTCCTCAAACTGGCACAACTCTTCGATGTCCACCATCTCTCCTCCCATTTGGGATACCACCCTCCGGCTGTGTGCAAACTTGGCCTGCATGGGGACAAATGAAGTGGGAAGTGATGAGAAGAGATGGAGGAGAGGTTGGGAAGTCTGCATGCCTGCTGTGCTGGCTGAGTCCTCCCCAGTCAGGGCTGAGGATGGAGTTGTGCAGCGTGATAGACGAGATGCTGGTGATGTTAAAGTGTCTGTGCGACAATCAGTGCTGATGTCTCCCCGCTAATATTGTGTGAGATCCCTAAGCAGTGTAACCCTCTGAGTGCATGATGAGAGTGTGAGATTGGAGCAAGCTGAAGGTTGACTTACCCTGGAGGAGCAGATGTGATCATTCATCCTCTCCCTGCACTGGATGGTGTTTCTCAGGTGGGTGCCCAATGAGCTGACCCCCCTTCCAACCACCTCCCAGGCCGGGAGGGGAGGCTGGCGGGTCTCCTGGAGCCATCCCTCGGGTAGCGGACATCCTGGTGCTCCACGGATGAGGGCCTCAAGGGAGTCATTACTGAACCTGGGAGCAGCTTTCTTCCTCGCTGGAGCCATATCAAGACGTTTCCTGCACACAGCTAGCCTGCTGAGAGGAATGTGTGTGTTTGGATGGCGTTTAAATATGGTGCCCAGACCTTCGACATCATTAGGTAACGGTGGGGCAGATGAATCTGTGCCCACCCCACCATGTGATTCAGGGAGCTATTTGCTGGTGTATAATTAACGAGCTTCTGAGCATGAAATCGGGCCTGATTTCCTGCCTTGCCTCTGAGCAGGAAATGTGCCACTAAGCCCATCCACCACCGCACTTAGTCTCCAGAACAGAAAACTCAGCCCATTGCTTTAGTACAAGGGTCACAACTGTAGTGTTTATAAACCATGTGCCAGCGAAGACAGTCTCGATTGATAATCATAGCGAATCAGTAACCAATTGAAAATCCGCCAATCGTCTTTTATATTGAAGTACATGCAGAAAGAAATCAAGCAGAATGTAAAATCTTTAACAAAAACAGAACTACCTCGAAAAACTCAGCAGGTCTGGCAGCATCGGCGAAGAAGAAAAGAGTTTTGAGTCCTCATGACCCTTCGACAGAACTTGAGTGAATCCAAGAAAGGGGTGAAATATAAGCTGGTTTAAGGTGTGTGCGTGTCAGTGGGGGGGTGCGGTTTGGGTAGGGGGAGAGAAGTGGAGGGGGTTGGTGCGGTTGTAGGGACAAACAAGCAGTGATAGAAGCAGATCATCAAAAGATGTCACAGACAACAGAACAAAAGAACACATAGGTGTTAAAGTTGGTGATATTATCTAAACAAATGTGCTAATTAAGAATGGATGGTAGGGCACTCAAGGTATAGCTCTAGTGGGGGTGGGGGAGCATAAAATGTTTAAAAATATTTAAAAATAATGGAAATAGGTGGGAAAAGAAAAATCTATATAAAATATTGGAAAAAACAAAAGGAAGGGGGAAACAGAAAGGGGGTGGGGATGGAGGAGGGAGCTCAAGACCTGAAGTTGTTGAATTCAATATTCAGTCTGGAAGGCTGTAAAGTGCCTAGTCGGAAGATGAGGTGTTGTTCCTCCAGTTTGCGTTGGGCTTCACTGGAACAATGCAGCAAGCCAAGGACAGACATGTGGGCAAGAGAGCAGGGTGGAGTGTTAAAATGGCAAGCGACAGGGAGGTTTGGGTCATTCTTGCAGACAGACTGCAGGTGTTCTGCAAAGCGGTCGCCCAGTTTACATTTGGTCTCTCCAATGTAGAGGAGACCACATTGGGAGCAACGAATGCAGTAGACTAAGTTGGGGGAAATGCAAGTGAAATGCTGCTTCACTTGAAAGGAGTGTTTGGGCCCTTGGACGGTGAGGAGAGAGGAAGTGAAGGGGCAGGTGTTGCATCTTTTGCGTGGGCATGGGGAGGTGCCATAGGAGGGGGTTAAGGAGTAGGGGGTGATGGAGGAGTGGACCAGGGTGTCCCAGAGGGAACGATTCCTAAGGAATGCCGATAGGTGGGGTGAAGGGAAGATGTGTTTGGTGGTGGCATCATGCTGGAGTTGGTAGAAATGGCGGAGGATGATCCTTTGAATGCGGATGCTGGTGGGGTGATAAATGAGAACAAGGGGGACCCTATCATGTTTCTCGGAGGGAAGAGAAGGCGTGAGGGCAGATGCGCGGGAGATGGGCTGGACACAGTTGAGGGCCCTGTCAACGACCGTGGGTGGAAAACCTCGGTTAAGGAAGAAGGAGGACATGTCAGAGGAACTGTTTTTGAAGGTAGCATCATCGGAACAGATGCGACGGAGGTGAAGGAACTGAGAGAATGGGATGGAGTCCTTACAGGAAGCGGGGTGTGAGGAGCTATATTCGAGGTAGCTGTGGGAGTCGGTAGGTTTGTAATGGATATTGGTGGACAGTCTATCACCAGAGATTGAGACAGAGAGGTCAAGGAAGGAAAGGGAAGAGTCAGAGATGGACCACGTGAAAATGATGGAGGGGTGGAAATTGGAAGCAAAATTAATAAATTTTTCCAAGTCCCGACGAGAGCATGAAGCAGCACCGAAGTAATCATCAATGTACCGGAGAAAGAGTTGTGGAAGGGGGCCAGAGTAGGACTGGAACAAGGAATGTTCCACATACCCCATAAAGAGACAGGCATAGCTGGGGCCCATGTGGGTACCCATAGCCACACCTTTTATTTGGAGGAAGTGAGAGGAGTTGAAGGAGAAATTGTTCAGTGTGAGAACAAGTTCAGCCAGACAGAGGAGAGTAGTGGTGGAATGGGATTGTTCGGGCCTCTGTTCGAGGAAGAAGCTATGGGCCCTCAGACCATCCTGGTGGGGGATGGTGTAGAGGGACTGGACGTCCATGGTGAAGAGGAAGCGGTTGGAGCCAGGGAACTGGAAATTGTTGATGTGACGTAAGGTGTCAGAGGAATCACGGATGTAGGTGGGAAGGGACTGGACAAGGGGAGAGAGAAGGGAGTCAAGATAACGAGAAATGAGATCTGTGGGGCAGGAGCAAGCTGAGATGATTGGTCTACCGGGACAGTTTTGTTTGTGGATTTTGGGTAGAGGCGGGCCATCCAAGGTTGGGTGACTATCAGGTTGGAAGCTGTGGGAGGAAGATCCCCAGAGGAGATGAGGTCAGTGACAGTCCTGGAAACAATGGCTTGATGTTCAGTGGTGGGGTCATGGTCCAGGGAGAGGTAGGAGGAAGTGTCTGCGAGTTGACGGTCAGCCTCCACGAGGTAGAGGTCAGTGCGCCAGACAACAACAGCACCACCCTTGTCAGCAGGTTTGATGACAATGTCAGGGTTGGACCTGAGAGAATGGAGTGCAGTACATTCAGAGAGAGAGAGATTAGAATGGGTGAGAGGAGCAGAGAAATTGAGACAACTAATGTTGCGCTGACAGTTCTCAATGAAAAGATCAAAAGAAGTGAGCCCGGAGACGAAGACAGTGGAAGAAGAGTTCAGCATCATGCCGAGCCCGAAATTCATTGAGGTGAGGGCTTAAGAGTATGAAACTAAGTCCTTTGCTGAGCACTGAACGTTCAGCATCGGAGAGGGGAAGGTCAGGGGGTATAGTGAATAGACAGCTGGGGCTGGGATTGGAAGATGGGGTGGGGACGGTGGGACAGGCAGGGGTGGAGGGTCCTAGATGGGTGTTGGTGTCGATGAGTTGTTGGAGCTTGCGTTCCTTAGCATTTGAGAGAAAGAGAAAAAGTTTCTTGTTGAGGCGTCGGATGAGACGAAGAATAAAATGAAACTGGGGGCACGCGCAGCTTTGAAAAAGGGTACGGCGGTGCTGCTGGAGGGAGAGGTCGAGTGTGTTCATATGGCGGCGCATGGCACTGAGTGTGGATCTCAGAATGTGACGTAAAATCTTTGCTGGTTTGCCTTTGCCTGTCGTGCCTTGCTGCCCAATGCCAATTTAACACATTATGTTTTAATAACACCCCATTAGACAGGGATTTTTTATGCAGTCACTCATAATGTGAGACATATTTCCCATCAAGAGTCATCACTGCTGTTAAGAATAGACCAACAGAATTCAAATTTACTGCAAAAATATTCAAACGATTTCTAACAATTACATGTATGACAGAAATATTAGACTCCACCTATCTTCTCAGCCAATAATTATTGGTTACAATTACAGACTGGGAACTGAGACAATCAGAAGCATGCAACATTCTAATACTTGGTGAATGATCATGATTTTATTAAACAGATACATTAATAACAGTTTGGTGCTGTGATTCTCAGAGGTAAATTAGAATATTTTTTCTGATCATTATGCAGAGTGTTGTACCCTCAGTTGGGTTGCAGTTTCGATGTGGTAAGCATGTGTTGCATACACTTAACACTTCCCCCAGCCAATTAATACTCACAACATGGCACTAAATTGTCATGGAGATGGAAATTTAGTTTTTCTATCACATCAACGGATTTCAAAAAATTATGCCAAAATTCTAATGCTGCTTCACAGATTGGATAGAGTGGCATATATCTGTGTGCCGATTGAATATTGCAGTATGCGCCAGGCACTACCTGAGGGAGGTATAGATGTCAGGCACTGTCTGAGAGAGGTGTAGATGCCAGACACTGTCTGAGAGAGGTGTAGATGCCAGACACTGTCTGAGAGAGGTGTAGATGCCAGACACTGTCTGAGAGAGGTGTAGACATCAGGCACTGTCTGAGAGAGGTGTAGATGCCAGACACTGTCTGAGAGAGGTGTAGACATTAGGCACTTTCTGAGAGAGGTGTAGACACCAGGCACTGTCTGAGAGAGGTGTATATACCAGGCACTGTCTGAGAGAGGTGTAGACATTAGGCACTTTCTGAGAGAGGTGTAGACACCAGGCACTGTCTGAGAGAGGTATAGACACCAGGCACTGTCTGAGGGAGGTGTAAATGCTAGGCACTGCCTGAGAGAATTGTAAACACCAGGCGCTGTCTGAGAGAGGTGTAGACATCAGGAATTGCCTGAGAGTGGTGTAGATATCAGGCACTGTCTGAGGGATGTGTAGACACCAGGCCCTGTCTGAGAGAGGTGTAGACTGTGCCATCTAATTTTTGGTCTCTCTCAGAAAGGGAAATATCCTTTCCGCATCAACCATGTCAAGTCTCCTCAGAATCTTATATGTTTCAATAAGATCACCTCTCATTCTTCTAAATCCCAATCTGTCTAACCTTTCCTCATAAGATAATCCCCTCATCCCAGGTACTACTCAAGTGAACCTTCTCTGAACTACTTCTAACGCACATATCTTTTGTTAACTAAGGAGACCAAAGCTGTAAACAATATTCCATATGTGGTCTCACCAACACCCAGTACAACTGTGGCAAAACTTCCCAATCTTTATATTCCTTCCCCTTGCAATAAACAACATTCCATTTGTCTTCCTAATCACTTGCCAAACCTGCATACTAACTTTTTTGTGACTCATGTTCCAAGACATCCAGATCCCTCTGTACCCCAAAGTTCTGCAATCTCTCTCAATTTAAATAAAATGCTGTTTTTCTATCTTTCCGACCAAAGTGGACAAATTCACATTTTCACACATGATACTCCATCTGCCAAATTTTTGCCCACTCAATTCTCCGATCTATGCCCTTTGCTGACTCCTTATGTTCCCTTCACAACTTACTTTTGTTATCTCTTTTTATGTCATCAGCAAATTTAGCAACCATACATTTGGCCCCTTCATCCAAGTTATTGATATAAATTGTAACTAACTGATGCCCCAGCACTGATCCCTGTGGCATCCCACTCATTACATATTGCCAACCTGAAAAAGACTCATTTATTCCTACTCTCTGCTTCCTGTTAACTAACCAATCCTTTATCCATGCTAATATGTTACCCCTTACATCATGAGCTCTTACTTTACATGGTAACCTTTGATGTCACACCTTGTCAAATACTTTCTGCGAATCTAAGTACAGCACATCAACAGGTTCTCCTTTAGCTGCATTGCTAAATAGGAATCCATGTTTCTAGATAGTGATATTGGGCTCTCAATGCACCCACAATCTAGGTGTGCATGGTCATCTGTGTTCTCCTGATTGTCTTCCCATCACAGTTCTCATCTCAATCCCCTGCAGCAGATCCAAGGTGAGACTTCACCCTCTGGGTAGCCGACTAATGTTGCCAACCGAAACGAGTTATATTCCTGGAGGTTTCATCACATGACTTGCCCCCATGCTCTAGCCATTATTTGGCCAACTCACCCATCCTTGAGAAGCACTGCCCTCTTATGCCATTGGAAAGCAAAAAGATTCACTGGATGATGCTTGACTATCAGCCAAACTGTCTTTATTCCCCATTTTCAATATTTTTTTTATCTGGTAGAGAAATGTTTAAAGAAAATGAAGAAAACAATCAATCTTTTTTAATGATATGTGATATTTCTCCACAATTGCACACAACAATGTCCTGGAAATTGCTCTCAGTTCCTGGCGACGCCAGGCCAATCCTGAAGGGTTGGCAACCCTATAGCTGGCACATGAACTATCGATTCCCCTGGCCTTGCTGCAACCCACTCTGTCCTCACTGTGTGCCGACCCCGACTCTGTACCAGCCTCTAAAGATTACACAGCACCAGCATCTGAGCTGAGGGCTGCATGTGTCAGATCAAGGGGCTGCGTCTCTTCATTAGACTGTGTTCATGCTTGACCCCTTCACTGGGAAGCTGTACTAGCCAAATGGCAGTTAGCAAAAAGTAGAAACACAAATGAGAAAGGTTCAGGTAGGGAGGGGGGGCAGGTGGCAGTGCTGATTGGCCAAAAGCAAGACCTCCATGGTCACACGACTTGCAGCTTATACATCCTGCCGGATAGCAGGAAGAGGCTGAAGTTGGATTTGAGATGGTGCTTCAGGCAGGAACATAGCATCACTCTGAATGTCCTTGGTTACTCTGGGGGAAATGGCCTCAATAGCTGCCGGCCCCATAATACTGGGAAAAGTCTCCTCCAAAGGGCTCAGGAGGAATCGGTGTACCTGTCCTTCATCAGTTCTCAGAAACTCCCTCCAGACCTGCAAAGAAACATTGTGTGTGTGTGCATTGCAATGTGTTTGGGTGGTGTGCCTGTCATAGCTAGATGTTTGCAGTAGATGTACTGCATGTGTGTGAGACTTGCAGTGTTGTTAAATGTGAGAAAGTGAGGTGGAGCATTTGAATGTTAGGTAAGACTCTTGAAAGCTGGAGATTGCTCATGAGCATGTGATAGGGCATTGAGCAGCTAGAGAGGTCAGGAGTGCAGTGGACAGGCAGTGGAGATCCTTCACTGATCTTGATTATTCATTTTGACCTCTTGGGATAAGGCCTCCAGTGCCCCATCAGAGAACCCAGGAGCCCTCTCACTGGTCTGTTGTTCTATTGGCAGTGTTAGTCCTTCCCTCAGCACCGGTCACTAACAGTTCCACCAGCTGCTATAGCCTGAATGAATCTGGTCTCTTTAAGAGGAGCAGACTGCTTTTAAGAAGGGCAGGCTAACTAACTTGTGTTAGCCATGCATACACCGGGGTTCCCTGCTGAGTGTGCAGCCAGTCAGTGGTGTGTCTCACGCTAGGCTGCACTCCACAATCAGTGAAACAGTACAAAGTTTGCAATGCTCTTGCCTACTTCCTTTAAAAGGCCATTTGGATAATCATGGCAATAAGTGGCTTCACTTAACCCCAAGCAGCAAGTCTAGAACTAAGTGAGGTGAGGGTGACTACCCTTGACATCAAGGCAGCATTTGACAGAGTGTGGCATCAAGGAGCCCTAGCTAAACTGGGGTAAATGGGAATCAAGAGAACAATTTCCGCTGATTGGAGTCATACCTAGCACAAAAAAAGGAGTTGTAGTTGTTGGAGGTCAATCATCTCAGCCAAGCACAATGTTGCAGGGATTTGTCAGGGTGTCCTAGGCCCAACCATCTTCAGCTGATTCATCAGTGACCTTCCTTCCATTATGAGGTCAGGAGTGGGGATGTTTGCTGATGATTGCACAATGTTCAACACCATTCGTGACTCAGATACTAAAGCAACCCATGTCCAAATGCAACAAGACCTGGACAAATCCAGGCTTGGGCTGACAAGTGGCAAGGAACATTCATGCCACACAAGTATCAGGCAATAACCATCTCCAACAAGGGAGAATCTAACCTTCATCTCTTGATGTTCAATGGCATTACCATCCCTGTAGCCCCCACTATCAACATCCTGAGGGTTACCATTGACCAGAAACTAAACTGGACTAGCCATATAAATACTGTGGTCAGAGGCTAGGAATCATGTGACGAGTAACTCACTTCCTGACTCCTCAAAACCTGTCCACCATCTACAAGGCACAAGTCAGGAGTGTGATGGAATAATCTCCACTTGGATGAATGCAGCTCCCGCAACACTGAAGAAGCTCAACACATTCTAGGACAAAGCAGCCCACTGGATCAGCATCCCCATCCATCATATTAAACATTCATTCCCTCCACCACCAATGCACAGTGGCAACAGTGTGTATCATCTACAAGGTGCACTGCAGCAACTCACCAATTTCTTCCAACAGTATCTTGCAAACCCACGGCTGCTACCATCCAGAAGGACAGGGGCAGCAGATAGATGGGAACACAAACACCTGGATGTTCCCCTCCAAGCCACTCACCATCTTGCCTTGTAAATATATTGCCGTTCCTTCACTGTCGCTGGGTCAAAATCCTGGAACTCCCTCCCTAACAGCACTGTGGTTGTACCCACACCACATGGACTGCAGTGGTTCAAGAAGGCAGCTCACCACCACCTTCTCAAGGACAGTTAAGGATGGGCAACAAATGCTGGCTTAGCCAATAATGACCACATCTCATGAATGAATAAAAAGAAAAATCAGCAGATTACCTGAGACAACAGATAGCCATGAATTGGTGTTACTTAAATCTACAACCTGAATAAGAGACTTCAAGTATTCTATTGTGTGAAAAAATGCCATCAACTTACTGGCAACACAGGCCAGTAGAGATCAGGAGACACAGGTGACTGTTTTTCTGAGCCTATGCCATTTAAATTGAATATTCACAAAATACTTCCTTCTGAGGTGAGTATACGTTATTGATTGCGATAATGTATTCTGTTGATTGAGATCATAGCTGATTGTTTAAAATGAGTAATCTGGTAGCAAAACTCACTGAGTATGACTTGACCCAAAGAGAGGGAATCTTCATGTGGAGACAGTGGACTTTGCTACTCCGTATCTGTCTACACAAAGTAGATGACGTGAAGGTTACATTAAAAAGGGAGAGGGAGTTGTCAACAGCATGGTACTGCTATCCCAGCTGTTTCGCCCTCCTCATGCCTTTCCTGAAAAATGGCAAGCTGAACAAAAATCTGCTACACCACTTTCTCATATGAAGGCATGTAATAAGGGTGGATTACATCCCTGACCTATAATTTGTAGATTAAAAATCCTGAAAGGCAAACCAGTAAAACGTGGAAATGACTGGTACTGGTCTGAGTTGGGTCTCCATTTTAAGGGATGAAAGACCAGTTCAGACCAGGAGCAATAATTACTGGTTTTTTCTCCTGGGATCCACTTTATGTATTAATTGAATGCATTTTGAACCTGGCTATATAAGATTGTGGTTTCACTCCTGTAATGAAGTTACCTAGTTTACAAGGTTAGATGGATTCTTCAACAGGAGGAGGAGGAAGGACGTTTAAATCATGGGTCCCTCGAAGCTGCCTGGTCCTAAAGTCCTCTTTCTATTTGTGCTGTTATTTGAAACAGTTCTGCAACTGCTTCAAAATTTCACCCCTCCACCCAGGTAACAAAAGACTTTTTATAAAGAAGAAATTGAAACCTGAGTGCGCCCGCCAGCTCCACGCATGCCTGATTCTTTAATAGTTTTGAAAAAAAAAATTCTTGCCTGGTTTGAATGGTTAAGGGAGCTCTGGTACCACTGCCTTGTTCTAAAATCAATTGAGTTTTAAAACTGACTTCAGGCCTTGAGCTGCTATTTGTATTTTCAGCAAACTGAAGCCATCTTCACTTCAGTGAACCACACCTACACTGAAAAGGAAAGCACTGAACAATTATCTCATTTGGCTCTAGTGTACTGTTGTAGACTGTGAGGGAACGCATGCAGTTACTGAAGGGTTCTTGTGTGCTAAATCGAAAATGAAGGCAGTGCTATTTGTGTAAATCCCCTACTTTTCAAACCATGCTAAAATGAAAATGCATTACTGGAACACACTATAACCAGGAGATGTCTGCTATAGATAAAGATGGACTGAAAAGAATAACATTACTGAAAGTTGGTAAGTCACCATATGGAATGCACCTTAGGTTGTTTAAACAAGCAAAGGTGGAAATCGCAGAGGCAATGGTCACACTGGACACAGGATTAGTGCTGAAGAACTGGAGGATTACCAATGTGATACCATTATTCAAAAATAGGGAGAGTGATACACCAGAAAACTCTCATCCAATGACCTTCAGTGGTGGGAAACCATTATCATGGACAAAATAGATTTGCATTTGATAAGGCAAGGTGTAATCAAGATGAACCAACAAAGAATTGTGAAAGGACCATTCTCCCTGACTAACTTGATTGAATTCTTTGATGAGGTAACAAAGGATGTTAATGTAATTAGTGCATTGGTGTTGCATATATAGACTTTTGGAAGGCATTTGACAAAATGCCACATATGAGGCTTATTAAGAAGATGGAATTAAGGGGAAAGTGGGAGATGTTTATTAACATTTTGGATTTGGGGACAAGGAACAGCATTAAAAGTTTGAAGATGATATAAAACTTGGCAATCTAGTAGGTAGTGATGAGGGTAGTTGTAGATTCCAAGATGACATAAATAGGATGGTGAAATGGGCAGAAAGATGACAGATGTTATTCAATATAGAGGTGTGTAGAGATGAACTTTTGGAAAAATAATATAGAAAGACTAAATACTCTAAATTGTGAAATTTTGATAAGTGTAGCTTAGCAGAGAAAACTTAGTGTCCATATACAGCAGGGTAAGTTGATAATGTGGTTAAAAATACATATGGGTATATAAATAGAGGTGTAGAATGTAAAAGAAAAATGATCATTCTAGAACTTTATAACTCACAGTTAGGCCCCAGCTGAAGGTAGTGGACAATTCTGGGTACTACGCTTTAGGAAAGATGTAAAGACCTTAGAAAGGCCCAGAGGTAGGTTTACCAGATATTACCAGGAATGTGGGACTTCAGTTATGAGAAGAGGTTGGGAAGGTTCAGGTTAGGTTAAGTGACCTTATAGAGGTTTTCAGGATGATGAGGGGTTTCGATAGAGTGGAGAGAGAAAAGAGATTTTATCTGGCGAGTGGGTCAATAACTCGAGTCAAAAATTTGATATCATTTGCAAAATATCTAGAGGGGAGATGAGGAGAATTGTTTTTCCCACTCAGAGAATTGTCAGGATCTGGAATGTTGTACCTGAAAAAGGGTGAAAGCTGATTCCATAAATAATTTTAAAAGGGAATTGTACAACTTGAGGATGAGGAACTTAGAGGTTTCTGGACAAAAAGCATGAGCGCAGGATTAAGCATGACAGTGAGCCAACACAGTCACAATGAGCTGTGTTGTGGTCACTTTGACAAATGGACCACAGGAGTCTCAGGTACAGGTCACGATCGTTTATTCGAGCAATTGCAAGGGGAGAACCATCTCAATGCAGCTTGAGATAGCACTTTGATAAATTACAGATGTTCAATATATTTCTACATTATTGGTCACATACAAGAAAAGTTTCCAGATTTCGATCTCGTCAACATATAGGTTTACATTAAACATGCATCGTATGTCCCTATTTTTCACCCAGGCAGAGACCTTCCCTCCTATCTAAGCCGGGACCATCTGTTCTTCCCCTATCTGTTGAAAAGCACACTTAATCTTAGTTGTTATAGCCAATGCTCTGACTCCAGTCTGGCTCCCAAGGCCTTTCTGATGTTTGCAGGCCCTAAAGCTGTGCAAGGTTCATCTGGTAACCTTTAACTGCTAATGTGCTTGGTAGCCCTGCTTGCCTGGAGATTTTAAGTAATTCATTCCTTTTCAATAAATTCTCCCTTATCCTAAATTCTTTCTTACTTTCTTCCCCCTAACAACTGAATGATTGCTTTCTGTCTATAAGTTTCTAAGGGAAGAATTTTCCAGTCGGCGAGCGGGGGCGGGACCCACTTGTCGATATGTAAAGTGACACGCAGTGACGTCGGCAGGCATCCCAACATCACTGCACGTCATTTAGATTTTCAGTTCGGCGGGCGCGCAGCCGAGTCAGCTGTGCGCCCGCCGAACTGTCAAAGGCCTATTAAGGCCTGTTTAAAACTAATTAAATCAATTAAATGAGCTGCCCATCCAACCTTAAGGTTGGCGGGCTGGCAAGGAGCCCAGGCGGTCTCCGCATTTTTGATGGAACCTCATCCACAGGCAGGACGACGTTTCATGAAGTGTTTATAAATTAAGTAAATTTTTAAATTAATGTTCCCTGATATATCCCAGCTCACATGACACTGTCACATGAGACAACATGTCTTAAAATATTTTGAATTCTTTATTTAAATGTTTGAACCTTAAACAAATCTCCCTGAGGTACCTCTGTGCCTCAGGGAGATTTCTGCATGCGAGAAAGAGCGCAGGCCCAACTCAGGGAATACCGCACAGGGATCGCTCAGCGCCTCCATACGAGTGTCACTGGGTGGGTTTTAATAGGCCCACCCACATAAAATAGCAGCACACACCCAATCGGGGTTCATGCTCGCTCCTGTCCGCCCCCACACAACCCCCCACACCCCCACCCCCCGCACACTGATGGGAGGAGAATTCAGCCCTATGAGTCTGTGCCTTCCTTGTCACATTTTTTTTCAGGACATTGGTATCTGGTTTATTCCCTTTAAAGAATCCTGCAAGAGATCCCTCTCTGTAATCAAACACTAAGGTATTTCTTAGTGCTTGCGTTAGTTCTGCTATTAACACATTCTGCTTTCTTACCTTAATGCCACTATCAGCACGTTCTTTAGCCATTACCACTAATCCTTTTGTCTTTTTGTCCATGACATCCTTGTCAATCTCTCCTTAGCCCCCACATATCACTGCTTCACCTGCTCAACCCCCCTTAAAGAGTATAAATTTCATCACATTTCCACTTCTTTTCAGCTCTGAAGAAGGCTCGTACAGACTCGAAATATTAACTCTGTTTCTCTCTCTCCACAAATGCTGTTAGACTTGCTAAGTTTTTCCAGCATTTTCCATTTTTATTTTATACGAAGATATTCCTTCTCATTTCACCATTGAGCAATATTTCCACTTGCAGGGAGTTTTCTATGTAAAAATGAAGGAATTTTCATAAGTAGGTTGGATTTTCTTGGAGTGGCACAACACAGTTAGTGAGAATCAGAGAATGCAATACTCAAACAAAAGGGAGCTCAAAATCAACATCAGAGAATGAGGAGAACAATTGAAGACTAATCTGCTTCACTGAGTTCCCTAATTACATTCTTATTTTCTGCAACATCCACATTCTAATGTCTAAAAGATATTTCACTTGGCTCCATGTTAGAATTACAGTTGCCAACGCTGTGCGATGATTATGGCAAAATAGTTATCCAAATGTGGAGAGCAATGGGATGCTGCATTGAGAGTAAGATCCTTCAGCCGAGGTAATTAATTTAGTATTTTAATTCTCATTTGTTGTGCAGGAAATTATTTAGGCTGAAAATACATACATGATCTTCAGCAAAGCTCTCAGATCTGTGAGGTGGCAAGAATAATGATAGAATATTCCAGTGAATCATTGTTCAAAAGTGGACTGAATGAGCAGTAGTGGACAGGGTGCAAGAGTGACAGCATAAAGATATAGGAAATAATGCGGGTTAGACAGAGTGCTTACACCATTGAGAAATTAGTTGGGAACACCACCGCCTTCAAGTTCCCCTTCCCGCTACCTTACCATCTTCAAAGCGCATCACTGTTCACTGGGTCAAAATCCTGGAACTCTCTTTCTAACAGCACTGAGGAAGTACCTTTATCACACAAACTGCAGCGGCTCACCACCACCCCCTCAAGGGAGACCAGGAATGGACAATGAATGCTGGCCTTGCCAGAGATGTCCCTACCCAGTGAATGAATAAAAAGAAAGGCTGGAATTATCCTGCAAACCACACCCCCCCACCCCCCCCCCACCCTATGCAGGTTTCCCATGGTGGGGCCAGTGAGGCATTAAAATCTTTGTTTGCATTGGCGGGACCAGAAGATTCTGCTGGCTTGAGGAGCTGGACAATTCCGGCCATAAGCTCAAATTTAATCCAGATCTTGGATAAACTTTCCTTGTTCTACTGGTGCTGTCGGGTGTAAAGGTTTCATACGTTATCAGTAGCTATTGGACATGGGTACACAGTATAAACATGACTTCAATTTGGTAATCTGATAGAGGCATCATGTGATAGTCAGTGTAGGAAAAGGACCATGGTGTAATAAGGGTGGCCTTCTGAGTTATGACATGGTAGAGAGCTTCACCCTGTATCCAACAATGTTATTTCAAGCCTACAAGTGTATGATGTTGATACTATGAGCCTGAAATGGAAAATGTACCCATCCTGTGAAAGGGTGACATTTATAATCCTTATCTTGATAAGGAGGAATTACACAAGAAGGAAATTTTCTTTCTCCAAAATGAACTTGAGTCAATTGTTGCAAAGCTGACAAAAAGCGAACAACCTTACAGTGGAGCTTTCCACGGTGGAGGCGGTGAGTCCACCAAAAGTTCATTGGCTTCAGCGGCATTGGTAAATCCCGCTGGCAGACAGAATCGCAAGATCCCGCCATTAGAATCCAGCATTAAAGATAAAATCAGAGAGGAATGCATATATTAATGAAAGGCAGTGGCTGGATTTGTGACATGTAAGTCTCCCTTAAGAAATTTAATGCAGTTTTTTGAAGAAACTATATAAGGTGAATGCAGTGGATATAATGGGTGGCATTTTCCGTGCCCATTGGTGTCAGGTGTCATGGCGGGTGTGAGCAGACAATATGGCGAGAAGGCCAAAAATTGGTTTCATGATGTTGTGAGACCAATTTGTGATCATCCGCTCTGCCCGTCAATGGCGAGTTGCATTCCCTGCCGCTGGATGTTGGGAACTGCATTGTAATACACCTGCATATCACCGTAAGCCCAGCTCACCGGAATCATCCCCCCACACTGGATCATCCGAGCATGTCAGCGTTATTACACATCGAGGTGTTTCACTATAGCATTTATAAGGCGTGCACTGGGCAAGATGCACTTTGAGGGAAACTCGGAGGTGAGTGCACAGTAACATTGCATAGCACTTGCGAGGGTCACCCGTTGGCGACACACAGTCAGGCAAGGGCATAGACAAGTCATTTTTTCCCAGGTGGCAGACAGTGCAGTGCTGGGACAAGGGCTGCCCTGCAGTTTTGGCCCTGAGGTCCTTGAAGGCGAAGATGAGGGCGATGAGGCCATCGCAATGGTCAGACAAGGCAGGGTCACTCAGGAGGCCCTCATAGCTGCTAGATTCATGGAGGATGATGACGACATGCAGTGGGGACACTCCATTGATCCTCACATTGCATCTGTGAATGTTTAACTCCAGCCCGGCTGATGATAGATCGCAACTGCTCTGTGAATAGGGTCATATCATGGAGATGCAGCAGGGAAACTTTAACTTCTCCTGATCCAATAGCATCCTTCGTGAGCTGTGACCAGTGACAGGGAAGGTTGCACAAAGCACAGGGAAGAGGCCCTGGACTGAGGCGCCTGCCTTTATTTTGTGCAGGAATCAAGGTTTCACATCCGAGCAACACAAACACTGCTCATCAAAACAAGGAGCCATGGGATGGGAGACAATCTTGAGAGCTTAGTTACAATCGTGAACATTATGTACAAGTGATTAACACTCATGCCCAGGCTGTGTAACTACAACTTCTTAACTTTCCTAACCCTGCCGCTATGTCTTGGTGTTCTCTGGACATCCACAGCAGAGGTCGAGGCAGCCTGCTGACTGCTACACCCTGTCTGTGATGACCTCGTGGTGTTCCGCAGGATCAGTGCTGGGACCTTTGCTGTTTGTAGTATATGTAAATGATTTGGAGGAAAATGTAACTGAGCTAATTAGTAAGTTTGCAGACGACACTAAGGTTGGAGGAGTTGCAGATAGTGAAGAGGATTGTCAAAGGATACAACGGGATATAGATCAGTTGGAGACTTGGGCGGAGAAATGGCCGATGGAGTTTAATCCAGACAATTGCAAGGTAATGCATTTTGGAAGGTCTAATACAGGCAGGAATTATACAGTAAATGGCAGTACCCTTAAGTGCATCGACGGGCAGAGGGATCTGGGTGTACAGGTCCACAGGTCACTGAAAGTGGCAACGCATGTGGATAATGTAGTCAGGAAGGCATGCTTGCCTTCGTCGGCAGGAGTACTGAGAATAAAAGCTGGGAAGTCATGCTGCAGCTGTATGGAACCTTGGTTAGGCCACACTTGGAATATTGCGTGCAATTCTGGTCGCCACATTACCAGAAGGATATGCAGGCATTGAAGAGGGTGCAGAGGAGGTTTACCAGGATGCTGCCTGGTCTGGAGGTTATTAGCTATGAGGAGAGGTTGGAGAAACTCGGATTGTTCTCACTAGAGTGACGGAGATTGAGCGGCGACTTGATAGAAGTTTACAAAATTATGAGAGGCATGGACAGAGTAGATAGTCAGAAGCTTTTTCCCAGGGTGGAAGAGTCAACTACTAGGGGACACAGATTTAAGGTGAGAGGAGAAAACTTTAGAGGAGATGTGCGGGGCAAGTTTTTTATGCAGAGGGTAATGAGTGTCTGGAATTCGCTGCCAGAGGAGGTGGTGAAAGCAGGTACGATAGTGGCGTTTAAGCGGCAGCTTGACAAATAGATGAATAGGATGGAAATAGAGGGACACGGACCCCGGAAGTGCAAAAGGTTTTAGTTTTACAGGCAATATGATCGGCGCAGGCTTGGAGGGCCGAAGGGCCTGTTCCTGTGCTGTACTTTTCTTTGTTCTTGATGGGTGTCCTCTGGAGGGCTGAGACCTGGAGGGTCCCGGCCTGCTTTCGGGGTCCTGCTGTGTGGCAGTGGCACCCTCCTCGGCCTGTGAAGCTGGAGCTGCTGGGGTCACAGGAAGAGGGGATTCGGTTGGGCCAGTCACTCCCAGAGTCACCTGGGTGCATGACCCCAGGTGAGCACATGCTGATCCTCCTCCCTATGGGTGTCTGAGGACCCAGGCTGACCGCTTGAGGAGAAGGAGTAGCTGGAGTGAGATTCAGCTACCCCATACCACTCTCGCGTTGACACTGTTGGAGGCCAACTATGGCATCAGCGATAGTGTTCAGCCCGTGCTGCAGTGCAGGAGTGACATCCTGAACCAAGGTCTACATCGTACCAGTGTTGGCCTTCATGCGTTGGCATGCTGGCGCTATCACCTCAGCCTGAAGGCAGGCGGACTCCTCCATCATGCTTTGGAATCTGAGGAGTGCAGCGGACATCCCTTCCTGATGCTCCCGAGCTTGCCTTTGCATCTCCAGCAACTGTGACATGACCGAATCCAGAGGCTCCCATTCTGACTTGGACTCAGCAAATTTCTGGCCTCCAGCGGTCCTCCGAGTCCCAGAGACTGGGGCAATCCCTGCTGCCACCTGCTGTGGATCAGACAATGCGATGTTTTCAACAGATTGTGATCCTGAGGCTGCTTTAAAGATAGGTCCCACTGAGGTGTGTGTCTCTGCACTGGTGGAGGGTGTGGGTGAGCTCTGTGATGAGTCTTCAATGAGGATTTCATTAGATTCCTCCTCAGACGTGTATTCAGGGCTAGAGTCAAGGCCCTGGGTCATTCACTCTGTTGGCTGTTTGGCAGATGTGCCTGCGAAAGCAAGGGGAGATAATTAGTGCAAGGCAGTGGCCTGTGAAACAGCACACATCACTCACAGCATGGTTGTCTGATGGATGTTGCATTGCTGGACCCTCACTTGGTAGAGCAGTGTCGACCTCACCGTCAGCACAGGAACGTTCAGATCCTCACCAGCCAGCTGGATGGCTCTGTTTTCAAAGTCCATGAGGACCTTGATTTCAGGCATTTCTCCACCAGTCTGTGACCTCTCCCTCTTGTTGTGTGCCAACTTGTCCTGCATGAATACAGATGGAGAGAGTGTAAGCGGCCTGCCAGGCCGGATGATAAATTTGGCTGGCATGTGTGGGCGATGAGTGGTCCCACGGACAGGATGAGGACACGATCCTCAGTACTGATGAAGGTGTGTGTGAGAGAATGAATGGTGAGGTCTCTTGAACTGACAGTGAGTGAGAGCCCTTGAAAGTGATGAGAAGAATGACTTACCCTGGCAGAATGGAGGAGATCATTCATCCTCTTTTGGCACTGGGTAGATGTCCTCTTTTGCAGGACGTTGGCGCTGACCACCGCTGCCACCATTTCCTATGCAGTATTGGCGACCTTGCTTGCTGGCCTTCGCCAAGACCACGGGTAGGGGACTACGTGTTGAGCTTCCACTGTGTCCAGTAGGCGCTCGAGGGAGGCGTCGCTAAACCTAGGGCAGCATGTTTCCTCCCTTTGTCAGCCATCAGTTCCCAGCAGCTTCCTATCCCTTGAAGAGTGTGGGCGGCCTTTAAATATGGCGTCCGGTTTACTGAAGGCCTGATGTGACAACAGGGCCGCCCAGTGACCCCATGAATGCATGATTAATGAGGCTGGATTGAGGCAATACAGTGTGAAAAGCTGCCATTGCAGCCGGCAGTAAAACATCCTTTTTCCCACCCGCTACCAAACTTAGTGCAAATCCAGGCCAATTCCGCCCAATGTATCTGGATTTTTGGGAAGTGTTTGAAAGGGATTTTTTTTTAGAAAGATTCAAGCAAATGGTGCAAGATGAAATGAAACAGTATGGACAGAAAGTTCATGTACTGGCAGCAACAGGATCTTGTTCAGGGGGGAGAAGAGTTAGGAATACAGCATCCCAGGTGTTAAATGGATCAAAGCCAAGTGATGAAGTACGAAACAAAACACAGATCTCTTCCCCGATTGTGGTTTATTCACAGATTGCAGCATGACAGATCCCTAACTATTAACCCAGGTTCCCAGCAGACTCTCCTTACAGGCCCTTTTGAAAAGCAAGATCATTTAAACTACACTAAAAATCAAAAGGGGGTGGGGGCTGACTGCCCCTGGTGGGGCACTGCAACTAAAAGGAAAAAGTGAAAGGACACTTACCTAATCAAACCGAAATGTCACCACCGGGGGTGATGATGCATCGCATCCCACGCGGTGCCCACCGATCGTGGAAAGACTCGAGCATGCCAGCAGCCACTGTGTGCTCCCTCTCCAGGGGCTGTGAACATAGCCACGGTAGAGGGGCAGACAATCTGGCTGGACGACCCCGTTGACCACCCACTGCCTGAACCTGTTGATGGCCACCTTGGCCAGGCTTACACAGACTCTCTTTGTACTCTATTTGAAAAACAGAATCAATACATTAAACCAAAAATCAAGAGGGGCAGGAGGTGGGGGTGGGGTGGGTAAAGGGGTGGGGGGTGCTGTAGTGTGACAGCCCCTGGTGGGGCACTGTAACTAAAACAAAAACATGAAAGGAAACTTAAAAAACTAAACCAAAATGACTGCCCACTGCCTGGGCCACCTTGGCCAGGCCCAAGAGCAGGCTTACACAGAGCCTCTTTATAGACTTTTTTAAGCAAAACAAAATCAATAAATTAAACCAAAAATCAATGAAGGGTACTGTAGCTAAAACAAAAACATGACAGGAAACTTACACAATCAAATCAAAATGTCATTTCTGGGGGTGATGGTGCACCCCAGACAGACTGTCTTTATATCTGCTCTCAGTCCTTAGCCAAACAATGCCCATCACCTGTGTATCTTTAAAAACATAATCAACCTACCATTAACACCAGGCACACATGTGGAATCCTCTTTGGTTCTCAATATCTAAAGATAAAGCTGACTTGGGCACAGGGAGCACAATTTTGAAATGTGCTCTGGATGCAAAAGGAGACAATTTAGCAAACAGTGGGAGTGTTTGTAAAAGACTTCACTAGAACATAAATAGATTAGTGGACCCGGCTCACTGATGGCAATAAATTTCATATGGATGGGGTAATGAATCCTGAGGGGAAAGGAAAGAAGAGACTTTCTCCTGTGTTTTAATCTCTGAGAGAGTTGTTCAGGTGAAAGGGTGAAAACAGGCACTAAAGTGGATGCTCTGCTAAAAGACACATCTGTTTAAAAGTTTGATTTTAGCTGCAACTCTGAGGCTAATTGCTGATTGTCATGATTTAAACATATCTGGAGGTGCGGAAACAGACATCTGCGCCTTTTGCACCCAAGTGCTGATCAGCAGTCATTTTCCTGAAGTGATGTATGTAGCCTCCATGTGCGTGCGATTTTAGTAAAGGCGTGGAGGGCGCTGACTGACATATGATGACACATATCAGGATGGCTCAGGTTTTCCGATGTGACACCAGTGGTCCTGCTGGAAAAGGTGAAGTCCTCAGAGTATCTGTGGAATTAATGCAGATAGATTGTTGGTGAAATCTTGACAGAGTGTCCCAGAAAATCTTCCACTGTGTCAAGAAGGTCATCCTCCAAACAAGTGTAGTCAGTTGATCTGAAAGTTCAGCCTGGCTTATTAAATATCCTCACCAAGAACTTGTGTACTCCTGTTCAGCTGGTCACCGTTGAGAGAGATTGTTAACTGCAGCACCCGTCAGCAAGCTGACAGACACCCCCTTTAGTGAGAGTGAGGAGCCACTTTAATTGGTCTTCAGTGCTTGGGAGTGTGACCATTCCTAGAGCACACTTCAACCCCTTTATTTAGGTCATTTTGTGCTAAAGACAGGCTAAGCAGGTATTGCAGCTCAGGAAGTACCCAGGGAAAATAGCAGCCCCCATGCTGTAAAATTCATGGGATTAGAACTTTTCAAAAGCAAAATTATTTCAGTTTGTCAGGTTACATTACAATTTAGATGAAGCTCTCTGTACAAATATCATCTTCTTATCATCATTTTGTGGTTAAATGTGGCTCATATCTGCGACTAAGATTGATTGACAAAAGTGAATGAATATTTATTTCAGACTTAGCAGCGGTAAATCCCATGATTCTATCTGACCCTTTACAGTCTAGTCAAATGGAGTTGGTTTGAGGGCTAAACGTCCAGTTTCTGGTATCTAGTGTTAGGTATTTATCCAATGTCTGGTGGTGATCTGATAGGATTAAATCTGACCTTTGAGATGGATAAACATCCCTGAGCCTAATGATGCAATGGCAGCAGGCGCAGTCCTGAAAGCGATATCAGTCTCAGGGTCATATGGCAAGATCCTTCCCAATTTAGTCATCGTATTTGTACATTTAGTTTAAAAAATCAATTTGCTTCACTAATCTCACCACCTGTCCTGACACCAAGATTTAGGTTGTGGTACGATTCCACTTGCGCAACTATTTACCCCTGGTGTCCAATCTTTATGTGTGACACCTGAGTGAGTGTTGACAAGCTACATGGAGGTATCAGCAGCATAATGGGTCCCGGCTCAGTTCAGCTCCAGGTTTGGCTACACAGCCCAAAGGGGTAATGTACAATGATCAGGATTGGGGGCCGTACCTGAAGTTTTCCCTTCACTAGTCCAGGGATTTTAGGGGCAATTAAAGGAGCCTTGTCCGAACCGAGATCAGCCATCAGTTCAAACAAACGCAACGCTCTTACTTTTAACACATTCTTGCCCATGCCTTAAAATATTAGACTCCTTATGCCCCTCCTTCCTCTCACAATATTTAAAAACACAATCACAAATTCCTGATTTACCTCAGCTTCTCCACTACACTTTGTTACCTTGGCATAGTCCTGCACAATGACCATTCGCCTGGGTTGCTCGATAATTATTTTTTGTGTAATTGCTGCATTTTTTGAAAACCTATGAGCTGGATTCCAGGTCTCCTTCATACAACTAGACTCACAGGAATGGGTACAGCTGGTGCTTCCTGCGATCGTGGCATTTAACTGTTGACTGTCTTTCAATCTCTGTGCCACTTTCCACCGGAGTCCACTGTGGCTGAACAATTCCTTTTAAAATTATCCAGATAAATGAATTGTGAATGTCGATTTAAGAAAATGCAGCAAACACAGTGAGAGATGCAGCATATAGTATCATCCGATATTATTTTAACCTTTGCAAACTCCTGGCACAGTCTGGAAGGAAATACTCCCCTAAGTGCAGCAAATTGGTAATCCCAAATATAAATTCTTGAGGTTATATCTGTATTGTTTGCACATGTATCGGGAAGTTCATTAAATACATGGGACAGATGCTTCGAATCAACACCATGGTCCATAACTAAAAACATCAGTCTTAAGTGGGTATTAACACGTTCAACATCGCTTGACAAATCTGGGCTCCACATGTTGTAGTAAAGTGTTACAATAACTCTTTGCACCTTCCAAATATATTAATTGATTTGCAGTTGAATCGTTCTGTGACTGTATTGTGAAGTTTGCTGCATTAGTGCCACTCTATTCTGCAGCCTACCCCTCGCCCTTGCCTGTCTCTACTCTCTCATACAGACCATCCTCAGGGTCTGCTGTCCCTAATTTAAATCACATGAACACACTTGTACCATGACATGAGGCTGGGTTTTACCATCCCTCCAGAGGTGAGCTGGGAGGTGGGAGTTTAGTAAAATGAGTGGAAGGCATAGGGAGAAAGGGAGTCTGACTTCTCCCAGCCGCCACAGCGTATAACCAGCGTATAACGAGATGGACAATTATGTCAGTTAAGTGCCTAATTAAGGGCCATTACCCAGCCCCCACCCCCCCCCCCATTTGACTGTGAGGTACTGCTGCTGCATTGAGAATCAGCCAGGTCAACCCTGGCAGTTTTCCAGCAGGTTCCCTGGGGAATGCGGGGTGGGCAGGAGCCCTCCATTTTAGCTGTTCCATGGCCCATGGAAGGGACCATAGTGGCAATATCCAGCCCCAAGGCTCCCAGGCTCCCATACCCACTCCTCTAACCACCACCCCCAAGGGCCTCCACACACCCCCACCTCCCACCCCCCCCACCCCCCACAACCCTTCACTACCCATATCTCCAGGCCCTGCCTGTCCGGCTTTGTCACACTACAGAGAAAAGAAAACTTTCCTTGTCTGTGAGGGTGCGTCCACATGAAGGCCTCACCATCCTCTTGCAGCCTCAGTAGTTGCCACACCTAAAGGTGGCGCTGCCGAGCTGTCCAACCTCTGATTAGACTAGCAGCTCTGTGAGGCAGGCCGCAGCCTTTAATTGGTTGGTGGGCCTGATTGTGGCCTCTTAATGAGCTGCCACCGGTAAAATGCTGCCCAGGATCACGCTGCTCGCCAGTGTGGGGTCAGCTCCCAGCGGTAGGACCGTGAACCTCTCAGCAAACTCAGCCCATTCTGTTTCTGCTCCTCCCTCCCTGTGACTTTGGACAGGTTTCACACATACTCCAGCTTTTAATTATATTAGAACAAGCCCCAGTATCAATATCAACATTGAATTTAAACAATTTAATCACACAATTCCTACAAAGTTCCACAAGCAAATGGGAAACAGCAACAAGAAACAGTGTTTACAGTACAATAAAAAAATCACTTATGAGAAAGTGGATTTTTAAGACATTTGGACAGAGGTTTTATCATCAAAAACATATTTAAAGGGGTATTAAACTTTAGCATGTTGAAAATATGTTTAAATTAACTATATATTCCTACATGGCATGTAGTGGTTTGAGAGAACGCTACAGTCATTCATATGTTTATTGTGCTGTGGTTTATTTATTTGATGATATTATTAAAGTAAAATCAAGAATCAGAATCAAGAATCATATACAAGTACAGCTGAGGAAGAACATTCAGCCTATCTAGCTCATGCACCATAGAAATCCACAACTCATCCTCACAGCACTCAACTGCCTCTTGAATGGCTCCAAATGTTTTGCCTTAATTCCCTACCTGGAGATTTCAACATTAATCACTCTTTTTGTGGAGACTGCTTCCAAACTTCATTCCTCAACTTGCCTTTTTTCCATTTCAACTTGCATGCCGCAGCCAAAGAATTGCCTAGAAAATATGGCACAGAAACAGGCCATTCAGCCACCAGCCTCAACTGGCACTTATGCTCCATTCGAGCCTCCTATCATCCTTCCTCAGCTAACGATATTAACATAACTCACTATTTCCTTTTCCCTCATAAGATCAACTAGCTTTTCCTTAAGTAATCTATAATATTCACCTCAATCACTCACTCCGGTAGCCAGTTCCACATTCTCAATAGTCTATGGATGAAAAAAATTCTTCTGAGTTCCCAATTGGATATCTTGGCGACTATCTGAAACTGCCTCTGTTTGATTGGTGCCAACACACTAGGGAGCTCTGCCTTCAAAAGGACTGCCGCCTTTTGTGATTTTTTTTTCTTGCCTGGATACATCCAAGATGTGACACTGAAGATGGAAATTATTGAGCCTCTTTTCTTGATAGCTGTCAGACCTCCATGTTTCACAGCCATAACACAGGCCTTATAAACCATCAGCGTCATCCTAAGGGTCAGCTTGATGTTGTTCCATGTGCATTTCATGAGTCATCCAAAGCTGGTAGCTGCTTTGCCAATGTGTGTATCGAACTCTACATCAAGAGACAGATTGTCCACCAATGCGGACCCAAGGTAGCAGAATTTGCTAACCACTTCCAGTGTGGTGTTAGTTAGTGTGATCAGGAGCAGTGGAACAATAAGGGGAGGAAGTGGCATTGTGGTATTGTCACTGGGCTAATATTCCAGAGGCCCAAATTAATCTTCTAGGGACATGGGTTTGCAGCTGATGGAATTTAAATTCAGTTAATAAATTGGAATATAAAGCTAGTCTCAGGAATGGTGATGTTGAAACCATTGTTGATTGTCATAAAAACCCATCTGGTTCACTAATGTTGGTCAGGAAAGGAAATCTGCCACACTTACCTTGTCTGGCCTACATACGACTCCAGGTCCACATCAATGTGGTTGACTTTTAAATGACCTAGCTAGCCACTTAGTTGTATCAAACCCCTACACAGCCGAAAAGGAATGAAATCGGGCAGATCAAACCAGGCACCGGAAACGACAACGGCAAACCCAGCCCTGTCGACCCTTCAAGGTCCCCCTCACTAACGTTTGGGGGCTTGTGCCAAAATTGGGAGAGCTGTCCCAGACTTGGCAAGCACTAGCCTGACACAGTCATCCTCACGGAATCACATCTTACAGACAATGTCCCAGACACCACCATCACCATCCCTGGGTATGTCCTGTCCCACCAGCAAAGTGATGGAAGGTGTCGTTGACAGTGCAATCAACCGGCACTTACTCAGCAATAATCTGCTCACTGACATTCAGGGCCACTCAGCTCCTGACCTCATTACAGCCTTAGTCCAAATGTGGACAAATGATCTGAACTTAAGAGGTGAGCTGAGAGTGACTGCCTTTGATATCAAGACAGTATTTGACCGATTGTGGCATCAAGGAGCCCAAGAGAAACTGGAATCAATAGGAATCAGGAGGAAAACTCTCCTCTGACTGGAGTCATATCTAGCACAAAGGAAGATGGTTGTGGTTGTTGGAGGACAATCATCTCAGTTCCAGAACATCTCTGCAGGAGTTCCTCAGGGTAGTGTCCTAGGCCCAACCATCTTCAGCTGCTTCATCAATGATCTTCCCTCCACATGGTCAGAACTGGAGATGTTCACCAATGATTGCACAAATGTTCAGTGCTCCCCTGATACTGAAACAGTCTGTGCCCATATACATCAAGACCTGGACAACATTCAAACCTGAGCTGATAAGTGGAAGTAACTTCTGCACCACAGAAGTGCCAGACAATGAATATCTCCAACTAGAGAGAATCTAACCATCGCCCCTTGACATTCAATGGCATTACCATCACTGAATCCCCCATTATCAACATCCTGGGGGTTACCATTGACCAGAAACTGAACTGGACCAATCATATAAATACTGTGGCTACTAGAACAGGTCAGATGCTGGGAATTCTGTGGAGAGTGACTCACCTCCTGACTCCTCAAAGCCTGTCCACTATCTATAAGGCTCAAGTCAGGAGTGTGATAGAATACTGTCCACTTGCTTGGATGAGTGCAATTCCTACAACAGCCAAGAAACTTGACACCATCCAGGACAAAGTAGCCCATTTGATTGGCACCCCATCCACCTCTTCAACGTTCACTTCCTCCACCACCGATACAAAGTGGCAGCAGTGTATACCATCTACAAGATGCACTGAAGCAACTCACCAAGACCCCTTAGACAGCACCTTCCAAACCCATGACCACTATGACTAGAAGGACAAGGGCAGCAAATGCATGGGAACACCACTGCCTGGAAGTTCCCCTCCAAGACTCTCACCATCCTGACTTGGAAATATATAGCCGTCCCTTCACTGTCGCTGGGTCAAAATCCTGAAACTCCCTCCCTAACAGCACTGTGGGTGTACCTACACCACATGGACTGTAGTGATTCGAGAAGGCAGCTCACCATAACCTCCTGAAGGGCAATTAAAGATGGGCAATAAAAATACTGGCCCAGTCAGCAACACCTACATCCCATGAGAGAATTAGGATTAATTAAATACCTTGTCCCATGAGACAGTCTATGGGTCTTTGTAGTTGAGTGCCATGTGGCATGTAGGGAGGATGGAAGACTGGCACATACCCAATTAGAACCTTCTGTACTGTGAGGCTCTGTGCAAATCACAATCAGTGGGGTGTCCAAGGCTCTGCTTCAAGGAGCAAGGAAGTGTGACATGAAGGCCCTAAACATTGACTATCACACCTCTCAGTCACTAGCTATTGAAAGAGGGAAATGGCGACACTTTCCATGGGCTGACGTGTATCACCATGAAGACCAGTTGCTAGAGCGGCCTGGCAACAGGCATAAATGCTGAACACAGCAGCCCACAATGACACTTGGCAGTTTCACGTGTGGAGCTTGCGGCAGAACCTGCCTCTCATGGATTGGCCTGTACAGCAAAGGTGTACCAAATGCACCTGCACATAAGTGCGTACCTAAGAATCCTGCTCATATTCACATTTTCTACTTTTGCTTTTAACCAACAAATGGGAACATTCTGTCTGTGTCTACACCATCATCATCATCTTTAATGATCTTAAAGTCCTTTTTCAGTGTGCTCTCACCTTTCCCTTTCTAAGGGAAAAGAGATCCAGCTTGTTGATCCCCACCTGATAGATATAACTTTGCAATCCTGGTATCATCCTTGTAAATTCTTTTTGGACACTCATCAATGCCTCAATATCCTATGGCAACCAGAATTGTATGCAGCACTCCATTTGCGGCCTAACCAAGGTTCAATACAAAATTAACATTACCTTTCTCCATTTCAACTCTATTCTTCTAGAAATAAACCCTAGTGCTTGTCTGCTTTTTTTTTGTACGGCTTTATTAACATGTCACCACTGTTAATGATTTGTACATTTTTACTCACTGATCTCTTTGCTTCTCGACCCCATTTAGATTCTTATTTTCTAATATGTGATCTACTGACTTTTCTTCACAAAATGTGCTCGTCTACTTTGAAATTCATTTGTCAAATGATATTGTCTACTGTAATTTGTTGTAGTCCTTCTCATTATTCCCTTTTCTCCCAATTTTGTGCCACCTGCAATTTAGAAATCAATAAGATAAATTGTAAACAATGATGCTCCCAGATGAGATCCTGGTGAAAGCCCACTTCCCACCTTCTATCACCCTGAATAAATTATTCAGTGATTAAGATGGCAGAATATAAGAACCTGTTCTCAGCTTTAACCTTTCCTCACAAAGACGTAGAACACTGTACAGGAAATCAATGCCTGCTTCACCAGGGAGCTGCCTGGGGAGGGGTAACAGATGATTGTGCTTCACCACTCTCACTGAAAAGATATCCAATCTTTGAGCCTTGAGCCATGTTCAAACACAGGGACTGGTCTGGTCCAGTGCAGCGTTGGTTCCAGTGCAGTGTTTGTTCCAGTGCAAGTGTTGGTTTCAGTGTGGTGTTTGTTCTAGTGCAGTGTTTGTTCCAGTGCAGTGTTTGTTCCAGTCCAGCGTTTGTTCCAGTCCATGTGTTTATTCCAGTGCAAGTATTTGTCCCAATGCGGTTTTTGTTCCAGTATGGTGTTTGTTCCAGTCCACTTGTTTGTTCCAGTGCAATGTTTGTTCCAGTGCAATGTTTGTTCAAGTGCAGTGTTTGTTCCAGTACGGCATTTGTTCCAGACCACGTATTTGTCCCAATGCGGTGTTTGTTCCAGTGCAGTGTTTGTTCCAGTGCGGTGTTTGTTCCAGTGCGGCATTAGTTCCAGTCCACGTGTTTGTTCCAGTGCAAGTATTTGTCCCAGTGCGGCGTTTGTTCCAATGCGGTGTTTGTTCCAGTCCACGTGTTTGTTCCACTGCAATGTTTGTTCCAGTCCGCGTGTTTGTTCTAGTGCAAGTATTTGTCCCAGTGCAGTGTTTGTTCCAGTCCACGTGTTTGTTTCAGTGCAAGTATTTGTCCCAGCGCGGTGTTTGTTCCAGTGCAGCGTTTGTTCCAGTGCAGTGTTTGTTCCAGTGCGGTGTTTGTTCCAGTGCAGTGTTTGTTCCAGTGCGGTGTTTCTACCAGTGCAGCATTTGTTCCAGTCCACGTGTTTGTTCCAGTGCAAGTATTTGTCCCAGTGCGGTGTTTGTTCCAGTGCAGTGTTTGTTCCAGTCCACGTGTTTGTTCCAGTGCGGCATTTGTTCCAGTCCACGTGTTTGTTCCAATGCAAGTATTTGTCCCAGTGCAGTGTTTGTTCCAGTGCGGTGTTTGTTCCAGTGTGGTGTTTGTTCCAGTCCACGTGTTTGTTCCAGTGCAATGTTTATTCCAGTGCAGTGTTTGTTCCAGTGCGGCATTTGTTCCAGTCCACGTGTTTGTTTCAGTGCAAGTATTTGTCCCAGTGCGGTGTTTGTTCCAGTGCAGTGTTTGTTCCAGTCCATGTGTTTGTTCCAGTGCAGTGTTTGTTCCAGTGCAGTGTTTGTTCCAGTGCTGTGCATTTTCTGCCCCAAGTGTTCTTCTTGGACTCAGTAGCCAAAATGGACCACAGTGTCTGAGCTGAGGACTGACCATAGTGCTGGACAGCTTCAGTACAACATCTGAACTTTACACTCAGGTGACTTGAGAATATAACTCAGCATTCTGCTTGCTTCTCTGTTTGCTGTTTTGCATTAACTTGGCCAGCATAATGGGTGGGATATTTCACTCTCGTCAGCCATAACACCAGAGGTAATGGTGGGCATAGTCATAGAGTTATACAGCACAGAAACAGGCCCTTCGGCCCATTGTGTCCGTGCCGGCCATCAAGCACCTATCTATTCTAATCCCATCTTCCCACACTTGGCCCGTAGCCCTTAATGTTATGGCATTTCAAATGCTCATCTAAATGCTTCTTAAAAGTTGTTAGGGTTCCTGCCTCTACCACCCCCTCAGGCAGTGTGTTCCAGATCCCCACCACCCTCTGGGTAAAAAACGTTTTCCTCAAATCCCCTCTAAACCTCCTGCCCCTTACCTTAAATCAATGCCCCCTGGTTATTGACACCTCCACTAAGGGGAAATGTTTTTTCCTACCTACCCTATCTATGCCTCTCATAGTTTTGTATACCTCTATCAGGTCCCCCTCAGCCTTCTCTGCTCTAAGGAAAACAACCCCAGCCTATCCAGTCTCTCTTCATAGCTGACGCGCTCCAGCCCATGCAACATCCTGGTGAAGCTCCTCTGCACTCTCTCCAGTGCAATCACATCCTTCCTATAGTGTGGCGACCAGAACTGCACACAGTACTCCAGCTGTGGCCTAACTAGCGTTTTGTACAGCTCCAACATAACCTCCCTGCTCTTATATTCTATGCCTCGGATAATAAAGGCAAGCAACCCATATGCCTTCTTAACTACCTTATCTATCTGTGCTGCTGCCTTCAGGGATCTATGGACATGTACACCAAGGCCCCTCTGATCCTTTGTACTTCTAGGGTCCTACCATTCATTGTGTATTCCCTTGCTGTGTTAGTCCTCCCAAAATGCATCACCTCACACTTCTCAGGATTAAATTCCATTTGCCACTGCTCTGCCCATCTTACCAGCCCATCTATATCGTCCTGTAATCTAAGGCTTTCTTCCTCACTATTTACGACTCCACCAATTTTCGTGTCATCTGGGAACTTACTGATCATACCTCCTATATTCACATCTAAATTATTAATGTACACTACAAACAGCACCAATCCCTGCAGTACACCAGTTGTTACAGTCCTCCAATTGCATAAACAACATTCAACCATCACCCTCTGCCTCCTGCCACTAAGCCAATTTTGGATCCAATTTGCCAAATTGTCCTGGATCCCATGGGCTCTTACCTTCTTTACCATTCTCCCATGAGGCACCTTGTCAAAAGCCTTACTGAAGGTCTATGCAGACTACATCAACTGCATTACCCTCATCTGCACAGCTAGTCACCTCCTCAAAAAATTCAATCAAATTTGTTAAGCATGATCTCCCCCTCACAAAACCATGCTGATTAATCGCTGCCACTCCAAGTGGGGACTAATCCTGTCCCTCAGCATTTTTTCCAATAGTTTCCCTACCACTGATGTTAGACTCACTGGCCTGTAATTACCTAGTTTATCCCTATTACTTCTTGAATAATGGTACCACAATTGCTGTCCTCCAGTCTTCTGGCACCTCTCCTGTGGCCAGAAAGGATTTGATAATTAGTGTCAGAGTTCCTGCAATCTCCTTCCTTGCCTCACATAACAGCCTGGGATACACCTCATCTGGGCCTGGGGATATATCCACTTTTAAGCCCACTAAAACTGTTAATTGTCAAATCCTTTCTAGCCACAAGGAGAGGTTCCAGAGGACTGGAGGACAGCAATTGTGGTACCATTATTCAAGAAAGTAATAGGGATAAACCAGGTAATTACAGGCCAGTGAGTCTAACATCAGTGGTAGGGAAACTACTGGAAAAAATGCTGAGTGACAGAATTAGTCTCCACTTGGAGAGGCAGGGATTAATCAGGGATAGTCAGCATGAATGCTAATTTGTTCAAGTATATCACAGTCCCCTACCTGATTTCTACACCTACATCGTCCTTCTCCATAGTGAACACAGATGAAAAGTAATCATTAAAAAACCTCACCTACATCCTCCGGCTCCACGCACAGATTGCCACTTTTGTCCTTAATGGGCCCTATTCTTTCCTTGGTTATCCTCTTGCCCTTAATATATTTATAAAATGCCTTGGGAGTTTCCTTTATCTTGCCCACCAGTGTTTTCTCAAGCCCCCCCCACCCACTTTGCTTTCCTAATTACTTTTTTTAAGTAACCCCCTACACTTTCTCTACTCCTCTAGGGCTTCCAGTGTTTTCAGCCCTCTGTATCTGCCATAAGCCTCCTTTTCTTTCCTTATCTAATACTCAGTATCCCTTGATATCCAGGATTCCCTGGACTTGTTGGTCCTACACTTCACCTTTATGGGAACATGTTGGCCCTGAACTCTCACTATTTCCTTTTTGAATGACTCCCATTGGTCTAATGTAGACTTTCCTATGAGTAGCTGCTCCCGGTCCACTTTGGCCAGATTCTGTCTTATCAAAATGAAATCAGCCTTCCCACAATTCTGGACCTTCATTTCCAGTCCATAACTACCTTAATTCTTACAGAGTTATGGTCACTATTCCCGTAATGCTCCCCCACTGACACTTCTACCACTTGCCCAGCTTCATTCCCTAAGATTAGGTCCAGTGCCGTCCCTTCTCTTGTAGGACTTTACACGTGCTGGCTCAAAAATCTCTCCTGGATGCACTTTAAGAATTCCGCCCCCTCTAAGCCTTTCACACTAAGAATATCTCTGTTAATATTGGGGAAGTGGAAATCCCCTCCTCTTATTACCTTATTATTTTTACACTTCTCTAAGATTTGCCTACATATCAGCTCCTCTATTTCCCCTGACTGTTTGGAGGCCAATAGTAAACTCCCAGCAAAGTGATTGCCCCCTTTTTGTTTTTAAGTTCTTTCCATATGGCCTCATTTGAAGAATCTTCTAAGATACCATCCCTCCTTACTGAAGTAATTAACTCCTTGATCAAAAGTGCAATGCCACCTCCTCTTTTAACTCACACACCCCCCACCCCCACCCCACCATGTCATGCCTGAATATTCTATACCCTGGAATATTGAGCTGCCAGTCCTGCCCTTCCCTCAACCATGTCTCTGTGATAGCAACAATATCATATTCCCATGTGTTAATCAACACCTTCAATTCATCTGACTTACTTGTAAGACTCCTTGTGTTAAATAATTGCAATCCAGCCTGGCATTATTCCCTTGTGCCTTAACAGGTCTATTTTTGCTCTGCCTTCCAAAATGACTTAATTTCTCTTCCATATTTGGCTGTGCATCACCCCGTATTGTACCTTCACACTATATCCCATCCTCCAAATTAGTTTAATTCCCCCCCCCTCCCCCCTCTCCAAAGAGCACTAGCAAACCTCCCCATAAGGATGTTAGTCATGTTCCGGTTTAGGTGCAACCTGTCCGACTTAAACAAGCCCCACCTTCACCAGAAACAAACCCAATGATTCAGGAAATGAAAGCTCTTCCTGCTGCACCATATCTTCAGCCATGCATTCATCCTCTCTATCCTCCTATTCCTATACTCACTGGCACGCGGCACAGGAAGTAATCCAGAGATTGCAACATTTGAGGTCCTGCTTTTTAATCTGCTACCTTGCTCCCTAAATTCTTGTTGCAGGACCTCATCCCTCTTTCTACCTATGTTGTTGCTGCCAATGTGAACTATGACCTCTGGCTATTAACCCTCCCCCTTCAGAATGCCCTGCAGTCGTTCTGTGACATCCTTGACCCTGGCACCAAGGAGGCAACACACCATCCTGGAGTCATGTCTATGGCCGCAGAAGCACCTGTCTACACCCCTCATTATTGAGTCTCCTACCACTATTGCTCTTGCACTCTTATTCCTCCCACCTTGTGCAGCTGAGCCACCCACAGTGCTGTGAACTTGGCTCTGGCTTCATTCTCCAGAGGAACCTTCACCCTCACTGTTTTACAGCACAGAAGAACAGTTTTTGAGTGAGATGCACTCTGGGGCTTCCCTGATTACCTGCCTGCTTCCCTTCTTCTGGTGGTCCATTCCCTCTCTGACTGCACTTCCTTAAGCTGCAGAGTGACCACATCCAAAAACGTGCTATCCATGTAACCCTCAGCCTCACGGCTGCACCGCTGTGTCTCCAGCTGATGCTCAAGCTCGGAAACCCATTGCTCAAGCTGGTCAGGATGGTGGCACTTCCTGCACATGTGGTCATCCAGATTGCCAGGAGTGTCTAAGAATTACCACGTGCTGCAGGCCGTACAACACACGGGGCTGAGCTCCCCTGCCATACTTTTTGTTTGTTTTGAATTAAAAGACTTTTCCCTTAAATTTAAGCCTCGCTGTGCTCACTGAAGTCTCACTTTTTACAGCCCTGCTGTGCTCAGGGATGGGGCTGGAGGGACGGAGGTGGGGGTGGGGAGGTGTCAGTGGAATACTGGGGAAGGGCGCACTCAGACACGCAGATACATGATTGGTTGCGGGGTGATGGCAACGTCATTGGGGCAAGAATGGAAAGTGCGACTTGGGCTGAAGCCCAAAAGCGAGTCAGGGCCAGAAAGGGTGGAGAGCCGAGTGAAGAAGGGCTTCAATTTCGATTGCTGAGGTTGCAAAAGCTGTCCATGTACCAGTCCTGGGGCAGTGAAGTGGGGCGGGGAGGGTGGGGGGAGTGGTGGGGGGTGGTGTTGGTGGGGGTGGGGGTGTTGCTGTCAGCCCAGTAGTGCCCAGCAAGGTGCGCAGGGCCTGGTCACCACCTTACACATGTCCAGGGGTTTAGAGCATAATACTGGGCTGCAGAGGCAGACACAGTCTGGGGGGGCATCTGGAGCCTATAGATTGGGAACAGGTAGAGTAGGGGTGGGCACTCAATGGTCTCATGATGAGGGGGGTCCCTATATGTCACTGTGCAATAGGCCTCAAGATGGGGAGGGGTGAGGTCTACATAGGGCATAAGCACATCCTCCTCAAATGATCCAGCGGGTAAGACAGGGATATCCACCACAATGACAATGGGATGACGGATTACAGGGAGAGGACCGAGAGTTTTTGGAGGGATGGAAACCTGTACATTATGCTCCTCCCGGGCGATGTGAGGGATTTCCACAGTCACACAGTGGGGGCTGAAGCTGGCCTGGTAGTAAAACCTCAACACCACCATCTTGCAACCTGAAGCTATGGTGCAGTTGAACATGAAACTGTGAAAACACTCTGGTAGGGAGGGCTTGTAGAGCTTCTGGGAGGAGTGAAGCACTGCACTGGTGGGTGGGCTGGCTTAACCTAACTACTACCTGTATTCCCAAATGAGGAGGAATGCATAGCTGAGATATGTTACGAGTATTTTAATCATAATAGACGCAACCAGGAGCCTTAATTTGTGAAGTGCATTGATGTGAAATTAATTCAGATTAATCGATGGAAATTCCCCAGTGCAGCCTGAGTGAAGGTTCCGCCATGTCATCCCACAAAACCATCAGGATCAAATGATTCCTCACCAACAAGATGAAGCAAAATTGGCCAATTCCGCATGAAAACCAGCAACAAGATCGGGTACAACTCCAAGAGCAGGCACTGGAGAAGCACCAAGCTGGGCCTGTAAAGGGATTCACCACCGCTGGCACACGACCAGCAACAGCCATGTCTGCCAATCTCCCTTTCCCCCCTGCAGAGAAGGGTAATGGAAGTGCAAATCTGAGCAAAAACTGAACGGAGAAAAATGTTATTTTTTGTTCCATGTTTTCTATTGTGGAAAATTAAACCGATATAAATCTCAATCAATAAATAAATAAATAAACCCAGAACCAAATGGGCTGCTGGACAAGCTGCAGAAGGCCATTGGAAGCTGCACCTCCAAACCTTGTAGCTAACAGGTTTAGAAATGTGAAATCCCAGCCCCACCTAAAATAATCTCATTCCCTCACTGAGCATTGCCCTCCAGTGTATTCCAAAGGGTGTAGCTGTAGAGTGCACTGGGTGAGGATTCCAGCACCCAGGATAAAAGCAGCACATCCAAGTGCCTGTTCAAAGCAACCTCACAGCATTAGGTCTTGGAATAAGAGGAAGTGGGGGTGGGAGGGGCAGGGGGTGGGGTGGGGGAGTGACATACTGTCTTCCTGAAAACTGCCATAGTACTGCCAAGGAGTTTTGTGGCACTGAGGTGTTTCAACTGAACTAACCCCTTGAAACCACAGTCACTCACTAATCAGCAACAAGAAGAGTTATGGAGGCTGATGGTCATTCATGCTTTTTCTTCAATGTTCCAGCAGAGGAGAGGGTGAGGAAGATGGATGGTGCATTTAACGTTGCCTTCATCATCACATGCAGGCAAGGAGGAAAGGCGGAGAAGAGTGCGATGTCAGCGACAGACTTGGCAAAGGGAGGTGCATCACCCTGATGAGCAAGTGGCAGCAGGGCCCCCTCCAGACCCAGAGGATGAAGCGCACACACCCACCGAGCGAAGGTGGCTCACAAGACCGAGGGTGTACAGAAGGCACATGTCATCCCTCCAGATGAGTGAAGATCTGTGTTGCCGACGCCTCCACATGGCCATGGATTTGGTGGGTCACATTCTCTGGGAGTTGACACCGTGACGACTGGGAGGACATCCATTGCCAGTAGTTCCCAAAGTCACCTCAGCTCTTAACTTATATACGATTGGCTCCTTTCAGGGCTACACTGGGGACATCTGCAGGATCTCTATAGATTCCATTCGCAAGTGCATACAGGAGGTGACAGATGCGATCTTTGCCAAGGCCCACAATTACATGCACCTCACTAGAGATCAAGCTAGCCAGGCAGCCCGAGCACTGGGATTTGTTGGTGTTTCAGGATTCCCACAGGTGCAGGGTGTTATCGACTACACTCACATGGTTATAAGAGCTCCCTGGCAGCAGCTAATCCAATACATCAACAGGAGAGGATTCCACTCACTCAATGTGCAGCTGGTCTGTGACCATCAGAAACATATCATGCAGGGATGCAACAAGATACCCAAGGAGCTGCCATAACTCCTCTATCTTGAATAGATCACAGATTCTGGATATCTTTGAGGGCCCGCACCACATCCAGGGATGGCTGCTCAGTGACAAACTCTTCCCCCAAAGGATGGGGCTAATGACGCCCATCAGGTGGTCACAAACTCCATCTGAGGAAAGGCACAACAATGCTCATGTCGCCACATGAACATTGGTAGAGCAAACCATTGGTCTATTAAAGATGCAATTCCAATGCCTGATGGAACTGATGGAGCGCTCCAGTTCACTCCCCAGAGGGTCTCACAGATCATCGTGGCTTGCTGCTCCCTGCACAACCTGGCACTGCAAAGTGGGGAGGACTTGCCAGATGACGAGATGCTGGAGCTGCACATCTCCTCCAAAGATGAGGACATCGAGAGGGCTGAGTGTGATGAGGGCGAGGAAGTTGAGGCTGCAGGAGAAGAGGCCATTGCATGGGCCAGATGTGGCAGGCATGTAAGTGAGGTGCTAATAGCCACCAGATTCCAGTGGGATGATGACGAGAAGCAGTGATTATGTTCTCGGGTCACTGGCCTCCCTGCTGCACCCACATTGTCAACTGCATTGCTATGCTTCTCAATTCAACCACCCACTTCAATCAGAGAATGAATTGTTACACATTAGGATCACCACGTCCTCATCGTTTGAAAGATGATGCACCCTCAGGACCATATTGTTGTGCAGAAATGTGGTGCGGCTTCTTCAAGAATCTGTCCAGGATCCCAGTCGCTATGGCATCCTACAAGAGGCAGGAGCTGGAATACAATCTTCAGTGTGCTCGCAGCAGCATGTCTTCAGTCTAAAAGGTGCCTCAAGGAGACCAATCTCCAGCTATGAGACAACGCCTTCTGTGTGACTTCGATAGTGAAAATATGAGGTTAGATTTGGGCCAAGCCAGGCGAGGATGCTCTCTAAGTGCTCGTACCTGTTAATCCTGAGAGTTTTTTCAATCTTCATAACATTGACAATCGGCACTTTCAGTGAGGGATGGGTTGCAGTCAGCCAGACCTTTCACTGGGCCTGGAGGACCTCACGAGGAGCATCTTCAGACACGGCCTGCCACACAGGAACTTGCCTCCACTTCAACACAAGCATTTCCCCCTGATGGCCAGCCAGGGCCCTAGCAATTACAATACAGACAGACCGTGGAGCCCTCAAGGTTCAGTATCGTTGATAATAAAGAGCGCACATCAGCTGCATTCCTGCCTCGCTCCTATCCCATTTCACCCTCAACATTGCAATCCCATCGAGATAACATATATGCATCGAGATCATGCTCAACGGTTCAAGTGACTCCAGCACATCACCATCTGAAATTAGCATTGTGGATCTCGATGAAGGTTTAGGTGAGGGGATGCATACCAGAACTTATGGCCCAGCGCTGCATCCCTACATGTCCATGATAGTCTTGTGGGTGCAATGCAGACAACTCCAAAATCACTTATGGTAAATGCTGCAGCTTGGGGCGCCAGGACAAAAATGTGTTGGCGAGGGACAGAGCTCAGGAACATTGAGATGGGAATGTGCACATGAATATTGGGGGGCTGTACAGATTTTCATTCAGACAGTCAATAACAAGGAAGGCAAACATGAGCACACAGAAGCTCAGAATGTGGGCTGGGAGAGTGAACACCCTCACAGCTGACAGAGATTTCATGGAGATCAAGGAAATATTCCCCTTCTCCATGCACATCTACATCTCTCCCTCGACACCACACCTTTACCTTTCCACAATGCAGACGAACCTCCATCTTACACAGCCATGAATGAACATCACTTGAACTTGCAAAGCATGTCTAAGAGATGCCTTGCACAAGCACGGTGTGAGTCCTGATTGACCACTACTGAGCTCAGCATACAGAGGAGACATACACAAGAGATGTGGAATGGGTGCAATTTAATTTATGGTGTGAGAAATTATGTACATCTGGTGAACACTCATGCAACTGTTGTGCTCCTAGTATTTCTTGATCCTCCGAGCCCTGCCGTCACATCCTGGTGCATCCCCGACATCCACAGTGGAGGTGGAGGCAGCCTGCTGACTGCTACGTCCTGTCTGTGATGACTTTGGCAGATTTCCTCTGGAGGGCCCTGGCCTCCTTTGGGTCTCCTGCTGTGAGGAGCTGTACTTTCCTTGATCTGTAGTTGGTGGGGTCACAGGCAGAGACAGTTTGGGATTGTCTGGAAACTTCCAGAGTCACAGAGGGGTGAATGGTCCTGGAGTGTCCAGCTGTTGGTCCTCATCTCTACAGGTGGCTGAGGGCCACTGACTGACTCCTTGAGGAGAAGGGGCATCTGGAGTGAGATCGAGGTGCCCTGGCTCCTACCACCACTGCTGGATGCCACCAATGCTTAAAGCAATGGAGTGCAGCTCCTGCAGCAGTGCACAACCTGTGTCCTGGACCAAGATCTCCATGGCAGCCACCATCCTACCAATGTCGACCCTCAGTGCGTTGGCATGCCGGCTCAGTGGCTTCAGACTGAATGCAGACGGACTCCTCCATTGTACTTTGCAATCTGCGGAATGAATCTGAAAATCCTGCCTGATATTCCCGTGTCTGTCGCTGCAGCTCCAACATCTGAGTTAGGGCCGACTCCGCAGGCTCGTCATCTGACCAGGACTCAGCAGAATCCTGGCACCCAGCAGCCCTCCGAGTGTCTTTGGATTGGATTGGCCTGCCTTCACCTGCTGTGGACCAGAATCAGTGCCGTGCTCACCAGACTGTGACACTGTGGCTCTAGGTCTAGATCCCACGGAGTGTGTGTGTCTCTGTGCCAGTGGAGGGTGTGGGTGAGCACTGTTACGGATCATCCAGCAGCATGTCACCTGGATCCTCATTTGAGGTGTCCTCGGAGCAGAGTTGAGGGGCTGGCTCCCAGCGTCCCTGAGGCGTTTGGTTGTGGTGCCTATTAAAGAGCATAGAGATAATTAGTGTATGGCAACAAACTACAAGACATAACATTGCACTCACTGTGCCGCTGCCTCAAGGAGCAGCTGGTGAAGGATCCTCACTTGGGTCTGCACCACTGACTTCATCATTGTCGCAGGCAAGTTCCCGGCCCTCCCTGGTCAGCTCAACAGCACACTTCTCATAGGGAGTGACGGCCTTGAGCTCAAGCATCGCACCACTGGCCTGGGACCTCTCCCTCTTATTGTGGGCAAGCTTATCCTGCATAAAGACAATGGAGAGCATGTGATCAGCACCCATGCCAAGGCAGATGATAAGGATGCCTGGCTTGTGTGGGTGTTGAGTGGAATCGTGCACAGGATGAGTACACGAACTACGCAGGATGTGAGCCCAGATGGAGTTGTCAAGGACTGCGTAGGCAGTGAGTGGTGAAGTCTCTTGAGCTGGCAGTGTGTGAGATCCTGTGGAGACTCATCCTGTCTGATGAAAGTATGAGTTGAGAGTGACGAGGTGGTTGACTTACCCTGGTGGCACAGGTGAGATCATTCGCCCTCTTCTTGCACCAAGTGGTTGATCTCTTATGGGCTGAATTGGCACTCACCGTCCTGGCCAACTCCTCCAAGGCCGCAGTTGAGGAGTTTTTGGTCCTCCTTCTGCCATTACAGGGGTCGAGCACCTGCTGGCAATCCTTGATGGCATCAAGAAGGTGACCCAGCAACATGTCACTAAACTTGAGGACTGCTGTCTTCTTCCTTTTGGGCCCTTTGGGGGCCATCTCTCTGTTGCAGCAGTCCTGGGCTGCTGACATTGAGAAGTCTGTGCATGGGTGCGATTTAAATATTACGTCCGTTTCTATCATTCACTTAGGTCATGGTAGGGTGGGTGAATCACAGACCACCCACCCGCAATACAATGTGTTCCCTGGTGATGAATATTTAATGAGGTGAGAAGCATACAATTGGGCACGAAAACCCGCCATTGCGACCAGCAGGAAAATCGTCACTTTTATCAGCGGACAAAGGAAAAGAAAGAGGCTGTGAGGCAGTTCGAGATAAAAACGGAAATCAAAAAATTAAACCTGAAAACCAGTAATAAGACAAGGGATCAACGTTCAAGAAAATTGAAATTAGGATTGAGTTCCTATATGTGAATGCTCAAAGCATTCTAATTAAAATTGGAGAGTTAGAAGAAGTCTTGTTAACTTTGGGAGGACATGATGTAGACATCAGAATGGACGCATGGTGAGCATCCCGGATTAGAAAAATGTTCAGTGAGATAATAAAGGACCTGGGCCAAATTAACTGGACAGAAAACTTGGCAAACAAGTCAATCAACATCTTTAAATTTGAGACGGATAGAATAAAAAAAAGCTCTTCTTTTCCTGTAAGGTAGAAAGAAAATGGATCAAATGATAGAGTTCTGAGAGGAAATAAAGAGATTATAACCAAACTGAAATTTAAAAACATGATTAACCTGCTATAGTTAGGGCAAACAACAGTGAAGAAATTCACGAAAGGCACCATCAGACAATAGCACAGCACAGGAGGAGACCACTCAGCCCATCATTTCTATACCGGCTCTTTTGTAATTTGGAGGAGAGGGAGCTTGGAAGGATTGAAAATCCACAGAGTCCAGAGAGTTGTAAATCCCACCCAGAGTCTCTCAGCGTCACCTGTGCCTAGTTTGAGACTGTTCATTAACAATGTCATGATTGAAATTTTACTTTTTATTATATAATTGTAACAGCCCTATTTCCTTTTCTATTATCTTTTTAAATTCACCTTCAATCCTTCCAAGCTCCCTCTCCTCCAGATTACAAAAGAGCTGGCACACAAATGATGGGCTGAGCGGTCTCCTCCTGGGCTGTGCTATTGTCTGATATTGCGATTCTATCATTCATGAATTTCTTCACTGTTGTTTACCCTAATTTTCTTTTTACCTTATAGAAAAGAAGAATTTTTTAAAATTCTATCCATCTCAAATTTAAAGATGTTGATCGATTGACTTGTTTGCCAAGTTTTCTGTCCAGTTAATTTGGCCTGGATCCTTTATTATCTCACTGAACATTTTCTTAATCCGAGATCCTTACCATGCATCTATCCTGACGTCTACATCATGTCCCCCCAAAGTTAACAAGACTTCTTCTAACTTTCCAATTTTGATTAGAATGCTTTGTGCATTCACATAGAGGAACTCAATCCCAATTTCAATTTTCTTGAATGTTGATCCCTATTCTTATTACTGGTTTTCAGATTTAATTTTTTGATTTTCATTTTTATCTCAAGCTGCCTCACAGCCTCTTTCTTTTCCTTTGTCCTCTGATATTTTATCACAATGTATTTCAGTTGAGTCTTCTATTTTAATTGCTTCTGATCTAACAGTTTTATTAATCTTCCTCGCCCCTTGCCATATGTAATTCATCCCCCACTGCTCCATCCCCCTCTCCACTGGTTTCATTTTAATTCAGGTGAAGACCCTCACTTCAATATATCCCCTCCTTAATCCAGACCTCGCTCCCATTCCCCAAGAATGTGAAGCCATCCCTCCAGAACCAACCCTGTAAGAATGGGTTGGCCTTTAAAACCTTTTTCACCTTAACCTGCCCAGTCTGTAGCATAGGAAGCATTCTGGAGATTGCAACCTTTATGGTCTTAGTTTCTAACCTAGCATCTAACTCCTTAAGTTCTCTTTAGAAGACCTTAACTTTACTTCCACCTTTGTTATTGGTACCAACATGGATCATGATGTTTGCCTGCACTGATTCTCTTTGTAAATGTTTTTCCATCGATTCCAATTTCCTTCACCCTGGCACCAGGGAGGCTCCATTCGAGATTCAAACATACCATTCACAACTGCAATAATGGTTATCATTACTCCAAACAATGGAGTCCTCTATGTTACTCAGGCTACCCTCCTCTGAGTTACTAACAATGCCTAACTCTATTTATCCATTGGACATTTCCAGTAACTCAGGGGCTCCTTGACCCTGCCATTCTTGTCTCCCTCTTGTGCATTGTTATGCACTTCCTTCTCTCTGCATTCTCCTGGTGTCTTGAACTGCCTGGTGTTGCCTCTTGTGGGACCACAAGCTACACAGTGCGATCTAGAATCCCCTCCTCCTGCCTGGTGCCACAGTTTGCAGCCAAATACTACTTAAGTTGGAGACCCTCTACCTCATAGTCTCCACTTTCTGACACAGAATAAGGCTGAGGCATCCATAATGACCGACACATCACAATCCACACCCTGCACAGCCATCCCTTGAAAGTCTTATCACCCACGAGCCACCAGCAAGCTGACAATACCCAAGGCATGTGGGCATGCAAGGGAATCCCAGCAGATTTTGTTGAGAAATGAAGGATTCTTTGCATGTGTACATTCAGCATGTAGCTGTATTGCCGACTGAGAAAGATAAGAGGTTAATGGTAGAGGTCTGCAATACTTCATGAGTGCCATCTATTGAACCGTGCATTTGGGGGAATCCAGCAACATAATCATACCAGACCACCTGATCAGTCCCTGTCTTGCTATCATGGCAAATTGGTTGAATTCCCCAAGGAGTATGCCAATCCCCTAATCCAGGTACACTGAGATAATCCCCCAGATCTACTGAGGCTGCTTAAGATCACTTTCATAGCACAGGGTAGAACTGGGTGGGCAGACAATCATGGCTACAGATCTTCATGCAGTAGGTGACACAATCCCCCAACTGCCTCTTTGGTAAAGTGCCTGACAATAATAATATTCCCAACAATTGTCAGACAACCTGCATGGCTTGTGAATTCCTTGAAGGAGGTAATATCTTGGAGGGCCCATGCTCCTTAAAAAATGTCTTGTTTTCCAACACTCCATCCAGTACTGCCCTTCCTCCTCCTCCCATCCAACTACAAACAATGGAAAGTCCATTGGAAACCTTTGGTACTCCGAATCCATTGTGTGGGTGGGGGGAAATATATCCTGGTGGTCTCACGGGCCTTATCCAGATTTAAGGTCAAATAAAAATGCTTTAGAATTTCTTTTGTAAATCTAGCAATCAATCATCAAAGTTTCTACAGGCTCCTCATGCCAAAGAAAAATACTTCTGCCGGTACTAGCTATCAGCAAGTTTAACTAGTGTAATTAGTATTATGCTTAGTGCAATAGGGGTGCATCAAACTTGCTAGGAATCAGGAATGCAGTCAGGGCCTATCAGTCTACTCACATTTCAATTAAAATGTCAGGATAAATCTTCTGATCAGTCAGGTTATTCCCATCAGTGACCCAGACTAGTGGGTTGGGGAAATTGGCCAAAGTCTCATCTCACCGGACCACTGCTCAACCCATACATGGAGTTAGTTTCCACCTAATAGTTTGACTAATTGAGGAAGACAAAATTGGCTCAAGGCAATTTTCAGACAATCATGAACAGCAGCTTAACCAAGATACCATGGTGCCCATGCAGCCACTATAGACATCTTGAAGCAGCATTAATGATGCATGTGCAACAGAGGTTGATAGAATTACCCCACTAGGGTCTCCAATCCCACTGCTATCTGCTCAAATTTGCTGCTGAGGGTGGCTTAACCATTGAGCAGTGCGGCTGGCGGGACTGGAACATCACACCCTTTTGTCGGAATTTTCCATCTCTCCCCCCTGGCACCCCCGTGGTGGGCTCCCCTTACCCTCAGCAGGGCTGACAACCTTTTGAAATCTCTGTTCACGTCGACAGAACTGGAAGATCCGCCAGGGTGAGGGGCTGTAAAATTCCAGTCCATATTTCTGCCTATTGTTTCTCAATATGGCTCAGTGAGGGCCAAGGATTTCTTGGAGAACAGTGATCACTGTCGCTCCTCATATTTGTGATGCACTATAACAGAGCACTGGAATTCTAATAGCACTGAACTAAACACTAAAAAGGACAGATAAAGAAAACTGATCACAAATACATATTTAAAAATAGTTTCTATATTTATATAGACTTTTCAATCGGATAGAATAAGGTTTACTTTTAAATAAGGTAAGGTCTGGCATTCTGATGTGGAATTAGTGCTGTATTTTGCTGCTTTGCATTAGGAGTTGGCTGAAAGCTCCACTGGTCTCAGAGAAATAAAAAGGCAGGACTCCATCATAATAAAACACACATTTCCTAATTGACTTGATACTGAAAAGTGATCTGTTCCATAAGGAGAAAATTTCAGTATCATTTTGGAGTGCATTCCTGTCAAATTCTTCCAGGACTGCATTATTAACTTTATAATAACAATTCCATGAAACAGAAGAAATCTGTCCCAATGGGGCCACCAGTCATGTTTTGTTCTATGAAGCCAACAATCTGACCAATTCTATTGCAGTTGTACTCACTAAAGATGTGTGAGCTCATTTCCATCAATTTGGCTGTCGGCTTTCTGGTTCCCTCTCAAATGTGTTCTGTACCCTCATCTTCAAATTCTTCACTCTGGTCATCAATTGAGCATCTGTTACTCTCACCACACTGTTACAAGTTCCAAACTACCACAGTTTTAGCACCTGATGTTATAAGAGTGTAAAATGCACATAAATGTTCTTCTACCAGCATGTAAATAGTAAGCAGGTAGTAAGAGGAGGACAGGGTCCTATTAGGGACAAAGAGAGTGATATATGGTTAGAGTTGCAGGGAAAGGGTAGAATAGTTAATTAGCTGGGGGATGGTTAGTTGGTTTGTGATGCCAACAGTGTGGGTTCAATCTCTGTACTGCCTGAGATCACCCATGAAGGCCCTACCCTCTCAACCTTGCCCCTCACTCTCAGGTTAAACTCACCGCCAGTCATCTCTCCCTAATGAGAGAGCAGCCTCTGGGACTACAGTGGCATTCATTCATTCAATTAGTTTTTTTGATTGTGTTTACTAAGAAGGAGGAATCTGACAAAATATTGGTGGAAGCAGAGATAGTGGAGACAATGGATAGTGTGAAAAGTGAAAGGGAGGGGGCACTGGAAAGGTTGCTCCTCTACATCTGTAAGAGCGGCGTGGTTGGCCCTGGGTTAGACTACATATAAACTATGTAGATCGATTTCTAGCTACCATGTTTCTGGTGATTATCAATGCACATTCAAAGTGGATGGACGTGTTTGAAGTGAGATAACCTACTTCATCTGCAACCATTGAAAAACTGTGCCAGAGTTTCAGTGTTCATGGTTTACCTAAAGTTATTGTGTCAGACAATGGTACTGCTTTCACTAGCACTAAATCCCAAAGATTCGTGAACCTAAATGGGATTAAACATGCCAGAAGAATGCCATATCATCCCTTGTCCAATGAGTTAGCAGAAAGGGCAGTACAAGCCTTTAAAACAGGCAGGAAGAAACTATCAAAGGGAACATTAGAAACACAAATTTCAAGATTTCTGTTCAGCTATCGCACAACTACTCATGTGACCACTGGTTTAAGCCTTCAGAATTGTTAATGAAGCACCAATTTTGTACAAGATTGAGTTTAGTATTCCCTAATTTAGAGGACAAGGTGGAGTGAAACCAGGGAGTCAGAAAGTGAATCATGATGTTCACCGTAAAGGCTGAGAGTTTAATATTGGAGGGATAGTTTTTGTAACACATTTTGCAACTGGACCGAGGTGGGTCCCTGGTACAAACGTCTCTGAAACAGGACCTTTAACTTATCAAGTCGAAGTGGAAAACAGGATTGTTAGGGAAACACATGGATCATCTCAGAAGTTGAGAAACCCTCCAACAACCAGTTAATCCACCTGAAATTGAAATCGAAACTTCAGCCTCTGAGGTGCCAGGTCGACAAAGAATAGACATACCTGATGTCTCTGCTGAAGTAAATGATTCTGAAGTGCCATTGTCTAGGGATGTCCCTGATGCTGAAGTTCCTGAGCAAGTCAATCCAATGGAAGAATCTCCATTTGTAGAGTTGCGGCTCTCTACCCGAAACGGAAAACCTCCTCAAAGACTAAATTTATAATAGCATGAACTGTATATAATTGTATATAATATGGGTTAAGATGTTTTTGTAAATAAGAGGGTAAAACAAAATTAAAGGGGAAGGAATGTAGCAATTGTAAGTTAAACCATTTCTTACTGTTATGGGGATCATGTGACTGTATAGGCGAATCAGCCCTAAGTGCAGGGAATCTTAGGGGGCAGAGCTTTTTAGCCTCGGCCTTGGAACAAGCATGTAGCTTCATCTGGAGTCTGTAAATAAAGTTTGTTGTTTCTTACAAGTCCTGCATTCCAAGTTTATTACAATGTAGTTCCAACACAAGAGGTTTGTCCCAGGTGACCAACACTGTGGAAATAAAATAACGGGGACTTTGACCAAGCTGAAGGAAGGGGTGTAGGGTGGTGTGGGAGGTGCTGGCAAGATTGTTGACTGGGTTTGGGGGGGTGGGGGGGGGGTGGTGGGGGGTGCTAGTGGGGTGAGTTCCTGGTGAGAATGTTGACTGGGGTGACGGTGGGGGAGGTGTGCTTCAGAGGACAAGCATGCACAGCTTCGCCAGAGTGAGAAGGACCAAATTGTCTTCGCAACGTTCCACATATAAAATACTTTACTTGCATTCTGCTTCCTGTGCACAATACTCCCTCAAAGCTCCATGCTGTCTTCAACACACAAACACGCAACCTCTGCCCAACCCGACTCTTCCCACTGACTCCCCCTCTTCCAAACCCCCTTCTCTCTGCCCACTGAGAAGCCCTCTTCCACAAACCCCCCCCTCCCCAACTCAATTAATAGAACTTCTCCACAGCTTCCCTTAGCCCTGCCAGGCCAACCCGATCCCTGGGCCTGCCTGACTTCTCCCCTCAGGCTACTTTTGTCCAAGGGCTTGTTAACTTTTGTCCTGGATTATTGTTTCTCAAAGCTTTCCCATCACTGAGGGTAAACTGACTGCTCTGTAGTTGCTGGGTTTACCCTAGAATCCTTTTTTGAACAAGGACGCATCAATTGCAATTCTCCAGTCCTCTGGCATCACTTTGAGTCTAAGAAGGGTTGGAAGATTATGGCCAATACTTCCACAAGTTCCCCTCTTACTTCCCTCACTATCTTCGGGTACACCTGAACCTGCCCTGGTGACTTATCCACTTTTAAGTACAGGCAGTCTTTCTAGTACCTCCCATCAATTTCTAAAACACCCATTGCCTCAGTCGCCTCCTCTTTCACTCTGAATTTGGCAACATTTTCTCCCTTGGTAAAGGTAGATGCAAAGTATTCAGTTAATACCTCAGCCATGCCTCTGCTTCAATGCAGAATCCCCTTTGGTCCCTAATTAGCCCCACTCTTCCTTTCACCACCCTTTTACTGTTCAATGCCTGAAGACGACTTTTAGCTTATGTTGGCTGCAATTCTCTTTTCAGAATCTGCCTTTGTTTCTCTTATTCCTTTTCTTACTTCCCTTCTAATCTTCCTATATTCAGCCTGCTTTTCACTTGTATTATTAAACTAATATGTGTCATACACACCCTTTTTCTGCTTCATCTTACCCTCTGTCTCCTTTACCATCCAGGCAACTCTGGTTTTGTTTGCCCTACCTTTCCCCTCTGAGGGAATGTACCTCAACTGTACCCAAACTATTGCTTCTTTCAAGGGCAGTCCATTGCCCTCTTACAGCTTTGCCTGACAATCTTTTATTCCAACTGGGGAGGAGGTGGCCCAGTGGTGGAAAGAATGAAATGAAAATTGCCTTAGTCCCAGAGGACCGTAGGCTGCTTTCTCATCAGAGATAGACAACTGGTGGTGAGTTTAACCCGAGGGTCACCACACCTCAGGCGGGGGCGGGGGTGAGATTGAGAAGGCTCAGCAGGTACGGGAATTGAACCCGTGCTGTTGGCGTCTCTCTACATCACTGTCAAAATAATGGAGGGCAAAACACCAAATTGCATCAGGGAATATTGGACTTTAAAAATAAGACCTTTGTTTTTTAAAGCCACTGGCTGGAATGCAGCACGGTGATCCCCTCAGAGGTGATGGAACTCCGCCCTTTTGCAAGACAAGGTACTTGTAAAGGCATCCAGAAACTAATTGCTCCGTCCAGTAGAGACAATGGGACATAATGGGAAATGAGTATCGCCGCATCAAGAAATCCTTTGAGCAATGCCCAGACAGATTTGTGAATTTGTTTCCCATTTGGAATATACAAAGAAGGGGTTAAGAGTGAGCTGAAAAGCTGCTCCAGTGTCTCTCTGTTAGTGGGTGTTCTGAGAGAGAGCTAGTGCTGGAAGTTTGACTCAGAAGTAACAGCCACACACAGTGCCCCTGCAAATCACCATTTGGCAGATATACTGATCTCTCTCCCTCTCACCGAATTCAACTCTACTGGAACCTCAAAACCAAATACTCATCTACCGGAGTCTATTCTACTGTAACCTTGAATCGCAACGGCTGCTATGCTCAATCACCTACTCCCCATGAGTCAAGGACTGTTCCGTATACTTTTTTATAAATGTATAGATAGGTATATATATATTTATATATATTCAGTTACTTCAAGTTAAATTCTTATGTTTAACCTGTATGAACAAAGAACAGGGAACAAAGAAAAGTACAGCACAGGAACAGGCCCTTCAGCTTTCCAAGCGTGTGCCGATCATATTGCCTGTCAAACTAAAACATTTTGCACTTCCGGGGTCCGTATCCCTCTACTTATTTAATTTAATTATTTAATTCTATTTATTTAATGAAGATCATCAGCTCTTTTTGCTGGCACCATGGAGTAGATGAAGATCCCATGGGTGATATTGAATCGCCAGCCTGTTTTACATCTCCCCTCATCTTTCCAATGAGCCCAATGGAAATAAAAATCATGAGAGATGTAAGATGGATTGCCAATTTGTTATAATCAATTTTACATTATTGCAGAAAGTTTAGATCTACTCCGACTGAAGTTTCTTCCAACCTCTGGTCTTACTTGATGCTTTCTAATTTTATGTCTCAGCCTTCTCAGCAAAGTTGAACTGTCAGAAGGTATTATTTTGTTTAATGGGCCTGTATGACTGTATATGCATCTGTTTTATCCTTTCTTGCCTTAAATCCTTTAGTATTTAATAAACTTACTTTTATCTTTAACTCAAGAAAGTCTGATCAAATTGGCTCCTTCAAAACCAGAACAATTGGGTCTGGGAAAAAGATTTCTACAAAAGGAATCCTTTTTATATTAAATCTTGTTGTGACCAACAGAAGGTCGGTGGGGTGGGGAGCAGTGCTGAATAAAGACAAAGGAGTCAGTATATTCCTCACCCAGGACACCTGGGGGTGTCCCAGCCAGACAGTGACAAATTGAGGGGCCTCGCCTAGATCAACAAATTTGAGGAACCTCAACTGGGGGTGGGTCATAACAATCACAAACCTGCCGTCCAGCCAAGTGAGCTAATCGACCCCTGACTCAGTTATATCAGTGGACTAGTAAGCCAGAGGCCCAGTTTTGAATCCCACCACATCAGATCGTAGAATTTGAATTCAATAAAAATCTGGAATTAAAAGTCCAATGATGACCATGAAACTATTGTCATAAAAGCCCATCTGGTTCGCTAACGTCCTTTAGGGAAGGAAATCTGCTGTCCTTGCCTGGTCCGGCCTACATATGACTTGAAACATTAACGCTGTTTCTCTCTCCACAGATGCTGCCAGACCTGCTGAGTTTTTCCAGCATTTTCTGTTTTTATTCCTCATCCTCAATGATAGGGGAGCCCAGTACAGCAGTGCAAAACACAAGGCTGAAGCAGTCGCAACCCTCTTCAACCAGAAGTGCCAGGTGGATGATACATTTCAGTCTCCTCTGGAGTTCCCCAGCATCGCAGATGCCTGTATTCAGCCAATTTAATTCACTCCGCGTGACATCAAGAAACAGCTGAAGACACTGACACTGCAAAGGCTATGGGCCCTGACAACATTCCACCAGTAGTACTGAAGACTTGTTCTCCAGAACTTGTCACGCCCCTGGCCAAACTGTTCCAGTACAGCTACAATACTGGCACCTACCTGGCTATGTGGCAAATTGTCCAGGTATGTCCTGTTCACAAAATGCAGGACAAATTTAATCTGGTCAATTACCGCCCCATCAGTCTGCTCTTGGTCATCACTAAAGTGATGGAAGGGGTCATCAACAGTTCTATCAAGTGGCACTTGCTTAGCAATAACCTGCTCACTGACTCTCAGGTTGGGCTCCAGCAGGGCTATTCATCTCCAGACCTCATTGCTGCCTTGGTTCAAACGTGAACAAAGAGCTAAACTCCAGAGGTGAGGTGAGAGTGACTGTTCTTGACATCAAGGCAGATTTGACCGAGTATAGCATCAAGGAGCCCTAGCAAAACTGGAGTCAATGGGAATCGGGGGTAAACTCTCCACTGGTTGGAGTCATATCTAGCACAAAGGAAGATGCTTGTGGTTGTTGGAGGTCAATCATCTCAGTTCCAGGACCTCACTACAGGAGTTCCTCAGAGTAGTGTCCTAGGCCCAACCATCTTCAGCTGCTTCATTAATGACCTTCCTTCCATCATAAGGTCAGAAGTAGCGATGTTTGCTGATTATTGCACAATGTTCAACACCATACACAACTCTTCAGATACTGAAGCAGTCCATGTGCAAATGCAGCAAGACCTGGACAATATCCAGGCTTGGGCTGACAAGTAGCAAGTAATATTCATGCCACACAAGTGCCAGTCAATGACCATCTCCAACAAGAAAGAATCTAACTATCACCCCTTGACATTCAATGGTATTACCATCAATGAATCTCCCACTATCAGCATCCTGGGGGTTACCATTGACCAGAAACTGTACTGGACTAGCCATATAAATACTGTCATTACAAGAGCAGGTCAGAGGCTAGGAATCGTGTGACGTGTAACTCACCTCTTGACTCCCCAAAGCCTGTCTGCCATCTACAAGGTACAAGTCAGTGTGATGGAATACTCTCCACTTGCCTGAATGAGTGCAGCTCTCACAACACTCAAGAAGCTTGAGACCAACCAGGGCAAAGAAGCCCACTTGATTGTCTCCCCAACCACAAACATTCACTCCCTCCACCACCAATGCAATGTGACAGCAGAATGCACCATCTGCAAGATGCATTGCAGAAACTCACCAAGCCTCCTTAGACAGCACCTCCAAATGCATTACCACTACCATCCATAAGGGCTGCCACTTTTACTGGAGACTACGCTGACTACCACTGTTACTGGTGGCTGTGCTGACTGTTGGTGTTACTGGAGGCTATAGCTGACTGTTACTGTTACTGGAGGCTGTAGCTGATTCTTACTGTTACTGGAGGCTATAGCTGACTGTTACTGTTACTGGAGGCTGTGTTGACAGTTACTGTTACTGGAAGCTGTACTGACTGTTACTGTTACTGGAGGCTGTTACTGATTGTCACTGTTACTGGGGGCTGTGCTGACTGTTACTGTTATTGGAGGCTGTACTGACTGTTTCCGTTACTGGAGGCTGCAGCTGATTGTTATTGTTATGGAGGCTGTAGTTGATTCATACTGTTACTGGAGGCTGTAGCTGATTGTTATTGTTATGGAGGCTATAGCTGACTGTTACTGTTACTGGAGGCAGTAGCTGACTGTTATTATTACTGGAGGCTGTGCTGACTTACTGTTACTGGAGGCTGTACCGACTGTTAGCATTACTGGAGGCTGTGCTGACTATTACTGTTACAGGAGGCTGTAGCTCACTGTCACTGTTACTGGAGGCTCTGCTGACTATTACTGTTACTGGAGGCTGTAGCTGACTGTCACTGTTACTGGAGGCTCTGCTGATTGTTACTGTTACTGTTGCTGGAGGCTGTGCTGACTGTTACTGTTACAGGAAGCTATAACTGACTGATACTATTACTAGAGTCTGTAGCTGATTGTTACTGTTATGGAGGCTATAGCTGGTTGTTCCTGTTACTGGAGGCTATAGTTAACTGTGGCTGTTACTGGAGGCTTTAGCTAACTGATACTGTTACTGGAGTCTGTAGCTGATTGTTGCTGTTATGGAGGCTGTAGCTGATTGTTACTATTACTGGAGGCTGTGCTGACTGTCACTGTTACAGGAGGCTGTAGTTGACTGTTACTGTTACTGGAGGCTATGCTGACTGTCACTGTTACTCAAGGGCTGTACTGACTATTACTGTTACTGGAGGCTATTCTGGTTGTTACTGTTACTGGAGGCTGTGCTGACTGTAACTGTTACAGGAGGCTGTAGCTGACTGGTACCGTTACTGGAGCCTGTGCTGACTAGTTCCAGCTGTGCTAGCTTTATTCAGCCTTTTCATGGAGCTGTCTTTGCAGTAAATGGCAAATCCTGCATTTGCAACTGATTCAGAAGCTATAATGACAGTTCACACAGTTATTGCCAGGGAGTTATGACTATATTAACTACAATAACCACTATTGAAGAAAGCAGGGAGACAGAAAGCAGGAAACTCAAGACCAGTTAGCCTCTCATCTGCCTTTGGGGAAGTGCTAGAATCCATTATCATGGAGGTAGCAACAGGACATTTAAAAGTCATAATACAATCAGGCAAAGCCAGTATGGTTTTGTGAAAGGTAACTTGTATCTGGCAAATTTATTCGTGTTTGAGGATGCAACCAACTGAGCGTATACAGGGGAACCAGTAAATGTAGTGTAGTTGGATTTCCAAAAGGCATTTGATAATTTGCCACACGAAAGTTAACTGCACAACATAAGAGCTGATGATGTTGGGGATGATATGCCAGGTCATCCTGGGATGAGGAGAGATTGAGTCGGTTAGGAATACATTCGCTGGAATTCAGAAGGATGAGGGGGGATCTCATAGAAACCTATAAAATTCTAACAGGGCTAGACAGGGTAGATGCAGTAAGGATGTTCCCAATGGTGGGGGAGTCCAGAACCAGAGGTCACAGTCTGAGTATACGAGGTAGACCATTTAGGACTGAGATGAGGAGAAATTTCTTCACCCACAGAGCCTGTGGAATTCACTGTACAGAAAGTAGTTGAGGCCAAAACATTGTGTGTTTTCAAGAAGGAGTTAGATATAGCTCTTGGGGCGAAAGGGATCAAAGGATATGGGGAGAAAGCGGGAGCAGGCTATTGAGTTGGATGATCAGCCATGATCATAATGAATGGTGGAGCAGGCTCGAAGGGCCGAATGGCCTACTCCTACTCCTAGTTTCTATGTTTCTGTGCTTGCATGGATAGGGGATTGGATAACAAGTGGGAAACAGACAGTCAAGATAAACGGGCCATTTTCAGGTTGACAAACTATAACTAGTGGAGTGCCACAGGGATCCGTGCTGGGGCATGAACTATTTACAATCAATATTAATGGCTTGGATGAAGGGACAAATTGTCTTGTAGCCAAATTTGCTGATAATACAAAGATAGGTAGGAAAGCAAGTAGTGAGGAGGATACGATGAATCTGAAAAAGCAAATAAGCATGTTAAGTGTGTGGGCAAAATACTGGCAGATGAAGTATAATATGAGAAAATGTGAGGTTGCCCACTTTGGCAGGAAGAATGGAAAAGCAGAATATTGTTTATATGCAGAATGCTGCAGTACAAAGGGATTTGATATCCCTGAACATGAATCACAAAAATTCAGCATGCAGATACAAGTAATTAGGAAGGGAAATTGAATGTTGGCCTTCATTGCAACAGGGATGGAGTATAAAAGTAGAGAAATCTTGCTACAGCTGTACAGGGCATTGATGTGACCACACCCAGAGTGCTATGTGCAGTTTGAATCATCCTGAATTAAGGAAAGATCTACTTGCACCTAAAGCAGATCAGCGTAGGTTCACTATGCTGATTCCAAATCTTTGCTAGATAAAGCTACAAAAGGGCTTGGAGCCAAGGCAGGTGGATGGAGTTAAGATACACATCAGCCATGATCTCATTGTGCAGTGGAATAGGCTTGAGGTGTGAATGATCCACTTCTGTTCCGATGTTTCTGTAAGCTGGGAGAACTGTATGTGTTTGTTTTACAGGATGATTTAGAGTCAACTAGTGTTTGTCAAAAGTAGAAAAGAAAGACATTCAGCTATAATAGATTTAGGAGGGATAGAAATGATAGGAAGTGAGGCAGTGTTATAATATTAGAGAATACAAGCTCTCAAGAGGGTGGGCATTGAAAAGAAAGGGGTACTCACAGAAGCAGTGGGTAGAAACCAATCCTTATTATGCCCTCGCTCCCAGCAGAAAACTGGGACAATGAGGAAAAGTTTCAAAGTTTAAAGTTCAGCACCTGAATGATGCCTGCATTATGGGCATCGGCATATTGGTGTAAACATCTTGTCAGGCTTTGGTGGCCCACCTAAGACAGGTGTTAGGCCTTTTACAAGAGGCTTGTTTGAGGTCCACCTGGTGAAGTTGGTAAACAGTGGAGCAAAGGCCAGCCATGCTTCACTTAGGATTCTTTACAGCCTGTGCAGCCACCAAGTGCTTTCTTCGACTGAATCAGTGAATGCTACACTGGGGCCAACAGGAACAGGATTGCTTTCCCAACATCACAGCGCTTGTGATTGGTTCCCCCACATGTTGTCACTCCACTCACCTCCCTACAGCGTCCGTCTGGATCTCCTGCCAACAAGATGAACAGCCCAATATTGATTTCTTCAGGGGTAGTGTGGAAAACAGGGACAGCGCACTTTCTAGCTCCCAATCAGGAGAGCTGAGCTGTCAGCACACCACATACAACACACCTGGAAATGGACCATAACCAATTTCAGCCCCAACTTGGCTTATTGCATTTATCTGGGTGTACGGGACTGTAAACCATCGGAGGGAAATAGAAGAGGAAATTTGCAGTCAGGTTAGTTAGTAACAATAAATCTTACAAAATATGTTTACTTAAAAGTCAGGCAAGGAAGCTGGAGAGGGCCCAAATGGAAATTAGTGAAAAATAATTTTAAAACCCATTGTACCAACATTAGCAAACAGGTTCTTAATTTTCAATCTACTTAAAATAAATTAGTTACGGTGGAAAATTCCTCAGCGTTGCTCCCATCCTGTACCATAACTTCATAGGATGTACAAATGTGCCTCTATAATAGGTGCTCCAAGGAATTTCCCAGCCTAAATCTCTCTATTAGGATGATAAGTTCATGTGCCAGCTCTTTGAAATAGTTGTTCAACTAGTTCCACTCCCCACTCTTTCCCCTGAACTTTGCAAGTGTTTCTCCTTCAGCTATTTATTCAATTCCCTTTTGAAAGTTATTATTGAATCTGCTTTCAATGCACTTTATGGCTGCACACTCTAGGTCCCAACAGCTTATTGTGTAAACAAGTTTCTTCACATTTGCCGTTTGATTCTTTTGCCCATTGCCTTAAATCTGTATTCTTTAGTTACTAGCCTTTCTGCATCTAGGCTTGGTTCAGTGGTAACACCCTCACCTCTGAGTCAAAGAGTTATGAATTCAATCTCGAATCCAATGTCTTCGAGGCTGACACCTTGAGGGTGTGCTGCATAGTTGGAGATATGTCTTTTGGATAAGATTTTAAACCAAGGAGTGTGTAAAACATCTCAAAATGCTATCCAAGGAAAGGCATGGGAGTTCTCTGCATATTCTGGTCAGTGTTTATTCCAATATCAATAATACAGATGATCTGTCTATTTATCTTATTGCTATTTGTAGAATCTTGCTCTGCAAAAAGAAAATTAGCTGTCATGTTTTCTACACTATAACAGGTCACAAAACACTTCACAAAGTACTTCATTCATTGTAAAACAACTCAGGATGTTCCAAGGATGTGAAAGGTGCAGAAACACAAGCTCTTTCTTTCCCACTTTTAAAATAGGAAAAAAAGGGATTTCAAACTAATATTTAACACATTTGTATGGGAGTTCTTTATCTGCTCATTCAGTCTTTGCATGCAAAGGTACATAGTTTGTAGTAACCTCTCCACAAGGTTATAGAAGAAATAATATTAGGGATTTTTAAAGTAAATGTCAGAATTGGGGAGTTAATATTCTTCAAGGAGGCAAAGGCATTTTAAGTCATTGGCTTTCCTTCTGTTTTCATCCCTGCATAAGCCCAAAGGAAGCAAAAACACATGTGTTGCTTTTATATCAGATTCATGTCTTTTACCTGATGTGTATTTTATTTAACAGGAAATTTACCCTGCTTTCCATTGTAACCAGGTTTTATTCAGAGAATTACTACTGAATGGAGCAGCCTACCCTGTCTACCAGCTGACAAGAATTTGATTTCCCTCTTCATTCTCTTAGCAACTTGGGTACAAATTAGTGCGCACACCTACAGCTTCAGATTGTCACCCATCAAACACCCACCACAGCATTACATTCCCACTGTCACACACACACAGGCACACACAGACACACACACACACTCACCCCTGCACCATCACATTCCCAACATTACACACACACACACACACACACACATACACACCATCACATTCCCAATGTCACTCACACACATACACACACACGCACATGGACATATAAACATATGTACACACACACCCTGCACCATCACATTCTCACCATCATGCACACACATACACACCATCACATTCCCACCGTCACATACACAGACACACACACACACACCTACAGTATCACATTCTCATCTTCACACATACAGATCCCGGAGATGGTGAAATTTGAATTCAATAAAAATCTGGAGTTAAAAGGCTTATGATGACCATGAAACCAATGTTGATTGTCCTTTAGGGAAGGAAATCCGCCGTCCTTACCTGGTCTGGCCTACATGTGACTCCAGCCTCATAATAATGTGGTTGACTCTTAAATGCCCTCTGAACGAGTGCAATTAGGGATGGACAATAAATGCTGGCCTAGCCAGTGACGCTCACATCCCATGGACAAATTTTAAAAATGCACCTAAGGCGGTACATTTCCATTCATCACAAACGATTTGCTGCAAAGCAAGTCAGTAAACAAGCTCGAGTTAAACAACTTCTGACCCAATTTGAATCTGGTCACTCCACAGTTAGTGTGTATCATTGTATTTCAAGACACTAAATCTGAACATGTGTTCAGGGTAGGATACAAATATTATCTCTCACTCCTCACAGTGAGGACTTCCATTAGACAACCACAAAAGGCAAGCAGAGCTGCACTTTAGCAGCTTTGTCAGAAGATTGTAGTCTAGCATTCTTGCTAGATCTGTGAGTGTGTGTCTCAGCTACAAGGCTGTATCAGCGAAAAGCTATTGGGCAGACACAGCTCCAGGGCATGACAGTGGCTCTCTGTTTGTGAGTGGAAGGTCTACTATAATTGTCCAGTGTTCATTAATCTGTTGCGTCTATCAGTCCTCAGAGAGAAGGAGGATTGAAAAACGGAACCTGTGCTCAGTGCTGCCTTCTTGATGGCAGTGATCCGATTGAGGAGGAGAGGAAGAGCCTGGTGCTGCCTAGCCCAGCTTTGAGAGGAGGCCCCGCCTGAGGTCCATGGTCTAGGGGAGCCCCAGAAAGACTCAGAGAATGAGGAGGTTAGACCCATCCAATGGAGGTGACTCGCACGACCAAGGGTCTACACAGAAGATTTTCCTATTTGGAGATAAGTGACAGACAATGCTGCACCCGCCTGCGCTTATCAACAGATCTGCTGGATCATATCTGCCACATTCTGTGGGAAGATAACACCCCACGGACATGGGAGAACCTCCCCCACCAGTGCCCCAAAGGTCACTATCAAGCTCAATTTTTTTGCTTGCGGATCATTCCAGGAATCCACAGGGGATCAGTGCAGTATCCCACAATCCTCAGCACGTAAATATATCCAGGAGGTGACAGATGCCTTCTACAGTAAAGCTCATCATTATGTGGAGTTCACACCCGATGAAGCTAGCCTGGCTGCTAGATTTCTGGGGTTTGCAGCTATCTCAGGCTTCCCTAGGGTACAGGGTGCAATTGAATGCACACATGTGTCTATGAGAGCTCCATGGGAACAGCTCCTGAAAGGGTTTCACTCCCTGAACATTCAACTAGTGTGCGATCATTGGAAGCACATCGTGCATGTTTGTGCCAGGCACCCTGGGAGTTTCCTTGACTCATACATGATGAGTCACTCCCAGGTGCCTCACATATTCAAAGGGCCTCAGCGATTAGAGAGCTGGCTGCTGGGGAGAAGGGGTACCCACTCAAACAATGGCTCATGGCACCAGTGTGTTGTCCTCAGAGTGCCTCAGAGGAGAGATACAAGGAGGCGCATAGCTCAACACAACCCATCACCGAGCAGACCATTGACATCCTAAAGATACGTTTCTGATGCCTGGACCATTCAGGTGAGGCTCTGCGGTACTCTCCACAGAGGGTGTCCCGCATCATCATGGTCTGTTGCACCCTTCACAACCTGGCACTTCAAAGGGAGGATCCCCTGCCAAAGGGAAACATGGAGGAAGCTGAGGGCTCCTCAAACAGTGAAAAGCAACAAGGCAGGAACTTGAATTGGGAGATGAGAATCAGATGCCATCGAAGAAGCATGACGTGGAAGATATGCCTTTGCCACACTGAAAACCACACGGTGCCAGGAGGAGTAAAGTGTAGGTAACAGGACACGATCACATTCCTTCTGTCCCTTAGTGCCATGCCAGTGCACTGAAAAACCTTTACAACCTGTAACATTGAGTTCAGCATCTGGATTTGCATCTTCAACCCTCATGATTCACTAGGCCCTAATCTTTGGAAAGGTCAGCGGCGAACCCTGTATCCATGCACTCTGGGAAGGGAAAGTCGACACAACAGCCTGCTGACTGCTATGTCCTTTTGTCTTTGATGACTTTAGTAGGTGTCCTCCTGAGGGCTGAGGCCTACAGGGCCCCAGCCTGTTTTGGGTCTCCTGCTGCTGTGGGCCAGGTGCACCCTCCTTGGTCTGTACAGCTGGAGGTGATGGGGTCACAGGCAGGGAGGACTGGTATTGGCTGGACACTCTCGGAGTCACCTGGGTGGATGTCACAGGGTCTCCAGCTGCTGGTCCTCCTCCTCCTTACAGGTGCCCGAGGGCTCTGGCTGACTCCCTGAGGAGAAAGGGCTCCTGAAGGGAGGTCAAGGTGCCCCATCACCCCCCACTTTCCCCTTCACGTAGCCACTCATGGATCCCACCAGTGCCGATAACATTGGAGTGCAGGACTGAATGCAGATCTGGCAGGATCCACTGGACCAATGTCTCCAAAGTGGTAACCACTCTTCTCGTGGAGACCTCAAGGTGCTCACATGTCAGAACTACAACATCAGAGAGAATGTGGACAGACTCCTCCATCCTTCACCCTAGTCTGTTGACTGCCTCTCGCAACTCTACCTGATTTCCCACCTCCTGTTGTTCTACCTCCGGCATGTGTGACAAGGCCATTTCCAGAGGCTCATGATCTGACTCGGACTCAGCTGGTGCCTAATCTCCAGCCGTCCTCTGAGTGCCAGAGACCTGGGCTGTCACTGCATCAGACAACTATGGAGGAGATGTGGCTGGGAGGTGTTCTCCAGATTGTGACCCCTAGCCTAATCTAGAACTATGACCCATTAGGGTGTGTGTCTCTGCACTGGAGGAGGGTGCAGGTGAATGCAGTGACAGATTTATTTTGGATGGCTCCTCATCATCTTCCGCTCAGGCAGGTTGGGGGCCAGGGCTTATGTTGGCTCTGCTGGTCTGTCTGGGCCTGCTTCTACCTGTAAGAGAGAGCAGATAAATTTAGTTCATGAACAGACTGAATACAACAATGCATGTCACTCACTGAGAATAGCAGGATGTCGTCAATTCATGGAGAGCTCAACTGTACCGGGTTGTTGGGAGAGGCCAATCTCGCCTTCCCCACAGGATCGATCTCTATCCTCCCCTGCCAACTCAACAGCATCCTCTTTGAATTTAGAGAGTTCCAGAATGTCGGTCCTCTCTCCTTCCGTTTGGGATACCACCCTCCGGTTGTGTGCGAACTTGGCCTGGATGGAGACGAATGGAGTGGAAGTGATGAGAAGAGATGGAGGAGAGGTTGGGAAGTCTGCATGCCTGCTGTGCTGGCTGAGTCCTCCCCAGTCAGGGCTGAGGATGGAGTTGTGCAGCGTGATAGACGAGATGCTGGTGATGTTAAAGTGTCTGTGCGACAATCAGTGCTGATGTCTCCCCGCTAATATTGTGTGAGATCCCTAAGCAGTGTAACCCTCTGAGTGCATGATGAGAGTGTGAGATTGGAGCAAGCTGAAGGTTGACTTACCCTGGAGGAGCAAATGTGATCATTCATCCTCCTCCTGCACTGGATGGCATTTCTCAGGTGGGTGCCCAACGAGCTGACCCCCCTTCCAACCGCCTCTCAGGCCGGCGAGGGGAGGCTGGCGGGTCTCCTGGAGCTACCCTTGAGTAAAGGACTTCCTGGTGTTGGTGGTCTCCACAGATGAGGGCCTCAAGGGAGTCATTACTGAACCTGGGAGCAGCTTTCTTCTTGGACACAGACAATCCAAGGCATTTCCTCCACACAGCTGGGCTGGAGAGAGTGAATGTGTGTGTTCAGGTGGCATTTAAATATGACACCCAGACCTTCAACTCCATTAGGTAACAGCAGGGCAGACGAATCACTGCCCACCCCACCATGTCATTCGAAGAGCTACTTGTCATTGCATAATTAATGAGCTTCTGGGTGTGTAATTGGACCAACACAAAGGTTACACAGTGGAAGCACTACTACAAGGCGGATGCAAGTACAAAGCCATACTACTGGATAGACAGAGTCTACGGTCTATGCATAATTCGTCCACTATTGTCATGATAGCCAACACGAGCAATCCTAGCGAGCATTGTGGACGGTGCAGCCTCATAGATGCAGCCAGAAAATGCCCAGTTTTTAATGCTGTACTCAAGGCACGTGGCACTAGGGGATATTGGAAATGCCAGTGCAGAAAGCAAAGGCTAAAACAAATGATTTCACATCAGGTGAAGTCACAAACAAAAGCCAGACAAGAAAAGCATTCCAAACAACCAAGAGGCTGTACCAAACAGCGTCATGACCAGATCCACAAAATGTCTAACCAAGCTACACAGTTAAAGGATGAAGATCACAAAGTGAGCCCACATTCAGCATGGTGACCATCAGAGAATGTATTCACACAGTGGTACCAACAGGAGCCTTTGCCACCGTCCAGATTATATGCCCACAGAAGCAGGGTCAACATAACCTATAAGTAAAATTGGATACCTGTGCAAGTGCAAACATCCTTCCATGTTGCACTCTGAAATGTTTGTACCCACAGGGATAGCAGGCGTTGATTCAACCACTGTCAAACTCATAATGGCTCAGAGATTTATGGGATCCATGACACTCCAGTGTCACTCCAACAGCTCACTCTGGTCAGCTCAGATATTTTATGTTGTGGGCGCCACTGGTCCAGTGTTCCCAGGCCAACCAGCATGTAAGGGCCTGTCCTAGGTCATCATCCATGGTATTGTCAAGACAATGACAAAGACCACAGACCACGTGAAGTACAATCAGAAACACTGTGCTTACACTGGGAGAACACCACCTAACCCTGCAATGCAGATCATCGGCCAACAGGCTACATGTAATTGTGTGAACCAAATACTAATACCCATTTCAAACATGCACACTTCACCACACTGCGGAACCAGTTGCTATTCAGCAGACAAGTGTGGACAAATTTCCCAGTCATGACTCATTGATATTCCCAGGGGAACATGATGCATTACTCAAAAAACAGGGGGAGATGAAAGTTGCCCATGGCTGGCATTCCAGTACTGAATTACCCAGCCTGAACATCGGACAGAAAGTTAGAGTACGCACCCAACTGATGGCACCTAGACTCATGCTAGGGTTGCCAACTGTGATTAAATGTGTTCCTGGAGTTTTCATCACATGACTTGCCCCCACATTCCAGCCAACACATCCATCCTTGTGACACACTGCCTTCCTACGCCAATTAGAAAGCCAAAAGACTCATTACCCAATTGGATGATGCTTGACTGTCAGCCAAATAGCATTTTTTTCCCATTTCCAATATTTTTATATCTGTTATAGAGAAGTGTCAAAGAAAATGACAAAAAAAATATTCTTTTTCAATGTTCCCAATGATTTTTCTCCAGTGGTGTACACAGCAGTGTCCTGGAGGTTGATCTCCAATTCCTGTAGACAACAGGCCAATCCTGGAGGGATGGCAACCCTAATTTCAGCAGAAATTGTTAGCCTATGCCCCGAACCAATACTTACCAAGTATGAACGCCATATGGCATGACAGTGCAACGAAGCAGATGCCAAACCAGAACAATACCATAACCAGAAACACCAAGTCATTTTATTGTGACCAGAACAAGGTCCAAAGCTCAAAACAAACAAAGCAACCCTAACCAGAATTCTGAAAACATACAGCATCCACCAGCAAAGTTCAACATAACTAAAGCTGTTCACATAAGCAAACTGTCGTTGCAGTTCAGCGGCTTGTAAATTCTGTGTAAAAGTACATACAGACATAAATGCTATTTCATTTTACATCATGTAAATAGTTTGATTCTTTAAGGGTGAGCCATTAGTTAGAAAAAATGGTGAATGTTGTAATATGATGTGCATGTACCTTTAATCTACTTAATCTACTATAAACTCTTATCCACCACAACAGCATATTAGTCCCATGACTTGCTAATCAGTCTGTGAACAGCAACGGTAGAAGTCAGATGCACTCTACTTTGTGAACATGATCTGTATATAGTTTTGTCTTCAAATAACGAACCTATATTATTGTTTCACCAATCCTTGTGTACAATTGACTTGTTTATGTCAAAGAAAAGAAGAAAATAACATGGTGGCAATTTGTGGTTTCTGAAGATTTTTGATTTTCAAGTACACTGTTCATCACAAAGTATATATCCAATTCCCTTAGGAAAGTTATGATTGAATCTGCTTCCACTGCCCTTTCAGGCAGCATGTTCCAAGTCATAACAACTCACTGCATTACTAATTTCTCCTTCTTTTGCTAATTATCTTAAATCTGTATCCGCTGGTTACTGACCTTGCTGCCTATGCATTCTATCAAAACTCTTCTTAGCTTTGGACATTTTTTAGCCACTTAATCTTCTCTGCCCTAAGGAATAGAATCCCAGCATCATTGGTTTCACCACTTAACTGACATCCCTCAGCCCTAGCCCTATTCTCATACACTCCTCTGCACCCTCTCATTGTTTGTTTTTACATTTTCTTAATTTTTTAAAAAGTATTAACCAATGGATCAGGATAAAGCAACAGTAAAGATTCCTAAAATTACATGATAGGGTTGTAGCCTACAGATACTTTACACGTTCATTCAAAATTCCCATCTCTCCATTATTTCAGCCGAATTTTGGCATTGATTTTAAGTGGATTACCAGGGAGAAGACGATAGAATAGACATGTTAAGCACTTGGATAACGGTGCCAATTAGAGTAATTCAAAACCTTATTTTTGGAAAGCATTTGATAATGTTCCAGGGGATTTAATAATTAAATATCCATTGAACCAAACATAAAGTTATAAATTGGGTTATTAATTGGCTAACTGATAGTAAAATCAATCTAACTGTCAATAGTGCTATTCTAATTGACTGCAAACAGTCCTGCAGAAATCATTTAATCACTGAATGTTTATTAATAAGGCAGGTATTGTAGTGAGGATATCAAGTCTGTAGTTGGAATTTGGGAAGAAATTGCTAAGGGGCTTAATTGAAGAAGTCAAAAATAAATAGAAAATTCTTGGAATAGACTGGTATGTGTTTGGCAAGAATCGGATGAAAGTGATAAAAACAACGAAATATTCGAAATTAAAGTAGTCCATCCAGCTCTCTCTGCCTGCACTAAGTTGATCTCCCATGTGTGATACGTGTGAGTCTTAAATATGATCAAATGCCATAAATAGGGCAACTGACATGCTACAAGTGGTTTGCTTTAATTCAAATCCACTCAGGAAGCAGAGTCAAGATTTTACGCCCCTCCCACCCGGCAAGAGAGCAGAGTCCCGCCGAACTGAATAGAGATTTAAATGGCTCGCCACATCCACTGAGGGGAGCCGCACCGCGGTGGAGCCGTAACATCCCGGCCCAGCAGTAAATTGCCTCCAGGGTTTGTCATGTCAAACTGCAAGCGTTCGGCTGTTTGAGTAGAAAATTGTGGGGTTGGTTATGAAACCTTACACTGTGTAGCTATGGGACCATTACCTCAGACAACGGCGGCTGGATCTTGTCTTCCCAAATGAGACCAAATGGAGGCAGAATAGCACAAAATGGCTGCCGAGTAGAATGGTCGGAAATCCTGCATTCCGGTGGAATTTAACACCGGCGGGGTTTTACGGGCCTGCCGAAGTCAACGGGCTTCTGAGCGGCTTGCTGCATTTTACTGCCCTAGCCCCACGATGATGGGGTCATAAAATTCTGCCCAATCGTGCAGTGCGGGAAAGGGCACGGCTAGAAACAGGACCCACGCCTGCTAATGGCCGACTTAACATTATTGTGGGCTCACTAAAAGCTGACCCCAGCTAGGCTTCGTAATTTTGGTGAAAGCCGCTGGACTTCAGGTGGGTTCAGGGATCACGTTAGCCAGATGGAGCTGGGGACATGTGGCATGGAGGTGGACGCAGTTTGAATCGGGAAGCGAAAATGACTTTTAAAGTTTTAAGGGCTTAGCCCTTTGCAAAGGTCCCATTTAACCACTTGAATACTTTGTCCAATTTCAAATATTAAGCATGGTGGGGGGGGGATGGGGAGAGGGCTGGGAAAGGCTACTTGCTTCACTTATGGAAAGGGAATTGGGAAAACTTTGCACATCTGCTGCAACCCAGTTTAATTTTTGACTTAGTTTCAATGAACATCTTGATGGCAAACTTAAGGGAAAAAATGGAATCCAGAAAAAAAAGCTGATGTCATGGAAACTAAGTTGCAATAAAGCACAAGTAAGGCTCCAGGCAAAATGGCAATAATGTGTTCTTCAAGGAACCGGATCTGCATGAAAAATCTTAAATAGGATTCTTTTTTAGATTTACACCAATACTCATTATAATATTTTAAAAGGAAAACTCTTATTCGTTCTGTTATTATTGTTTGAGCAGAATGATAAGGTTGCCCTAATGTCAGTGTAACATGCTGTCTTCTAACGGAAACACATGACAGCTGAGAATTCCGCTGATGTATGATAGCAGTTAATTTTATGCTGCTGCTTCTCCGTGCTCTGAGCACACAGCCTATCGTGGAAAGTAGAGAGGTCATCCTGAGAGATAGGGGAGTCGAGATCACACTTGAAGGAGGGTCACTCCCTGTGAAGTGACAAATCAGCGGAAAGTGGGTCACTCACTCTTGGGACTCATCTCAAAAATCAAAATAATAGCATTTAGCATGCCAGTAGGTTGGGCAGTGATTTGAGATGTCTGGACGGTCTAATAACGTGGTGTGTTGTTGTTAGTTTCGTATTGGCTGGAGGGGCCAGCGTGCTGAAAGTGTGTTGGACTCTCCGGTTCTGCATGAGGGCTGAACAGAGGCAGGCCTTTTAGCCTGCCCGCTCCCGGCCAGCCCGACTTCTGTGCCCGCCTTGGTCTGCTGGAGTTGGCAGCAGACCTGCCTCCTTGCCAATTAAAGCCCCGAGGACTATAAAATGGCGCTCCCCGGCAGCCTGGTGATGGGGGCAAGATTGCGACAACGGGGTTAGTCCCACCTCCCAATTCCCGCCCTGACATGAAAATCCGGTCCCTGTTCTGACATCCTTCCTATTTTCTAATGTATCTCTAATAGTTAACGGACCAGTCCACATACATAAAAGCAACAATGTTAGCTGTTGGACCCGAAGGTAGTGTTTGAACCAGGCTCAGAGGCAGCAACGCACATTAACGTCATATACAACAGGAACAGTTGGACAACGTTGGTTGGGTCAATTGAGTACCATTATATCAATTTACATTAGCATTTTAGGAATAAAGATATGATAACTTATTTTAATCCAAAGAAACTGTTGAAATTGCAGCAAAGGTTATGATTCTGTTATCTCTGATGCGATAGTTCTAGCCCAATGTAACGCCCAAGACTTCGCTGTCTGAATCTCTGATCTTTATGTGAATATTACACCATGCTATCAGTCAGAGACTATCCCTGTTCACAATGTCTGCTTTTTTTAAGAGCTCAGTTTTGACAGTACTTGTTCATCTTTGCTCCACACTAAAATTAACAAGCAGGGTTTGCAAATGAACACATTTGGAATGTTTTCTATTGAGCATTCATGCAGAGCTCCCTAAAATGGGTTTGTGTATCTGCTGCCGTTTTCCAGTGATTCCATTCATTTAAAACCTGCTTCTTGCCACACGCAGAGCTAACAATGCAGCCTGAGAGATGTCTACAGTGTCCCTACATCACTCCTGAGGGTTATAAATCATCATAACAACAAGGGAAAACAAATGTTTTAAAAACATCAGTGAAATATTACTTTTCAGAACATTTTTCAACAACTCTGGCTACCAGAACCAAGCCTTGTTTATTTTACTGTTTATAACAATAGAAGAAAAGATAAATAATATATAAATTCAGGATAGAAAATGGAGGAGATAATTGATAAACTAATGAAAATGAGAAAGGATAAAAAACTCTGGTCTGGATGGATTATATCCACCCAGATTAAAAGAAGATAGGGAGGCATAGCCTAGACATTAGAAAAAAAAATTAGAAAAGAAAACAGCCCCAGAGCACAAATGGACAGTCAATATAATTCATATGTTTAAATATGGACCTGAATTCTTGGGTTGGTGGGCAGGCGCACTCGGGGGACCCGGGGTAGTTCAGGAAATGGGTCGCTGACCGCAATCATTGACTGTGATTTCACGCCAGCTGGCCAATTAACAGGAGAAGCTCAGCGCTGCCAGGGTAGGGGCAGGAAAAGGGCAGGCACTGATGTCAACTTCTGCATGTGCCCACCGACTGAAATATCGCGCAAGCATAGGATGATGTCAGAACGCTCGCCCAACACCACCTCGCACAATTTCACGCCGGATCAGGTCGGGCACATGCTCACCTGACCAGCTAAAAAACTCTGCCCAAGGAGATAGAGAAAGCTCAGAAAACCATCAACCAGTTAGCTTAACATCAGTGGCAGAGAAGCCAAGAGTGAAAAAGGGCTGTTTAGTCTACAAAGCTTACGTGGACACATTTTTACCTGAGTTAAATGCATATTAATCAGGGTATGCAGGATAATAGAATCAGATTAGAGATCATACATGAGAATGGGTCATATCTTTAAACCAGATTTTTTGTTTTGCAACTACTGGTAGAGGCCCTAAGGAAAAAACAGTTCAAAATTTTCAAATCCCAGTAAAAATCAGTAATACTGGCACAGTTCCATTTTAAGGTATACGAGACCAGTTTGGGCTGTTTTTTCTTGTACCGTTCATTTCCAAATTTTACTGTTTTTTGCTTCTAACCAGCGTGTAATGGAACATGAGCCCCAGAATGTGGCTTTTGTCAGTTTTCTTGAGAAATGCATTTAAGAATAAAAGAAAGGTAAAGTATGGAACAGAAAAATAATACTTCAATTATGTGCCTACTCAGCACACTTGGCATGCCTCTACAGACTGATACAAACCATTTTAATATGGACTTTAGCTATACAGAAAATCCCCTGATATTTATCAACCTTATTTGCCAGGGATTGTGCACACACAATGCATCTTCTTTCACTGGGAATCTGGTCTGTATAGTCTGCTGAAAAAAAATTCCTTTGATCCGTTATTTCATTAAAGGCTTGTTAATTTTAAACTGCTGCCTTTCAATTCTTCTCTGATACTTATCATTTGAGTCAAATTTGCTGCTTATATCTACACCTGCCCCCATTCCTCTGCATCTTAAACAGCTGGGTCATGTTGGTTTGAATTCTCTTCGCTCCAGTGTAAACAAGTCTGCTCTGTGAATCTCTGTTTATGAACGCTAGCCTTAAATCTTATAAATGCCTGTCATTGTTATAGGCATCCAGGCTAGGGCCAGTGGACATTGAGTTGTTAATCTGTTTTTTGTGATCTTCTTACTGGGTGATAGCTGTGAATGACTTAGGTTTCACTTCGTTAGCGATGGAATACATTGGTGGCCACACAACAATACTCCTGATGGGTTTAAAATGTACTTATTACCTGCAGATAAAGTAAGATAACATATGTAGACTGTGGCTGAACACAGGATCAGGAGTTGGGTGATACCCCAAGGCTCAGTCAGTCTGACGACACTGAACAGGGTGGCATCACTCTCATTGGCATTGGCAATAAATGGATTAATGTGTTGGCTGCTAAGGACACTAGTGAAGTTCCACCTAAAGCAATCCAGCTGGCATGGGGTCTGGCCCATCAGGCGAGATACTGGTGCTGCCCACTGAACTCTACCTGGGATGAGTCACCCCTTTGAAGCCAGAGAGGCAAGGAGGCAATTAGAAGAAAAACAAGGGGAGAATATGTTCATCAGAGGGAGAGCTGCAAGGGAATCAAAGAGTATAAGGGTAAGCAGGAAAGTAGAGACCACAATCAGATAGCCACGATCTTACCAAAAGGCGGAGCAGGTTAGAGGGACCAAATGGGGAGGTGGTGGTATAGTAGTATTGTCACTGAATTAGTATTCCAGAGACCCAGGCTAATGCTCTGGGGGCCCAGGTTCAAATCCTATCATGGCAGGTGGTGAAATGTGAATTAAATAAAAATCTGGAACTAAAAGTCTGATGATGTCCATGAAACCGTTGTCGACTGTTGTAAAAACCTATCTGGTTCACTAATGCCCTTTAAGGAAGGAAATCTGCTGTCCTTACCTGGTCTGGCTTACATGTGACTCCAGACCCACAGCAATGTGACTGACTCTTAAATGCCCTCTGAACAAGGGCAATAAGGGATAGTTAATAAGTTCTGGCCTAGCCAGCAACACCCAAATAATGTGAGCGAATACTAAAAAAAAATGTCTGCTCCTAATTCAACATGTTCAGAATATGGAATTCTTTGAACTTGCTTTCTAAGCACTGAAAATAATGAATGAAGCTCCAGAACATTAAACTATTCTGCATGGAACTTTTAATGTTGGTTCCAGAGGCACCAGCATCACCAAACACACCAAGGTTCCTCTGATCAGGTTTCCTGAAGAGTCTCCAACCAGCAAAAGCAAACATCACTGTCGCCAGCAGAGTTTACCCATCAACTCAGGTCTGGCTGTGGCTGGCCTGCACCTTAGTCATTTACAGTTTGTACTCATGGTGTGGGTGATGCTGGAAAGGGTGGCATTTATCACCCAGTTGCCCTGATGAGGTGGTAGTGGGTCTTCTCCCTGCACTGCTGCAGTCCTTGTGATGAAAGTGGCTCTTACAACGGAGTTAGATAGGAAATTCCAAAGATCCAGGTTTCCAGAAGGAAAAGAAAACCAAGCAAGGTCCAGAGGTGAGAGCTGCCACTCCACCACATCTGACACTTGGTCAGGCTGCATCTGAGGAGAGGGGAACAAAGCTAATGGGCGGGATTTTACAGCCCCATCATGGCAGGGGCCAGTCCGTAAAATGTGGTGAGCTGATCAAAAGCCGAACCACAAAATGCCGCCGATCTAAAATCCCACCCAATGTTTCAGGTTGATGATCTTCCATCAGGAAAGGGAAAAGTTAGGAATGTTAATATGTTTTAAGCAAGTGAAAAGAGGGAGGCTGGAAAAGGGCAGACGGAAGGTACAATAGATCACGGCATATAAGTTGACCCAGCATATAAGACACCATTTTTTAAGCACCAACATGCAAGATTAGGTCTACACTCGGCATATAAATTGACCCCCACTCCCATTTTTCAGCTAATAAATGCATGGTCCAGGTTATACTTACATTAGGAGTCATCCTTAATTTTTCAGCTCAGAAATATATGTTTAGGGTTATGCTCACCTTACCAGTCAGTGCATGGGTTCAAGCAGGCGATACAGGTTGTGCTCCCAAGAAGATGCATGAGAGTTTAAGGCGCGCCCATACATGTTCAAAATGTCAGCTATCTACATCAACACCAGCAGTTCACATTTTATACTTAGCACAAAAATAAACCCCGTTTTTGAAAGGATTTTTTGAAGCTTCCAATGTCGACTTATATATAGTAATCTATGGTACTCCATTGACCGTAGAATAACAGTCCACAGATTATTGCAGCATCTTTGTCTAGACTTGTTTGAATAACCTTTGGTTCTGTTTATCAGTGAATAATAAGCCAGTTCTTTTTTAAAAGGAATCAGCTGCTCGATAGGGCTTAATTCCATTGGGTAAATTTTTCACATGGCTCAGAGCTTTCACTGGACATAATTATTGGGAATTTGTGTCTTGAGGTGAGTGGATCCCTCAGGAATCTCTGTCCATTAGGATGGAGATTGCTGTGTGCTGAATGACCTCTGAACCCCACTTCTCATTATGTGCTCTGTTGTTTAAAGCTTTGTGACAGAAGCAAAAATTTGGAAAATCCATTCTCATGTTCCAACTACTCTGCAGGGAAGTTGCTTCTAATTCCTTGCATTGCTAATTTCCTACTTGTGTCTTTCCATTTATTAACCTCTAGCAAATGAATCAGAGAAGACATGAGCAGAAAATGTTTATGCAGCGAGTCATTCTGATCTGTAGTGCACTGTCTGATAGAATGGTGGAAGCAGATTCAATAATAACTATTTAAAAAAAAGACATACACTTGAAAAGGAAATTTTTCAGGTTTATCGGGAAAGAGCAAGGGATGAGACTAACTGGATAGCTCTTCCAAAGAGCTGGCAAAGACATGATGGGCCAAATGGCCTCCTTCTGTGCTGTATCCTTCTAGTTATAGCCAAGCACTACCTATTGCCTTATTCTTCATCAAATTTTCCCAACCATGAGAGGTCTATAAGCACAGGTGTTTATAGAGAGGGGAGATCCTGAGCACTTTTTCCCAGACAACACACTGCACTGGAGATGCTCCAACTATGGGCGATGTCACATTCTTTTTCTCTGGCATAAGTGTACCAATCATACACAAAGACTGATGAAACAATAATTGGGTTCTTTATTAGAAGCTAAGACTCTATACAGACTGTATTCACTGAGGGGCTAAGTACAGTAAATCTAATCCCTACCACAGCTGCTTTCAGACAGGCTTCAAGACATGGGGCTAATACCTCACATCCTATCGGGGTGTGTAAGGATTGACAGTAGTTCAAGGTGTGCACCCTTAAAGGTGTATGCACCTCATATCACAACAGGAAGCTGCAACCTCAAGATGTATCACACAGCTACCTTCAGAGTTGATTCAAGACCTCTTTCTGAAGTTATACCATCACTTGTGAATCACTGTAGCAACCTTTCTCTGGAGTTATACCATCACTTGTGAATCACTGTAGCACAGGCATAACAATAATATTTTACCGTATTTAAGCAGACTTCATATTTAACAATGTTATCTATGGTTTTAAAATGTTAAAATAGAATGTAATTTTCTCCATTGAAAATCAGTTGTAATTCTGTGAGCTTTTCCCTAAGGGACTGGTTTGAAATGTGTGTAATGATACCCATAGCACCCAATGGAATTAGAACATGTAGAATGGGTATGGTAAGGAATGATTGACTGAAATGGAAAGTAATCCGTCTGTAGGAAAAGGTGTTTGGCAGTTTCCAGAAACATTCAGAAGTTACTATATTAGCCAGGAAGGTAATGTGTGTTAGTTGAGCTGTTCTGTTGTCACTAACTGTGATGTGCACTGCTTTGGTACCATGAGGCAGTCTTGTTGAAGTTACAAAAAAATCTTTATTAGCAATACTGAACCATGTACATATTTACAATAGAAGGTAAAGGTATGGAGAGGACCCCATTCTAGGTGCTTATATGTGCTACCTATCTCTAGATTGTCCTTAGCGCTAGGTCATGTGCCTTCTTACATCATGGTGTGAGCGGAACTAATCAATCCCATATTAACCCTTCATGTACTGGATTCTTCTACTACATTAGTGAAGCAGGAACAATATTATTTTTATAAAAACAAAAAAACTGCAGATGCTGGAAATCCAAAACAAAAACAGAATTACCTGGAAAAACTCAGCAGGTCTGGCAGCATCGGCGGAGAAGAAAAGAGTTGACGTTTCGAGTCCTCATGACCCTTCGACAGAACTCAGTTCTGTTGAAGGGTCATGAGGATTCGAAACATCAACTCTTTTCTTCTCCGCCGATGCTGCCAGACCTGCTGAGTTTTTTCAGGTAATTCTGACAATATTATTTTTACCTTGAGGAGGACAACCAACCTTATAGCCAATGTTCATTTAGGGCAACATGCATCTCCTGTAGAGATGTTGCACTGGAAGGAATTATTTCTCAACTCTACTTCTGCACATGGTGGGGATTAAATTGGTTTTGGTTGGGAGTGTAAATAGGAGGCTAGTGAACTGGCAATCTGTCTCACTCCCTGCCTGTTGAAGTCAATCTGCTAGTATAAAAGAACATCAGGCAGGGTGGAGACCAGCTCATCGATATGCTGTCCTCTGCTTCATGCTACTGCAGGAGATCAATTTTAGCCCCACTGAATGAATCACATTGCAGGAAGGACAGAGTTAAAGGCAATATGTTGACAGCTTTAATCAATTTCACACCTGGCTAACATTCTGTGTGTGAAACACACATGCCCTGCGATAGGAATTTTAATAAAATTATAAAGTAAACATCAGTATTTAAGAAACAAGAGCAGTCTCACACCCAGCCGAGATGACGTGAAGGTCCAATGTGTTATTCGTCCATTGTGGCTTGTAACTAGTGTGTAATGTGATGATCTCAGAAAGCTTCCAACTTCCACCGGGTCTCAACATCAGCAGATTTTAAACCGAAGGTGACATTGATTTTATTATCGTGCTATAAAAACAAATTGAATCGCTGACTTGGGATCCATTGATATTGCACAAGGACCAGGGAACATGTAGACACTTTACAACCAGGTTGGTGGATTTTTTAATGTAGATGTTGTTGTTCTGGTAATCCTGCACAAGACATAGGCTTTGTACCTCTGTTTTGATGGTGCTCTGTGGGAGATATTTTTATCGGTTTGTTATAGGAAATGGCTATTCACCCCTGAGACAAACATCCCAAAGACATTGGCGTCGTCTCTCCCAGTTGACGCTGTGTGATGGTATCACCTACAGACCATCTTGGGCTAAACCTATTGTGCAGATTCTGCTGCTGCTGGGCTTTCTCCAGAGTGATGCTGTTCTAGTCAGATAATGTAGCCATCCGGCTGAAACAACACAGGCAACAATTGCAGCCAGGTACATCTGCAAGGCAAATTGTCACCATTCAGCTTCTCCAATCGCTCCTACTTTAACATAAAGTCATTTAAAATCAATTTGCCTTTTACACCAGCTGTCCATTGTTCACCTTTGCCCTTTACCTGTGCCTTTAGGGCCTGGTTGTATAGATAGGATAGTCAGACCTGCTTCCTGAGATAATGGATTGGAATGACTCACTGAAATAAATGAATAATTAGCTGTGTTTTACTCATGAGGCTTTGCCTAGTTTAACACGTTGACAGAATATAAATTGCTACAGCTTTAAAACTCATGCATGACTTTGGGAAACAACTGCAAACGATGGATGTCTTTTTTTAAAAAAAGCAAATCTTTTCCCACCTGGACCTCACTGTATTGGCTTTTGTCAATTGTTCGACTGGGATCACAGTGGCTGAAAGGAGCCACCTACAGGCCCAACAGATCCACTGCAGGATAAGCAAGGCTTTACTGAGGGCTGGGATTATAAACAGCAAATTGTTCCACTGAAGCTTCACTCTGTGATAAGTTTCAGAGGTCGATATAAGATCCACTAAATACCACAAATTAAAAAATAATTCTTTTACAAAGCACTTATGATCCATTTTAGTTATTCTGTGGCTTTTTATTGATTCTTATTGTATCTTTGTGGAACTGCTCTCTGTCAATCTGCAGCTTTGTCACATTGTCCAATATATCCCATCTCCATGGTATTATGGAATTATTTCAGGTTGTGGTGCTTGCAGTTCTGCTGCAGAACTTGGTGTTAGATAGTACAATAAAAGTTATGACGGAATCCCAGTTCATGGGGACTCTAGAATTTACATATTTATATTATATATACATATATATACTACTGCACTGGTGCACAGTAGCAGCAGTGTGTACCACCTACAGGATGCACAGCAGCAACTTAATAAGGCTCCTTAAACATCACCTTCCAAACCTACAATCTCTGCCATCTCATGTAATATAAAAGGTGAACAGATGGAATACGCTAACATCTGACGTGGATGATGATGTATCACTGACACTAGTCAGTCATGTGTTAGACTTGAGAGAGAGAGAAGTTGGAATCATGCCTAAGAGCTATGTGCCTGCTCTGTAACCTGCTTAGAAGTAGCAATAATAAAAAAGTGTTATGCAGATACCAGGGTATGTCTACAGTCTGTCTAATAACCCAAACCTCTCACCTAGAGTCCAAGATAGAAGGACCTATCTCAGGATATGGTGGCAGCTATGGAGACATTGATGTAAAAGGCACATCAGAGTTATTGAAAGAACGGCAGGGTGAAGAAATCTTTGAATTAAGCATCCCAAGAAATTTCAGCAGGATAAGGAGGTACACTGGGGAGAGGTCACAATGGTCATACCTAGTGAGCAGTCTCCGCTCTTTCCCCGACCATTTGACTGCCTCGAGGTCCCGCAGAGGCAGTGGGAGTTATGGAAACACCATTTTCTCGGTATCGAGCAGCGTCAGGTCTTCACAAAAAGGAGCCAAAGCTTCAAGTTAGTTCCTTTCTTTATGCAGCAGATCCAGTAGCAGATGCTGTTCTTCTAAGATATGGGGTGCAGGAGTCCACCGTGGACTGTGATTTCATTCTTAAAGCCTTTGCTATCTATTTTAGCTCAAAGCAAAATTTAGTAATTGAACATTTTAACCAAAGATCGCAAAGATCGATTGAATTATTCCTAACCGACCTATATCGCCTAGCTAGTACTTACAGATACAGGGTGCTGAAGAACGATGATAGCATAGTCTTGGGTGCCTGGGATGAAAAACTCTCCGACTTTCTGTAGGCCAAAGATGAGTTTACATTGGATCAAACAGTCCAGTATGCCGAGTTTAGAGCATTTAACCGGGCTATAACTTGTGGCAATGCTGAGACTTCACATGACTCCGTAGTTTCGATAGGCCCAGGAGCGGTGGCCACACCCATATAAAAGCCTGCCAAAAAAACTGAAAGGACAGGAAATGACATGCTGGCATCCATTTTGAGATGCTTGCTTTGTGGTGTGAAAACCCAGCATGGATACCTCGGCTGCCCAGCAAGGGAAGTGCAGAAGTGCTTCCAATGTGTCAAAACTGGACATTTCAATAGTTTCTGAAAACCAGTAATTTTAATTGAATTGCAGACCAGCAAATATTTATGAAACACATTCCCTCCAAGAAATGGAGGTCCAGAAAAGGACAAACCTACAGAATTCCTGGAGAAGTAGGTAGCTCTAATCCAGACTGCTAGTTACTAACAGTACAATTTCAAGGCTTTGATGCTGCTTCTAGCATTAATACTGGAGCAGCTGTTAACATATTAGCAGATGACTTTGACTAGCTTCAGCTAATGAAACCTTCATCCATCAGACATCAAGTTGCAAGGGCCAGGAGGCATTGAGCTTCCAATTAAACACAGGAATATTGCTCCTCTTCGCTACAAATAGTGACAGATCATTGATCGTCTCTATGTTCTTCACAATCAACATACAGTCTTATTGAGTGGTAACGTTGTCATACTTGTAGAAACCCTAGAAAAACCAGATGATGCTCATCATTTGAACGACTCATTGTCCTTCATGCAACAATCTTCATCCTTTTGTTTAGAAGCAGTGGAAATTCAGCTTTCAGGAGCTGAGGGAATTTGTACGCTCAGCAGTAAGTTCCTTTCTTTCACAGACATCATCCACTACACTCAGGGCAGAGATTGAAGTTATGAATCTCTCAGTTCTTCATGGAGTAAGGCCAGAGATGGTCGATACTGAAGGCACTGCAGCAGCCGGTGATCATCCCCATGAAGAACTGCTGGTCCTGAATTGGATCTCCTTAGAAAGTGATGAGGGAGAATCCCTTACAGTACTGAGTGAACTCTTGGAGGTTGAGGTCCTAGAGAATGATTCATTTTTCCCGTTGATGGATGCACCTTATGAAGTCTCTGTTGCTTTTTTAGAAGAATCAGCTGTGCTTTTAGGGGCTGAGCAGCATTCAGATATTAGTTCCACTGAATTTACCAATGTAATGCCTATGTTATCTGCTGCTGTTCATGAAGAGTCTTCCACAGAGGATGCTTTGTCTGAGTGCAGGTTAGAGTCCATAGAGGATCACAGTGCTAAAGAGCTGGTACCTTCCCAAGATGAAGGTTAGTTGCATCCATACTTCAGCCCCAGCCGAATATCATCTTCTCTTCAGAGCTGGCGATCAACACAGAAATTGCTGCAGAATCTTTACCACTTCTGAAGCTGCAGAATCCTGTACAGCAATTTTGTCCCCAAGTTGATTGTCTACAAGAAATTCCCCTCATTACAGAAGATGAGGCTGTCTTGTCTCCATATTCCCAGCAATTCTTCCCATTGTCCATAGTGTATAGCAAGCAATTAAGAAGGCACATGGTCTGTTGGCCTTTGTTACAAGGGGGCTTGGGTACAGGAGTAAAGATGTCTTACTGCAATAATACAGAGCCTTGGTGAGACCACATCTGGAGTATTGTGTGCAGTTTTGGTCTCCTTATCTAATGGAAAGATATGCTTGCCATAGAGGGAGTGCAATGAAGGTTCACCAAACTACTTCCTGGGATGGAGAGATTGTCCTATAAGGAAAGATTAAATAGACCAGGCCTTCATTCTCTGGAGTTCAGAAGAATGAGAGGTAATCTTATTCAAAATTCAAAATTCTTACAGGGTTCAACAGGGCAGATGCAGGAAGTATGTTTCCCCTTGCTGGGGGGGGTCTAGAATCAGGGGATGCAGTCTCAGAATAAGGGGCAGGCAATTTAGGTCAGGGAGGAATTTCTTCACTCAGAGGGTGGTGAATTTTTGGAATTCTCTGTCCCAGTGGGCTGTGGAAGCTCAGTCATAGGGGATGTTCAAGAATGAGATCGATAGATTTCTAATATTAAAAACATCAAGGGATACCTGGATAGCACAGGAAAATGGTGTTGGAGTAAAAGATCAGCCATGATCTCATTGAATGGCTGAGTAGGCTCGAAGGGCTGAATGGCCTACTCCAGCTCCTATTTCTGATGTTTATATTCTTATAATGGAGTAAGCTCACACAGAATGAAGTGTGGCTCTCTTACCACTGCCTATAAACAGTAGACAATCCTCCCATGAAATCATTGGGAAATCATCTCATCTTCTTTTCCTGACAGTCTTACAGGAAGTTGGTTGCTTTTTGCTTTATTGTCTAAGTTCATTTGCAATATCAGATCTTCAATGCTTTTTCAGTCTTTGATACAGCGGTGGATGATACAGCTGTGATAGTCTTCCCTGGAGTTGAAGTCGAGTCCTCTTCTGAAGTTTCTTACCACAGCCCTTTGAGGGAGCAATAAGTTCCTCAGGGTGCCCTGAGTTCTTCTCTTCTAGTCCCAGAGAGTCCAATGGTTGGTTCTCTTCAGTCTTCTCTTCTGGATCAGTCTTTTGTTGCAAGGTCTTCAATGTCTTTGCAGTTTGGTCATCCTGAAACCTGCACTCAGCTTCCCAGCTATGCTAGCAGCAATGCTGATAAAGTGTTGTCCTATTCTGCAGATGACGATGTCAGATCCAGATACAGGAGAAAACCTTCGTATCTCCAGGTCATCTTCCCAAATGGCCGAGAATACTGTGGGAGATTGAATGCCCCAGCACTGTGACTTGGGAAGGGGAGGTGTGGGAGTTGGAGTTTAGTAGAATCTGTAGTTGTAAAAAGGGAGTTACAGAAATGTAATGTAAATAGTTAAAGACATAGTTTCACGTTGCTGTTAAGAAATAGGATAGCGCACTTGGGGAGTGAGTAAAAAGGGTTATTTGCCATGATATGCCAATGTGTGACATAGATGATGATGAGGCACTGACACTAATCCATCGCGTGTTAAGAGAGAGATTGAAATCAGGCCTGGGAGCCATGTGCCTACTCTGTAACCTGTTTAGATGTAGTTCTAATAAACAAGTCTTAAGCAGATAGCAGAGTCTGCCTAAAAACTAAGTGTCATGCCTAAAGCCCAAGACCAAAGGACACAATCTCATAACACCTCAAACAAGGGCAGCAGATGCATGGAGACATCACCACCTGGAATTTCCCCTCCAAGCCACACACCATCCTGACCTGGAACTATATCACCTTTCCTTCACTGTCACTGGGTCAGAATCCTGGCACTCCCTCCTTAACAGCACTGTGGGTGTACCTATACCCCATGGGCTGCAGTGGTTCAGCAGATGTGACAAGCAGTAAAACTTCACACTAGGACTACCTGTGAACGTTTTCTGCCAATAAGAACTAAATCAAACCTCAGCTAGTGCTGATTCATTCCCCATGTAATTGGTTCGTTTCATAGCTGGTGATGTTGCCAAAATTTCATGACAGCCAAGACTGCTCAAAGCATTAAATGATTAGTTTGATAAGCTAAGAGTCAAAAACGCTCCTAGAAATGATTAGACATTGATTTTCCTACTTTATCACAGATAGAGAAGGTGAGAAACAGTTTTGTTTCTCTGTAGGCAAAGGGACATCAGTTGCCATCCTAGTACTGCACAACATAACTGTGTCAGAAAGCAAGATGGCAAGAAATTGTAAATACTCTTTGTAGACTACGCAAAGATCTTTGACTTGGTTCGCCAGAGCTACGGAAAACCCTGAGTGGGTTTGAACACTACACCACTTACTCTGGCTTATTCAGAGGCTTTATGGACAGGCAAAAGGTATGGTGCATGTACTTGGAGACATGACAGAGCCATTCAGCTTTGGTAAAGGAATCAGGCAAGGATGTCTGCTTTCATCTCTCCTTCTTAATGTCATACAAGAAAAGGTCATCAGAGAAGTCAGGTCTGCTGTCCCAAAACGTCTTAGGGTCAGTATTAATAGTCACAACAACTGGAACATCAGATATGCTGATGCCACTATCCTAATGGCCAAAGACAAGCAAGAACTATTCATGATAGCTGAAGAGCTGAGAAAATCATGTCTGAACTTTGGGCTGAGCATCCACAACAACATGACATAGTATTGCTGGAAAAAGACATTTTAGAACCATAGAACCATAGAAAAGTTACAGCACAGAAGGAGGTCATTCGGCCCATCTTGTCCATGCCAGCCCGAGGACACCCAAGTGCCCTTTCTAATCCCACCTTCCTGCACCCGGCCCATAGCCCTGCAGCTTACAGCACTTTAGGTGCAAATCCAGGTACTCTTTAAAAGAGTTTAAAGTTTATGCCTCTACCACCAACTTGGGCAGCAAATTCCAGACACCCACTACCCTCTGCATAAAAAAAGTTTTTCCTCATTTCCCCTCTACACCTTCTGCCACTTATCTTGAATCTATGTCCCCTGGTTCTAGAATTCTCCATCAAGGGAAACAATTTTATCCTGTCCACTCTATCTATTCCCCTCATAATTTTATACACCTCAATCAAGTCACCTCTCAGCCTTCTTTGTTCTAAGGAAAATAACCCCAACCTATTCAATGCCTTCTCTCAAAAAACAGTATAACTGGGCCACCACCCAAAGTGAAAATTCTAGCCCAGCGACTTTTAGATGTCAAGGAAATAATCTGTTATCAAATCAGCCATCTCAAGAGGCTCAGAAACTGATCCAGCTCTTCCTGCCAGGAATCTTTGACATCTAATCAGATCCCAATGCTTGACAGTGTCAAGAAAATATTTAACAGGAGCTATACATCTTAAATAGAGACAGATTTACTCAGGGCTGCTTTCAAGCACCTCGGAGCAGCCAGAAGAATGGGAGCACCTTGACCCCTCATCACATCAGGCTTGTGATCATTCTTTACATTTGTGCAAGAGATACAAAATTAAAGAAAGGTGGGTTCACTTTAAAGAGACATGGGAATAGAAAGGCTGTGTTTATATATACGTGACACAAAGCTGCTCCTTTTAACTTTGCAAATCGCTGGTAAGGGCAGCATTTTATTGCCTATCCCCAGTCACCCTTGAGAAGGTGTTGATGAATCTTCCACTTAAACCACTGTGGTCCACATGGTGAAGGTACTCTAAGATGCTATTAATTAGGGAGTACAGGCACTTAACCCGGTGTCGATGAAGGAACAATTGACATATGTTCAAGTCAGGATGGGCTGTGACTTAGGATGGAACATGGAAGTGTTTATGTTTCCAAGCACATCCCTGCTTTTATCCTTCCAGGTGGTAAAGACCATGACTTTGGGATATACTGTTCTGGAAGCAAGGGTGAGTTGCTGCAGTGCACCTTGTAGATAGTAAACACTGCAGCCATGGTACTCCAGTGGTGTGTTTTGTTGAAGCTTTTTGTCTTGCACTCATCAGGACAATCGAGAGAATACCAATGTCAGGGGAAGCAACAACTGTATAATGCATGAGAAGCGAGTATTGATCAGTTGGCCAGTGGACTCTGATTGGGCAAGACATACTCAATGAAAATTCATGATGAGAGCAACGTAATGATTCAGTTCGCAACCATTGCAGACATAAATCAAATTTCAATTTCTGGATCGATAGTGACCACAAATGGTGGAAAGCAGCGCTGAAATCAAGACGAGCCTAGCAATCGTCCATTCTACAACTTGTCAGATGAATGGAGCATGGAGGGCATCTAACATCGGCCTGAACTTGAGAAAACAACTTGCAAAATCCTTGGTGCGAAGAATTTTGCTGTAAGTGTTCAAGAGCTGGACCCTCAGTATGGCTGATGAGTAAAGGATTCCAGCTTTTGAAATGTGGCTCTGGTGAAGGGTCCTCTGAATCAGCTGCACAGAGTGAAGAACCAATGAAATTGTCCGCAGGAAAACCAGATCTCCAGGATCTCGTGGGCTCTTAGCAGAAGTGATGAAGTGGAAATTGAGAAAGTACGACCTTGGAAAAGACAGAGTGAGAGCCTGGTGTTGGTGACAATAGGAGGTGAAACATCAGGAAAGAACAGGCCAGGTCAGAGAAGGAATGGATGGGTGGACAACATCAGAAACTGGACAGAGGGAAGAATGGCAGTGGTGTGCAGAATTGCAATGAACAGAGAGCTGCCTATGGCCCTTCGCCGACTATGAATAGCTATGGATCTATGGATGGACGGACTCCCCATATAAAAGAGGATTGACTGGCACTATATAAATGCAAAACATTCTTTTTCTGAGGTGATTTGAATGTGTGGTGAATAAAGGCACATGCCATTATGAGTCCATAGTCTGCGTATTAATTGGGATGGTTGTTATGCTAATTAGAATTCACAGGCTAGACCTATGAATACAAAAGTTAGACTGGATTACAGGAACAGGAGGAGGCCATTTGGCCCCTTGAACCTATTCCACCATTCAATGAGATCATGTTGAATATTCAATCTAACCCAATTTTTCGCCCTTTCCCCCCACATCCCTTAATCATTTAGGCTAACACAAATCTATCAAACTCAGATTTAAAATTAATGATTGATCAAGTATTAATTGCTGTTTGTGGAAGACAATTCCAAACTTCTACCACCCTCTGTGTGTAGAAATGTTTCCTAATTTCACTTCTGAAAGGTCTGGATCTAATTTTTAGATTATACCCCCTTGTCCTAGATTCCCCAACCAGGAGAAAGAGTCTCTGTCCATCCATTATACCATTCCCTTTAATACCTTGAGAACTGTGATCAAATCGCCTATCAACCTCCTAAATTCCAGGGAATATAACCCTAACTTGTGTAATGGTTCCTTGTAATTTAAACCTTGGGGTCCAGGTATCATTCTATACACAGGCAAACTGAACTGAGCAAAGGATGATTTTTTAGCTATTACTGAATCATGGCTTACAAAGAGGAAGGAATGGCAGACCAACATTCCTGGTTACAGGGTTTTCAGACAAGACAGAGATGGTAAAAATAAAGGAGGTTCAGCAGCAATATTGATTAAAGAAACAGCTACAGCCACAAAAAGGCTTGATCTGTTAGAGGTATCATGCAATGAGGCCATATGGGTTGAACAAAGGAACAAAGAAGGGGCAATCACATTGCTGGGAGTGTACTACTGGCCCCCAAACAGTCCGAGTGGGATAGAAGAGCAAACCTGTAGGAAAGTTTCTGACAAATGCAGAAAAAAATAAAGCAGTAAAAGTGGGGGGTTTCAGTCACCTTAATATTAATTGGGTTGCACTTAGTTTAAAAGATACAAAGGGCACAGAGTTCATAAATAGTATTTAGGAAATCGTTTTTTAGCTGGTATGTGGTCAAGCACAACATGAGTGGGTGCAATTCTGAATTTAGTTTTGAGGCATGATGCCAGGTAGGTGGAAGGGGTATCAGTGGGACAGTAATTTTGTAGGAGTGATCATAATTCAGTTAGATTTAGCATTATTATGGAAAAGCACAATGATAAGATAGGAATAAAGGTTCCAAATTAGGGGAAGGCCAATTTTACTCTGCTGAGAAATGATTTAACGTATGTGGGCTGGAAAGAGCAACTTGGAGGTAAATCAGTTTCAGAGCAATGGGAGGCGAGATACAAGGGATCCAGGGTAAATATGTTCCCATAATAATAAAAGGGGAAGAAGAGACAAATCCAGAGGCCCCTGGGCAACAATATTCATAGTGGGTAAGATAAGGTAAACAAGGGAATCTTATTCAGACACCAAGGGCTGAATGCTACAGGGAACCTAGAAGAGTAGAGAAAGTATTGGGGTGAAATTATAAGGGAAATTAGGAAAGCAGAGAAAGGGCATGAAAAAATACTGGCAATAAAATCAAGGAAAACCCACTGATGTTATATAAGTGCATGAAGAGCAAGAGGGTATCTAGGGAAAGAGTAAGTTTTACAGACCAAAAAGGTTACATATGTATGGAAACGGAAGATGTGGGTAATGTTCTAAATGAATACTTTGCAGCTGTATTTGCAGTTAAGAAAGAAAAGGGTGAAATATTGGATTAGATAAACATTAAAGAGAGGAAATATTAAAGTCTTTGAAAATCAATAAATCACCAGGCCTGGATGAAATGTCTCTCTGGTTGTTAACAAGAGGAAATTGCAGAGGCTCTGACCATCATATTTCAGTTCTCCCTGGCTACAGGAGAGGTGCCAAAGGATTGGAGGACAACCAACATTGTACTGTTGTTTAAAAAGGCAGGAAGGGATAATCTTCATGATTATAAACCAGTTGGCTTAATTTTGGTTGGGGGCAAATTATTGGCATCAATTCTGAGGGACAGTATAAACCTTCATTTAGAAAGGCAGAGATTAATCAAGGACAGTCTGCAGGGATTTGTTAAGGCAAGGTCATGTCTGACTGACTTGATTGCATTTCTTGAGGAGGTGACTAGTAGCATTGATGAGGGAAGTGCAGTGGATGCAGTCTACAAATATACAGTGATGTTCTCTGGAGGGGGAAGGAGTTATGGTGGTTTGGTGTTGGGTCCTCTGCTCTTTTTGATATATATTAATGACCTGTACTTGGTATACAGGGCACAATTTCAAAATTTCAAAGTTTGACACAAAGTGCAGTAAAGGAGTGAACAGTGAGGAGGAACAGGCTTCAGGAGGGTGTAGACAGGTCGATGCAGTGGGCTGACACATGGCAGATGAAACTTGACTCAGAAAAGAGTGACGTGATAGATTTTGGTGGGAAGGATGAGGAGAGGCAATATAAGCTAAATATGAAAATGGGTGCAAGAACAGAGAAACTTGAGCTGGAGGTGCGGTGTGGGCGGCATGGGAGGGTGGGGGTGAGGTGGCGGTGGGGTGGCGTGGTTAGGCACAGGAATCTTTGAAGGTGGAAGGACAAGTTGAGAAGAATGTTAAAAAGCATATGGGATCCTTGGCTTTATTCATGGAGAAATGGAGAACAAAATCAAAGAAGCTTTGTGAAAATTTTATAAAACACTGCTTTGGCTTCAATGTTTTTTTTTTTATTCGTTCATTGGATATGGGCATTGGACTAGGTAGACCAGCTTTATTGCCCATCCCTAACTGCCCTTGTTCAGAGGGCATTTAAGTGTCAACTACATTACCATGAGTCTGAAGTCAATGTAGGCCAGACAAAAAGGACAGATTTCCTTCCCTAAAGGGCATTAGTGAATTAGATGGGTTTTTACAACAAAAGCAACAATAATCTTGTAGATGGTCATCATCAGACTTTTAATTCCAGAATTTTATTGAATTCAAAGTGCACCATTTGCTTTGGTGGGTTTCAAATCCAAGTCTCCAGAGCATTACCCTGGGTCTCTGGAATACTAATCCAGTGACAATACCATTATGTCACCACACTCCCTAATGCCCTGAGCATCACACTTTAAGAAAGATGTCAAGCTTTTACGGAGGGTGCAGAAGGGATTTACTGTAATGGCATTATGGATAAGAACCTTCATTTATGTGGATAGGCTGGAGAAGCTGAGGTTGTTCCCCTTGGAGCAGAAAACGTTAGGAGGAAATTTGATAAAATCAATGAGCCTCCCAATTTCAACTTTACTGAGCAATGAGCAATACGACTAGGAAAAAGGACACATGAGATGGTGGCCCATTACCTCCTTAATCTATGCTGAAAAGAAACACAGGTCCTCTTCCCGAAGGATCTTCCACCTGTCTTAGGCAGTCCCTTGGGATTGAGGGTGACTTGCTTCTGTTTCAGTTCAATGGGTTCTGAGGTGATTGATAAATCCAATGCTTGATCTGCAGACACTGCCACATGTGGGGCCAGTGGTGCTTGAAGGGTTGGGTAGATGGGATGTTTGCAGGTTTTGCGCTCTCTCTCCAAAGCCTCGGATTCATCTCTGCATGTTCCCCACAAATTCTTTAGATGTGCTCAGTGCTTCCCAAATTAACTCCCTGGCTGGTCACAGGACAGGGACTCTGATGAGTGGGCGGGGATGTTTGACATCTTCAGGGGGGCTTTAAGGACATACCTAAAACATTTCCACTTTCCTGCTCTGAGTCTCCAGCTGTGAACGACATTGTGTTTATCTTCTGCAACTACTTACATAGTAGAAAAATGTCAAGGCACCAACCACGTGGTTAACATAGGTTAACATAGTTAACTTATTAAGGATTTGAGAAGATTTTTTAAAATTCATTCACGGGATGTTGATGTCACTGGCTGGGCTAGCATTTAGTTCCCATCCCTAACTGCCCTTTAGAATGTGGCGGTGAGCTGCCTTCTTGAACCACTGCAGTCCATGTGGTGTAGGTACAACCACAGTGCTGTTAGGGAGGGAGTTCCCGGATTTTGACCCAGCCTCAGTGAAGGAACGGCGATGTATTTCCAAGTTAATATAGTGTGTGGCTTGGAGGGGAATTTGCAGGTAGTGGTGTTCCCATGCATCTGCTGCCCCTGTCCATCTAGATGGTAGTGGTTGCAGGTTTGAAAGATGCTGTCAAAGGAAACTTGGTGAGTTGCTGCAGTGCATCTTGTAGATGGTACACACTGCTGTCACTGTGCACTGGTGGCGGAGGCAGTGAATGTTTAAGGTGGTAGATGGGGTGCCAATCATGTGGGCTGCTTTGTCCTGGATGGTATCGAGTTTCTTGAGTATTGTTGGAGCTGCACTCATCCAGGCAAGTGGAGAGTATCCCATTATACTCCTGACTTGTGCCTTGTAGATGATGGACAGGCTTTGGGGAGTCAGGTGGTGAGTTACTTCCCACAGAATTCTCAGCCTCTGACCTGCTCTTGTAGCCATGGTATTTATATGGCTAGTCCAGTTCAGTTTCTGGTCAATAGTAACCCCCAGATGGGGGTTTCAGTGATGGTAATGCCAAGGGGAGATGGCCATTGCCTGGCACTTATGTGGCACAAATGTTACTGGCACTTATCAGCCCAAGCCTGGATATTGTCCAGATCTTGCTGCATATGGGCACAGACTGCTTCAGTATCTGAGCAGCCATAAATGGTGCTGAATATTGTGCAATCATCAACGTACATCCCCACTTCTGACTTAATGATGGAAGGAAGGTCATTGATGAATCAATTGAAGGTAGTTGGGCCTAGCACACCACTCTGAGGAACTCCTGCAGCAATGTTCTAGAACTGAGGTGATTGCCCTCCAACAACCACAACCATCTTCCTTTGTGCTAGTTTGGCAGTATGTACACATTTGGGAAATGTGTACACACCTGAGTTGGTAGCCTCTTTAGAACACACTGAGCTTAAGTCCGAATCACATGATACATTACATCATTTCCCTTCTAGTGACGTATACAGAAGACATAACCACAACCACTTAAAGATGTACCACGGCAACCATGTCCTGTGTAAAAGAGTTGCATCGGGAGACTTGCAACAGATATACAAATGACGTCCTGCCCACAGAGATTGTTTTAAACAATTAGTGCCTCGATGCTGGTCAAGTTGTCTTGGGAGAAGATGCTGCTTCTCTGCTTCTTCCTCACCTTTCCCCAGTCTTCCTCATCCAATAACGGAACCTGCATTGCTGTGAAATTCTTTATGTCACAATTACATAAATGCTCCCAATGCGGTTTCCTCTACATTGGAGAGACCAAACGCAGACTGGGTGACCGCTTTGCAGAATACCTTCGGTCTGTCTGCAAGCATTACCCAGACCTCCCTGTCGCTTGCCATTTCAACACTCCACTCCGCTCTCATGCCCACATGTCTGTCTTTGGCCTGCTGCATTGTTCCAGTGAAGCTCAACGCGAACTGGAGGAACAGCACCTCATCTTCCGACTAGGCACTTTACAGCCTTCCAGACTGAATATTGAGTTCAACAATTTTAGATCATGAACTCTCTCCTCCATCCCCACCCCCTTTTCGATCCCCCCCCCCTTTTTTCCTAATAATTTATATAGATTTTTCTTTTCCCACCTATTTCCATTATTTTTAAATGTATTTCCATCCATTGTTTTATCTCTATCTTTTAGCCTTTTTTGATTCCTTCATCCCACCCCACCCCCACTAGGCCTATCTGTACCTTGCTTGTCCTGCTTTCTACCCTTAATTAGCACATTTCTTAGATAATATCACCATCTTCAACACCTCTTTGTCCTTTTGTCTGTGACAGCTTTTGGTTATCTCCACCTATCACTGGTTCTACTTGTCCCACACCCCTTAAACCAGCTTATATTTCACTTCTCTTCTATTTTTACTTTGGTCTGTTGAAGGGTCATTCAGACTCGAAATGTTAACTGTGTTCCTCTCCGCAGATGCTGCTAGATTTGTTGAGTTTTTCCAGGTATTTTTGTTTCTGATTTGACTATGTCCAGTTATTATTATGAGGGTTTATTAATAGAGCACCGTGTTGAAATTCTACCTCTGCAGCTGGCCTTTTTGAACCTTTTTCCATTCACCTTTTTTTTCTGGCCATATCCACTCCCTGCAAAATACACCAGACCATTAGCAGTTAATTATCAGAATGACCTTGCAGTGTTCTGTATCAGCAGTTAACTGCATTGAAATGACGTGTGCAACATGTTCTGGACACAAGATTAACAATTAATGAAAACATTTTGTTGGCGTACTGTAGTTTCAGTGCTGTTAGTGATTGACATCCTTCCATCTGGGAGGGATGAGGGGTATGCAGCCTTGGAATTTAGGTGCGCTCAGTTGAGATTATCTGCTGCACTTTTTCTGATGTCTGAACAAGTCGATTCTGGAAAGGCAAAGTCTGCCACACGTGCTGGTTTTGCGGAATGATCTTTGCTGACGCCTTGTTTGTGGGGCTGGCATCCGCTTTGGAGCTTCTGAACCCACGTGTTACCATGGCGACGAGTTCCTGCCCACAGCTGGTGTCACCATTTCCATCAGTTGTCAGCTAGAGTTTCCCATTTGTTCTGATCGATGTTGAGGGTTTTCATGACTCTTATGACAGCATACTTCAATCGGAGCTCTGGGTGCCCAGCTAGTCTCTTGGCATGGGCTATATCCCTATAGAGCACATCCTTGGGCATGTGGCTATCTTCCATCCTGTGCACAAGCCCAAGCCAGCAAAGCCTTCTTTGCTTGATTAGCACTAGTGTACTTGGTGTGTTTGCCCTAGAAAGGACTACACCATTACTGCCATTGTCTCTCCATGTCATACTAAAGATGCATCATAGAGATGGTCATTGTTGAACCTTTTTTCTTGGTAGGTGTAAGTTGTTCAGGCTTTGCTGTTATACAGTAAGGTGCTGAGGATACAGGCCTTGTATAAACATCTTGCTCCTGCGAGTCAGTTTGTTGTTTTCCCATGTCCACTTGTTAGTTGGCCAAAGTTGGTAGTTGCCCTTCCGAGCTGTGCATTGAGCTCTTTGTCAAGAGACAGGTTGTCTGTCACCATAGATCTAAGGTTGTAGAATTTACTGACTCTTTCACTGGTGCGTTATTGAATCTGATCACAGGCAGCAACCACACCCTGTCCCATAACTACAGTGCTCTTGATTCTGATGGTGAGGCAGAAAATGATACAGGCATGGGACAGATGACCGATGAGCCATTAGAGCTGGTCTTCTGTCTGGGTGATGAGTGCAGCATCATCATCATACAGGAGTTCTCTGATCAGGAATCCCACAGTTCTGTTTGGCTTTCAGTCTTGATAGGTATTTGTTGGTGTACTGTAGTTTCAGTGATGTTTAATGGCACAGAATTAAACTGGAATAGATTAGTACATGAAATCACATTACATATCCCCATATGGACTGTAGGTGGGAAACAATGATGAACTGTGTACATAAGCACTCCATTGTCCATTTTCATAGATTCAGCTGCAATCCATTTGTCTCACATTGATCTGACTTAAATGTCTCAAGATTTTTGCAGCTGATTAAGTGGGTCAGGATAGGGCTGCCAAGCAAAGGTTTATTTTTAAAATTAAGGCAGAAAATTCTTGGGATGCTCAGCAAGTCAGGCAGCATCTATGGAGAGAGAAACAAAGTTAATGTGTAAGGTCTATGACCTTCCACCAGATAGATTTCCACAGTATTTTGCTATTATAGGTTTTTTTCTGCACCTACAGTCCATATGGGGATATGTAATGTTGAATCAGCTGGAACAACAATGCGAATTTAGACTACATCTCAGGTAGCTATGGATTAAAAGTTGCTATCAGAACAATAGTGAGGTTGATAGTGCTAGCTGTTATTTAAGTGCAAATGCCACAGCAACTTCAGGCAAGGGCAAATTAAACATGATGCTCTTGGAAGTGTAGTGTTCTTTGATTATTTTGCAGAAACGGAATGTAGCTGACTGATTTCCACATTGCAATGCAATGAGTGGCATGAAATTCTTGTACTTGCACTATACACACGAACTAATCTGGCCACAGGAAGTTAATTAAACAATTTCAAATTGAAGTGCCCTACTAATGATGTGATAAAGATTAATTACTGCTAATCAACCTCTCTAGTACTGAAAATTGCTTAGTATAAGTGTGGAGTCTGATTCCTTCAGGTTTTGTTTGTTGTTGGGGATTTCTGTCTTTTTTCCTCTCTCTCTTAATCCAATCTTCCTTTCCTTCTCTTTATTTCTCTTTCTGCACCAGATTTGACACTGAATTCACCATTCCAAATTCCACTTCCTTGTTTAGACATCGCACTGTCATGGCACAATTCTTCAATTGATTAAGAAGCCATTCCAGTCATTCCAATTCCAGGTGACCTGTAGACATGTGCAGCGCTTAGAGCAACTTGTTATGCAAAATATCATGGAGATTAAATGGGCAAGGGTAATTCGAACTGATGGTCAGCACTGTGGGCTTGTCAAAGCAAATTTTGAGCTAATATACACACCTCCTCAGTCAGAATTCTATATAGCAGTCCAGGAATATGAAGACGATGATGGTATGTCCAATTCCAAAGGATGGCAAAGCGTAAGGAGGATCCGAAAAGATTTCAAGACACAGAATGGTTAACTGAATCAGCAGACTGACAGCAGATGAAGAAGTGTGAAATAATGCACTTTCAGAGACAAAATGAGAACTGCCAATGGAAAGATATCAAAGAGTGTGAATGAGCAGGAAGGTTTAGGAGTTTAAATACATAATTCTTTGAAAAGGCAAATGCAGGTAAGCCAAGTTGTAAAAAGACCAAATGTATTTTGGGTTTTATAAATAGAATTATAGAATACAAGACCAGAGAGGTAATGACTAAATACAAGGCAATGCGCAAGTTAGCAGAAATAATACTGTGTAAGCAGTATTGGGCACCCAAGTATAGAAAGTACATTAAAGTTAACAAGAGGATACAACATGAATTCACCTGGTTGATGCCAGGACTAGCAAAGCCTAACTATAATCAGATACCAGGTAAGCACTTCAGCACAGTACTGAGTAAAACTGAGGCCCTGCCTGCTGCCATGGGAGAATGTAAAAGATCCCGTGGCACAAATTAAATATGAAAAATGGAATTGTCCTGGCCAACATGTAGCCTTCAGCCAACTTCAAAAAATGAATTATCTGATTATTTATTGCATTGCTGTTTTTGGGCCTTTAGGGCTGGATTTGATATCCCCACTGTCCTTCCCAGCCATGTTTTCAGAGGTGGGACATGTCAAATACGAGGGGTAGCTAGCTCACCACCTTCCCACCCAACCCCAAGCTGTCCCCATAATACAGGGGAGGATGTGTGGGCGAGTGCCAAAATCAGCAGCCCACCCATAGCCAATATGACACTGTCAGGCAGGAGTGGGCAGCCCATTCTTTCAAACATGTTCTGAAAAGGGTGGGAAGGAAGGGGGTACCATCTTTGGGAGGAGTGCCCTTTGCACATCGGGGACACCCCACCCCACATCTTCCCCCCCACCCCCGAATATAGTGGCCCCTTCCTTCCTCCCCGCCTGCACTACAAAACCCAAAACCCCACCCCCTCACTCCCCTTCCTAAGGTACCTGATCCCTCTCCACCCAATACTCCTGGCTTACCTGAGTCCAGGATCCATTGGGGCCTTCATCCTGGGCCCGCTTGCAGTCCCAGCGGTGCCCACTATTGAGTCCCGGCACTTCCGGGGGCTGGTCTTCCTCCTGTTAAGGGGTGGAATTCTCACATTTTACTTGTTGTTCCCGCCCCATAGTGTGTCATTGCTCTGGGGCAGACCTCTCATCGGTTGTTTTCCCACTGACCTTTTAGGTGGCGGCATGAGCGGTATATTCCCCCGTAAGTTCCAGCCCTTAGTGTGTATAGATGAGCTGCTGCAGAGATTATAGGGCTATTTTTAGCTAACCTGGTGGTGGGAGACCAGCACAATCAGATCAGTCTTCCATCTTACAAGCTGTCTTGTCAGTTTTTTACTAGAAGGTAAAATTGTATAGCAGGTAGAATAGGTCATTAATCAGTTTTCCATCAGGTAGAAATAGCTAGCATTACACCAAACACTTCAGAAGTCTCTGGATCATTATCCAAGACACGTGCAAATTGGTTTAGGGATAAGTGGATTAAGGAGGTGGTTAAAGGATTGGTGTGGGAAAGAAGGGCTCCCTTTCATGGGGACATAGGCACCAGTACTGGAACAGGAAGGAACTGTACGACGGGACAGGTTTCTTCTGAATCGAGCTAGGACCAGGGTCAGAGCAGAAAGGATAAATCAAGACTTTAAAACGAGGATATGAGAAATTGGAGAGCTGGTGGGTGCTGGTTTTGCTGGAAAAGGTAATATAAATTATAATTCAAAAACAAACAAAAAAGGATAGAATAAAATGAGCAATATTCAGAAATTGTGCTTTAGGTGACACAGGTAAAGGGAAAGATGTAAAGTAACTAAATCAGGAAATTGAAGTAAGAAACATGTGAGTAAAACATTAGGGCAAAAGGATAGGTTAGCGCATGTGGCCCAAATAAGCGTTCATTATACAAACACAGGAAGTCTAAGGAACAAATTGAATGAATTGCAGCTGCAAATTGAACTTAGAGAGTTTGACATGTTAGCTGTTACTGAGGCATCAAAATAGTCAAGACTAGGAACAAAATCTACTGGGTAATAAGGTCTACAGGAAAAATAGGGAAATTGGTAGAAGAGGAAGAGGAATAGCTTTAGTGCTTAAAGGTGCAATTACTTCAATGATAAGAGTGGACGTGATGGGAGGTAAGCAGCTGGTGGAAAGCCGAGTTTGAGCTCCAGAATCACAAGTGCAGAGTCAGAAAATTGGTGACTCTGTGAACTCAACTCAGGAGCAAGTGCCCCAGATCTTCAGATTTTCATTCCAGAGAGGCGAGTGCTAATTGGAGTCAAACCCGCCAACTCTGGAAAGAGCTCAGAGGCAGCCACAGGAGCTGCTGGGTGTGGAGGCAAGCTGTTTAACAGGCTTCTCATATCCTCAGTGTCAACTATGCCCCTTTATCCAGCCCCCATGGACTCTCATACCCTCCATGCCAACGTATGCCCCTCTACCCACCACCTTTATAGCCCATATGCTAATTTAGTTCTAACTCATACCAACCCATGACCTGCCACCCACCATCCTTTTCCCTTACACCCTCCATGCCAACTCACCCAGTATCAACATGGGCAGACCTCTGGAGCCATGGTAAGATTGAAATATAATAAAGTTCTAAGTGTCTATATTTGAAAAAAAAGCTCTCATTCATATAAACCCAGTCAATACATTTAATTTCCTTCAAATACTTAATCCTAAATAAAACAAAACATTTTGTATTCCTAGCCCACATTAAAGGCTTTATAACCATTTGGATCATTCCGATCTGAATTTACAGGCCCCCACCTTGATAATGATAGGACCTGGAATCAGTCAGACATTACTAACTCTATGTTGAAAGCTCCAGGCTTATGTCAACAGCCAGCTAGTGAAATTGTAAGCAGCCATAGCTGGCTTTTTTTTTGCAAAACTTTAAAGGGCTTGGGGATTTAAATAACTTGACAGCTTGACATTTCCATTGAGCTTATCCACTTTTTATGCATATTCAAGTCTACTCTTAACAATCCCAAAGGGCACATGACCTCTCCCAGAGGTTCATGTGACATGTCCCAAAGGGCACTTGATCTCTCTCAAAGGGGTACCTGGACCTCCCTAATGGGGTAACCTACTTCTCCAAATGACTCTGGCAGCTTTAGACCCTTTCCTCAAATGTCTAAAGCCCATTTGTCATGTTTTGGATATCGCAGTTGTGAAAGTTTATTTGACTGGAGGAAGCAGCACTTTTACATGTGCAGCTGCCTCCGTGAAGCACAGGCATGCAAATTGCAACCTGTCCCCACTGCCACCCCCCCACCCCCAACACCGGTGAAAATGGTGGGTTCGGGGGTCAGAATTCCATAAGCGGGGCTCCAGCACCATTTTGGCTGCAGCACGGAGCCCTTCCAGCTTTGTGAAAATTTGCGCCTTTATGGGTATAAAAGGTAAGAAGGAAAGGATTTGCAACTGTACCATGAGTTGTATATTAGACTCCCAGTACCAGCTGTGAAGTGGTAGAATGCATAAATGCAGATATTGGACAACCATGTATGAAAGGCAATGTTAATTTAATGGTTGGGGCAGGGGGTTAACTTTCAGATTTCATATAGATTGGGATAAGCAGGCAAGTCAGAACGGTAATGAATTTGTTGAATGTGTCTGGAATAGTTTTCTGTAGTAATGTTGTTTAGACTTAACAAGGCGGCAGGCCAGATTAGATTTAGGAAAGAGTAATAAGCTAAATTTAATTAACAGCCTCAGACTGTGTGAACATTTACCTAACAGTGATCATAAAATGGTTGAATCTAATATATAAATAATATATATATATATACATATATATACAGAATAATATATATATATGTTATTTATATGGACTTCAGCAAAGCATTTGATAAAGTCCTTTTTAAGAGACTGTTGGTTAAAGTTGAAGCCCATTAAACTGAAGGCAAATTATCAACCTGATTAGAAACTGGCTGAGTGGCAGAAGACAGAGAATAGGGATAATAGGCAGGTACTCAAATTGGCAGGACGTGACTAACTGTACCATGCAAGGGTTTGTGTTGGGGCCTCAACTATTTATCATTTTTATTAATTACTTAGATAATGTGATAAAAAGCCACACATCCATTTTTGCCATGAACACAAAAAAATACAACACTGTAAGCTGTGCTAATAGAAGAATAGCATTCCAAAGAAATTTTGATAGATATTGATGTAAGAGATATTGATAGATTAAGTGAATGGGCAAAACTGTGGCAAATAGATTTCAGTGTAGGTAAATGTGGAGTCAATCACTTTACACTTAAAAGGATAGAACAACGTACTTTCTAAGTGTTGGAAAGCTAGAAACTGTAGAGGTCTAAAGAGAATTTTGTTTCATTTGTTCATGGGATGTGGGCTTCGCTGGCTGGACCAGCATTTATTACCTATCCCTAATTGCACTTGAGAAGGTGGTGGTGAGCTTCTTTTGTGAACTGCTGCAGTCTATGTGGTGTAGGTGCACCCACAATGCTGTTAGGGATGGAGGTCCATGATTTTGACCCAGCAACAATGAAGGAACGGCAATATTTCTAAGTCAGGATAGTGAGTGACTTGGAGGGGAACTTCCAGGTGGTGGTGTTCCCATGTATCTGCTGCCTTTGTCCTTCTATGTGGTAGAGGTTGCGGGTTTGGAAGGCGCTGTAACTTGGAGGGTCCAGTTACATTGATCAGTAAAATATCTTGAACAGGTACAGAAAATAATCAAAAAAGCTAATGGAATGCTGGTTTTTATATCTAGAGGAATAAAATACAAAGGGATTAGAAGTTAGGCTTCAACTATGCAAAGCCCTGATTAGATCACACCTGGAGTATTATGAGCAACTCTGAGCACCTTAGCTTAAGAAGAATATATTGGCCTTGGAGAGGGTGCAGTGTAGGTTTACCAGAATGATAGCTGGGGCAGGATTTTTACCTTGTCAGGCAGGCACAACGGGCAGGCTTGGGAGCAGCCATGAAACTGACCACCACCCACAATTGAGCCCCGGCTGCGATTTCATGCTGGCTGGCCAACTACCAGCCAGCCAACGTAAAAGGCGTGCTCAGAGCCTCAGTGCTGCTGGGGTGGGGGCAGAAGGAGAGCAAACAACCCCCTATGATATCCAACTATTTGTTGTGATCAAGACACAAGTTTCTATGTTCAAGATGGGGTTACATTCCCTAAGACATTGTAGGCACGCATATAGGTGTGTCCTGAGTTCACTTTCAGTGCGCCCGTGGATGAGAGTGTCATCACTGATATTCAGCGAACTTTCAAATCCTTGAAGTGCAGACTGATTCCTGTGTTAAAATACCTCGGTTGCTGAATTGACTCCAAATTTGAGCCTCTTGTATTGAAAAGGCCTGATTGTGAGTGGAGAATACTGTAAGATACCTCAATTCTTTTGCAAGCTCAACTTGATGGTAATCAGCTTTGAGGTCAAGTTTAGCAAAGTGTTTAGTACCATACACTTTCTCTATGTCATCGATTACTGGTGTGAAGTGTCTTTTCCACTGTATGGTTTGGTGACTCCATATCAACAACACAGATTCTCATCTGGTTCTTGCTCCTGAGTTTCTTGACGACTTGTGTCAGCAAGAACCAAGGGACAGGCTCCTCTCCAACTTTCTCAAATAATGTTGAGGTCAAGTAAGTGCTGGCGTTCCTACTCTTTCTGCCTTCTGACATGAAATGATACTCATCACCATTGATGCATGCCTGGGGGGCCACATTAAGGCCAAGCTGTGAATGCAGATGATGACTTCGAATACACGTCAAAATGTGGTAGATTTGGCATAGACAGCACCATCTTGAACAGCAATGCAGTGATAGTGGTGCATGATCAAAGATCCGGGATTGTATTTCCATCAGAGAAAAACTTCTCTGTAATGACCAGAGGTTATTTTTTTTCTGACAGGATTTTGGTGAGATCAGTGTGTATTTGTACACCATGCAGGGATGTCCTTTTGCTAACCCCGAGCTGGAGTTCCTCAATGTGTTTCCTCTTTAAAATCCAATTTAAAATGTTGTCAGCAGAAAGATCTTTGAAAAATTTCATACCTGCAAGCTATGTTCTCTGTTTCTCACCATATTCACCACCATTGTGAAGTACTTAGAAAGAAACAATAAGATACAGTGAGCTGCATTCAGAATCAGAGTTGCACATGCTGTTAAAACCTGGATTCCTTTATTCTCCTTCCAGACTCCCTCTGATGATATATGTGTATGGTAACCTTAAGTGGACAAAATGTACAATGCAATTTTCAATACACTACAGATATAAAGGAGAACAGATAGGAAAGGTAGAGAACAACTACCAAGTCTCAGACTTGGGGACATAATGTAAACATTAGAGCCAAATCTTTCAGGAGTAAAATGAGGAAACATCCTACACACAAAGGGCAGGATTTCCCTGCATGCCACCTGAAGAGTAAGTGGGAAATGCTTTCCAGTGATACTGGCTGCACTGCAGCCAATTAATACTCTATTGAGCCTTAATTGACTGGAGCCAGGACATCCACCCCCTCACTCAGGAACACGTCCTGCCTTAGAGAGCTGCCAGCCAATCTGATTCACCATCAGCCCCGTCATCTCAGGATCCCCCATTTTGGGCATGGCCATGGCTGGGACTACAGGCAGTCCTGAAGAAGAGGAACTAATGGAGGCCAGACCTCAGATAAGTCTGGCGTATTGGCAAGACCAGGCTAGCAGACCCAAGAGAGTGAACTGAAGGTTATGGGGTGGAGGGGGGGGCGCAGATTTCAGAGACTGGGTTGGGCATCGGGCCTTGCCTGACACCAGCTCACCCAGTGAAAGCTGCCAGGCTACCCACTTGGTGTGGGCCTCCACCTGCCGTGGGTAAAATAGTGGCTGG